>NC_081288.1:64470418-65150003 GCF_030490865.1 Poecile atricapillus | reverse complement strand
TAGGGAAGGAGGGAAGGAGGGAAGGAAGGAAGGAAGGAAGAAGGAAGGAAGGAAGGAAGGAAGGAAGGAGGAAGGAAGGAAGGAAGGAAGGAAGGAAGGAAGGAAGGAGGAAAGAAGGAAGGAAGGAAGGAAGGAAGGAAGGAAGGAAGGAAGGAAGGAAGGAAGGAAGGAAGGAAGGAAGGAAGGAAGGAAGGAAGGAAGGAAGGAAGGAAGGAAGGAAGGAAGGAAGGAAGGAAGGAGGGAAGGAAGGAAGGAAGGAAGGAAGGAAGGAAGGAAGGAAGGAAGGAAGGAAGGAAGGAAGGAAGGAAGAAGGAAGGAAGGAAGGAAGGAAGGAAGGAAGGAAGGAAGGAAGGAAGGAAGGAAGGAAGGAAGGAAGGAAGGAAGGAAGGAAGGAAGGAAGGAAGGAAGGAAGGAAGGAAGGAAGGAAGGAAGGAAGGAAGGAAGGAAGGAAGGAAGGAAGGAAGGAAGGAAGGAAGAAGGAAGGAAGGAAGGAAGGAAGGAAGGAAGGAAGGAAGGAAGGAAGGAAGGAAGGAAGGAAGGAAGGAAGGAAGGAAGGAAGGAAGGAAGGAAGGAAGGAAGGAAGGAAGGAAGGAAGGAAGGAGGGAAGGAAGGAGGGAAGGAAGGAGGGAAGGAAGGAGGGAAGGAAGGAGGGAAGGAAGGAGGGAAGGAAGGGAAGGAAGGAAGGAAGGAAGGAAGGAAGGAAGGAAGGAAGGAAGGAAGGAAGGAAGGAAGGAAGGAAGGAAGGAAGGAAGGAAGGAAGGAAGGAAGGAAGGAAGGAAGGAAGGAAGGAAGGAAGGAAGGAAGGAAGGAAGGAAGGAAGGAAGGAAGGAAGGAAGGAAGGAAGGAAGGAAGGAAGGAAGGAAGGAAGGAAGGAAGGAAGGAAGGAAGGAAGGAAGGAAGGAAGGAAGGAAGGAAGGAAGGAAGGAAGGAAGGAAGGAAGGAAGGAAGGAAGGAAGGAAGGAAGGAAGGAAGGAAGGAAGGAAGGAAGGAAGGAAGGAAGGAAGGAAGGAAGGAAGGAAGGAAGGAAGGAAGGAAGGAAGGAAGGAAGGAAGGAAGGAAGGAAGGAAGGAAGGAAGGAAGGAAGGAAGGAAGGAAGGAAGGAAGGAAGGAAGGAAGGAAGGAAGGAAGGAAGGAAAACAAAAAGTGGACAACTTGTTTACCAAACTCTGTTTGAAGAAACTATCTCCACCCAGATACGGGCCTGAGTCTTATCTGTGGAAAGACTGTCCAAGGACTTCCAGAAATTTACAATTAAAATTAAAGAAGACTACCAGGAAAATTCAGAAGGAAATGTCCCATTCCCTGCTAGTAGTGAACAGAGTCCCTGCTATTAGGAGCAGGCACCCCCCTGCTTGAGAAAGAGGGGACACACCATGAGGTAACCTGTGGTTTTACCTGCAGGGCCATGGAGAAGACATAAGGAGGAGGGATGGAAAACCCACCTCTGCCCCAGCAGCATGGGTATGTGAGTTGAGAGGAAGAATGACCACCAAAGGAAATGCCACTCTAGTTTCTGGTAGGCAAGTCCTCAGGCAGAGTAGAAGGGATGATATTATGTCCGATCCTCTTTAAGGGACCTCCATGTTGTATTTACAAGAAGTGAGCAATGGGTACTATGTCCAGAACTAGAGGGGCCCTGCCTCCATACAGGTGGAGGAAAGGGACAATAGAATCTATTGGATTGTGTAGATCTGATGGCCAAGCACATCAGACCCAAAAGAGTATAAGGCTTTACTTGAGACCAGTCCAAAATGTGTCCTGATGCCATCAAGATATGTAGAGGCAGAATCCATCTGTATTTCTGGGGTGACAGGGGGATCCTAACAGCTGACTTATCTGGAAGCCAAAGTGAGCTTGACTCATAACAAATAGCAAAAACACCCCATTGTGACTGGTCCAGAATATCCATGTATCCTCCTCGTAGATTACATCAGGGAGGGTATTTCAAAGACCCAAAATACATCAGTGGGCTTTAGGGATAGCTGCATTGGAGACAGGTGAGAGGAATGATGTATGCTAATGTCTACAAATAATTTGATGGGTGAAGGTATGGGTGGTATGTGTTGTGTTAATGTCTTTGAAATGGGTCTTAATGTCTCTACTGACTTTGAGCAGCAGGTTCTTTATTGGGCCCAGAAAGCTTGGCTCCTGAAACAGACAAGGGTCTGCACAAGCCTGAACTTCTGAACTTCAGTTTAAAAAAGTAGGTTTAATGGGGGAATATGTGGAAGGCAGTTCAAGAAGGCTGTACCTTCCTAGTACCTCAGCCAATGGGGAAAGGAAGAGGGCAACATGTGGCCGGAGTTTAGGATAAAAGAAGACTGCACCATCTGACATCCCAAGAGGGAAAACTGTCACCCTGAAAACTCAGTTTTTCGATATTGTTGACATAGTTTCTAAAGACTTTCCCAGGATAGTAACTGTAAACATAGATATGTATACATTCTTTCTGATACACGGCTTTTGATGGACATCTCTCATGACCAGTGCAGTTGGGAAGGTGTTAACCTGACTGTCCAATCTCTGGCCATGGTCAGAAACCTATAAATTCTGAGAGAAAAAATAAAGTTCTCTCCTTCCTTCACCACACCTCGAGCTGTGTCCGTGTGACTCATTTCGTGTCCAGCAGCAACAAAAAACCCCACAGGTGTGTGCCCCAGTGGACTCTCTCCCTTTATTCAAATAAAGTTGAAGGACTCCTCTGTCTTCTTTTTGGACATAAACCTCTGGTGTTTGTGGATTTTCCTGACAGAGGGAAGTAGACAGCTGATTAGCCTGTCTGGTGTCTCAGAAGGACCCTTCTGTTGTAGTACTGCTGAGGGTCAAAGAACAACAGGTACTGATTGCTACCACAACAGTGCACCATCAGTAATACCACACCAACTGGGGCTCTGTGACCCCCATCCATGAGATGATTCGTGAACTGGAGAGCCAGGGAGTGGTCAACAAGGCTCGCTCACCCTTTAGCCCTATATGACCTGTGCATAAGTCCAATGGAGAGTGGAAACAGACAGTGGACTATTGTTGAAAGGAGTTGATCAATAGTTAACTTATTTAAGAATGAGTTAACTATTAAGATTCAGCAAATATTAATTACAAGCCTAAGAAGCAGGATGCGCCTTAGCCTTGTCAAGATAAGAGAAACAGAATGTACCTTGTTAAGAGGAACAAAAACCTCTGAACCAGCCAACAAAGGACTGTACATACTTCATAAAGAAAGGAGAAAAGTGCAGTGAAGAAGACTGCCAGCCTTCATTGGAACGACCCCTAAGGAAGACTTGGAGCGTTCCTCAGTGTGACCACCAGAGTACACTTGTGCTTGTGCGTCACGTATAATAATGGTATTAATGACTTCTGAGAAGTAATTTGTATAACAACTCCTATCCCAAGGAATATAATGAATATGGATGAAATGTAGCCATATATTTTGCTGTGTAAAGTGTTGACTGTACGTGTTAGGAGGAGTGATCGCCACATACCCGGCTCCAAATAAAGCAAATACCCACCTCACTGAGTTAATCTCTGAGGTGACTCTTGGCTCATCATTGGAGCGAATCATTGTGGCCTGAAGTCACACCATCACTGAGTGCTGCTGTTCCAGATATGCTTTAACTGCAGTATGAACTGGAGTCCAAGTATCAGGAAAATTAATTCACAAACACCAGAGGTTTATGTCCAAAAAGGAGACAAAGGAGTCCCATTACTTTATTCAAATAGAGGGAAAGGCCATGGGGCATTTCCCCTGGGGTGTCACAGCTGGGTCAGTGGTCTGGGTGCTGTGACTTTCCTAGAAAAGCATCCATAGATGGACATCCTGGAGGCACAAGCATGTCTGCAGCTGCTCTGCGGTTTCAGCTCTGAGCCCTGAAAAGGGCTGCTGAGTGAAAGCATCTCTTCAGGTGACGCAGAAGGAAAGAGATGGAGCCTACATAGGGACTCCCTCAGGAAGTTTTATTTGGCTCCTTCCTCTTAGGAGTCCTGTGATGAAAAGCCGGGGAGTCAGAGGAAACATGGGTTTATATCAACTGAGGGCTCAGGGGCAGAGCAAAGGGGAAGAACCAATGGGATACATAGAATCTGCATGAGGTACACAAACTTTGCATGGGCTGCAAGACATGTTGGGGGGGCAATTCCTTTTTGCCTGTCACAACTACAAAGGATATTAGCTAGGGTTTGTCCCCCAGGGGGAAAGTGCCAAGCTGGAGCCTAAGGGCTTTCTCTCCAGGGGAGAGCGGCTACATCGTTGGCTGACTCACTGGCCTCCACACTGGGGGTCTCATATTTTTGGAGAATGCAGCCTCCTTTTTATCCTAATTTCCCAGCCACATTTCCCTCTCTCTTTCCCCATTGGCTGAAGTACTCGAGAGGTTCAGACTCCCCAAAACGCCTAATACCTAAGACCCCCTTCTAATGTATAACCCCCCCCTTGTCTTTTCCTGTGTCACTCAGTGGAAATCCTTATGGAATTTATGGTTCTTCCCATTGTTTCTTTTATCTCTCAGCATCCAATTTTATTTATCAGCAGACCTACAGTTTGTTTGTAAAAACAAATCTCTCCTTCCATTTATCAATCAGTGGAATCCTTCCCATTTTTTCTTTTATCTCTCAGTATCTAGCTTTATTTACCAGTAGACCCACTGTTTGTTTGTAAAGACAAGTCCATCATTCCTTTCAATCTCTCCTCTTTTATTTTCTCAGTAATTGTCTTTACAAACCTAAGTTTTCATTGACTTAACTTTCTGTTCCTGGTTCCTTTTTGGTTTTGCAATTATTTGTAGCAACATCATTTTCTGTCCCTTTGTAGCCATTTCTGGATCTGTAGGCATGGCGACTACCTGCATCCCTTTGATTACATGTTGAATGAGCTGTACTAAGCAAGGGATCATTCATGGTAAAAAGATGAGAGTTGCTACAGCACATAAGAGGAAAAAAGCATTTGTTTAACCCCTAGTCCATCAGATAACCATGAAAATATGTCCCACTCCCATCCTTTCCATGTTTGGACCAGTATATGAGCTAACTGTCTTATTCCCTTTGTTATTTGTTTCACCACTTTTTCATTGTCGTCTATTTGCAAGCAGCAGTTAGAGACATTCAATTTTACACACACTCCCCCTTCTTTCTAACTTATTTCCCTGAACTTGTGTTAGCAAAAAGAACAACAGTCTAATATATCCTACATAACATATCCCTGACCAGTTTGGAGGTAACCTGCTATAGGCATGTTGGCCAACCATGGCCTGTCATCAGATCACCCTGGCCTTCTGCAGATCCAACAATTGTTAAGATTAAAGGTTTTGATACTTCTCCTAGTACTAAAAAAAGCGATTGTTTCACTTTTGGCCCAAACCTAACTGACAATATAAAGGTAAGATTATTAAGAAAAATATTCTAATGGTGTAATCTAATTTCCTAGTCTAATTCTTATGTTGTCTTCCATACCACTTGTGGCAAGTGAAGGCACAGAAATAACTTAACCTAAAGAAAACAGTGGCAGTGAGGATTAGCCCCCAGTGACTGGAGATCCAAAAGGAGGTGTTATAAATTCACTCAAAGAGAGTGATATGACTTAATTAAAGAGGATTTTATTAATTATAGCAAGCGAGCAATAAGCAAAAGGACAGCACTGGACGGCCGGGAAGCGGTCCCGCTTCGCCGCTGCAGTACTTCTGTTTTCCGTGCATCCCCTTTTAATCGGTCCGGCTCTCCGACGACGTGTCCTTTCTCGGGTGTCTCTGCGCATGCGTCTCCATTTGTTAGGGGGTCTTTTTCTGCCTTCTAGTGGTCGCAAGAGGAAGATCGGAAGTCTTCCTCAGTCTTATCTTCTTGACCTTTCTTCACTGTTCTCTTTAGAGGCTTAGCTCAGTAACTTTCTGGAATTCAAGGAATCTCGGCAAGGCCATAAAAATTATGCAAGCGTCAGTAGCAACCTTCAATATAATCCTGATTTTACAGAACATAGCATTACAGAGCATCATATCTACATGTTTAGTCGAACAAAAGGGTCTCTGTTTATCACAGGAGGGATGCCCATACAGACTATTTCAGCAGAAAGTCTGTGGGTAGGCACACAAGGCTTCCTCTGATGCTAACGTACTGTCTACTGCTCTGGTACATTCATGCCGAGTGTCAGTTCACTGCCTCCTGTCCTTCTCCTCCAGCTGAGATGTCCAAATCACTGGGGCCTCAGGGACCTTGGCCCAAGTATGATGAGTCCACCCGTGTTCAGCTGTCTTGACAGCTGTTTCTGTGGTCAGTAACACTTGGAAAGATCCATGCCACTTTGCCACCAGTGGTGCTTCTTTCCACTCCTTAACTATGACCCGGTCTCCTGGTTTGATGTTATGAACAGCAAAGTCCAAAGGCAGCATCTGTGCTAACTGGGCTTCCTGTCAAAGAAGTCAGAGTATCGTGGCCACATACTGGTTTAAATATGCATCTTCACCTCCCTGCCACAATGAAAATTAGCAGGGTAAGAATCTTAAACAATTTAAAGGGGAACAATTGAATATTCCCTCAGATTTGGCTCTAATTCTTACCAAAGTTAATGGCAAGAGCCATACCCATGGCATTTTAGTTTCTGTCACTAGCTTCAAAGGGTGTTTCTTTATTCTTCCATTCATCTTTTCTATTTGACCTGAATTCTCAGGGTGCCGGGGGTATGGAGGTCCCACTGAATTCTCAAAGCAGTCATAATCCCTTGAAGGATCTTGTAAGATGAGTTCCCCTGTCCAAGTTCACTGCCTTCACAACTCCATTTGTTAACTGATCAAATAGTTGCTGAAGCCACTAGAAACTCCTCTGGCCACCCTGCCAGATGGAATACCACTACCAGAGGATATCTAAGTCTTCTTGCCCAGAGCATCTCAGCAAAATACACCCAACATCTCTGGAAAGAACGTATAACCAAAGGTCATTTCCCTGCCTTGCAATCTCCTTTGTAGTCTTGGTTATTAACTTTAGCCAGGCACCCCTCAACAGCTCATTTTGCTAAAACAAAAAGACCCAAGGCAGTACATCTTGAAGAACTCTCTGCCAATCTTCAAGAGTCCCAACGACTGCCCTCATGAAGCCATCCCATTATTTGCAGCGTCAAAGCTACTGGCATCCAGTGTTTGCTGTTATCCAGTGTTTGCTGTTCTTTGCAAATCAATTCTCCCCTCTTTCTTCTGCCCCACCACCTTTAATTATCTCCAACTCCTCTGGTGGAAAAGACAGCACTACTACCACCACTTCCCCCTCCCCCTGGCAAGGGCAAAGCCACAGGGAGCAAAAGGAGGATCCCAGGGACCTCTAGGCAGAAGTGTTGCATTCTGAACATCTCCACTGGACAGTTGATTACCTATTGTCTCTTCTGAGTACCCTGCCTGGTGTCCCCTAACGTGTATAGTTGCCATCCCTTTTGGTAAATTCACCACCTCCTATAGGCAAAAACTTAAGCTCTCATGAGCTAATGTTTTTCCCCTGCAGGTTAATAAACTAATTTCTTCCCATAGTTTCCCAAATGCATGTATCACCCCATATGCATATTTATAATCAGTAAAAAAATTCACTATCTTGTCCTGGTATAGTCCACAGGCTCTCAGAAGCACATACAGCTCTGCTGTCTGAGCTGACCATATGGGCGACAACGTCCTCCCTTCCTTTAATTCCCTTTCATTAACAATAGCTATTCTGTAAATCGCTTCCCTTCTATCACCCTTGAAGATCCATCAATAAACACATTTTCTCCTTCAGGCCAGGGAGTGTCTCTTCCCTAGCCCAGGTCTGGAGATCTATCACGTGAATGCAGTAATGGGTTTCTTCCCAGCCCCCCTGTCCAGGGCCATCCAGACCGGAGGCTGGATTAAACCCTTCCCCACTTCTCAATTCAAAATCCTCCTGTTCTATTAAACAAGACTCATATTGCAATAACCAAGTGCTGGTCATTCACTTAAAGGTTCTCTCAGTTAACAAAGCTTTAACTTGATGTGAAACTTTAACAATCAGATATCTTTCTGTTGTCAGTTTTTGGGCCTCAGTTACCATCAAAGTCATGGCTGCACAGTTCTACAGACAATGAGGCCAGCCTCTGGCCACTGGGTCTAACAGCTTGGAAAAATAAGCAACAGGCTGCCATGTCCCCATGTGCTCTTGTACAAAAATTCTTTTAACATAGCCCTGTTTAACATCCAGATGTAACTCAAATTCCTTTTCTGGGTCTGGAAGAGCTAAGACTGGGACATTAACTAATTTGGCTTTTAATTTTCTAAAGCTTTGGTCTCCTTCTGGTGTCCATACCACAACATTTTGACTGTCTTGGGTTAAAAAGTCATATAAAGGTCTGGCCACAACAGAAAAATCCTCAATCCATGCTTTGCAGTACCCCACCAACCCTAAAAACTGCCATAGGTCTTTTTTTGTCTGGTGTAATGGTACTTGTAAAGTTCCTTGTATTCTTTCTGGATCAATACACTGTAACCCTCCAGTCAGAATATGTCCCAAATATTTAACCCTTTTCTTTTTTAGTAAGCAATTGCTCCCTATCCCAATTTTTTGCATCAAGTCCATCTTAGGCATAGGGAGGTGACTAAAAAATTAACCAAGGAAAGATAATAAAATACTTTCTCCTAAAGTTTTCCTATAGCCCCCACAGAGGAAGCTGCATGATAAATACTTAGGCCTTCATAGGGACAACACCATCCCCACAAGGCAGCAGCTGCAGAATTGGCCTCAGGATTAGAATCTGCCAATTCTAGCTCTCCACAACAAACCATAGACTGGTGTGGGGGTTCCCTGTTGTGAAGTGCCTCGGGGAGGCCAACAGTTAGTTTCAGATAAGCATTGTTAAAGGAGAGGCATGGCTGTAGGCCATGTGTGTGAATTTTGACCCCCTGTGTTGGGGGATGGGTATGTGAGCCATGGATGAAGTTGTCCTACCCCAAACCCCTTGTGAAGGGCGGCCCAGGAGTTCTGATTGGGTTTGAGTCCCTGGGGGGTTTCTCCGTTGTTGTGTTTCTAGTGGTCCCTGACCCTGAACTCCACCCTCAAAGGTGGAGACCCTCAAGAGTTCTGTCCCTCAAAAATCCCTGCTCAGCCTCTGTTCGGGGATCTTTTTTCTGGACCTGAGTTTGTTCCCATGCTGAATAAATGGTTTCATGAACAGGGCCCCGTCTCGTTGGTGTTCCATGCTGGTCCCCAGAACCCTGCGGCTTCTCTGATCCTGAGGTTGTGGACTACAACAGTTCCCCACAAGATAGGAGTTGCAGAATTGGCTTCAGGACTGAAACCTGCCATCTCTGACTTTTCACAAAAAAACACATAAAAAGCACAGGGGCATGGGTCCCCTCCAAACAGGAGCATTTCGGCTCCGCACAAAACCCCATGTAGACAAATGAATTAAATCCCCAAATTCATTTATCACTATTTCCACAATTCCCTCAGAGAAAGGTGCATTAAAACTTTTAAGCCTACAGAAGAAACCACAATTTTCACAACTCCTTGAACAATCAAAGATCTTTTTGACAATTTTCCCCCCTTAGGGATAAAATTTAAGGTGGATTGAGAGTCCCTTGTGTTTACTAGGAAACACACCTCCTCTTGATCCAGACCCAGCTTAAAAGTTAGCAACGGCTCCAGTGTGGTGGGTCCCTGGTATAATGGGAGCCTCAGACACCAACACCCCTAACAATCCATCTCCATTATTCTCTGGACTTCGTCTTCCTGAGGATACAGATATTTCTGTGGACAGTTCTACTTCCAGTGTCCCTACAGATTCTTTCCCAGCTGCTGTTTGGGTTGGCTCTCCCCTGCTGAGGAGGAAATGCCTATGCCACCTCTTTGTGGCAGACCCCGTCCATTCTGTGAGAAACAACCTCTCACTTTTAAAATTTTGAAGGTTTATTAAGCCTTAAAAAATACAACAGAGGACTGAATAAGGAAAAAGGGCAGTGCACTGGGAGTGCATGAACATCTTCCACGTACTCCCTCACAAAATGACTGTTCCACCTTTTATACCCCTGGTGTTGCATTGGGCAACCCTAGCCCCTCCCAAAGTCTGCCAGTCAACTATTCTTTGCTGTCCATTGGTGGAGACTACTTTCTTGCAACTTGATGGGAAGTCAGCTGTTGTCATGCCATGCCTCCTTAGCAACAAGCCTCCCCTGTTCCCAAATGCCCCATACAAGGGGCACATGTACACACCTTCCCTCCACATGGCCTTGACAACCTAGGCTGTTCAGTGGTGACAATACAGAGGGGGGGAACAGGGACTATGGGGAGAACAGAGGACGTCCAAACAACAAATCACAATAAGAAAACCATACATCAATAAAACTTCTCTTAACATACACACAATATTCATCCCTTAATTGTGAGACCCAATCATCATATTACCCATCTATAACACCTCTGTCCAGAGGGACCCTTTGGACCTTGTAGTTTATTCCTCTGGGGCTATAAAAACTCTTCCATCACCTATGTTTGCCTTTTCCTCATCCCATTTTATGCACACTTGCTGTATCTTTCTATCCAGTTCATCCAGGGACTTATTGTGACCTTCTTCTAGTCCCCCCACTATTGTCTGTGGGTATTCATTCTCCTACAGCTCAAAATTATTTTCCTCCAGTGAACCAAACAAAATCTTTAAAAGAAAATCCTAATCCTTCCATGTACAATCTGCATTTCTCTGATATTCCTTCCTCTTCCTTGTGCTCACTCTCCTTATCACACACTGTATACCAGAGCCAGTCGATGTCCTGCCCCAGTGTCCAAACGCAGCTCCTCCCCCTGCAGCGCTCCCTGTGGGCACGGCTGGCAGCATCACAGGCTGCCGGGGTGTCCTGCAGCTTCATGGTGATATGGAAAACATGTATGCTTATGAAAATTCAGAATTTTAGAAGCATATAAAGTGCTTAAGCAGATGGAAGGAAACAGAAATACAGCTTCTTTTAAAGATAGAACCAACTTTTAATAAGAACATGTCGTTCTAATTAGGAACGGCAGAAAGAATGACACGGACTCTCAAGGGAGTCAGAACAGAAGAAATCTTTTAGTTTGTTGCTCCAGGCCTGTTTTATAGACAGATACTTGGAAAGTACAGAAAGGAAACTCTTATTGGTTAGTAAACTGCTACATCACCATCATTGGTCAGTGGGGCTCACCACCCCCCTGACTTTCTCCTGCAAGGAAAACAAGGAATACAAAACAACACCTGCAAGGCTGTTTTGTGTCCCTGAGGATTGTTTTAATTCCTTCTCATGTTTTTCCCAGGCTACTTTCTCAGGCAAGCCTGAGGAGCTATGCAGCCTGTAATTTGTACAGGCACTCTGGTTCAGATTTAGCATCCATAAGAACACATTGGAATTTAGTTGCTAGGTAAAGGCCATAAAGATAATATGTATATTGTGAAAACTCAGTAAGCAAGACTTAGGTATTGTGAAAACCCGATAAAGCAGAACCTGTGGTTTAAGAAGGCAGCTAAAACCAGGGTCCTGGTTTTGGCCAGGGCAAACTGACCTGGGAGAAAGCCAAACCTCCACTGTGCTTTCCCAGAGATGGGGGTCAATCAGTGAACACTGAGGAAGACGTCTTTATTTCATCAGAAGACCACCGCTTATTAATAGTAATTATAATTAGAAGACTAATTATAATATGAAGTGCAAGGAGGACAGGGAATGGGCAGGCAGGGAGATGTGGGCTTGTGGGATCAGTGTGTATTTAAACCTGAAACCTGTCTCAATCTGGTACGCATGTATGGTGGGTGATCCCCCATGCATTCCTGCTGCTGTCAGCTGCTAGAAGTAAAATATATTTCTTTACAATTTTGATTGTAAAGTCCTTATTCCACAACTCAGTTTTGGTGCTGTGACTCGGATTCTCTTAGTCTGACTGCAGGATCGACCAGGTGGTGGACAATCCTAGACACGACCCAGGTCTTTTCAAGAGGATTTCCACTCCCCGGCTGCTCACTGCAAAGGCGATCAAGAACCTTCTATATGGCAGATAAGGCATGTTTTACTAAAATTAAGGGGGGGGGCCCAAGGCATGCCTATAAGACGTTGGGGATGCCCAGGCTTGGCAGAGACAGCATGTTGGAGGCATCTGACATATAGCACTGACCTTTGGGAAAAGGTACTGGAAACCCAGGAAAGGGGGATTTTTGCTGACCACACGGGGTGGCCGCTAGTGAGTTTGGGGGTAACTCAAGCAAAACCCAAAGTATTATCATTATTTTCTATTATTGTTACTATAACCCTTACTGCCCTAAATGTCGTCAGTCTTTCTATTCATTTCTGTGGTACCACTTCCCTCTTGTGTCAAAAGGTATAATTACAGATTAGTAGTTCTGAGTTATCAAAGGTGCCCGAAGCCTGGACCCAAAGCCGAAGAGCCCAACCAACCAGGTAGGCTCTCTCTAGATGGTTTCAGCTCAAATTGGGCCAGTTTTTGAATAATGGTGGGAAGTGGACCCTTGTAAGATGAGAGGATGGAACAGTGGGACAGGTGTATTTAGGAGAAATAGACTCAGTGGGTCATTGTCTGGCTTTCCACTGGGAACAACCTCCAGTTGAGAAAGGGATTAGAAATCCCAGTATACAGGGACAAAGAAGAGTGATTCTCTGTTTTGTGTGTGGACTAACAATCTTTCATCAGGGATTAGGGTGGCATCCAGCCTGGGTTTTCCTCCGGTGTGAACAGTGTAAAAAGAAATGGTATTGCATATCTAATAGGTGAAAGCCTACATGCTCCAGGTGTAACCCAGAAGGGTTACAATATTATAATTGGGAATTAATTCATGTTAAATGTGAAATAGTGAACTTTATCTGTGGAAAGAATCATTTGGTCCTTGAGACCTGGGACATTTTCCAAGACAATTGGGAAAAGGTAAAGGATCAGTGTCAGCAGAGTGTCGCTCTATTAGGAACGGCGAGAAGAACGACACAGACTCTCTAAGGAGTTAATCAGGAGAATTTCTCTTAGTTTATTACTTCAGGTCTTTTTTATAGACCGATACGTGAAAAGTATAGAAAGGAAACTCTTATTGGTTAGCAAACTACTACATCACTATCATTGGTCAGTGGGGCACACCACCCCTCGACTTTCTCCTGCAAAGAAAACAAGGAACAGACAAACAGCACCTGCAAGGCTGTTTTCTGTCTCTGAGGATTGTTTTAAACCCTCCTTATGAATTCCCAGGCCACTTTCTCAGGCAAGACTGAGAAAGCTATGTGGCCTGCAGTTTCACATGCTCTCTGTTTCAGAGTTAGCATCCACAGCAGAGGTTTGGGTGAAAGTTAAAGAAAGAAAGGAGGAAAAATAAGGAAGCAGATAATGGGAAGTTAGTAAAGTCCCTAAAAGAAGTCTTCTAGGATGCACACTAGCCCATTGGAAGGAGATTGTGGGGCCTAGAGGAACGGAGAATAAAAGGGTTCTGATTAAACATAATAATCAGTGGTGGCTTCTGTATAAATTAGATGGGGCAAAATGGTCATTGAATGTGACAGTTGACTATAACACCATGTTGCAGTTAATGTTATTTTTGAGACGGGAAGGAAATGGGATAAAGCATCATATGCAGATATGTTTTTCACCTTGAAAAACTACCTAGAATGGCAAAAGGATTGTGGTATTAACACACCGCAAGATCCTATCATACTAGCAATGGAAAGGGAAAGCAGAAAGGGTCCCACATAAATTAAAACGATGTTGCTCAGCCTGTAGCATTGGCCAGCAGTGCACTAAAAATGACAAGCTATATAACGAAGAAGACTGATCTGGATGATCTATACAGACCCCCTCCTCAATCACTGGAGTTGGGTGGGAACCCAGGGAGGGCACCAGATTGAGCACCAACACCCCCAGGAAGCCCGGTGTCCTCCCATACAAGGACAAGAACTAAGGAACAACCGGCAGTTTTGCAAGCACCTCTTAGGGAGGCAGTGGGACCAGATGGAACAATGATGTTACTAAAAGTTCATTTCAATACCAATGATTTTGAAATATGGAAAAGGAATGTAAAGGATTACAGAAAGGACCCTTGTCATGGGGTGGCTTTACCTTTAAGGTAGTTTTGAGAGCTAAGGAAGTTGAGACTGCTGGTGGCTGATGGGAGTCCTTTCTCCTGACCAATTATCAAGCATTTCTAAGAATTGACAGCAGTTCTGACCATTAAAAAGTGAATTCAACTTGTGAACACCCCCTTAAGATGTACAGTCAGAGTTTTCTTGTCCTTTTTTGTTTCTGGCTTTTGAGAAGGTAACAAGGGTCTGTAGCAACCTCCTCCACCTCCCCCCCCCCCCCCCCGCCTCCCTTGGCCAGATAAGGCCGCAGAGGATGAAAGGGAGGGGGGGGGGGAGGAAAGGAAAGCAGAGCTGGCAGCCTGGTTTGGTTTTCATTTCCTGCTGCTGGACAGAAACCTGACACTATGAATTCTTGCAGCTTTTCTAAAGCTTTTAATTGTTTTACTACCTGGATATTTACCTGGATATCTACCTTTATTACCTGGATAAACGTACAGATTACTCCTTTTTCCCAGAAAGATAGAGAGAGAAAGAGACAATCAACATGAAAACATCATAAAGCCACCAAAAACAGTGAAGAAAAAAATTAAGTTTTAAATGAGAGAGGGAATAAGGAGATGCTCTACAGCTGAAATATCTTTCTGTTAAAGCTATGGAGATGGATAATAGTAGTTTAAAAAGAGACTCCTTTAATTCATGACAAAGTATTGGGAGGAATAGAGTTTTCAAAGTGTGGACTTTTGAGAAAAAGATAGAGTACTTGTGATACTGTGAGTTGCTGGAACTGGGTAAAGTGAAGATTTTGAGGCCTTAGGGGAAAAGAGAAGACTGTTTTCCAGGAAAGCTCACAGAGACAGATGAAGAAGACTTTTGCCTTTGAATAACTCATCCTTAAAATGACATCCCTAAACTCATGGCCCATACACACCTCAGAGTGATGTGAAATGGGAGGAGAAGATCTGATGACAGATTTCCTGGCAGCTGACATCAGAGTAATAGAAACTATAACAGAAATAGCTTCCTTGTGAAAAACTCCATAAGTTAGCAGAAAGAGACTTCTGTTTCTCTACAAAGACTGATGAAAAGACTGTAGCAAGAATTTGAGACTGTTTTTGACCACCAAAGTTCTAAAGTTTTTTTGTCTCTATGTTGTTATGTGTACAAAGAAATGGTCAAGTAGTGGGAGATAAAAGGGTTTTCTGGAAGTTTGTTCTGGTGTTCTTGTAGTTTGTTAATAAACTGTCTTTATTCCTTTTAAGTTTTAAACCTGTTTTGCTCTTGTTCTAATCCATATCTCACAGCAAGAAATAAGTAATTTTTTTTTGTTACTGGTTTAAAACCATGACAACCCTATAAGTATAGCTGTCTTATTTCTGTATTTGTGCCCTCTGGGCTTCCTGCTGGTTGGGCTTGCAGGATTGCTTTTTCTGAATGAGCACTTGATTTACAATTCGAAAAGTCTCTGGTATCTGGAGGAAATAAATTTGGCTTTTTCTTTGGATATGGTTGATCTGCATTCTGTAGATTTGTTTCTTCTGCTTGCGTTTTGGTATAGAACTTTTTATCTTCTTTTTTCCTTGCAATAATACAAGTGGCCAAAGGTGGCGTGAGCTCGGCAGTGGGTCAAAGCTAGCACTTGCTGTTGCGCAGGAAAAATTCTAAAGATAAAATTGCTAGCTATGCAGTTTGACAAGATCTCATTAATTACACGGCACAGTCGAAGGAAAACAGCGGCAACCCCATTTCTCCCAATGGTAAGATCAAAAAGTTGAACATCAACAGAGGCCCAAAGTTCAGAGAATTCTCAGTCACCTAGAGTAGTAAATCTTCGAATTGGGAATTTAATCTTATCAGAGTCTTTAGTTTAGTAAAAACCATCCCTTTGTTCTAACACATCTTTCTTTCTTGCTTCCACCATCAACAACAATTTGGCTATTTTTCTTTCCCTTATTTGTCGATTTATCAAAGTTCTGAGTTTAACTAAGTGTATCTTCTGCTGCCTGCATTCCTCTTTCTTAAAGTGGCACCAACTTTTTGCATTTGAATAACTGTGCTCTGCATTTGTATGCCCGCCACAGGCATGCAGAGGAGAATTAGATGGGAAGGGGGAAGGGGAAGAAAGACTATCCCCCCTGCTGCTATGGTTAACTCTTCAGGGGATATCACCGGGCACTTTGTGGGTACTCCTGGCACTTCTCCGTGGAGAGGGGGCGGTGGAAGCGGCACATCTACTTCCATTTGCTCCAGTTCAGTTGCAGGCTGGGGAGCCAGCGCAGGCTTTTGCTCGGCAGACAGTGCGGGCTTTTGCTCCACATTGTTTGAAACCACCTGTTGAGCCTGTAACTCCAGCTCCGGGGGTGCAGAAGGTAAGGACGGTATTATAAGTTCTTCCCTCCCAAAGAATTCTCATGCAAATGCCGGGAAGGAAGCCGCTGCTGGGTCATCTGCTTCTAACGCAGCCACGGCTCCTGATACAGCTGTTCGTTCTGCTTTTAAATCCCTTAGCACTGTTAGCATTAACTTCGACACTGTGCTAAGACCCTTGGTGTCTTTTGCTCACCGCATCCCATAGGATCATTCCCAGCCTTTCCTACTCAACATTATTGAAAACACTCCTAAGGGTGGCAGAAAATCCTCTCTCTTGATCCCATTTTAACAGTTGTTTTAAGACTTCTGGGTCATATTTAACTGCTCTCTTAGAGAGAATATGCTGGAGGATGTTTAGCGTAGCCTGCTCTTCTTTTGGCAGAGTTTTGCCCATTCTCTCCAGCCCTGACCGCTCACCTTTTCCAGTGTACCATTGCAGTGTTTGCATATATTATCTGGAGTTTTTTCTTCCCGGGAGCCACTGTCTCTCCCTCACTCCGTGTGGAGCTGTCATCTGCCTCCTACCAACATGGTGCAGCCATGTCAGTCTCCGGTCGGGCCTCCTGCCTTTTCACGCCACAGGACCCCCTTCAAAGTTCAAAGGATTCTGGTGCCTGCTTCATATCACGGCACTATCATCACATCGTGTTCCTTCCAATCACGTTGCTAGAATCACATTGATAGGGCCACCAATATGCAGGAGCTCTGGACTTCTGATCAACCAACCAATATGATTTTGCAGAAGCCCTTTATTGTTTACATTATGAACTTATTTATAGATTCTAAAACTACTGTTCACATGATCACGCATTACTTAATTGGTGCCTCTATCTTGTCCACGCACTCAGCACACACTCCTCAGGTTTTGTGATTGGTCACAGTGCAGGTGTTCAAATGCCCTCTGTTATCTGGCTTTTGTGGTCTTGTTTTTCTGTTTCTCAGTGTCTTCTTTCTTATTTTAGAACAGTTTATGTCTCAACAACCTTGAGGAATTCCAGACGATCTGATAAGAAATTTTACAGTTTGGCTGAGGCACACTATACCCTAAGTTGTTCAGATACATTGCTACAGGCAACATATTCAGTCTTAAATAAAGCTCTAATCCCTGTGGGAGAAGATTATATTATGGTTAAAGGAGCCACTGGCCAAGCTGAAAAGGCTTTTTTTTGGTGAACCATTAAAACACAAATTGGTAAAACAAATAGGTATACACAAATTCTTATATATGCCTAACTCACCTCATGCACTCCTGAGAAGGGATCTACTTGAACAATTAAATGCGATAATCAGATTTGAAAAAGGGGAGATTACTCCAGAGGTAGATGCTGAACAATATATTCAAATAATGAGTTTACTTTTAGTTGATGTTCCCATAGAAGGAGAAATCAGTGAAGACATCATAGCCCAAGTATACCCTGGAGTGTGAGCCACTGAGAAACCAGGAAGAGCTAAAAGTGCATCACCTGTAGAAGTAAAGCTTAAAGAAGGATAACGACCTGTAAGAATAGAAAATTTTTTGCAATGAGGCCTGATAAAATAATGTGAATCTGATTTTAATACTCCTATATTACTGGTCTGGAAACCTGATGGAACATATACAGTAGTCCAGGATTTGAGAGCTGTCAGTAGGATAGTAGAGGATTTATATCCCATAGTAGTGAATCCATACACTTTGTTAACAGTATTAACACCAGAATTAACTTAGTTTACTCTTTTTTATTTGAAAGATGCTTTCTTTTGCCTCCCACTCCATGAAGCCAGCCAAAAGATATTTGCCTTTGAATGGGAAAATCCTAAAAGCAGACGAAGGACTCAACTCACCTGGACTGTGCTGCCTCAAGGATTCAAAAATTCCCCCACAATATTTGGTAACCAACTTGACAAGGACCTCGAGTCTTGGGAAAACCCACCCGGGAAGGGGAGACTATTACAATACATGAACAAAATCCTGATTGCCACTGAAACAGATGTTTGCATGGCTTGGACAGTGAGTATCTTAAACTTTTTAGGGCTCAAATGATACCGAGTGTCTAAGAGGAAAGCCCAGGTAATGCGGTGAGAAGTCATTTACTTGAGCTATGAGATTAGTGCTGAGCAGAGGACCCTGGGACAAGTCCAGGAGACTATATGCCAAACACCAAAGCCACAGACTGTAAAAAAGCTGAGAACTTTTCTCAGAATGACCGGATGGTCTCGCCTCTGGATCTATAATTATGGATTGCTTGTTAAGCCCCTGTATGCACTTATCAACACCGAGCAGAAGAATCTTCAATGGGATAAGCAAGCCACATGAGCCTTTGAACAATTGAAAAAGGCCTTGATGTTAGCTCCACCCCTGGGACTCCCTGACATGAGTAATTCTTTTTGTTTTCTCATGAGAAACAGGGAATCACCTTAGGAATACTGGCGCAATATCTGGGCCCATACCGTAGGGCAGTCGCCTACATTTCCAAGCAATTAAACACAACTGCAAAAGGATGGCCAGGGTGCTTACATGCAGTAGCAGCCGTGGTGCTCAACATCCAGAAAGCATGAAAATTCACATTGGGACAGAAAATTACTGTGCTTGTGTCCCATACAGTATCTGCAGTATTAGAAATGAAGGGCAGACATTGGCTTTCTCCACAGAGATTCCTGAAGTACCAAGCCATAATGGTGGAACAGGATGATGTGGAGATTGTGGTCACTAACATTGTCAATCCAGCTTCTTTTCTCCGTGGGAACACAGGGGAACCAATGCACCATGACTGCTTGGAAACCATTGAAGCAATGTACTCAAGCCGCCTGGATCTGAAGGATGCTCTTATGGAAGATGCAGAGGGCTGGTTCACAGACAGAAACAGGTATGTCCTAAATGGTAGAAGGCATGCAGGATATGCCATCATCACTTGCCATGAGGTAATAGTCTGTCATGGGGTTACTTTACCTTTAAGGTAGTTTTGGGAGTCTTTTTTCCTGACCAATTATCGGTCATTGCTGAGAATTGACAGCAGTTTTGGCCATTGAAAGGTGGGATCAACTTGTGATCCCTACCTTAAAATGTAAAACCAGAGCTCTCTTGTTCTCTTTGTTTCCTGGCTATGAAAGGTAGTAGACCTCCAGCTGGCCTCCTGTTCCCCTGCCCAGGCCATGTGGCCGGGCGGGGGCTGGGCTGGGCCCAGCGGCTCCCGGCCGGGAGATGGCGGGGGGGGCCTGCGGGGCTTGCTCCGGGCTCTGGCCGGGCCAGGCAAGTTTCTGGCTCCACTGCAGTTTTTGCCGTGATGGAATTCACCAGAAACTGCCGAGTAAAGAAAGAAAAGGGCTCTGAACCTGCAGCAAGCAGAGACAGTGACCACACTCTCCAGAGCAGCTATGAAGAACTTTCCATCGCAGACAGCTCCAGCTCCTGCACCGGCCGAGGCCACAGAACCATCTACGAAAGCCTGGGCAAGATTTTAACCCTTTCATTACCCAGATGAGACTTGCGGATTAATCTTTTTATCCAGAGAGAGAAAAAGAGAATGATCAACATGAAAAGAGACTTTATAAACTACCAGTGACAGGAAAGAAAAGAAGCTTCAGAAAAGGTACAGAATAAGGAGATGCTTTAAGTAAGCTGAAATATCTTTCTGTTAAAACTATGGAGATGGACAATGAAGTCCTGAAAAGAACTCCTTTAATTCATGACGGAGTATGGGGAGGAATAGAGTGTTCAAGGTGTAAAATTTGAGTAAAAAGTAGAATAATTGTGATACAGTGAAGTGCTGGAAGATTTGAAGCCTTGAGAGGCAATGAGAAAACTGTTTTCTAGTGAAGCTCACAGAAACAGATGAAGAAGACTTGCTTTTGAATAACTCATCCTTAAAATGCCATCCCTAGACTCATGGCCCATACACACCTCAGAGTGATGTGAAATGGGAGGAGTGAGCTCTGATAACAGCAGTTCTGGGCAGCTGATATCAGGGCAATAAGAAACTATAACAGAAGTAGTTTTCTTGTGAGAAACTCCATAAATTAACAGAAAGAGACTTCTGTTTCTCTACAAAGACTGGTGAAAAGACTGTAGAAGGAATTGGGACTGTTTAAACCATCAAAGTTCTAAAGTTTCTGTCTCTGTTGTCATGTGAACAAAGGAATAGTGGGTAGTAGGGGATAAAAAGAAGTTTTCTGGAAGTTTATTCTGGTGTTCTTATTATTGTAGTTTGTTAATAAACTTTCTTTATTCCTTTTAAGTTTTATGCCTGTTTTCCTCTTGTTCTAATCCATATCTCACAGCAAGAAATAAGTAATCTTTTTTTAGTTACTGGTTTAAAACCACGACAGAGTCAGAGCCATTGCCCATCCATACCTTGGCACAAAAGGCAGAGATAATCGTCTTGACCCGAGCTTGGAATTGGCCCAAGGTAAGAATGTGAACATATACACGGATTCAAAGTACTCTTTTGGAGTTGTGCATGCTCATGGTGCAATCTGGAAGGAAAGGGAGCTATTGAACTCCCAAGGGAAAAACATTAAACATGCAGAAGAAATTCTGAAATTGCTGGAGGCAGTAAAGCTCACAGAGAAAATAGCAATTATGCACATCAGAGCACATCAAAAAACAAACTTAGAATTAGAAAAAGGAAACGAGCTGGCAGACAGAGAGGTAAAAGAAGCAGCAAGGAGAGAGGTAAAAATAGAAGAGCTTTAATTCTGGACAGAAATATTTCCCTTGAGGATAAGCCAAACTATGAAAAAGAGGAACAAAAGCTAATCACAGACTTGGAGGGTACATACAATGAAGAAGGGTGGGCTTACACTCCAGAATGAAAGGTTATCATACCTAGCCATCTAACATGGTCTGTAATAAGGGAGGAGCATAGGAAAAGGCATTGGGGAGCAGAGGCCTTGTATGAGCACATGACTCAAGACATCATAGCTAGAAAATTATGCACTACAGTAAGGCAGGTAACCTGACAATGTGATCTCTGCCCCCAGATGAATCCCAAAAACACCCCAAAACCAGAAATGGTTCAAATTGGGAAAGGGAATGAACCTGGCCAACAATGGCAAATTGATTTTTCAGAACTCCCAAAAAAAGGGGGGTTTCATTATTTACTGGTGTTAACTGATACCTTTTCAGGATGGCCTGAGGCTTTTCCCACCAGAACCACTAAGGCTTGAGAGGTGGTCAAGGTACTGATCAAAGAAATAGTACTATGATTTGGGGTTCCAGACGTCATTTTCTCAGACAGAGGACCCCACTTTATTTTAAAGGTGGCACAAGTTAGCAATGCTTTGGGTATAGATTGGCAATTGCATACCCCGTATCGTCCTCAATCAAGTGGACAAGTAGAAAAGATGAACCATCTGATCAAGTAGCAAATTGTGAAATTGGGACAGGAGGTCAATCTACCTTGATCTCAGTCTCTTCCTCTAGCTCTCTTACGCATACAAATTAAGCCAAGGGCAAAGGAAGGACTAAGTCCCTTTGAAATCCTGTATGGATTACCCTATGAGATACAGAAGAGAACATCAGCACAAGTAGGGGAAGAAACTATAACAGAATACATGGTAGCCCTGGGGAAACAACTCAGTAATATTAGGAAACGTATTAGGAACCCACTGTAGGGCATTGGATGGGCTAGTACATAATGTACAACCTGGAGATTATGTATATGTAAAGTCTCTTGCAGAAAAGACTTTGGAACCACAGTGGAAAGGACCATTCCAAGTGTTCTTCACCTCCTTCACTGCAATCAAGATCGGAGAGCAAGCTGCATGGATACATCACACTAGGATCAAAAAGGCTTCAGAGTCACCATGGAGAATCAAGCAGGTACAACCTGGAAAGCTGTGGCTGTCACAATCATAGTCATGGCTACAACAGATGTCAATGCAAGACCACCTGTATATAATGTGGCTTGCATGTATGTTTGTCAAGGAAAAGATTATGACTTTAACTCTCGTGAGTCTCTGTGGCAGGTGTTACAAATTACAAATTCAACTATTTGGAGAGGGAGAAATGTCCCAGGGTGTAGAGCAAAGTTTGTCCAGGAAGGAATACACCGGGGCCTTATAAAACCTATTCAAATTGGTACTGAATATTGTGACAAATGCTTAACCAACTATTCTGAGTCCAGGATTGTAGTATTGGGATGTGAAAATGCAGGACTCAAGGTTAATTAAAATATAACTCAAATTTGTATAACATCAAATGATAACCCTTGCAATGGAGAGACTAGAACAACTCCACAAAGCCTGACACCAGAAGAGACCATAGTGACCTGGACCACACCTATTCAAACCCCAAAGCAGATCATTCAGCCTTTAATTACCAAAACAGGACATTATGCTATTAAAAAAAAACAGGGATCCAAAGGCTATTGCTCAGTTCAGAATGGTCTCTGAAGTGAGTAGAAATGACAATGCAGGTAAATGCTCCTGCCATTCAATCAGTGTACTCCATTCCTCAAAACTTCTTTTTTCAAATAGGCCACTTGGTTACAGAAGTGTACACCTTATACAGTTAAACGAAAAAGAGATCTTACTGGAATATTAGGAACAGGACTGGGGGTCTTAAAATGGATTCAGAGGTAATAATGAATAAATTGACTGTAACTGGTAATGATATTGTCAAACTGCAACAACCCTTACAATCATCTTTATTAGCACTTTATTAGTCAGAGAAAATTGTCCAAGATATTACCAGAATGGGAAAACATAGAAGAACGAGATCATGAATTGATAACCAATGCTCTGGGAACAGCTAGTGAAAACATTTCTCTAGCCCTTGGTTGTATACAAGCACAATTATGTATGCAATCAGTAGCCGCCAAAATTATTAGGGAAGGTGGAGATGGCACCTGTAATAGACAGAAACTCTTTTGTTCGCCTAAATATATAGATATGATGCTTTGCAAAATTGTGCTTTGTGAAATCGGGAGGGGGTTGAAGGCCGCTAAACCGCTGAGGCTCGCATAATAATTAACGGCCTGGCAGAGATTTCTGGAATGCCAGGACAAGATAAGCCTTAAAGGGAAAACAGTGAGAAAAGGTCAGCAGAGTAAGATTGAGGAAGACTTGGAACCTTCATCCCACGACCACCAGAGAGCAGAAACGACCCCCTAGTAACTAGAGACGCATGCGCAGAGACACCGGAGAAAGGACACGTAACCCGGAAGTCGAGTCACTTAAAAGGAGAAACACGGAAGCGGGAAGTGCGGCAGTTTCACGGAAAAGAAATTTTTTCTTCTCTCCTGTCGCCCAACGCTGACTTTTGCTTATTGCTGGCTTGCTGTAATTAATAAAACCTTTCTTAGATTGAACCTTATATCTCTCTCTTGAGTGCATTCATAACAGCACCTTCCCTACTGAGATTCACAAGATTATTTGGGATAATGCTTCTGACCTAGAAAGATAACTCCAATCCTGGTTGGTTTTGGTTAATTTCACCTATGACCCTGTAACAAGTGTAATGACTGCTTTTGTTTTAACCATACACAATGCATCAGTATGATACACCAAATAATTGCTTTAGTATTAAATTACAAAGGAGCTGTGCTATATCCTTCTGAACATAGAACATAGCCATGAGAAATTGAATGGAAGTGGCAGACTATTAATATAGAGTTATGTGCCATGAGAAGACAACTAGGGTTTATATGTCAGGGAAATGTAAATAATGACCAAGATATTTGCCTGGACACAGAACTGAGCGTTTGTCACTTTAAAATTCACTCAATTAACCAGACAACTTTGCTTGTGTATATAGGTCAGGGTTATGTATGTCTCAGAACAGCATGCCCTACCATAGTGGTAGATGAGCTCCCTGTGAATAACACACAATCCAATTTGTCTCTTTGTAACTTTATCAGAATTGAAGGATGTGACTTTTCCTATCAAGCACCCACTGTATCACATCAATATATAAAGGCAAAGTAGTCCACTGTACAAGACATATCACCTGTGCCTATAGGGATGAATCTTACTTTGGTCAAACAGTTATTAAAAGAAGAAGGCCTTAAAGAAATTCTTAAAGAAATTAAAAACATAGGCAAGAAGACCTTGATTACAATACACCATTGTTGTAGTGCATTTAAAAATTATGGTATGTCCCAAGGGAAGAATTCACCCTTGGTTTTGTATAAGGTTAGTTCTTACCTAAACCTCCCTTTCCCTTCCCCTGTCCCATTGGCTGTAACTCCCCTGTATCTTTGACCACCCCCTCCCCCTAGTATAAGAGATAAGACCCGGGGCATCTCGGTCTCTTTCTTGCCCCTGGGCGAACCACATACAATAAACCCAAGATCTCATTATGCAAGTCTGAGCCTCCTGTGTCTAAGATACTTTGAGTCCATGTTGTATATATTCTGAGACCACTTCCCTCCCGTGTTCTGTGAAGGGCAGGCACATCTCCACAAGGGGTAGAATGAAGGGGTTCTCAGAGTAAATACAACACACCATGACACAGACTATAAGGAGAGTTTGTAGAAGAATGGAGGGAGTTGCATCTCACCACTCGTGGGATGTACTTTTTGGATGGTCTCTTACTGCAACAGGGTTCCTAAATCGATTGTGTCAGCCCTTAAATAGTTTTGTTAATTCTGGTTAGTCTAAGTTTTGTTCTGTTTTTGGTTATGATTTTTTAGAATTTGAAACTGTCAGGAAGGATGGCTACAATGTCTATCATATTATCCAATCAACTAGTCAAAGATAGTAATAGAAAAAAGTGATAGGTACTTTAGGAAGCAAAAGAATTTGCATCACTTAGAAGAAAAGGGGAGAATTTATATGGGGAACATGTATGCTTATGAAAATTCAGAATATTAGAAGCATATAAAGTGCTTAAGCAGATGGAGGGAAACAGAAATATAGCTTATTTTAAAGGCAGAAACAACTTGTAACAAGAACACATAGGAATAGAACTTGTTAAGTAGAACCAACTTTTAACAATAACACACTGGAATTTAGTTGCTAGGTAAAGGCCATAAAGATAAGATGTATATTGTGAAAACTCAGTAAAGCAAGACTTAGGTATTGTGAAAACCTGATAAAGCAGAACCTGTGGTTTAAGAAGCCAGTTAAAATCAGGGTCCTGACCTGGGAGAAAGCCAAACCTCCACTGTGCTTTCCCAGAGATGGGGGTCAATCGGCAAACACTGAGGAAGATGTCTTTACTTCATCAGAAGACCACCACTTGCAACCACCAGGAGGCATGGCAACACAGAAGACTTGTTATAATATGAAGTGCAAGGAGGCGGAGAATGGATAAGGAATGGGCAAGCAGGGAGGTGTGGGTGTCTTGGTGTCCTGGGGTGACTTTATGATACTGGTATCCCCAATCGTCTGGTTTATGTTATATATTAAGTTCTGCACCTTTAAGACTGGCTCTGAGAGCAAGAGAGGGGGAAGAAGAAGCGCGCAGTTTGTGTTAAAGAAAAACATCACTCCCACACATCTCGCTCCTGGACTGTGGTGTCTGTAGCACGGACAGACAGCGGGACAGAGCTTCTCTCTGGCTTTTAGTTAGTTTTAGCTAGCTGAGGCAGAGGAGTTCCCTGGACCTTTGTTTTCTCCTTTTCTTGGATCTGTGCAAGCCTGCTCTGGACTGAACACCCAGCCAAACCCCGGGAGCTCACGCCTGTGGCCCACCGGGGCCTGGGCCTCGGCACTTTCCAGCGCCGGAGGGACTGATAAGGAACCTGAGCAAGCCGATCTACACCACATGAAAAGGACTTTTCTTCCTAGACTTCCCATCCCATCGAACAGCAAGAGGTTTTATTATTTAATATTATTCAAATTTCTGTTAAATAAACAGCTTTTTCCACTTCTCTCCAAGGAATTTTTTTTTTTTTTTCCTTTCCCGGACCAGTTGGTAGGGAGGGGCATTTCCCTGGGGAAATCCCCATTTGGAGTTTTCCTCCCTAATTTGCCCTAAACTAGGACACTTGGTTTGAAAAGACAGGTGTCTGCTAAAAAAGGCAGAAACCTCCCTTGAAATGGAAAAATGAAAACCACCTCCTCCTCTCCGAATTATTATAATCTTCAAATCAAGGGGCTCTCAGGCAAAGATATGGGAATAGGAATAACAGTTCTTTACTAGGATAATTAAAATAAAAAATCCAGTAGTACAAAAAAGAAAACCAACAAAAAAAATCCCAAAACAACCCAGTGACAGTCAGAATACAACCTGACACCCTGTTAGTCAGGGTGTTGGTAGCAGTCCAATTAAATGGTGGCTGCAGTCGTCCTGGAGTGACAGATGTGGTTCTGTTGAAGTAATGATCCCATAGAAGGGTGTAGTTTTCCTCTGAAGGTCCAGTGGTGTAGATGGGTCCGGTCTCTCTCTTCTGAGAATTCAGTGAAGAAAAGCTGCTGTGGTGCTCTGGGAGTCTTCAAAGATATACAGGTTTAGATGCGTGGCTCCTCCCCCTGGATGGAGCATCTTACAATGGGATGATGTAATTTTATCAGTCATGCAGTAACTGACTCAATGGCTCATTAACAGAACATATTCCCCTGGAGGATGGGTTGTGGAAGAGATAAAGAACACTGCCCCACCTGGTTTTAACAGCTGTCCCATTAACAGAAGATATCCCCCATTTATGAGGGATGGGTCATGAAAGAGATACAGAAAACTGCACCACTAGGTTTCAACAGATAGTAATAGAATGCATACTTTTGGTTACATCTTGCATTGCAACCCAAGACAGCAGGCTTGTAGGATCAATGTGTATTTAAACCTGAAACCTGTCTTGACCAGGTATGCATGTATGGTGGATGATCCCCCATGTGTCACCAGCTGGAATGAAGCATATAATTTTACAATTTTTATTGTGAAGTCCTTATTCTGCAACTCAAATCCACCTCAACTAGCCCGTACCACAAACTTCTACTTGTCCGACACTGACATTTAGACAAGCTGTCATTATCAGTCACTCAATGCCCCAGTTTTGCCCAAATTTTTTAAACCCTACACGGATGCCTTAAGAACCTATAAATGAACCAACACACACACTTTCAAGATAATGTTAGTATGGGAGGTTATATAAAAGTGGATCTTTATTGAAGGCCTCCAGGGGCAGTTATGTAAAAATGTCCTCAAAAGCTCACCCCCCACAGGGGTAAATAAGTTTTATAAGTTTAGTAAATTAGCATAATTGACAAAAATCACCAATTAGAAGCACAAGTGGTGATGCAATTCCCCTCCTAGTCCAAGCCCCTTATGAATCCTTCCCCCTCATATAGGCCTAAACTTTGTTGATGAAACTGTCTCAAAGAGCTGTTTTTTGGCCTTGGTTCCCAGAAAGAGCCAAGATAGGATAGTGGCTTTGGAACATGTTTTGTCTTTCTGCCAAGAAAAATACTGAAGCTACTTTACAAAAATAGGCAACAAAGCTACAAGTATATGTGTAAAGAATACAGAGAATATATAAAAGAAAAAAGACAAAAATAATTAAGCATCACACCACTTGTCTCATTATGGACTTTTGGATTTGGGTTCTTTTTCCCTTTGAACTGAAGATTGATGAGAGGGAGGCTGGTTTCTCTCGTTCGGTCTCAGTTGTTTATTTTTTTCTTATCAGCATTACAAGGTACAAGGAGCTATGTGCACTATGATAGAAAAGGGGTAAAATGGCTAACAAAGATCTTCTTCAAGGTCTTTTATATGTCCATTTACCCAATTAACAGATGCCAACTAAGCTATTTTTCTTAGTGACCCAATGACCCAACACCTGTGTGCTGCACTGCGGCATTTTCTACCCAATCACCTACTACTACCCAAAAACCCCTAGGAGAAGAACATGAAGAAGAAAGAAGAAGGACAAGAGACAACACCCTAAATCCTCCATCTTGTCTCCTGTTCTCTAAACTACTTTTTCACCCAGTGATTTAAGAAACTTTCTAATCTACACATTTACACTTTTCCTATCTAACTTTAGCATTTGTTCTCATGTGTCACCATGAAAACATGCTCATGAATTTCATATTATATGAAATTCAGTGTTTCCTTGAATCTTAGAACTAAGTATTAGAAACAAGGGCACACAGTCTGTATCTCAGACTCCAACAACCACTAACATTTGATTTCTCTGGTGAGATAATTAAAGTAGATGAAGACTAAGAATATCACTCCCTTAGGTAATGATATATTCTGATTCCCTCCAGCTATCTTCCTGACAACCATCATCATCATCCTGCTCCTACTGTCCTCTTCCACAAACAGAAAAATATTTTAAACTCCTCTACGTAAGACATTTGGGGGAATATAATTAGAAAACAGGACTCAAAGTACTGCTGAACTCACAACTGAAGTGTACGTGCTAAGTCTAGTGGTCTGCAAGCCCTGGCAAGTCAAAGCAGAACCCTGAATGAGGAAGCAAAAGGTGTGATTGGCAATCTTTGTTTAAGATAAATCATGCAGGACCGTACATGCCTGTGCAAGTCTGTGCAAGGCTATGATTTAGCAATGTTGCTAAGAACGTGATTGTTGCTAATTTTAGCTACGCCTGAAAAGGTATAAATTCTGAGCTTTTGGAATCAATAAATGGCTTAATTGATGCAAATCATGGAGACCTCATATCATCAATCGCTAACAGGTATTCATTCAACATTCAGCTAAGACTTTGCTAAAAAAAATGCTTGTGACAAATGAAGTATATTCTGTGTCATAGCAATTACTTAGTTGTCATGCAAGTGCCAGCAGAAAAAGCAGACAAAAATACCTGGCATGCAAAAGCCAGGAAGAAAAGGAGACAAAAACACTGAAGTATTATGTACTTTTGAAGCACGACCTTGAATATGGCCTCATCAATGCAAGCAACAAATGCTAGACCTTGAAATTATTATGCAGGTACTATCCTGAATGCATTCAGCAGAGAGAAAAACATTGAAATATATGTCTTGATCCATCAGGTATCCAAGAGATCTTAGAATTAGATGGAACATACAGTTCGTTTATAAATCCAGCCGTACTGCAAGTCAGGAGATCTGTATCTTGGAGGTCATAATGAGTGGGTCAAAATTACTTTTTCCAAACCATATTGGAAAGCAAATAGGAGGTCTTCAGTGAAGTGAACCACAGCCACTTTAAGTTACTTGATTAAGGAACTTTAGGCAGAAAGTTCAGAGAAAGAGCAGTTAAAATACCATCAGGCTGTCAATATGTGCATACTGGGGTGATCCTGGTAGCACTGCTTTGTCCCTGGTGTGATTAGCCACATGTTTAGATGTAGCATTTGGCACTAGGAGGCTTCCTTCCTATGCTAAAAATGCAGGCTAAGGAATCAAAAGCTATGTCCAAACAACCTTACAAAACTAATTTTTTTACCCAAAGGCACACACACAGTTGTTCTCACAAAATTATACTCTCTCAAAAAGCAAAGCTCCCATGATTTGTGATAGCATCACAGCTTTGGAAGGTGTGCAGAGCCTTACTTGCAGAGTTAATGCAGTTTTTTTCCTAGTTGCCTGAAATAGTTGATGGATCACATGCTATCATAACAAGAAAAACAAGTTTGATAAAACAAAACAAATATGCCAGTAAATAGAATGTATATGTGTCACTGTAGGACACAAAATTACTTACACAGACATGGCTCAATGTACGATAGGGAAAAAGAAAGACTGTATTTTTGTGACTCCAGTATTTATAGATTCTCAACAATGACCAGGGATTGGATAGTTGGGTTACCACCTTCACAATAACACTGGTCATGAGAAACATCCATCAAAAGACGTTTCTTTGAAAGAACGTATAAACATCAATGTTTATAGTTACTTTCCTGGGAAAGTGGCTAGAAAGTATGAAAACAAGATCGGAAGGTGTCACTCTATTAGGAACGGCTGGGAAGAAACGACACAGACTCTCTAGGAGTTAATCAGGAGAATTTCTCCTAGTTTATTGCTTCAGGTCTTTTTTATAGACTAATACGTGGAAAGTACAGAAAGGAAACTTATTGGTTAGCAAACTACTACATCACCATCATTGGTCAGTGGGACACACCACCCCCCCAACCTCCTCCTGAAAAGAAAACAAGGAACAGGAAAACAACACCTGCAAGGCTGTTTTCTGTCTCTGAGGATTGTTTTGATTCCTCCTCATGTTTTCCCAGGCAGCTTTCTCAGGCAAGACTGAGATGCTATGTGGCCTGCGATTTCTACAGGCACTCTGTTTCAGAGTTAGCATCCATAGGAAGGTTTAATTTTCAGGGCAACATCTCACCCTTTTTTCTTTAAACAAAAAGAAAAAAAAGAAAAGAAAAATGAACAGAGAAGAACAATATGTGAAACAATCAAAAAGGAAAATAACAAAGGAAATGAACAATGTTATAGATAATCAGAAGGCTCTAGTTTCAGGGTGATATCTCACCCTTTCTCCATTACAAAAAATAAAAATGAAAACGTGTTTGGCATCAGTGTCTGCTTGTGGATGGGCCATCGGAGTGATCACTCACATTGTCTGCATCTGAGTACTCATCCAATGGCCCATCCATTGGATGACTTTCAATTTGGTCACGGTCTCCAACCCGCTCGTCGGCCGGATGCTGCCTCTGCGGTCGCAGGTCAGGACGAACGCACTTTGCAGATACCCAGCGTACCCCAGTACCTGTGGATACACATGCATACCCGTGCCCCAAAGAGATAAGGTCATAGGGACCTTCCCACTGTTTGGTGACTAAATTCCTCACTCGAACATTTGCTCGAGGTTGATGCGTCTCATCCAAAGCCCGCAATGAAAGGTGATGATTCAACATGACTGGGTTATTGGAGTTCTGTGGCACTGTGAGGTGATTGAGGGTATATAAAGCTTTTTCCAACCGACTGTGAGGGGTTTTGTCGAGGTTTTAAACCAGTAATTAACAAAAAGGGGAAAAAAGGAATTATTTATTTCTTGCTGTGAGATATGGATTAAAATAAGAGCAAACCAGGCATAAAACTTAAAAGGAATAAAGAAGAGTTTATTGACAAACTACAAGAATAAGAACACCAGAATAAACTTTTAGAAAAACCTTTTCATTTCTCACTGCTCACTATTCTTTTGTTTACATGACAACAGAGACAAAAACTGTATAATTTTGATGGTTTAAACAGTTCTAATTCTTTCTATAGTCTTTTCCTCAGTTTCTGTAGAGAAACAGAAGTTCCTTTCTGTTAATTTATGGAGTTTGTCGCAAGAAAACTATTTTTGTTATAGTTTCTCGTTTCTCTGATATCAGCTGCTCAGAGCTACTGTTATTAAAGCCCACCCCTCCCATTCTACATCACTGAAAATGTGTTATGGGTCATGAGTTTGAAGATAGCATTTTTAAGGATAAGTTAGTCAAAGGCAAAAAAAGTATTCTTCATCTGCTTCTGTGAGCTTCACTAAGAAACAGTTTTTCTCATTGCCTCTCAAGGCTTCAAATTTCTCAGCACTTCACTATACCACAATTACTTCACTTATTACTTAAATTTACACTTTGAACACCTTATTCCTCTCCATACTCTATTATGAATTAAAGGGGTTTTTCTCAAGACTTCATTGTCCATTTCCATAGTTTTAACAGAAAGATATTTCAGCTTAATTAAAGCATCTCCTTAATTCTCTACCTTTCTTGAAGTCTCCTTTCTTGCCACTAGTAGTTTATAAAGTCTCTTTTCATGTTGATCACTCTCCTTTTCTCTCTCTGGATGAAAAGATTAATCCGCAAGTCTCATCTGGATAAGAAAGAGTTAAAATCTTGCCCAAGCTTTTGTAGATGGTTCGGTGATCTCTGCTGAACAGGAGCTAGAGCCGTCTGCGCTGGAAAGTTCTTCATAGCTGCTTTTAGAGAGCGTGGTCTTTGCTTGCTGCAGGCTCAGAGTTCCTTTCCTCTTTCACTCAGCAGTTTTCTAGTGAATGTAGTTACAGCAAAACCTCCAGCTGAACCAGAGATCGGGCCGAGCCCGGCCCAGCCCGACCTAGCTCGGGGCAAGCCTCATCTCCCGGCCGGGAGACGAGAGACGCGGCGGGCCCGGCTCGGCCCCGGCCCGGCCCCTGCCCGGCCACATGGCTTGGGCAGGGAACCGGAGGCCAGCCGGAGCTCCGCCACGCTTCACAGTCAGGAAAACAAAAGAGCACCACAGACTTCTGGGTGTACACTTTAAGGTGGGGTTCACGAGTTGATTCTACTTTTCAATGGCTAAAACTGCTGTCAATTCTCAGCAATGACCGATAATTGGTCAAGAGAAAAGACTCCCAGGAGACCCCAGCAACTTTAACTTTCTTAAAGGTAAAGGAACTTTATGACAGGTTTCAAAGTGCATTCCCTGTTTTTGCTTCTGTAGAACTTGCTTTAGTGTACCATGAGCATGTTCTACAATAGCTTGACCTGTCGGAGAATGAGGGACACCAAACTTGTGTGACACACTCCACAACTGCAGGAACTGCCATACCTTCTGAGAGGCGTAAGTAGGACCATTATCGGTTTTGACAGCAGAAGGTATGCCTAAGACGGCAAATGCTTGCCTCCAGTGGGCAATTACATTGTGGGTCTTTTCCCCTGTGTGAGCAGAAGCCCACATTGCTGAGGAGAAAGTGTCCACACTAAAGTGCACATACTGGAGCCGACCGAACTTGGCAACTTGGGTGACATCCATCTGCCAAAGCTCCAAGGCCCTAAGGCCTCTGGGGTTTACCCCTGCCAGCAAAGGTGCAGCAAGCGCATGACAGTCGTCACAAGACTCGATAATGTCATGGGCCTCAGCTGACGTCAGCTGGAACTGCTTCTGCAAAGTATGTGTGTTCTGGTGGAAAAACCCATGTGATGCCTTGGCCTGCCTGAGTGTATCAGGCTGAGGTACAACCCACAAAGGGTTAGCCATCTTGTCAGCCCTCGCGTTACCTTCTGCAACAAACCCTGGCTAATTGGTGTGACTCCTCACATGCAGAATGTAGTATGGGTGCACCCGGGCCTGAATGGCACACCACAGGGCCTTCAGTAAATGAAACAAGGCAGAATTACTGACCTCCTTCAAAACCGAATGACCCAACCACTGGGCTATATCGACCACATAGGCAGAATCCGTGACCAGATTGAAAGGTTCCTGGGAAAATTTCTGAAATGCCATGACAGCAGCCTGTAATTCCACCAATTGAGATGACCCATCCTCATGACTCTCCAAAACCTGCCACTCAGATCTGTCCTTCCAGGTAGCAATGGCCTTCCCAGTCCTCCCCAAACTGTCAGTAAAGACGGTGGGTCCTTGCAAAGGTTCCTGACTATTCTTGGGCCACAAAGAAATTTCAGTGAATTTTGCCACTTGCAATAGTTTGTTGCTGGGAAGATGATAGGCGATCTGCCCAGAAAAGTTTTCCAGAGCACTTTGCATGGAAATACTGTTTGTAAAGCTCCAAAGTCCTCCCACGGTACCGGGAGCACTATCTTTGCGGGATCTGCACCCATCAATTGCAAACACCGTTGCTGGCATTTGATTATCAAATGAGCTATCAGCTCAAACATTGCAGTTGCCGTCTCTTGTGACTGATGGAACAGGAAGACTCATTCCAGGACATGCAAGGGATCAGACCACTCATCATTCCATTGGCCAATGATACCTGTGGGATGCAAATCTGGAGTGCTAATGAAAACAACGACATCAGTGGAAGGATCAGTGTGATAGACCTGACGAGCAGAAACTTCTTGCTGAACCTCCTCCAGCACCTGCTGTGCCTCTGGGGTCAGTGTCCAAGGTGACTTTAAATCAGTCTCCCTTCAACAGATCAAACAAGGGAGACAGCTGTGCTGTGCTCAGTCCCAAATAAGGACGCAACCAAGTGACGACACCAACTAACTTTTGGACATCATTCAGTGTCTTCACTGAATGCACAAATTGCACCTCTTGATGTTGGACTGTTCATTCCAAAATTTTGACCCCCAAATACTTCCAAGGAGGTTGGCGCTGAACCTTTTCTGGGGCTATTTGCAGCCCATGAGAATGCAGGGCACTGATCAGCTGAGGCTGTATCCACTGCAGTTCATCCTGGGGGGACGCAGCCACCAAGATGTCATCCATATAATGATAGAGATGAGCATCAGGAAACTGCTTGTGAACTCCAGATAGGGCTTGAGCCACCTATCATTGGCAAATGGCTGGCGAATTTTGCATGCCTTGTGGTAAAACACTCCATTGATATCTCTGTGTGGGCTCAGCATTATTGACAACTGGCACCGAGATTGCAAATTTTGGTCTGTCATTAGGATGCAAAGAAATTGTAAAGAAACAATCCTTCAGATCCCCGATGCGGACTGGCCAACCAGTGGGAACCATGGTGGGTGGTGGCATGCCAACCTGCAACGTCCCCATGCTTTCCATCACAGTGTTAACTTTCCGGAGGTCTTGTAGCAACCTCCACTTCCCAGACTTTTTCTTCTTGATACAGAAAACAGGAGTGTTCCAGGGACTGGTAGAAGGCTCCAGATGAACCTTGTCCAACTTTTCTTGCACCAAATCATGAAGGGCAACTAGCTTATCATGAGGGAGGGGTCACTGTTTCTCCCAAATGGGTTTGTCCACCAGCCACCGTATAGGAAGCGTTCGACAGTCTTCACCCTCCAGCACAGTGGCCCCCATCAAAAATTCATCTTGATATGCACTCCCCATGCAGCCAGAACCTTCCTCCCCTAGAGTGTGATCCAGGAGTCCTTTGTGACGTATGGCCAAACCATGGCCATTTCTCCCTTGGGGTTCGTGATGAACAAGGACCTCTGGCTCACATAGCATTGCGCTGCCCCTGCCAACCCCACGACAGACATCCGCACCAGTTCCAAGGGCCACTCCGGGGGCCAGTTGGCAAACCTGACAATCGCGATGTCCACGCCAGTGTCAAGAAGCCCACGGAGGTTAACCTCTGCCGGCATCTCACCAGGGATGGACAGGGTGCAGACCTGTTCAGGACAATCCTTGGCCATCAGGACAGTGGTCCAGTGAACCTAGGGTGGCCCAGTGGATCCGAAGCTGCCATCTACCCTCAGCCTGTCCTCCGCTCTTTGAACACAAGACTTAAAAGGCACAAGTTGAGCAAGTCTGGTTCCCGCAGGGATAGTGACGGGGGGTGAGCGTGGAAACCATGGCATAAATCCTCCCCATGAAATCCAAATCAATGACTCTCAGGTGCACAACAATGCCATGAGCAGTGGTACTAGATCTCCCCACAAGAAGAGCACTCATGCCCTCACCCACTGGGCCAAAAGCATCCAAAGGAATGCTGTACATTCTGCAAGAGTCCAAGACAACCGTATCTGCTGTGCAGACATCAAGGCCCGCTGAGCCGGAGGTGCTGGCTATGAGCTGGCCAAGCAAACCTCCATTGGCTCCAGGGTGTGAAGAGAGGCTTGTGTCTGAGCGTGTCTCTCTGTCATGCTCTGCTTCCCGTTTCCCAAGCCCAGCAGAGGCTGACCATTGGCGTGGACCTTTGCCTTGCACACATTCGCCGCATGATTCGGCCTACCACACTGGGCACAGAGAAACAAGGGAGTCAAGACCCCTTGTGCTTTTTTTTTTCTGCTTCTTGCTGGCCTGAGCATTCCCCTGTTGCTGTTGCCCACCCTCCAGCTTCAGCCAAATTGGCTGCAGAATGGCAGCCATGGTAGGCAGCTCCTCAGCAGCGACACCTGCCTCTACACAAGCCTGTGCCATCTGCGGCAGCGAGGGATCACCAAGAAGCATCCCACAAATCCTCCAACGCATGGCATTACCATTAGACCTTGCAAGGTTTTTGAGCACAATCTTTCTCGCCTTGCGATCCTGCACCTGTCTCTCCACAGAAGCATTCAGCCGATTCGCAAATCGCAGAAAAGACTCATCAGCCCGCTGGACAACAGTTGCAAAAGGCTCCTTCGGGGTGGCTATTTCTATGGCTTGTACTAACGCTGACATGCCCGTCTCCTTGCATTGCTCAAGCACAATAGGGTCAATGCCAACCTGCCTACTAATGTCAGCAAAGCTGTCCTTGCCCAGCAGAGCATCAGAACTGATCACCCGCCTGGGATCCCACTGTCCCAGGGCAGTATTCTGCTGCACCACTTGACATGTCAACTGAGCCCATTGCAATTCCAAAATGTCATATTCGACGGGCTGAAAAAGAACACGGGCTATAGTCCGAATATCATAAGGTACCAGGACACCACCAACAAGGCCTCGAAGGGCCTGCATAACTTCATTCGACCCTAACCCATGTTTCTCAGCTGTCTCCTGGAGATTCGCCAAAGATTTCCAGGATAATGGATGATGAGTCCTCTGTGTCGCATCTCGAAGCACAGAGAACGCCTGACACCCATCCGGAGGAATGGCCTCACTTGCTCTGTCCTGTCTCACGGAGTCCCCTGAGACAGGGCCAGGCACCTGGCCAGAAGAAAACACAACTGTGCTCGGCGACACAGCTGTCGTAGCACCAGCAGAATTAGAGGAGCCATCTCCACCTTCTAGGGGGCTATGTTCAGAATCACAACCAGCCACCTCGTCAACCTTGGCTCTCACCACCTCCCAAAACCGTGCCTGGTCCCACAGCTGTTCGGTTGTCTGGCAGGGGGGCAACGTCCACAGGCTAGCCGAAGAAGCCCCACCAGCCCGGGGCCCTTTGCCCCTGTGGGCCACCGGCTTCGTGACAGTGGTATCACCGCCTGTGCCAAGAGTAAACAACGCAGGGCCCGGATCTGCTGCGACCATCTCAGCCGCAGGAGACAGCAAGGACGTCCCCGCTCCAGCTGCGGGCTGGGGCAGCGCCCAGGAACCCGAGGCGGGGCAGGGTGGAGCCAGCTTGGCGCGGCCCGCCCCCAGTGCGGGGGGGAGACCGAGGCGCAGGGAGGGGTGCGGCTCGTGGAGCCACGGCACCGCCCCATCCTGCTGCCAGGGGTTGTCCCAGGCTCGCGGGAGGGGACACCCACAGCACGGAGCCGTCAGAAGCCAGCCCGGCGTCTGCGCCACACCCGGCACTCTCCCCCACACCCAACGAATTTGGCACGGGAGGAGCAGCGCCCGGGATCACCCCCAACAGAGTCTCACCGGGGACGCAAAGCCCAAAAGTCAGCACCCGCCGCTCTGCACGGAGCGGCACAGGCACCCCGCCCACTGGAACAGGGTCCGCATGCGCATGCGCTGCAGCCGGTGCGAAGCCCGGGCCCGCTTTGTCACCCACCGTGGGGTACAGCACAGCCCAGCCGTAACAAGGGCATGGGATCGTCCCCGATGCCGCTTCCAGGGGCGGCGCGGTCCCCTGTTCAGGCAGCTCCACATCGATCTGCGCTGGAAACGCACACAGAGAAGGCGACCCCGCCCCGGGCTTTCGCTGCCTGGGCGTCGGGCGAGGCAGGGCCACGCCCATCTTATCCGCGGAGCCCCTGACAGTTTGCTGGTCCCCGCCCGCCGGCCAGACGGGACCCAGCTCGCTGGGGGCCCCAGCAGCCTTGGGGGAGCCGACCTCGGAACCCGAGACACAGCCCTCCCCCAGCCCCACATCACGGGGGGAGAGAGAAAACTCTGCCCCACTCTCAAAGCTGGAGTCCAAGCCGTCCTCCTCATCCAGGTCAGAGAAAACTGCCACAGAACTGGCAGAAGAGGACACACAGCTGTGTATGGCGTAGTCACACTGCCGCCAGATCACCAGAAGCCGAGCCGGTTCGGCATCATACGCCACGGACATCGCCTGAATCAGGGAATCGCCCAACGAATTCCAAGCTTGCTTCGAAAAAACTGCCTCAACCATAGGAAAAAAGCCCTCAGCTCTCCCATAAGCATACAACAGCTGAAAATCAGCATCCGAAACATAGATCCGCTTCCTATCGAATACGGCATGTCAAAATCCCATAACCAAGGCCTCCGTTGGGGAGAGCCCGGAGGAAGCTATGACACAGGACTTAGCAACGACACTGCTACCATTACCTGCAATATCCCTCAAAGGTCACCAGATGTCACTGTTGGACACGAAATTATTCACACAGACACAGCTCGACGTGTGATAAAGAGTGCGATTTATTCTGTCGCTTCAGTATTTATAGATTCTCGACAACGACCAGGGATTGGATAGTTAGGTTACCACCTTCACAACAGCACTGGTCGTGAGAAACGTCCATCAAAAGACATATCTTTAATGGAATGTATAAACATCTATGTTTATAGTTATTTTCCTGGGAAAGTGGCTAGAAACTATGAAAACAATATCAGAAGGCTTAATTCTCAGGGCGACAGTATTAAACTTCCCGCAAACACCCCCTTCTTCAGCCAATAGATAGTCCAAAGCCAGCCTATTCTGATATATTGCAGCTCTGGCTTGGCATTGCTGACTGACTATTAAGTCCATAGCCCCAGCTGTTTCATTGGTTATGATTTCTACAACGGCTTGGAGTCTTATAATGTGATTTATCATGTAAATTAAGGTTCGATATCCCCAACTTCCATCTTGTGCTCAAGTAGCTGGCCCATATGTTTCCAATATGTGTTCAGGGGGCCATTCCTCATCTCCCCATTTTTGAGGTCCTCCAAATAATTCTCTTTTATTTCTTTTTAGGTCCTCATAAATTGGCACTCCTAATTGATCTCCATCTGGTCCTGGCAAAAGGAAAAATCCTGGTTGAATGATTCCCAGAGTACAACTCCCCTTCCATTGTGAAGGGAGCTTTGGGTATGCCCTTTTCACACATATCCAAAATAAGCCATCTGGTACTTTCCAATAGTCACTTTTCTGTTGATTTATATTTTCCCAAAATTTGTATATTTTTGGGATTCCAGAGTAAGGATTTTTCCCTGTACCATTACATTGGGAGAGTCTGGTTCTATTATCATACACACAATTCTTTTCTTTTGTTTTTCTTTGAGTCCAATACAGAGTTGGTTCCTCTGGTATCCACCATGTAGAAGTTCCATTGCTAACTTCATACCTTTTACAGGGAGTATTTCCCACTTGATTAAGAAATTTTTTCCCAGTGCAACAGACACATTCTTCCCCTATCACTGTTGAACTTAGAATCCACCCTTCTGGCCGGGTCCCCTCTCTTATATTGGTCCAGTTCCACTTAAGGAGTTCCACCGAGCCTATGCTACTGCCTTTCCATGGCCATTCCTCTGTCATCAAAGCCCCTCCACAGACCCAACAGTTGGTTAAGTTCTTTACTTATCCTCTCCCCCAATTCCACAAACAAGTTTTTCCCTAATCTTGAGATATCCATTTCCCCATTCAACTGCTGTTTAAACTTTGCATACAGGTCCTGACATGAGGTTAATATAGGACTAGGTTGCTGTGTTGGCTTTGTCTTTTTACTTACCATTTGTTCTTTTACCAAATCTTGGGATTTTCCCCTGACAGCAACCGTGAAGCAAATCCATTTCTCTTCTTTTGGGCAATTGTTTCCCAATCTGTTACCACTTGTTCCTAAATTTTCTGTGATCTAATATTTTTTCCCTTTATGTATACAAATACCTAATTTGGATGGGTCATAGCAGTGACTGTTGATATGGGTTTGGGTAATAAGAAAGGAACCCCGGTGTCTTTCCATGTAAAGCTTTCAATAGCATTTATAACATGGCCTTGCTGGTGTCCCAAAAGGGAAAAGGATAAGTGACAGAAGAAGGAACAATAGAGGTCCAGCATGGCTTATACCCCCACCTCCCCGGCCTATGAGGTTGCGGCTCATAGCAGGTGTTTTATGATCTTCTCGGTGGCAGGTTGTAGTGGCCAATCTGGTCTTGCTCCCTATTTCCTTGTCACTTTCTTTTTTGTAATTCCCAAGCAAATCTCTTTTGACACCTCTTAACAGTAGTTTCCCACTATTCCTCAGTTATTTCCCACTCAACAGGCACCAGTAGTTCCCATCCACAGAGCAGAGTTATTATTTCAGTTGCCCGTAATTCTGCTTGGATAGAGGATTGATTTTGTGCTTGACACTCCCTACAACAAGAACGTTGATTGTGTGAACTACAATACCAATATTTCCCACTATTTAAACACTTATATTTGACCCAGCTAGCATGTCCCGTATTGTGATGATTTAGACAAGGTATATGATATAGCACTGATGGAAGTTGTGATTCTCCACCTTCTTTATACAAGTCACAGGCTAAACCAAGAATATGAGGATCTCCTGACCGAAACAGCCCAGATCCTCCTGTTTGAAGTGGGAGTATTCCTCCCCAAGATGGATATTGAAGGTGTCTCAGAACTTGTCCAAGCAGGACTTGAAACCACTGATACAGGCTTGGTCTCACTTCCCAATTAGGCATGATTCTTTGCTCATCCCTTGGATCCTGTGGATTGTCCCACTTCATTACCACCCAGTCCATGCTTTAGAGTCAATTTGGTATCACCCGGTTCAGAAGTTATAGTCCACTCCTCAGGTTCCTTCACAGGTCCTTTGATCCTACTGGCATGAATCCTACCTCGCTCCCTGGTCCAGATTGCAGCCTCCGCTGTCAGCACTACCTGAAAAGGACCTTCCCATTGAGGAGTTAAAGATTGTTCTTTCCATGACTTTACTAGTACCCATTCCCCTGGATGGATATTATGAATTTTAAAGTCTAAAGGTGTGGTTTGAGGGATCATTCCTTTTAGCCTTAAGTTTTCAAGTGTTTTAGCAATTGTGGTGACATATTTCCTGACACTTATTTCCCCTACTTCTGCCGCGGTGATGGAAAGCCCGGAGCACCGCGACTTCTCTAGAGAAAGAGCCCTGAGAAGGGCTGGGCCGAAGCGCGTGAGCAGCTTCGAACGGGCGAGTGATTTCAGCTCGGCTCAGCGGTGGTGGCAGGCAGGCAGGCAGGCAGGCAGGCAGGCAGGCAACACAGGAAGCAGGGACGAGAAAGCTGGTCCAGCGTTCCGCTAAAGCATAAACCTTTATTCAGGCAGAGCTTCGGCGAAGGGTGCCGGCAACAGCGAATCTCTCGAACAGGGGAAAAGCCGGGGTATTTATGGGGAAGGAGAGGGGCGAGGGGAAGCCCAAGATACCTGTATCGGGGTGGGGCAGCAGGGGGGAACACCAATGAAACACAACAGTTTAACATAACTAACTCAAAGACCCCTGGGAGCGATACATTGTGTCTCTCTTACAGAGAAGTATCTTGTCTCCAGGGTAGAGCCAGGATCTCGGGCCCAGCGGGCTCCTCCGTACCCACATACTTCATAAGTGGCAGCTTCATGTCAGGTGGTAAGGAAGGGTAGTCCAAACATCATTTCATAGGGTGACACTCCCAGGTCTGACCTGGGCTGTGTTTGGACCCTTAACAGAGCCAAGGGTAAACATTTTACCCATGACATTTGGGTTTCAATCATTAATTTTGTTAAGGTTCTTTTTAAAGTCTGATTCATTCTTTCCACCCGGCCTGAACTTTGTGGATGCCATGGGGTATGCAATTCCCATTTTATTCCCAAGGTTTGGGTTATTTGCTGTAAGACTTTAGATGTAAAATGTGTTCCTCTATCTGAGTCTATTTTATTAATCATTCCATACCTGGGAATAATCTGTTCCAGAAGAGTTTTATACACCACATTAGCTGTGGCTCTGGCAGTGGGAATTGCTTCCACCCAATGAGTTAAATGGTCTACCACTACCAATAGGAACTTCCATCTTTGCACTTGGGGAAGTTCAGTAAAGTCTACTTGAATACTTTGGAATGGCCGTAGGGCTAATTCATGGCCACTTAATGGTGTTTTTCTCATTATTTTTCTATTCACCTTTTGGCAAGTTATACAGTTTTCAGTTATTTTTTTTGCTACTCCAAAAATTTCAATGCACCCATAATTCCTTAGAAAGTGATCACACAAAGCCTGAGTAACCCAATCAGCTTTTTGATGCATATCTTCTAATATTTTCCTGGTGAGTGGCTTATTAAGTAACTGTCTCCCATCAGGGAGTTTCCACTTTCCAGACTGATCCCGTTCTCCCCCTATCTTAAGTAATTCTTTTTCTTCTTCCTCACTAAATTTAGGGATTTCCAATTCTTCCCTGTCTGGGGTTAAAATTAACATAACTCGTTCCCATTTTCTGCCGCCTCTTTAGCCTCCTGATCTCCCAAGTTATTCCCTCTTATTTCTGGGGTCATCCCCTTTTGGTGTCCTTTGATATGTACTACAGATATCTCTTCAGGCAGTTTTAATGTTTCCAAAACTTCTAAAATAAGTCCTTCATGTACCAGTTCTTTCCTTTTTGAATTTAGTAACCCTCTTTCTCCCCAACTTTTCCCAAAGGTATGGATTACTCCAAAGGCATACTTTGAGTCAGTATAGATGGTCCCATTTTTATGTGCTAAATGTTCCAGTGCTCTTTTTAGAGTGTATAATTCACAAGACTGAGCTGACCAATTTGAAGGTTGTTTTCCCTTTTAGATGGTCTGCATATTTTTCCCATCAACTAAAGCATATCCTGATATTCTTTTTCCTTGCAAGCATCTGGATGAACCATCAACATATATTTTTTCCCTTTCCAGGAGGGCTTGTTCTGCTAGATCTTCCCGAACTTTAGTTTGGCATTGTATAATTTCCAGACAATTATGTGCCAAATCATCTTTTGGTTCTCCATACAGAAATTGAGCCAGATTGAGACTTTTTCTTGTTTCTATAGCCAAATCATTATTGTCAATCAAGATTGCTTCATACTTTAACATCCTGGAGTCTGTTAACCATTTTTCAGCTCTTTGATTTAGCACATTTCGGACCACCTGTGGTATGCACACAATTAATTTACTTCCAAAGGTGAGCTTACGGCTTTCCTCCACCAAAATAGCAGTAGCTGCTATGGCTTGAATACATACTGGCCAGCCATGGCTCACTGGATCCAATAATTTGGGTAAATAGGCTATTGGCCTTTCCCCCCTGCCCCCCACCCTGCCCATTCCTGGACTAAAACCCTGTGAGCTACTCCATTTTCCACATTCATATATAAATGAAAGGGTTTTTCTAAGGAGGGTAGGCAGGCTCAGGGCTGGTACCAAGGCTAGTTTCAATTTTTCTAATTTGTCATCAATCATCTTTTGTCCATTTTATATTGTCTCCCCCTGTCAATTTCTCATATAAAAATTTTACTGCTTGTGCGTATCCTTCAATCCATAATCTGCAATATCCCAACAGTCCTAGCAGTTTACTAACCTCTTTCTTTGAAGAGGGAGGAGGAAGGGATAGGATCCCTGCAATTCTTTCAGGATTTACTTTTCTGCTACCTTTGCTTATCAGGTGACCAAGATATTTTACCTCTGATTCCACAAACTGTAACTTTCCTTTTGATACTCTGAATCCTATTTCCCCAAGAAAATTCAGAAGTTTTATAGTAGCTTCTCCAGCTTCAATTTCTCCTGATATTAGATCATCCATGTATTGGATGATTTGTATTCCTATAGGAGTGGGGAAGGTTTGTAGTATTTCTTCTAAGGCTTGCCCAAATAGATTTGGGGACTCTGTGAATCCTTGTGGTAATTTTGTCCATCTTAATTGTTGCTTTCTCCCAGTATTTGGATCTTCCCATTCAAAGGCAAAAATATCTCGGCTTTCTTCTGCTAGTGGGCAGGCCCAGAAAGCATCTTTAAGATCCACCACACTGAACCACTGATGTTGAGGTGGGACTTTGCTTAAAAGAGTATAAGGATTAGGAACCACAGGGTAACGGGCTTGTGTTCTTTTGTTTACCTCCCTTAAATCCTGCACAAATCTATAATTTCCATCAGATTTCTTTACTGGGAGTATAGGGGTATTATGAGGAGATTTACAAGGTTCCAATGCCCCATTCTTTATCAATTCTTCTATTACTGGCTGTCTTGGTTTTAGAAGACAGGTGTCTGCTAGGGAGGGCAGGAGCCTCCCTTGGAATGAAAGAATGTAGAACCCCTCCCTCCGAATTATTATAATTTTGAAATCAAGGGGCTCTCAGGCAGAGATCTGGGGATAGGAATAACAATTCTTTACTAGTATAACCAGGCAAACAAAAACAATAACTACAGCATTAGCAAGAAAACAGAACCAGGGGCTCCGTGACAGCCTTCTCGGCTGAAACAGGAAGGGATGGAGGAGAGGCTTTGCTTCACAAACCCCCTCGGACGGGCAGTCCCGGTACTCCTGCAGGGCTCCGAGGAACAGTCGGTTGGAACAGCAGGGATGAGCTGAGATCCTGGACTGGTGGCTGAGGTGGATCAGCAGCTCCGCAGTGGTGGCTGGCACTGCCACACATCCCGGCAGGACAGGGGGTACGAGCCCCACCAATGAAGAGGGAAGAAGGAGAAGAAGCAGCAGCTCCATCTGGCACAGAAAGCAGTGCTTATAAATGTAAATAAGGGCAAATTGATTAGGAAAAATGTTATTTCTCGGAATGTAGCACCCAGGTATCAGCTATGAGACAAATTGGACACAGCCACAGCTCTGACCACCCAAATGGAGACTTTAAACTGACACTTCTTCCTTAAGGAGAAAAAGCAAAGCAACAAAAGCAAGGTGTGGTGAGTTGACACACCCCCTTGCCACCTACACCCAATAAACAATGCAAATTAAATTCCTGCAGTAATTAATCTCTTGCATTTGCTAAAAAATAAAAATTAAAATTAAAATTAAAATAAAAATATATAAAAAAATCGCTCCAGATTACAGGGAAAGAGGGGAGATTAAGATAGCACTTGTTAAATTGAGTCTTGAGATCGAGTTTTGGAACAGAGCCAGAATTTAAGTGTACTGGTTTATTTTGTGAAGCACTGAGAAATCAGCCTAGCATGCAGGAGGCAGGCAGAGCAGGTCTGAAGCTTCATGGTACTTGTCGTGGTTGTTATAGATACATATATTGTTGGCTTTTCGCAAATATTAAAATGAATGTTATGTGTATAAGAATGGAAATTTTTGTTGTATTAATATAGTTTTCTTTATTTCTGTTACTGATGAAACTTAGAAATAGTGGTATAATACATATATGTTAAGCTATGACATAGCATTAAAACAAAAACTACTTTTGTCTATATAACCTGTAATAAATTATGTGTAAATAAAAATTCGTAAAGATATAAATAAGATGTATATATATTGAAATAATAAAAACCCAAAGATGTGTATATAAAAAAAAAAAAAGGGGAAAAAAACCCTCCTTCCAAGCCTGGCTGGGAGTTCTTCTCCGAAGGCAAAGGATTGCAGCCGACACCCAGATAACGAACATTAGCTCGGAAAATAGACAGGATGAGAGCCATCAAGGACAACAAAAGGACTAGCTCGGAGGAGGAACCCAACTCCGGACCTGACCAACGTCCCTGCAGATCTCGGTTGGGAAACAATCAAAGTCGACAAAGACGAGCCTCAGAAAAGTATCCGCCGCTAGTCCTGAATCGCCCACCTGTCAGACCAGTGTTGGAGATACAATCACTGGAAACAAAGGGGGAGACTCCGCCGAGATTTCCATTGGCACCAACCCCGGATCACACCACTTCTGCCTTGATAACCCAAAATTAAAATACATACAGAGTCTCTTTACATATGAGGAGACTCTGTCCGGACACTGGTTAGGTCTATTTTTCCAAGCCAGGAAATCCATTCACCGAACAATCAAGAACACTTGGTGAATGGAGCCTGCTTGGAATTTTAGCCTGAGGACTTAAAAATCCTATAAAACCCCAATCCTGAGAGCGCTCAGACGTGGATTTGGGAACCCTACACCTCGGGTGTAGACCCTGTCCACCCAGCGCTGCACTGACCATTTTTATTGTGGTTTTTTTCTCTCATTGTTATTCTTTGTTGTTTATTAATAAATTTCTCTTTTTGATTTTATCCCAAATTTGCCTTTGCATTTATAACAGATTGGTGCCGTGACTCGGATCGGAAAACTGTGGGAGAACCTCGCTATCCAGGTCGGGTACCCCCGCTGATTTCGGCGGCCTGGGGAGCCGAGAGCCTCCGCAGTTCGCTCCGACATCCGAACCAAATTTAGGCTGAGGTAAAAACCACAATAAAAGAGAAAACGGATCCAGAGGAGCTCGGGAAGGCACGGAGCCTTCAAGAAAAGCCGCGGCTTGGTAGCTCATAAAAAGTCGACAGTGCACGAAGACACCCTCGCAAGAAAATTGCTGTAAGTATTGTGAGGTTGAGTGGGTGATTGGGCAAGCGTGTGTGAGACGTGATCTGATCACGGAGCGAGAGCGGACTCCAAGGCCGCGTTTCCATCCTCCCGCGAGGGAATTGGCCGGCCACGGAGGAAGCGAGTCGGTGTGAGAAAGACTCTCTCTTCACGTTTGTAAAGCCTGGGGCTAAAGGGAGCCCTAGGGGACCGATCACAAGGGGCTGAAAGGGGAAGAGGACGTCCAGTTGAGCTCGGGAATTAGTAAACCCTTCCAGCCACAAGGACCTAAGAGAAGGTCCAGAGGAAAATCGAGACAGAGGACCCCGGTGCAGCTAACCGAGAGGTGAGTATTGACGGTCTTTGATTTTCCTGAGTAAAGAAAAGCGGAACGAACACAACGCAGGATAGGTAAGGTTTTTTAAATATGGGACAGAGAAAAAGTAAATTACAAAAGAAAGGTGAGGAAAGGAGTCCTTCTGAAAAAGCGAAGGAGTTGTTAGACATCCCACCAGAAAGTCCTTTGGGTTGGATGTTGAAGTATTGGGAAAATTGCCCTGAAAGGAAAAAGAAATCCAAGGCAAAAATGATCTATTATTGTGCCGAGGTTTGGGGTGGGCAGGAACTGAGAACCCATCTCACTTGGCCGATATTAGGAACATTTGAAAGGTGGACATGTAACGAATTACTCTCTCATGTGGAGAGTAAGGTTCCCTCGGACTCCGAGGAGAAGGAATATGCCAAGCTCTGGCTAACGGCCAGGGTAGGTCTATTCCCAATGAAACTAAAAGGTGGATCAAAGACAGAAACCTGGGAACCCCTTGATCATTTACCCCCTCCATACCACGGGCCGGCAGGGCCTTCTGCGGTGGATCAAGTGGTGCCGTCAGCACCCACGGGTTCCCCGGGGCAACCGGGTGAAGCACACATGTCGCGAACAGGGGAGCCGGCACCAGCAGTGGTTCCGGTGGCTCCCCCTTTGGCTCCTCCTGTGGGAACCGCAGCCGCCGCCACTTCTCCAGAATCTATGGTGGTGCGAGGTCGGGGATCTCCTTATCCCCAATTGCCCGTCCGACTGCCACAGCCAGGTCCCTCGAATTTAGCAGAGGGAATCCCTCATGGTAACCTGGTGGCAACGGACTGTACATCAATAATAAAGGAACAGACCCTCAAAAACCCCAATTCCCGCCCTGCGAGTAGGACTCGTTTTAAGTCTAAACAGATGAGTGAAGAGTGGGAAGAGAATGAGAATAGACACAGAATGTTCCCTCTCAGGGAAGTGCCAACTGCCCCTGGAGTAATTGGGTTCGTGAATGTACCCCTTAACTCAGGGGATGTGCGAGCGTTTAAGAAAGAGATGGGACGATTGTTAGATGATCCGTTTGGAGTGGCTGAGAGGTTGGATGAATTTTTAGGTAGTAGTATTTATACATATGAGGATCTCATGGCTATCCTGAGATCCCTGTTTAGTCAAGAAGAAAGAGAAATGATTAAACAAGCTGGTATCAGAGACTGGGAGCGGCGAAACCCGCAGGGGACGCCAGGCGATCAGAAATGGCCTAGCGTGAGCCCGAGCTGGAACGCCCAAACAGAAGATGGCAGGAGAAGTATGATTGATTTAAGAAATATCATTGTGCAAGGAATAAGGGAGGCGGTTCCCCGGGGTCAAAATATCAGTAAGGTATTTGGGGAATGCCAGGGAAAGGAAGAATCACCCACCGAATGGTTAGAGAGATTGCGACGAAGTCTGCAGATTTACTCTGGGACTGATCCTAGCTCTCCGGTGGGGGAAGTCTTGCTCAAAACCCAATTTGTGGCAAAATCATGGGAGGATATCTGAAGGAAATTAGAAAAGATTGATGGGTGGCAGGAGAAAGGTCTCCAAGAGCTTCTGAGGGAAGCTCAAAAGATTTACATGAGGAGAGAGGATGAGAAACAGAAACTCCAGGCCAAAATATTAGTGGCCGCAGTAAAGGAGGCTCAAAAACAAGAACAGGCACAGGGCAAATTTAAAACAGCGCCGAAAAAGCCGCAAGAGTCTCAAAAGGACGGCTCCGCCCCGCGAAAGGATCCTCCAGAGTGTTTTTACTGTAAGAAAGTAGGACACATTCAACGGAACTGTCGTCAAAAATTAAAAGATGAAAAGGTATTTCAAGAAGACTAGGGAAGTCTTGGGCTTTTTCAGGTGGGGACGATAACAGCAAAAGAGCCCTTGATAAAATTAAGAGTGGGTCCCCATCGCCAAGAAATAGAATTCTTGGTTGACACGGGAGCTGAAAGAAGCACCCTGCAGAAATTACCCAGGGGATGCGTGGCAAGTAAAGAAAAAGTAGTTGTAATTGGTGCTAAGGGAGATCCCTTCAAGGTCTCTGTAATAAAAGATGTGGAAATTGAGTCTCAAAATAAAATATGCTTAGGAAATTTATTGTTAGTAGAAGAAGCTGATTACAATTTATTGGGAAGAGATATGATTGTTGCATTAGGTATAAATATTGTTGTGAAGAATTCCGAATTGGTAATAAAGATATTCCATTTGACTCCAAAAGATGAAAGGGAAATTGATCCCAGAGTGTGGCATTCGAAAGGAGAGGTGGGAAAGTTAAATATTACTCCCATCAAAATTGAAATAGAAAACCCAGAAGATCCGATAAGGATCAAGCAATATCCCATCCCGATAGAAGGGAGAAGGGGTTTGAAATCAGTAATCGATGACCTCCTTAGAGGGGGTACCCTCGAACCCTGCATGTCCCAACATAACACCCCCATCCTGGCAGTAAAGAAAGCGGATGGGAGCTTCCGACTGGTTCAGGATCTTAGAGCAGTAAATGCTAGAACCCGAACCAGGTTTCCGGTGGTGGCAAATCCTTATACTTTACTAAATAGACTCTCACCGGAGGATATATGGTATAGTGTAATCGATTTGAAAGACGCTTTCTGGACCTGCCCTTTAGATGAAAAGAGTAGAAACTTCTTTGCCTTCCAGTGGGAAGATCCGGACACCAACAGAAAGCAACAACTAAGGTGGACTGTCCTCCCACAGGGGTTTGTAGAATCTCCAAACCTGTTTGGACAGGCTCTGGAGCAGCTACTCACCGAATTTATTCCAGAGGAGGGGACAAAATTACTAAAATATGTGGATGACTTACTGATTACTGGGGCATTGGAAGAAAAGGTGAAAAAGAGTACAATTTCCTTATTGAATTTTCTGGGACAAAAGGGATTGAAGGTATCAAAATCCAAGCTGCAATTCACAGAGCCCGAGGTAAAATATCTTGGACATTGGATATCTCAGGGGAAAAAGAAGTTGGACCCTGACAGAGTGGCAGGAATTCTCGTGCTCCCGGCCCCAAAAACAAAAAGACAGATTAGGCAATTTTTAGGGCTCCTGGGATATTGCAGTCAGTGGATTGAAGGATTCAGTGAGAAGGTAAAATTCCTGTATGAAAGATTAAACACTGACAGATTGAAATGGACAATGCAAGATGAAACTAAATTTCAAGAATTAAAGAATGCCCTCATAACCGCTCCGGTACTAACCTTACCGGACACAAATAAAGAATTTCAGCTGTTTGTGGACGTAAGCGGACAAACAGCACAGGGAGTTCTGACCCAGGAATGGGCAGGAAAGAAAAAGCCTGTAGGATTTTTGTCAAAAATCCTAGATCCAGTCAGTCGAGGCTGGCCTACTTGCCTGCAGGCAATTGTGGCAGTAGCCTTACTGGTTGGAGAAGCCAAAAAGGTAACTTTTGGAGCTCCTGTGACAGTTTTCACCCCACATGATGTAAGAAATATCTTACAACAAAAAGCAGAAAAATGGTTAACTGATTCAAGGCTTCTGAAGTATGAAGCCATGTTAATCAGCTCACCAGACTTAGAACTGAAGACAACTGCTGCACAAAATCCAGCACAGTTTTTGTTTGGAGAACCAACAGGTGAGCTGCTTCATAATTGCATTGAGACAGTAGAACTGCAAACGAAGGTAAGGCCTGACCTAGAGGATCAGGAATTGGAAGGAGGAGAAAAATGGTTCATTGATGGCTCCTCGAGAATGGTGGAAGGGAAACGAAAATCAGGTTATGCTATTATAGATGGCATAACTGGACAAATCATAGAATCGGGCCCCCTGAAAGCAAACTGGTCGGCCCAGGCTTGCGAGCTGTTTGCTCTCCTAAGGGCACTTCAGGGCCTGAAAGGGAAAAGGGGAACCATTTTCACCGACTCAAGGTATGCATTTGGAGTAGTGCATACTTTTGGAAAAATATGGGAAGAGAGGGGGTTGATTAACACAAAAGGAAAAGATTTAATACACGAAGAAATAATCAGGCAAATTTTAGAAGCAGTCAGAGAGCCACAAGAGATATCGGTTGTTCATGTAAGGGGACACCAAACGGGGTGGCAGTTCCACACAAGGGGGAACAATCTAGCAGACAAAGAAGCTAAATGAGCGGCTTTGATGACGGTAAGTATTCCTGAGATAACTCCGGGAGAACCACCAGAAGTCTCCTTGCTTCCATCCGAGAAGGAGCTGGAAGATTTCAAAAAGGTAGGAGGTTACCTAAAAGAAGGGAAATGGTGGTTACCCGACGGGAGGGAGCTAGTCCCAAAGGGGGTAGCAAAGGGAATACTCAAAAGGTTACATGAACAGACGCATTGGGGAACCAGGGCATTGGCTGAGCAATTTTTAAAATTTTTCGGGTGTAAAGGAATCTTCGAGCTTGCAAAACAAGAGGTGCAAGGATGTGTGATATGCCAGAAAGTGAATCGATCAAATTTTAAACAATCAAATTGGGGAGGTCGGCCCCTCTCGTACCGACCGTTTGAAAGAATTCAAGTAGATTTCACAGAATTGCCAAAAATTGGTAGGAATAAATTTTTATTAGTAATAGTGGATAAGCTGACACATTGGGTAGAAGCTTTTCCCAGAACGAAAGCAACGGCTCAAACAGTATCTAAGATTCTACTTGAAGAAATAATTCCAAGATATGGGATTGTAGACCATATCGACTCTGATCAAGGCACTCATTTCACTTCAAAAATTATTAAACAATTATCGGAAGCATTAGGGATAAGATGGCAATATCACACTCCCTGGCATCCTCAAAGCTCGGGACAGGTGGAAAGGATGAATCAGACTTTAAAATCGCAACTGTCCAAACTAATAATTGAAACAAAAATGCCCTGGACCAAATGTCTCCCCTTGGCACTGCTGAATATTAGAACTATGCCACATTCTGAAACCGGCTTGTCCCCATTTGAAATGCTATATGGAATGCCATATAAGCATGGAATGCCGGTGGCACATCCCCGAATTGAGGGTGTGCAACTGCAACCATATCTCATTTCTATAAATAAAAACTTACAGGAACTAAGGAGAAGAGGATTGATTCCTCAGAGTACCCCTCTCGGATTTCCCATTCATCAAATCCGACCAGGAGATAAAGTCCTGATCAAAACGTGGAGAGAGCTCCCCCTGAGCCCTCATTGGGAAGGCCCGTTCCTCGTCCTCCTGACCACAGACACAGCGGTTCGGACTGCTGAGAAAGGCTGGACACACTCCTCCCGAGTGAAGAAAATTACAAACCGCAGTTCATCAGAGTGGGAAGTTACTACCCCCCCAGGAGATTTGAAGATCAAACTCCGGCGGCAACACAAATGAGTGAAGATCAGATAAGTTGTATCAATTTTGATTGTTATTGCTTTCCTTTTATTCACTTCAAATGCACTTATTGTAAACAAATTTGGGTAACTCACTGTTTGAGGGGGCGTAAACCAAGGGGTTTATGTACAAAATGTTTTGAGAAAGAATTACAACAGACCGATCGATTCTTAATACTCGCTACCCGGGCGGGCCTGCTGGAACTTGACTCTCCTGAGTGGTTCCTGTTTTATCAAAACGGTTTGAGGGGTCAGCTTGACTGCAAGGCAGAACCCTTGGTAGTCGAGTGCCGGCGAACAATAAAAGTTCCGTGCAGATTTGACACGGTTAAAGCGTCTCGGTGGGCGATCTTTAAGCGAAGGTTTGCCATCAGAACATCAAGGGCCCCTGAAGATAGTCCTTGCTGCCGAGAAGATGGCTTACCCCGCCGTATACTTATATACGGGCGAAGGGCAAGGCAGAGGGATGAAGTGGTGGGGAATCCTGATGTTCCTGAGCCTAGCCACGTGCTCGACCAAGGGGATAGACCCCGAGGTGCCCCCGGAGGTGGACCCCACGGGGAAGTGTGAGCAGTGTCAAACTGCCACAAAAACCGAGACATTAACCGTTTGTCCCCCAGAACTGCACGCAGGGGTATGCTGGTTAAATGATACCCAATTAAATTTGTGCAAATTAAAGGGAAAAATTTGGTGTTCCAACCCGGGAGCAAGTATTACAGAAAATCAAATTCGGAACTTGGGGGAACAAAAGAGTCACCTCCGAACCAAAAGAGAACTAAAGGGAGTTCCCCCAATCTCGGTCTGCCGACAGTGTAATAAGACTGTCTGGATTGGGGGAAGGAGACAATCCACTTTTTTAGCATATCATCGAGTTAACCCTATTTGTTACAATAAAGCAACCGTAAAGCCGTGCACCATGGGTGGGAAAATGTATTGGGAGGGAAGGAACTTAAAACACGAAACTAAAATGCCATTGAATAATGATCCTATAATTTTAGACTTGCTGGAGAATGATGATGATAGAGTGTGCTTGCAATTTGATCAAGTGTTCTGTTTCTCGAAAGACAGTGAAGGGTTAGACCCAGAGAGTAAAATAAAACAACTAACCCTGGAATTAAAGAAACGAGAAATGGAAACCAGGAAAAGAAGGTTAGAGCAGGAAAGGCTGAGTTCCCTCAGCGAACAATATGAGCAATTAGAAATACAGTACAACAGCTGGAATTTACCCAGCCCCAATCAAAACCTGTTTATAGATCTAATGCAAGAAATCGCCACAGAATTAGGCTTGTCCAATTGTTGGATATGTGGTGGTCTGAAATCAGCCGAAAGATGGCCATGGAAGGGAGAAGGATTGACCCCGGAACAATTACTAAAATGGACTGGATTAAAATTATCTAAAACAACTCGGAGACCCGAGGGTTGGGTAATTGACGAAAGAATAATTGGAACATTTTGCATTAGCCGGGAGGGAAAAGAATTTACCGATTTAGTAGGATACACCCCGTGTGTAAACACGCTCACGGTAAATTCAGACAAAAAAACAAAGGTCTGGCAACCAGAACCACCCGAGGGTTATTGGAGCTACTCTCGGGAAAATAACTGTGAATGGGTAGACATAATTGGGCTTTGCTGGAATAATGTCCAGGGGGCAAATCCCTTCCATGCCTTTGTAGGCCTGAGGGACTATTGGGAGGATCCGGCAAAATCAAATAAAGGTTGGGAAGCACCGGACGGAATTTACTGGGTATGCGGAAAGAAAGCATACAGTGAATTGCCAAGGAGATGGAAAGGGTCTTGCACACTCGGAATAATTCGGCCGTTTTTCTTTACATTACCTAAAGATGAAAGTAAGTCTTTAGGTGCCCCCCTCTTTGAAACATTGGCTCGGCAAAAGAGGGACTTGAGACGAGAACTACCGATGGCTGGAGGTAACCAAAAGTGGAAAGAGGAGGAGTGGCCTGCCGAACAAATCATACAGTACTATGGGCCCGCTACCTGGGCAAATGACGGCAGCTGGGGTTACCGAACCCCCATTTACCTTCTCAATCGGCTTATTAGGTTACAAGCTGTTGTAGAGGTAGTCTCAAACCACACTTCGGAAGCCCTGGAATTGCTAGCAAAACAGCATTCACAGATGAGAGCTTTTGTCTACCAAAATAGATTGGCTCTCGACTATTTGCTAGCTGAGGAGGGAGGAGTGTGCGGGAGATATAATGAGTCCGAGTGTTGCATGGAAATTGACGATTATGGAGAAACTATAAAGGGACTAGCTGCCGAAATAAAAAATTGGCGCATGTGCCAGTTCAAAAATGGAATTCCATTTTACAGGCTTCCTGGTGGGATCAAATTTTTGGACAAGGGGCGTGGTGGAAAAAGCTAGTCTTCTTTATAGGATGTTCGGTTGCTGGAGTAGTTTTCCTACCTTGTTTGATTCCTTGTTTGATCAGGTTAATACATTCAGTGGTACAAGGAATGCAGATTGCCACCCTCCCAATAGACCCAGAAACAGCGCAAGGACAAACCACACTTCTTTCTAAAATAATGAAATTAGAAGAAGAAAAAGAAAGCAGAAATGCAATCAAAGCATTAGAGGAATTCGAAACCAAACATATGTTAACTCAGGAAAATAAAGAAAATACAGAGGAATACTAGTATTCCTCTCCAAATAGTAGTAGAATACGAATTTTTAATTGGATAAATTATTAGGTGGGGGACTGTAATAAATTATGTGTAAATAAAAATTCGTAAAGATATAAATAAGATGTATATATATTGAAATAATAAAAACCCAAAGATGTGTATATAAAAAAAAAAAAAAGGGGAAAAAAACCCTCCTTCCAAGCCTGGCTGGGAGTTCTTCTCCGAAGGCAAAGGATTGCAGCCGACACCCAGATAACGAACATTAGCTCGGAAAATAGACAGGATGAGAGCCATCAAGGACAACAAAAGGACTAGCTCGGAGGAGGAACCCAACTCCGGACCTGACCAACGTCCCTGCAGATCTCAGTTGGGAAACAATCAAAGTCGACAAAGACGAGCCTCAGAAAAGTATCCGCCGCTAGTCCTGAATCGCCCACCTGTCAGACCAGTGTTGGAGATACAATCACTGGAAACAAAGGGGGAGACTCCGCCGAGATTTCCATTGGCACCAACCCCGGATCACACCACTTCTGCCTTGATAACCCAAAATTAAAATACATACAGAGTCTCTTTACATATGAGGAGACTCTGTCCGGACACTGGTTAGGTCTATTTTTCCAAGCCAGGAAATCCATTCACCGAACAATCAAGAACACTTGGTGAATGGAGCCTGCTTGGAATTTTAGCCTGAGGACTTAAAAATCCTATAAAACCCCAATCCTGAGAGCGCTCAGACGTGGATTTGGGAACCCTACACCTCGGGTGTAGACCCTGTCCACCCAGCGCTGCGCTGACCATTTTTATTGTGGTTTTTTTCTCTCATTGTTATTCTTTGTTGTTTATTAATAAATTTCTCTTTTTGATTTTATCCCAAATTTGCCTTTGCATTTATAACAAACCCAAAGACTGAAAAAGATAGCTGGAGACTCTTTCTTTTTCCTTTTGTAAACTATCTTATCCAGATGAAGACAGCAGTGACCATGTTATAAATTATATTGTGATATTGGCTTTCGCAGGTATTAAGATGAATATTATATGTTAAATACTTTTTAGCTATGTATGTACTTTTTTTCTTGCTAACAAGTTTTAAGCTTAAAAGAATTTCCTAGGTACAAAGCAAGAAAACCCAGAGGGAAAAGACAGTGGGGCCCAAGCTGTTATCAGGAGAACAATAGAGCCCAAACTGTTATCAGCAGAAGATATGAAGCCCAGCTGCCCTCAAAGGAAAGATGAGGGACCCGGACTGTTATCAATACTGACCATTTGCAGAAGAAAGGAAACCAGACTCAAAATAATGGTGGTCAGCAAAAATAATGATGACCAGCAGAAATAATGATTGTCAGCAAAAATAAAACTATACATATCATGTTCTAAATAGGTGGAACCAGGGAGGGGACATGCTTTGAATATGCATTAAACCTTCACAGCAGGAGGGGATAAAAAGAGTGTTCCCAAGATACCAGGGGTGTTCCTGGCAGCCCGCCAGGGCACCCGGCCGTTTTAACCCTTTGCTTTATTTCCTTTGTCTCCTAATTGTCTTTTTGTTTATATTAAACTTTTTATAATTTATTAAGTGAATCTCATTTTTAATAATTTGGGGGCTCTGTCTGGGATAAGCACCTCACCTCTAGGACCACCGGAGATCCAGAACGGGGAAACAGGCTTGCTCCTGCTGAGTTCAGCAGACCCCGCTCCGTTTCTCCTAGCGTGGGCCAAGCGGCTGCAGGTCAAAACCCCGAGGACAATAAGGAGAGGAATAAAGCAACGGAAAGGAGAAAAGGCTCCCTAAAACCGCAGTATTTTTGCTCCATAATTCTTGTGCACGAAGATCCAAAGAAGACGGATTGTAAGTAAACTTTGGGGGGAGCGGGAAGCGGGGGTTGCAAGATACCCCTGGGGTTACTGGGACTGGGTCTCAGGGGAGGGGTTAGCCCCTCGGGAAAGGGAGCCCAAGGTTTTCCTGGCACAATCCACTGGGAAAACAGAGTAAAATGTGGATTCTCTAAAACTTTGTCAAGTTGAGGATTAAATCCAAGAAATTTTGACTTAAAACTGCCAAATTGAGGAATAATCCAAGAAACTTGGGATATTTGACATACTACAGTGCCCATGGGCGGATATTAACAAGTAACTGGGAAGTAAAGAGCACCTTATTGTCTTGCTGTGACTGAGAGAAGTTGAATGGAACAGATGTGAGATTGCGTAAATAGGTGTGATTGTTGTGTTAAAGTTTGCTTTTTGGAATTGTGTTGTTAAAGAGGAAAGGTTTTCTGTGCTGTGCTGGAGTAAGAGTGAACACGGGTCGATGCTTCTACAGGGACTGGATCACGGTGGGGACACATGGAGTGATTCGCTTCCTCCCTGCGAGCTCTTGTCTTGGAGCCCCGGGGTGGCAAACCGGAGCTGGGACTTGTAGTCCAGGAGCAGCGGGGGTGTTGCGTCACATCTGTTCTCAGCGGGATGGCAGCTCTGATCTCAGAGCAGAGTCAAGGTTGTCTTTAATAGTGATCTTCGCACCTTTCCTCCCCCCTGGGCAACAAGAGCTGCTTGTGGGGGAGGGGTCGCTTTGGTGAGCTGGTATGTGATTCAGCGTTTGAAGTTGTTTGTTTTTTGTTTTTTTGCCCCACTGTGGCGGAGGTGAAAGGTTTTTTCTGGGAGATCGTGCTCCCAGAGCTACTCCCTGCCGAGCTATTGAGACGGAGTGGCGGGTCAGCCTCAGGAGTGCAGGGGGCTCCTGGAGCTCCGGCTGGCGGTGAGTCAGGCCGAACCGTGATAAGATCAGGGCACGGAGGGTGCCCTGAGGGGATGAGTTCAGCTCATCCCTCTTGAGTAAAGTGAGAGCAGGGGCCGTCTAGGTCTTGGTGCCCCTGGATTGTTTAAACTTATTTGAAGCTCTCAAGCCGCAGAGCTGTGTCTAGGTTGTTCCGGCGGCTGCAGGCAGGCTGGATTGAACCACAGATGCTGGTTCAGGTTCCCTGCTCCAGGCACAGGGGGATTGGAGGAGCTCTCAGTGACTCCTGGAACCTCCTGAAGCTGTGAAACAGGCCGGGAACATGCCCAATGGTGAGAGAGCCAGGTGAGTCCCTCTGGGACCCAGGTTTTCTATGCCGGGGTCTTATGAGACCTCGGGCACATTAAGTTCTGTGATTCCGAGAGTAAAGACTAGTGTCAAACTGTCTCAGAGAGCCTTTTCTTAGCCAGATGTGTGAGTGAGATATGGAGCAGTACTGGCGTACAGTATCAGCTCCAAACCAAGGGAGCTGCAAGTTGCAAGCCTTTGTTTTCCCGGGTTCTGAGAGAATTCCGTGTGTGATTGTGCTGTGGGCTTCTGCAGCAGTCAGCTGTGTTGGTGCTTAAAATTTGAGATTTCAGGAAGAACAGAGAAGTTTGGAGAGGGGCTTAGAAGAATTCCAAGAAATGCATCCTGGGAGAAAGTGGGAAAAAAAGAAGTAAGCTCTGTTTGTTTTTTTCTTGAGTGACTGCAATATTTATTTTGTAGAGAAACAAACCCATTTCTTAGTATGCCTTCCAATTTCTTTACTTTAGTGAATATCGTAGAATTTTGTGGTTGATTTTAATTTTAGAGGCAAGTTACAGTAATTTGCATAGTAGTCACTTCTTGAGGTGAAAACTTATCAGTTTGTCAATAACTGTTAGAGTTGTTAACCCTAATGTTGTTTGTGTCCCATGCTGATGGGCACAGCCCATGGTTCTTAACAGCAGAACCTGGTGCCAGCCTATAGAGAGTTTTCTAGCAGATGGGGGACATGATATATTGGTAAAAGCCTGTCTGCACAAACCAGCCTCTGGGTTAAGCCGCAGTATTAAAGGCTAAAATCCTTGAAACTTGCCTGTAGAAAGTAAAACAATGTTCCTGTGTACCAAGACAAGAATGTAAACCTGTGTGTACTAACCAATAGTAGCTTGCTCTGCCCGCAAACCCTGTAAAACCCTATAAAAGGTGTGCTAAAGATAGAAATAAACGGCATTCACAATTACTTCTGTGAAGACTGGTGAACAGCTCGGGGGTCCTTCAACACCAGCCTAAAAGCAAAATCCTGTGGATTGTTGTAAATCTTTTTACTGCTGCTGAAAATTATTTTGTCTCTCTTTTCACAATATGAAATGCTGATCATCTCTCTGATGATTGCTAAAGATTTATTGTGATGGTGTGTTTAGCTAAAGATCAGGCTCAGAACTGCCATGATTTCTTGTTCTTTTGAATTTGCCAAGAGAGTGCACGTCTCTAGAAGTGCTTGTGTTGTTTTGTAGCTGTGTTTATTACAGAAGCAGAAGTGGACCCAGTTAAAAGATTAGAATTAAGATTGTTGGTGTTTTGAATTGAGAAGAGAATTGTGGAGACTCTAAACTTAGTCTATTTTAATAAGTACATGTGTTAATTTAGAGATGAGTCTTATTTTGTGAAAGAAGAGTTTGAAAACAATTGTAAGACTGGTTCTTGCTATAGATGGTTCATAGTATATAAGCTGCAAGTACTGTTGAAACATAAAGGTATTGTCAGAAACTTGTCAATGTATCTAAATGCCTGTAAGAATAAAAGACCTGATCATATCTTGTCATGAGAAAAGTTACACTAGAGATTATTCACATTATGCAGCTGTGTGAGGATGGACTCCTTTGTACTTGTAGAAGAAAATTTAGAGAAGAATGATGTCTGTGTCTTCATTTCTAGCTTGACTGAAGATCTGTTCAAGGGAGTGGAAATGGTAACTGCAGGATTGTTTTAGTTGGTTAAGGTAGCTGGCTAGCTGACTGGTCTCTCCGGCCTTTCTGCGGAGGTCATCAGCTCTGCATTGATGTGAGCTGTGTCTAGCGCTTTTAATGGCTTTGGGGAGGGTCCCCAAAAGGAGATGTTGGAATTTGTAGTTGATTCTGAGGCAGAGTAATTTGTGTAGTGGAGATTCTGGAGGGATGTGGTGTAAAGAGTGGCGAGATGATAGTGGCAGAGAGAGAGAGAGAGAGGTTTGTGATCCCTTTCATTAGAGTTGTAAAGATTTTTAGAAAGAGAGCGAGAAGTGTTTTGTTGGCTCCAAAGAGTGAGCACTGGCTTGCGAGGAGAAAAACTTTCAAGCGCGATTAGAGGTGAGAATTGTACCCGAAATAGGGGATGTTAGGAGCATCTGGAGCGCAGGGTTAGGAGTTGCTAGGTTTGGGTGTTGTTTTATTGCTTTTATATAAAGCGGCTGTAGCAGGACCCGGTCCCTGTGAGTGGCGAACAGCAGGGCCCGGAGCGGTGGTTCCCGGTCCTCTCCCACCCGATGTGAAAGGTGCAGAGCACGGTTCGTGAGGGGCGCTGCTGGAGCGGGACCTGCCGTGTCTGTGCCGGGGTCTCGAGGGGTGCGTGGTTGCCGGCAGCGCTCGCCGGCCCAGCAGCAGTGCTGGGTGAAGTTTGCTGCTGAGGAGTGAGCTGGCCCAGCAGAGGAGCCCCAGACCAGAGTGCTGTGGACTCCGGGCTCTGCCCCTCGGCTGTGGTGGGAGCTGAGTGTGTTTAAACATGCCAGTCCTGTGTGTGAAGGGACAGTGCAGCGGGGAGAGAGGGGACACGGGCTTTGCCCCAGGGTCAGCACGCAAGTGACAGCCTATGGGCCCCTGCAGAGCGAGTGGCTGAAACAGCCTGTTCGGCCCAGAGCTGCGGCAGCAAGGGTGGGGGAGAGAGATAGCCTGTAAAACTGCTGTGAATGGGAAAGAAGGAACGGAACAAAGGCCGAGAAAGAGACCGGTGTATGATGGGACCAAAGCAAAAGTAGTCTTGCTCACTGAGTTCTGAAAACCTCATCAAGGCGTTTAATTTCTTGAAATAAGATCTCTTTTTCTCTTATTTTTTTTCCTTTCTTTCTTTTACTCTTGTTGTTAAAAAGAAGGGGTTTGTTCTAAGAAACTGATAAAAGAAGTTTGTGAAGCTAAACAAGTAAATATTAACCAAAGAGTAAAAAGGTAATAAATGTAATTTATTTGAAGTTAAAACTAACCTAGCCTTTCTTGTTTAACTAATTTGAATGCACAGAAAGAGATTGGCTCCTATGTTTACTGTTAAATTTCGTTTAACCCAAGAATTTTAAAGAATACTGATGGAAAATTTTGATGTGATGTTTTCACTCTCCCTGTGTTATTAAGAAATCGTTTTCAGGTACTACTGATAATTAAGGCAGAAAAGCTGAAATCTAGACCAAAGAGTGAAGTTGGATTCACACCAATAAGATCAAAAGACCTGAAGACTGGACTGTAACACCCCAACCGAGTGATACCAACTGGACTCTTGAGCAGAGACCGGCAGTAATGAACTGAGACAATCCAAATAATCCAAGGGATGAGCTAAGAATCATGCCTAACTAAGAAGTAAGACCAAGCCTGTATCAGTAGTTTCAAGTCCTGCCTAGACAAGTTCTGAGAAACCTTCGATATCCACCTTAGAGAAGAAAACTCCCACTCCAAACAGGAGAATTGAGGCTGTGTTGATTGGGAAATCCTCATATATTTTTGTTTTGCCTGTGATTTGTATAAAGGAGGGGGGAGAACCACAACTTCCATCAGTGCCACATCATATACCTTGTCTAAATCATCCCAATACGAGACATGCTAGCTAAATTACTTAAATTAAAAAAAAATAGGTATTGTGGTTCACAAAGTTAAGCCTCTCATTGCAAAAAGTGTTGTGTACCAAATCTATTAAGAATAACTTAAATGATAACTTTTGCTTTGCAGATGAAAAATTACTACTGTCTGTTAAGTGAGAAATACCTGAGAAACAGTGAGAAACTACTGTTAAAAAGTGTCAAAAAAATTTACTTAGAAATTAGAAAAGAAGAAGTGACCAGGAAATAGGGGGCAAGACCAGATTGGCCACTATAACTCGCCACCGAGAAGAATATAAAACACCTGCTGTGAGCTGCAACCTCATAGGAAGAGTGGGTGGGGGTGTAAGCCATACTAGACCCCTATTATTCCTTCTTCTGTCACTTATCCTTTTCCCTTTTGAGACACCAGCAAAGCCATGTTACATGAAAAGACAAAGACACCAAGCTTCTTTTTATATTAAGAAATGAAGCTGTAGAAGTAAAGTAAAAAAAAAAAAAAAAAGCATTAGTATTGCTAAGTAAAAGAATTTACTAATTTTCTAGAAAAGGGGGGACTGAAACAAAGAAATTAAGAATTAGGAAGAAATGCTTGAAAGGGGTGTCTGACAAAAACCAGACCCTGACACCCTAATCCACACAAACAAGAAAAAGAGTCAGACTGCAAGATAAGGAGCTAGAATACACAAACAAGATGCAAAGACAAAGGCACCACAGGATAAAGGAGATTCCTGGACTCTAAGCCGGAAGAAACGGATTTGAAGTCCCAAAAAGTGGCCAAAGGACTGAAAGGGGCACAGGGCTAATTGTAATATGAAGTGAGGACAGGCGGGGTTAGGAAATTAATATGTATTAGGCGTATCGTGTAAACCTGCTCTGTAAAGGATAAAAAGGGAAAACCCAATCAAAAAGGTGTGCATGCTTTTTGGAGGAGATATCCCCCATGCACCTCAGCACTGAATAAATTCATACCTGCTCTTATAACTACTCTGCGAGTTGTAGGGTTCCTTTTATTCTGCCAATCAAGAGTTTGAGGCGTCTCCCTTGGGAAAACTCCAGGCGGGTGGAGGATTGTCTTGGTTTTAGAAGACAGGTGACTGCTAGGGAGGGCAGGAGCCTCCCTTGGAATGAAAGAATGTAGACCCCCTCCCTCCGAATTACTATAATCCTGAAATCAAGGGGCTTTCAGGCAGAGATCTGGGGATAGGAATAACAGTTCTTTACTAGTATAACAAGGCAAACAAACAACAATAACTACAGCATTACCAACAAGGAGCACAGCCTTCTGACAGCATGTCCTGGTTTAGGGCAAATTTAGGAGAAAACCTCCAGTGGGGCTTCCCCCCCCCCGGGAAGCAAACTCACGTGGCTCTTTTCCCCCACCCCCCAACCGGTTCGGGAAGAGATTTCTCTGAGAGAAGTGGAAAAAACCTGTTTATTTCACAGGCACAGCACCACCCAGCACAAAAATGAATGATATCAAATTACAAAACCTCTCGCCGTTCAGAAGAGATGACAAACTTCAGAGGGTCTCTTTCCTGCGGGTGTTTGCTCTGTTATCAGTCCCTCTGGCGCTGGAAAATGCCGCTGCCCAGGCTGGGCTCCCGGTAGTCCACGGGTGCAAGCTCCCGGTGCTCCCCCGAGTCCCCAGTCCAAAGCAGGTTCGATTTGTTTCAGAAAAAGGGAAAGAAAACAGTCCAGGAAGACCTCTCTGCTCCGGCTAGTTGGAAAGCCAAGGCGATCTGTGTCTTGTTGTCTGTCTGTGCTGTAGTCAAAACTCCCGATGTGGGGGGGAGCAAGTACAGTCTCTGATAACAGACTCGGTGCTTCTTTTCCACTCACTTTTAGTCTCAGATGGAATTTTAAGAATATAAAACCTGTCTCTGGGTTAGGTGGATGAATGGGGATACAATTTAACATCATAATCAACCCAGGACACAGCAGCTTTCAGGTTGCATTAGAGCTTGGCTCTTTGAACGTTCTGCATATCCATGTGTGCAGAAGGTGCAGGTGCAAGCTCCTGACAGATGTCTTCTCCAGGTAGAGTTTCTCCCTGCCAGACACATTGGAAATGTGTAATAAATTATGGTTGTATTAAAAATTCGGAGTGTATAAGAAAGATATGTTTTGTAGAAACAAAACAAAATATAAAGCATGGAAAAGCCTCCCCCCCCCAAGTGGGATGAGGCTTTCTGCCGAGGAGTTGCTGATTGCCAGCAACGCCCAAGATAACTAACCAAAACCGGCCCATCAACCCAAACAAACACACAGGACACGGATCATCAGGAAAACAATGACACTAGCTCGGGAAATTATCTACCTCCGGATCCAAGCAACGCCCTGCGGATTCCAGTGGGTAGAGAAACCGATCAATAGAAAAAAAGACAAGTTCCAAAAGAAAGGCTTCGCCAGACTCAAACATTTCTGTGTTGAAAAAGCAATCAGGGGAAACAAAGGAGGAAACCCGGCCGAGATACTCATCGGCACCAACCCGGATTCCACCACCCTGTCATGAAAAACTTAACATTGCAACACACAGAGTCTCCTTTGCATGTGAGGAGATTCTGGCCGGACACGAAATAATGTCATCATTCTATGTCAGGAAATCCATTCACTGGACAATCAAGGACACTTGGTGAATGGAACTTGCCTGGAATTTTGGCCTGAGGACTTAAAAATCCTATAAAACCCCAATCCTGAGGATGCTCAGATGTGGATTTGGGAAACCTATACCTCCGGTGTAGACCCCTGTCCACCCAGCGCTGCGCTGTTCTTTTTATTGTGGGTTTTTATCGCTGTTTCTGTTTATTATTGTTTATTAATAAATTTCTCTTTGATTTTATCCCAAAATTGCCTTTGCATTTATAACAAAATGTTTCCACTGGCATTGGTACCAAGAGTCGCAGATTGTTTAACTCAGGAGTTCTGAAATTGGAACCGCAAGAGGCGTTCCGCTTTCATCATAAACAGTGCTCCAGAGTGCTTGGCTGGATTGAGGGGCTACGCCTCAAGATCATCCGGGTTATAGAACCCTGCTAGAGTAGGATCCGAGTTTGCGTTGATTAGAGATTAATTTGCCTGTCTTTAGTTCTTTCATTGGGGTAGAGGCACCTTAAGGAACTTTTAGTGTGAAGGGCCAAATCAGTTTAGGATATTTATAGGTTGTATTGCCCGTCATTAAGTTTCTGTTTGGGTAGGAGCACAGTAAGTTTGTTTTTAAGGCCTAATTGAGAGATAAGGATGGGGAAGTGTATAAGTAAGGAAGTAAGACCCAAGAAAAAGAGTAAAGCACAAAAGAACATCCCTCTAGACAGTCCACTGGGGCAATTGTTAGACAAATGGGAGACATATAATACCACAAAGGGCCTAGATAAAGTTAAAATGATTCACTATTGCATTGAGGTTTGGCCCAATCTAGAATTGCAAGCAGAGTAGCCGTGGTATGGGTCCAATGATCCCTGGGCTTGTTCCCAACTTAACTGCTATTTAAGGGATCAAGGTAACCCTAATTTAGAACAAATATCCTATTCAGCCTGTTGGGAAAGAGATCTCACGAAAGAAGAGACAGTTAAGATCTGCAAACTTAAGAAGCAAGAACAAGAAAGAGGGGATAAAGAAGGAAAGGAATCAGAGAAAGAAGTTCATAGCAAATGGGATCCCCTAGACTATCTTCCTCTTCCCCCTGTTTACCCAGTGTTGAGGGTTAGGTGTCCTTTTTTTTGTTTTATCTTGTGTTCTGGCCTGCCCAGGGAATTTTTACCCATTATGTGCTGGGACAACCTAACTACCGGTACTTAGGGGTGCTCACAAAGGACAAAGAGTGGCTGGGCCCAGGGTGGGGGGGGAAGGGGGCAGTTTTTAGCTGGCTTTTCCTCGGCTTCGGGGAAGGACGTTCGTGTGCTGGGTCGCGGAGCTGCTGCTTCTCCTTCTCCCCTCTTTGTTGGTGGCCTCGCACCCCCTGTCCTGCCAGGCATCGCCGTGGAGCTGCTGATACACCTCATCCACCAGCCCAGGATCTCAGCTCATCCCTGCTGTCCCAGCCGACTGTTTCCTCGGAGCCCTGCAGGAGCACCGGGACTGACTGCCCGAGGGGTTTGTGAAACAAGCCTCTCCTTCATCCCGTCTCAGCCGAGAAAGCTGTCACGGGGTCCCTGGTTCTGTGTTCTTGTTATTGCTGTAGTTATTGTTTGTTTGTTTACCTGGTTATACTAGTAAAGAACTGTTATTCCTATCCCCAGATCTCTGCCTGAAAGCCCCCTTGATTTCAAAATTATAATAATTCGGAGGGAGAGGGTCTACATTCTTTCATCCCAAGGGAGGCTCCTGCTCTCCCTAGCAGACACCTGTCTTCTAGAACCAAGACACCCAGCAATGCTCCAAATCCTTTTCCTAGATCCCCCTGCAATCCTACCTTCAAACCCCTCCCCAATTACCCAAATAAACACCTCAAGTCCTTCCCCAGCTTCTCTTTCCACTGAAACCCCATTCCCTCACTCCTTGAAAACCGCAACTTCTATTTCCCCAGCAGAGGTGACCCTGTTACCACCTCCACCTAATACTGTAAGCCCAAACCTTCCACCAGCCCTGGTTATCCCTTCAACATCTCCTGCCTCAAATGTAAATAGCTGTGTCCAAAATCCAAAGTCCCTACCTGTCACACCTTCAGCCCCCTCTTCAACCCCACTACAAACTTCCTTGACTCCCTTTCCTGTGACTCCAGCTACTGGCTCATCTTCCTCTCCCGCTCCTTCTACTCTCCCACTACCTCCTCCTAATTGGGAACTAAGTTTATCCACCTCCTCTTCAAGTCCTCCATCTAGTACAAATTTGGCAGAGGGGCCATATTACAATACCTGATCTAAAATCTCAAAGGTAGAAAAGCTCTTTCCCCTTAGGGAAGTTCCTATGGGAGGAGTAGCTAGGGGAGTTGGCTTTGTAAATGTCCCCTTGACAGCTTCTGAAGTGCGAGGTTTTAAGAAAGAACTGGGAAATTTAGTAGAAGACCCAGTAGGAATATCTAATCAAATAGACCAGTTTTTGGGTCCAAATATCTATACCTGGGGAGAACTAAATTCAATCCTGAACATGCTCTTTAACCCAGAGGAGGGTAGGTTAATCAGAGCTGCAGGCATGAGAATTTGGGAAAGGGAGAACCAGCTGGGGCCTCCAGGGGATTATAAATTACCTCTAGTGACCCCCGGGTGGGACCCAAACGAAGAGGAGGGGAGAAGAAACATGGAAGACTATCAGTCCCTGATAGTTAGAGGGATAAAAGAATCTGTACCTCGAGGAAGCAACACCAAACTGGTGTTTGATGGGACTCAAGAGAAAGACGAAACACCAGCATCTTGGCTTAATCGACTAAGGTGAAATTTTCAATTATATTCTAACATTGACCCTGATAGTCCTGAGGGCCAAGTATTATTAAAAGTGCAATTCGTCACCAAATCTTGGCCAGACATTAGGGGGAAGCTAGAGAATTTGGAAGACTGGCAAGAGAAAGGAATGAATTATTGAAGGATGCTTTAAGGGTGCATCTGAGAAGAGAGGAGGAGAAAGCAAAAACTAAGGCAAGAATAATGGTGGCTGTGGTGGCTGTGGCTAGGGAGGTGGATAAAAACCACTCAAGTGGAAATGAGACAAGACTTCCACCAAAGGAGGGTAGGAATGCACCTAGACCACCTTGGGTTACCCCCAAAAGGGTCAGGGAGGACCAAAGGTGCTACTACTGTGAAGGAGTACAGCATTTCAGAAGAGACTGTAGCAAACTGGCAGTGGACCAAGCTATTGCAAAAGAACAAGACACTCTAGAGAAAATCCTAAAGGGAGAGAGAGATAGCGATTAGGGGTGTCAAGGGCTCTACCTAATGGGGGACCCAATAGACCATCGTGAAGAGCCCTTGGTAAACTTTGAAGTGGGTCCCCAGAGTGAAGAATTTGAGTTTTTAGTACATATAGGGGCAGACCAATCAAGTATTAATAAGCTTCCAGTGGGGATAAAACTTGGGGAAAGAACTTGTGACGTATTAGGGGCAGAAGGAAGGCCTTTCAAAGCCTTCATAGCAGAAGGCAGCAAAATAAAGGGGAATTCAAGGCAGTGCTTCACAGACTTCATTTATCTACCTCATTTAGAAAGTCACTTATTAGGGAGGGACTTACAAGTCCAGTTAGGCATAGGAGTTATCCCTAAAGGTGGAAAAATGGTAGTCCAGATCATGAAGTTAACCACTCAGGATTTAGAAGAGCTAAACCTGGAAGTATGGGCCCAAGAAGGAAAATTTGGCTATTTGGACATCCCACCGATCCAGGTGAAAATGCAGGAGGGCTGCCCTGAAGGAGACCTTTCCTTAGCCCCTCGACGTAATCCAGGCTAGCTCTGTTGATGGAGGAGTTCAGGAGGTCCTTCGAGACCAAGAAAAAGACCCAAAAGGAAGCTGCTTCTCCCCCCGGAGTAACGGAGGATGTTTATTCTGGCTGGATTCCAGGGGAAAAAGAGACCGGGTTTCTCCTTCCCGGGCTTTTTCAAACCTCGGGAGAGGGGCGGGGGGACATATAACACCAACCAATGGGATAATGTTTCAGGGACAGGGAGGGGAGGGGAAAACCACGTCACAGCTGCTTAGAAGGTCCACACAGAAAACTAGGTAACACTCAGAAATATGCATTACCACACCGCCCTGTCTTAGTAAAACAGTACTGTAGTTAATATTTTAACAGAAGGTGGGCATGATATATTAGTAAAGGCCTGTCTGCATAAACCAGTCTTTGGTATAAGTCGTGATATTAAAGGCTAAAGTCTTTGAAACTTTCCTGCAGGAGAGAGAATAAAGCAAAACAATATCCTTGTGTATGAGAAAAAATATGTAAACTGTTGCCGCTGAAGATGAATAGATCACACGGACACAGGTCGAGGTGTGGTGAAGAGAAGAAAGTTTATTTTTCCCCCCAGGATTTATAGGCTCCTGACCACAGCCAGGGATTGGATGGTCAGGATAACACTTTTTCACTGCACTGGCCATGAGAGATGTCCATCACAAGACGTCTAACAGGAAGAATGTACACATATCTATGTTTACAGTTACTGTCCTGGGAAAGTCTTTAGAAAACTATGTTAGCAAGCTCAGAAGCTGAGTTTTCAGGGCGACAGTAAACCTGTGTGTATTAGCCAATAGTAACTTGCTTAGCCTGCGGACCCTGTAAAACCCTATAAAAGGTGTGCTAAAAATAGAAATAAACGGAGTTCACTTTTACTTCTGTGAAGAGTCGTGAATAGCCTAAGTGGTTTCTCAGTACAGTACCCCATATCTATTGCTGTTCAAAACGCTCACGGTGAGAGACTTCTCCTGGGTCAAGCTGTTCAGGTATAAGCAATTTATTATAAGGGTAAAGAGAGGGAGAGACCCGTGTCTGCCGCTAGCCTCGGCGTCCATGTGGTCAGGGGGAGGGGAGAGAGTGCGGTGAGAGAGGGAGAGGTTAGGTTAAAGAGGGGGAGGGAAGAAACAAGAGCAACAGAGGGAGAGCAGGGAAAACTATGGAGGCTTAGGAGAGAGGGCGAGGACAAGAGAGGGGTAAGAGGGGGTAAGAGGGAAAAACAAGAGGGAGAGTGTCGCCCTGAAAACTCAGCTTCTGAGCTTGCTGACATGGTTTTCTAAGGACTTTCCCAGGACAGTAACTGTAAACATAGATATGTGTACATTCCTTCTGTTATATGTCCTGTGATGGGCATCTCTCATGGCCAGTGCAGTGAGAAAGTGTTATCCTGACCATCCAATCCCTGGCCGTGGTCAGAAGCCTATAAATCCTGGGGGGAAAAATAAACTTTCTCTTTCCTTCACCACACCTCGACCTGTGTCCGTGTGATCTATTCATCTTCAGCGGCAACATCTGGTGAACCCCTACGTGTCTTGCACGTGTGTTACAGGGTACTGTCTAGCCTGTGGCTATGGATGGTTTTGGGCTTCCTCTTACGGAGGGCCTGGTTTTGGAGATATGGCGTGCATTGCATGATCAGAGAGGGATTGATGTTTCGTATGCTGACTTTCAGCAATTGTGTGAGTATGGGAAAACTGAGGGGTTTTTCCCTGTGGTTGAAGCGATTTTTTCTCAGTCGGCTTGGGAGGCTTTAGGCGATTCCCTGATCGAGGCTCTGCTGGTCGGTTATGAGCCCCGGGTGCTCCGGCTGCTCGGGATCTGGCAAAGGTGCGGCTTTCTGAAGTCGGGTCCCGAGGTCGGCTCCCCCGCGATCGCCGGGGCCCCCGGCGGGTTGAACGGGGCCGCCGCGGGACTGGTAGGCGTGACCCCGCCTCGGCCCGTGCCCCGGCGGTGTAAGCCTGAGCCTTGCCAGCGGGCCGTCGGGGACGCCGCGGACCTGGGGGATGTAGCCCCGCCTCGGCCCGCGCCCCGGCGGTGGAAGCCCGGGGCGGGGTCGCCGCCTCCGCGTGCCCTCCCAGCACAGACCAAAGGGGGGGTGCCTGAACGGGGGGCGGCGCCGGCCCTGGGGGGTGCCTCGGGGTCCGTCCCATGTTCGTGCTGCGGCTGGGCTGTGCCCTGCCCCGCGGTGGGGGACGGGCCGGGCCCGGGCCCCGTGCCGGATTCGTGGGGCGGGGGCACGGGTGCTGCGGGTGCTGCGGACGCGGGGCTGGGTTCTGCCGGCCCCGTGCTGCCGGATTCCCGTCCTGCGAGCCCGGTTTGCTCCCTAGCAGCGGAGCGGGATGGTGCCGCGGCTTCCCCGGCTATGCCTTTACCGGCGCTCCGGCCCCCCTCCGCGCCGGGAGCGGGCTGTGCCGAGCTGCCTTCAGCCCCCCCCGCCTCAGGTTCCCAGGCATCACCCGAGCCTGCGGCTGGCGCCGGGCATCCCCCGTCGCCTCCTGTGGCTGTGGCAGACCAAGGTCCTGAGCTGTTTACCACTGGCTCCGGTGGTGCCGCGGGGGAGAAACCGGTGGCCTTGACGGGCCAGGGGTCCCAGGCTGCTGGAGCTTCTTCAGCTGGCCTGTGGACCTTGTCCTCCTGTAAAATGACTGTGCAGCTGAGCATATCAGGCATTCCATGTGCTTCCAAATGCTTTGGTCCAGTGGGTGAGGCCGTGAGCGCTCTTCTTGTGGCATGGTTGAACACCACTGCTCAGGGCACCATTGTTCACCTAGGGGACGTTGATTCAGATTTCCTGGGGTGCATTTCTGCCATGGGTTTCACACTCACCCCTCCTGTTCCTAGATTTGCTCACCTTGTGCCTTTTGAGTTTTATGTTCGCAGAGCTGAGAATCAGCTGCAGGGAGATGGTGGCTTCGGGTTCCCTGGACCTCCCTGGGTCACTGGACTGCTGTTCTGACAGCCAGGGATCATCCTGAACGGGTCTGCACCCTGTCCATCCTTGGTGAGATGCTGTCAGAGATCAGCTTCTGCGGGTTTTGACACTGGCATGGACATCACGATTGTCTGGTTTGCTGATGGACCCTTGGACCCGATGCTGTGACACTCAACACAAGGAAGAACTAGAGACTGACTCTTTGTTCAGCAGATTCTGTTTTCCTCTCTCATGATAGACTAGTCACCCTCCGTGACTGATGCAAGAACAGTTGGATCACAGTGATCTGGAGTTTCAACCAGTCCCTGGGACATTCCTGTTTTCTGTATCAAGAAGAAGTCTGGGAAATGGGGGTTGCTACAACACCTCCAGAAAGTTCATGCTGTGATGGAAAGCATGGGGATGTTGCAGGCTAGCATGCCTTCACCTGCCATGTTTCCTGTTGATTTGCTAGTCCTCATTGTGGATCTGAAGGATTGTTCTTTGCAATTCCTTTGCATCCCGATGACAGACCGAAATTTGTCTTTCTGGTGCCAGCTATTGTTAATGCTGAGCCCACACAGAGATATCAATGGAGATTTGCCATAAGGCATGCAAAATTTGCCGGCATTTGCCGATGATATGGGGCTCTAGCCCTCTCTGGAGTTTGCAAGCAGTTTCCTGCTGCTCGTCTCTACAACCTCCCTGAAATTATTTGAGGGTAAAAATGATTTTGGGACAAACAGTCCCACATTTGGAGGTGCAATTATTTTTTTTGCATTCAGTGCAGACACTGCATGAATGATGTCCAAATATTAATGGACTTTTACATGGTTGTGTCCTTATATGGACTGACCACGACAGAACTGTCTCCCTTGTTTGGTCTATTAAAGGGGGACTCTGATTTTAAAGTCACCTCTGACACTGACTCCAGAGGCACAGTAGATGCTGGAGGAGGTTCTGCGAGCAGTTTCTGCTCCTCAAGTTTATTACATTAATCTTTGCTCCTCAAGTTTATTACATTAATCTTTCCATTGATGTCGCTGGTTTGTTTTTTTGGTTTTTCTTGGAGAGTCATGAGGCTGGATCAGCCCAATTGATGGAATCACATACTGCTGTCATAGCATTTCATACATTTTCCCAGGCACCTTTCAGTTTGGCCATGGATTCTGCCTCTGTGACCAAATTGAGAGCCATCCACAAGCAGGTGGTGATGTTGGACATTTGTTTCATTTATTTTTTTTTGAGTTCTGTTGTTTTTTATGTTAAAAAAAAAAAAAGTTTTTTTTTTATAATAACGAAAGGGTGAGATATCACCCTGAAATTACAGCCTTCTGATTGTATGGAGTATTGTATTTTTCTATTATTTATTATTTTGATTGTTTATAATGTTGCTAGTTTCTTTGTTCATTTTTCTTTTTTCTTTTCTTTTTATTGAACCAAAAAGGGTGAGATGTCGCCCTGAAAACTCAGCTTCTGAGCTTGCTGACATGGTTTTCTAAGGACTTTCCCAGGACAGTAACTGTAAACATAGATATGTGTACATTCCTTCTGTTATATGTCCTGTGATGGGCATCTCTCATGGCCAGTGCAGTGAGAAAGTGTTATCCTGACCATCCAATCCCTGGCCGTGGTCAGAAGCCTATAAATCCTGGGGGGAAAAATAAACTTTCTCTTTCCTTCACCACACCTCGACCTGTGTCCGTGTGATCTATTCATCTTCAGCGGCAACAGGGAGAGCAGAGAAAGCAAGAGGGTAAGGGAGGAAAAAGCTAAGAGGGTAAGAGCAGGGAAGACAAGAGAGGGGTAAGAGCAGGGAAGGGCTAAGAGAGGGGTAGGAACTAAGAGCTGAGAGAGCGGCGTAGGGAAAGACTAAGAGCTGAGCGCAAAGTTCTTGTTACAATACATCTTTTTCTATAGTGAATATTCTAATTCCCAGTAACCAATCACTACGAGATACACCCACTAAAGAATTTACATGCAGCCTATAAGCATCACCATATTAACATACAGTGTTGCATTTTAAACTCTAAAAGCTTTACAAATTCTTTCCTTGCTTCTTTACCTTTGGACTTTCTATCAGCAGAAGAACATTGTTTCATCAACCAGGGAATCTCCTTTAGCTGGCTAGGCTATTGTTCTTTGGTCATATAGTAACTAGTACCCAGCATCATGACTCAAAGCAGGCTTTCATTTCTACTTCAGTTCTAGGCTTCATATTTTCAGAATCTTCTGCCAAACAATCACATTCATAAGGTTTCCCTGTTTCATCCTCCCCAACACATATCTTTAGAAGGAAAACAAGGACTAGTACCTGTAATAGAACACCTCTTGGCTGAAGGTATTCTAGAATCCTGCATGTCCCCACACAACACTCCCATCTTAACAATAAAGAAAGCAGAAGGAAAATATTGATTAGTTCAATATTTAAAAGAAATAAATAAAAGAACAATTTCTAGACACCCAGTAGTGCCCAACCCGTACACCATGCTAAGTAAAATACCAAGAGGTTTATCGTTGACCTGAAGGATGACTTCTGGGCATGTCCTTTAGTGGAAAATTGCAGGGACTGGTTCGCTTTTGAATGGGAGTGCCCTAAGAGGGGTAGGAAATAGCAACTGAGGTGGACACGCTTGCCTCAGGGGTTCACTGAGTCCCCTAATCTTTTTGGACAGGCATTAGAAGGTATTTTGGAATAATTTACTCCGGAAGAGGGTGTTCAGATTCTACAATATGTAGATGATCTGTTAATATCTGGAGAAAAGCAGGATAAAGTAAAAATAACAAGTGTCCAGCTTCTAAATTTCTTAGGTACCAAAGTTCTGAAAGTATCTCAGAACAAATTACAGTTTGTACAATCAGAAGTAACTTACTTAAGACACATTATTGGAGAAGGATTTAAAAAACTAAGCCCAGAGAAAATTGCTGGCCTGATGTCCATACCTGCTCCAAAAACTAAGAGGGACATAAGGAGACTATTGGAATTATTTGGCTATTGTAAATTATGGATAGATCAGTACACCCAAAGTGTCAAATTTCTCTATGAAAAACTAGTAGACCCTGAGCCAGTCAAGTGGACAGCTGAAGATGAAGGACAGCTAAAAGATTTAAAGAACAAACTATCTTCAGCACTGGTGTTAAGCCTACCAGACCACCGGAAAGAGTTCCATTTATTTGTTAACACTGAGACAGGTACTGCATATGGTGCACTAACTCAGGAATGGGGAGAGAAGAAAAAACCCATAGCATACCTTTCAAAATTATTAGATCCTGTTGCAAGGGGGTGGTCCACTTGCCTCCAGGCAATTGCTGCAGCTGCCATCCTAATAGAAGAAGCAAAAAACCTGACCCTACTAGGAAAGATTAAAGTGTACACACCCCATGACCTAAAAACGGTACTTAGTCAGAAAGCCCAACAATGGTTAACAGGCCCAAGAATATTAAAGTATGAAATTATTCTAATGAACACTGAGGACTTGGAAATAGTTACCTCTCGATGTCTGAACCCCGCTCAATTTCTTTCAGGCGACCCTCTAGATGAAATAGAACATAATTGTTTGGAGCTCATAAATTATCAGACCAGGATAAGGGAAGATCTTGAGCATCTACCCCTACCCTATGGAAAGACCTTATTCACCAATGGGTCTTCAAGGGTGCTAAATGGAAAAAGAGCCTCTGGTTATGCAGTAGTGGCGGTAACAGAAGGAGAACAACTAAATACTGTAGAAAAGGGAAAGTTACCAACCAACTGGTCAGCTCAATGCTGTGAGGTTTATGCCCTAAAAAGAGGATTAGATCTATTAGAAGGGGATATAGGGACAATCTACATGGATTCGAAATATGCCTTTGGTATAGTCCATACATTTGGAAAGATCTGGGAAGAACGTGGATATTTAAATTCAAAAGGAAAAAAATTAGTACATGAAGAACTGATAAAATAAGTAATAGAGTCCTTACCAAAACCCTTAAAAATAGCTGTTGTACATATAAAAGGGCATCAAAAGGGAGATACCCTGGAAAAGAAAGGAAATCAGTTAGCCGACCAGATGGCCACAGAAGCAGCCACAGATCCAGGTGATTCAGCCAAAATCTTAAAATTAAATGAAACACCAGCAGACAGGGAAAAGGAAAAGCCAAAGCCAATTTTTACAGAAAAAGAATTAAAGGCAATAAAAGAATTAGGCCTACATCAGGGAGAATGTGGGGAATGGATAACATCCAATGGGCGTAAATTCCTAAATAAGGCCTTAGCCCGAAAAATCTTGACAGAAATCCATGGACTCACCCACTGGGGAACCCAGCGACTGTGTGATCATTTCTTAAGAGACAATTTATGCATAGGGATGTATAACCTAGCAAAGGCGGTCACTGAGGGATGTGTAATTTGCCAAAGGGTAAATCAAAAGGTCATGAGAAAGACCATACCTGGGGGAAGAGAATTGGCTCTGAGACCATTTCAAAATATACAGATTGACTTCACTGAAATGCCTGCAGTGCAGGGCTATAAATACCTGCTGGTGATAGTCGACCATCTGACTCACTGGGTCAAAGCTTTCCTCACAAAATGGGAAACTGCTGAAGTGGTAGCAAAAATATTAATAGAACAGATAATCCCCAGGTATGGTCTAGTCAATAACATCGACTCAGACAGAGGCCTCCATTTTATTGCCCAAACTCTACATAGTATCATTGAGGCTTTAGGAATAAAATGGAGGCTTCATACCCCTTGGCACCCCCAGAGTTCTGGAAGGGTAGAACAGATGAACAAGACCTTAAAAAATGTAATAACTAAATTAATCATAGAAACCCACCTAATCTGGCTCAAGTGCTTACCACTCGCCCTTCTGAGAATTCACACAAGACCACGAGCAGACATAGGGGTGTCTCCCTATGAAATGATGTTTGGGCTACCCTTCCTACTCACCCCATACAGCACAGCAGACTATCTAGAAGGAGAAGCCTTAACCCACACATATCTGGAAACTATCAGCAAAAGCTTAGAAAGTCTAAGGAAAAGAGGGTATCTTCCCCAAACTTCTCCCCTTGATGTGGATGTTCATCTAATTAATCCCGGAGACTGGGTTTTAATCTAATCTTGGAACACCACCCCACTAACCCCTAAATTTGAGGGTCCATTCCAGGTACTGCTGACATCTCACACGTCTGTGAAAACTCAAGAAAAAGGCTGGACCCATATTTCCCGGGTAAAAGGACCAGTACCCCCACCTGATGACGGACTGAGCTCAGATGAATCACCAAAGGTTCCCTCTCAGTGGATTGCCACCAGAGATCCAACCAACCTTAAAGTAACTCTCAAAAAGCAGCCCAAGGTGAACTGAGGAACTTACAGACTCAAACATATCAGCAAGAGACTAAGAGACTGTTGTAACTGGGGTTACAGTTGCTATTAATCTAGTACTACAGTTGTTGTTAGTGTTGCTGGTTGTTGCTATTGTAAGTTTATATACTATTGTAAAAATTAGCTTCTTTCACTGAGCATTTCTTGATGGCTTATGAAAATCACTAAGAAGTGGGAATAAAAAGAAAGGACTCCGCCATCCCCATAGAAACACCTTGTCCAAGAGGCAAGACCAGGTGAGGCTAAGGAAGCAAGTGAGCTATGAAGCTTGCTGCAGGAAAAACAGCTCATACCGGACTCTTGCAAAGATTGGTGTTAAGCTTGCTTCTAGTCTATGTGAGAGGGAAGGAAAACCCCTGCACAAAATGCTATCAACCCCTTTATGATGGGGAGAATCTAGGATCCTTAATGAGAGTCCATACAAACATAAATCCCACTTGCTTTGACCATTCCCAGTTGGACACATGCCGGAAGGATGGGAAAACATATTGGATCACAAAAAACACAGCCACATTTAGGCAACACCTGCTCAGGGAATATCTGGTTGGAGAAACTTGGTTTTGCTTTGAAAATGAAAGAATATGAGACTGTAGTGGTTTAGGTTTGTTAATTCCATTTCCTGGCCAACGCACTAAATAAATGTTGTGGTTTTAAAGCAGTAACTAAAAAAATTACTAGAAAACTTACTTATTTCTTGCTGTGAGATATGGATTAGAACAAGAGCAAAACAGGCTTAAAACTTAAAAGGAATAAAGAAAGTTTATTAACAAAACTACAAGAATAAGAACACCAGAATAAACTTCCAGAAAACTCCTTTATCTCCCACTACCCAACCATTTCCTTGTTCACATGACAACATAGAGACAAAAAAAGTTTGGAACTTTGGTGTTTAAAACAGTCCCAATTCCTGCTAGAGTCTTTTCATCAGCCTTTGTAGAGAAACAGAAGTCTTCTTCTGCTAATCTATGGAGTTTCTCACAAGAAAACTATTTCTGTTATAGCTTTCTATTTTTCTGATGCCAGCTGCCCAGAAATCTCTCATCAGATTTTCTGCTGCCATTTCACATCACTCTGAGGTGTGTATGGGTCAATGAGTCTAGGGATGTCATTTTTAAGGACGAGTTATTCAAAGGCAAAAGTTCTCTTCATCTGTCTCTGTGAGCTTCTCTGGAAACAGAAATTTTCTCATTGCCTCTCAAGGCTTTAAATCTTCAACTATTACTTCGCCTCACTCTGTTCCAGCACCTCACTGTATCACAATTACTCTACCTTTTGCTCAAAATCCACACTTTGAACACTCTATTCCTCTCAATATACTCTGTCATGAATTAAAGGAGTTTTTTCAGGACACTATTGTCTATCTCCATAGCTTTAACAGAAAAATATTTCAGCTTAATTAAAGCTTTTCCTTATTCTCTACCTCTTCTGAAGCTTAATTCTTTTCTTTACTGTCTCTGATAGTTTATAAAGTCTCTTTACATGTTAATTACTCTTTTTCTTTCTCTGGAAAAAAGGATTAATCTGCAAGTCTCATCTGGGTTATGAAAGGGTTAAAATCTTGCCCAGGCTTTGTAGATGGTTCTGTGATCTCTGCTGGAGCAGCAGCTGGAGTTGTCTGTGATGGAAGATTCTTCATGGCTGCTCTGGAGAGTGTGGTCACTGTCTCAGCATGCCGCAGGTCAAGAGCTTTTTCTTTCTTTACTTGGCAGTCTCTGGTGAATTCAGTCACAGCAAAAAAACTGCAACCGAGCCAGGGACCGGCCTGGCCTGGCCAGAGCCCAGGGAAAACCTCGCAGGTCCCATCTCTCGGCCGGGAGCCGTGGCAGGCTCAGCCCAGCCCCTGCCCGGGCCACATGGCCTGGGCAGGGGACGGGAAGCCAGCTGGAGCTCTCTTTCCTTTCACAGCCAGGAAACAAAGAGACCAAGAAATTCACAGGCTTAGGTCTTAAGGTGGTGTTCACAGGTTGATCTCACTTTTCAATGGTTAAAACTGCTGTCAATTCTTAGAAATGGCCAGCTGTTGGCTAGGAGAAAAACTCCCATCAGCCGCCAGCAGTTTTAACTTCCTTAGGTGTTTCTCGTTATTTTCTTAAGTGCCAATCTATCACAGAGACATAATTAAAGAAAAACAGTTAATGGTAAAGAAAGAAGAGGTGAATGAACCTTTAGGAAAGAATTTGTTTATAGACCTGAGTGAAAAGATTAGTAAAGAGCTGAATTTAATCAATTGCTGGGTGTGTGGAAACATGCAGATGTCTGAGGTCTGGCCCTGGGAAGGGATTGGTTTAGGACCACTAGATATTCTAAGATGGAAATTAACAAAACCAAAATTCCAAACCGAGGGACTAAGAAGAAGAGAACAGTGGGACTTAAAGGCAAAGATAATTGGAGAAGAGTGTATAAAAAGGGCTGGAAAAGGATATACAATCCACGTAGGAAAGATGGCTTGCAAGAGGTACTTAATAATAAAAGATTCAGATATAAAATGGGTCCCTGAGAACCAAACAGGTACTGGTCAATTGGCAAAAAAGAAAGGGGGGTGCATTTACCATGAGGGATACCAACTATATGAATGTGCTGGAAAGGGGGTAAATCCCTTTTGGGGAATTAGGGAAATATCCAAATATTGGGAATACCCAATGAAACTAAGAGATGCATTCTGGACAGCTCCAGAACATCTGTTCTGGATTTGTGGGAATATGGCTTATACCCACCTCCCAGGGGACTGGGAGGGGAGTTGTACAGTAGGAGTCATTAAGCCTTCTTTCTTTCTCTTACCAAAGGAATCTGGATCAAACTTAGGGATCCCACTTTATGATGATCTAAGAAAGGGAAGCCGAAAGAAAAGAAATATAATAGATATGGGGAGATCCCAGGCATGGAAAGGTAAAATATGGACTCCCGAGGAAATAAATAAGACCTATGAGCCAGCCACTTGGGCCCGGGATGGGTTCTGGGGGTATCGCACTCCTATCTACATGTTAAACAGAATTATCCAACTCCAGGCTGTACTGGAAATTGTGTCCAACAAAACAGCTCTAGCCCTAGATCACATCAGCAAGCAATTGGCTCAGACTAGAGTAGTAGTATACCAAATTTGACTAGCTGTGGACTACCTATTGGCTGATGATGAGGAATTTGTGGAAAGTTTAACTCATCAGAGTGCTGCCTGGAGATTGATGACAAGAGTGAAGTCATCAGAAACATCTCTAAAGAAATAAGAAAAATCTAATATGTAGGCACCCAAGAGTAGACCCCCTTAATAAATTCCAATTGGTGGTATGATTTTTGGTCTTTCAAAAAGGGGTGGTGAAAAAAAGTAGCCTACATTGCAGCTAGTGCCTTTTTAAGACTTCTATTTTTACCATGTCTCCTTCTCTGTGTAATTCGGATCGTAACATCGACCATGCAAGCCAGTCTCCAAATCCCAGAAATAGCTGGCCAGAAACAAACTAAAATCACGATGTTAGCAACCCAAGGGTCTGACCATAGAATAGCCCAAGAAATGTATAACCAATACCAAAAGCTAAGAGAATTATGCCCCCAGGAACCATAAACCGTCAATTGATGCAGGTTTGAAAAACCTGATCAAATAAATAGAGGGGGGAATTGTCATGAATAAAATTGCTCAAGAAATCCACCCCGGTTAAAATACTGTGTTTGGTTGTGTACAGTTAATGTTCTTGTCCCATTTGTAAACCTTGTTTGTTGTACCCCTTGTTTACCCCGATAGTTGTTAGTAATGTTAATTACTTACCAGTTGTTGAAGTGTTTTAAGAGTTCTCTTATAAGATGTACCTCTACCCCCTTTCCCTTACCTGTTACTATGTAACAACCCTGCTCCCAGGAGGCTGTGCACCTGAGTCATATGCAAACTAAGGCACACCAGACACCAAAACAAGGAGCTAACAAAGGAATAAAAGGACAAAGAAACATATCCTAGCAAGCTATGATGGAAGACCGTCTTCCTGCATCACCTGAGTCTGCTTAAAAGACCATCTTCCTGCATCACCATGACCTAAAGAGGACTGGAAAGGAGTGACTCCCCTAGACAATGAGCTAAAACAACAGGCCTCCTGGCTTACTCCCATGAGGACGGAAGCCCCAGCTCTGCAGTGTGTGCTGCAAAGCTGAATTGTGCCTCCTCCTTGGAGCTGCCAGTGTGGGAGCAGCAGTGGTGCAAACGACCCCTCGGGCCCCCACCCCAAGGCTGAGTCCTAATAAAGGCATAAAACAGGAGTCCCGTCTCCTGACCCATATATTTCATAACGCAGCAATTAATGGCTGGTTCATAATGTTATAAATACATATTATAATATTGTCTTTTCACAAATATTAAAATGGATGCTATGTGTATAATGTTAAAGTAATTTTGCTATAAAAATATAGTTTTTATTCCTGCTATTAACTAATCTTAAACATAGTAGTGAAATAGCTGATATCGTTATGCTTGTGGTAATTGAACTGCCTGCTTAGTTGAAATAACATCCAATGAACGTATGATGAAGACCCCTGCTACTGATATGCCAACTATCACCACCTACCGTCTGTAGAAAGTATGGACCAAAACCCAAGCTAGAAGTGATAATAAGAACGGACTAAAACCACAGCCAAGAAATGCGCATGCTGTAAAAAAGCAGACTTGAAGAAGAGCCATGCCAAACAGTTCTTGGAACATGTAAAATAGTTTGGAGAAAAGTTTAAATATGCATAATTGTTTATGAATATGCAATCAGCTGATGCAATAGAAAAGGTATGTAAAGGGTGTCTCCGAAATAGCAGCTGTGCTCTTGGCTGAATGCCAAGCACCTGGCCGTTAAACTTTGCTTTATTATCTTAGTCTCCTATTTTCCTTTATTAAACTTTTAAATTTTACCAAGGGAGTGAACCTCATTTTTCACATTAGTGATCAGAGACAGGGAGGAGCAGTGCCAATAAAAGTAAATCCAGAATCACGGAATGGTCAAGGCTGGAAGGAACCACAGTGTCGTCATCTGGTTCAAGCTCCCTGCTCAAGCAGGGTCGTTCTAACAATCACGTGTAGTTTAAAAAGTGTTTAGTGCAGCCAAGCAGGCCGCATTTAATTAATTTTTGCACTAAGACATATTAAAATTTACTATCCTCCTGTTTCAGTTTTAAAGAACGAGCTCTAAATTGAAACAGGCTAGCTACTGTGCGGCTTTAAATCCCTCAAGTCATAAGGTTACACTTTTTTTCTAACTGGATGGTGTTTTTATTGCAAGGAACTAAGTCACCTCTAGTTAAAAAATGAGATCAGGAAGAAAAAAAATGGCACTTCCTACCGCAGTATTCACCACCCTATCATTATTTCTGCAACCCTGGGAATTTATCTTGGAACTCACACTGTTTGTTCCAGTTTGAGGCCAAGTTACCCCCAAAAGGATTTTCTTTTAAAAGCTTTAGAAATGCTGTTTTCCTTCCGTCTCCCCTCCCCCCCCCCTTTTTTTTAATAAGAAAAATATTTATGGATCGCGAGAAAGTTCTGAGCATGTATTTGTCTAAAAGAATTCCGAACGAAAAAAACATTGAAGAGAAAATGAAGGGAGGCATTCCTTAATGGAAGTATTGTATGCAAAGACGGCTGTCTTTTTAAGGCTACCCCTAAAAGTGCCGATGCACACAAAAAGGTTGCCTCTCTGGGTGGTCTCTACTTTGGTGAGCTGTTGCTAGGCAGCTAATAATAGACATGTTTGCCAAGTAATTTCTACCCTCCTCCATCTCGTAGAAACCCAAGTCATCTGACAGCCCCGGGGGCGGGCTTTCAGCTTTTATTTCCTCTCTGTCTTTCTCTCTCATTGCCTCCCATTTCATCCCTCCTCTTTATCCAAATGTAGTCTTTTTCTTTACCTCTTCTTTTAAGCTGTGGGGCTCCAGCTCGAGTGCCAGGCAGCAGCTCGCCGGCCACCGCCGCGGGGCATAGTGCGGAGTCGCGGCTCGCGTGTAGCACCCCGGCGCTGAGACAGTATGGTGCACCGCGGCGAGACAACTCAGCAACCGCAGCCCGCCGTGCCACCGCCACGCCGCTGCCGCGGACAGTGACTTCTCAGAGGCAGCGGCGGCCGGAAGAAGCGGTTTTAACGGGAGCGGAGGAAAGCACAGAGGCTTCTAGGGCGGGGGAGGGGAGTCGTGCTTGCCCACCCACTCTCCTTGGGTGTTGGGAGTAGTTACCAGCATCTCGAGGACTGCACGCGATGTGGCAATGGGAGGGGCAGGGTGAGACTCGTCGGGAGCGGCCGCGGCGGCAGCCACCGCCCACCGCCCCACGTCAAGCGGCCACGCAACGACGGCGCCAGCAGTAGTATCCTGCAGTCTGCAGCGCCGCCAGTTCCCTGTGGGTCCGGCTGTCAGCGGCGATAACATGGCCTCAGTCATTAACGTATTGGAGTCGGAGACGAGCAGCAGTGCAATGGGCGGTGGCCACCCCAGTCGTGCGGCGAGGAGCGATAGCGGGAGGCGGCGAAGGACTGGAGGGAACCAGTGCGCCGCGGCGCCCGATCGAGAGTATCTGCAACGACCAAGCTACTGTGATGCGGCTTTCGCCTTGGAGCAGATCTCAAAGGTGCGTTCAATCTCTCAGGCATTTTTTAGAAATGTAGATACACGCTAGTATTATTATTAGGGGGGAAGTGTTTCCTCGTGCAAGGAAGAGATGGAATTAAAACAGCCACCAATAAAATGCTGGGGAAAGGAGACGTCTTTGACTATTTAGTGCGGGAGAGAGTGCCCTCCTAACCTTCTTGCATATGCTTTGTCTGGTGTATGTGCTGAGGAGCACTCCTCTAGTTAAATTTCCCAGTCAGTTTCACCTCCCGTATAGTTTGCGTCCCGCTCTCGCTTTTCCTCTCCCTTTTCCACTTCCTTTGCTTCTCTATTGCCTCGTAGTACTCTGCAACTTCTCTAACCGGAAAAGGGGATAAAATAAGCGGCTGCTTTCTTGCCAAGAAGTGCTTTTGCAAAGTTCTCCACCGAGTGATGAAAACGCGACTATCCTCAGAGAGGGGTCCTCATAACAGAGAAACTTTGTAACGTTTACCCTAGCATTCGGAGGAAAACTCAAAGTTGTAAACAAATTGCTACTTTAAACCTTCTGTGCAGGTTGTACTGAGTATTCCCGGCTCACTGGCTTTATTGTTAGCGTGGAAACGCCAGAGGTGCAGGAATGCGCTGGAAGCCCGACTCGGGGAGGGGAAGTGGAACGGTCCCAACTGTGAACTTCTGCAGAACAAAAACTGTTCAAAATAAACAACCCCGGGAAACAGTGGCTTTCTACAGAGAGCATTTAATTTCGTGGAGCAAATTTCTAGGCTTTGTTGAAAAGGGGAAAGGTAAAAAAAACAAATATCTATGTGACTGCCCTCTTCCGTTCACAAATATTGTCATAACTTATAGATGGCTGCTCTGTTTCCTAATTAAGATCACACAGTATCTTCAGACTATGGAAATTAATTTCCTATCATCTTACAGCACTGCTCACCATGTGGATAATGCATTTACTACAAAGTTGCGCTAAGGGCTGGGAATGGGAGAAATGCCAACTAATTGCTACAAAGTAGTTTTCTTTCACTATTGACATCTCCCTCCCCTATCAGCCTTTTAGAGGTATAATGAGAACAGGAAAGGGGACTTTTTTTCTTGACATGCCTGTTGGGATTCATTGACATAGGTTATTTCTCCCCTAGAGCCATGACTCTTGCCAGCATGAGTGTGTTGCAACATGAACTGGTAGTGGTGACTTGAGTGTAAGACAGTAATGGGCATCTTAGGCAGGGAGCAAACACACACACTGTCTCATTTATTCAGATTTTCAAGCAGTCATGGAATCCCAAACCTGTGTGGTGGTTTAGCAATAGGATGGTTACCAGCAGGTACTCATCTTGGCCTCCAGGAATGCTTAATGGTGAATGCCAGCTGCTCAGCTGAGACACAAGATGAAGGCCCTTCCCGAAGGACAGCATTATTGTCATTACTACAAGGGACACTGTGAAGATATGAGCATTTATGTATAAATAACTGTTCTGCTTCTGTTAGTGGTTGGAGGGGGGCTTTCCCCATGTGTCCTCTTGGAATAAATGTGCCTTGCCTGTGTGTCTGCCCCAGCTTCTTAACTACTAACTTTTCCTTGCCTTGTAGGGGAAAGCTACTGGAAGAAAAGCACCACTGTGGCTGAGAGCAAAGTTTCAGAGACTGTTATTTAAACTGGGCTGTTACATTCAGAAAAACTGTGGAAAGTTTTTGGTTGTTGGCCTTCTCATATTTGGGGCTTTCGCTGTAGGATTAAGGGCAGCAATTCTTGAAACCAACGTGGAGGAGCTGTGGGTGGAAGGTAAGTTTGAGATGCCCTTTATTCTAATGCCATCTCTCCTCACAATGCCCCTTCTACCTCAGGAGCTGGATAAAAACAGCTTGAGTGTCAGACTTTAGGAATGTGCGTGTGTGTATACATACAAATATAATAGGCCTTCATGCTGAGGAGTGTCTGATGACAGGACTGGACTGGTGGCCAGGGGAAGCCTACAGAGTGCTGCCTGTGCCCAATGCTGTGGTGTTTAGTAGGGCTCTGTGAGGCTGGTGAACATGAGAGAGTGTGTATAGATTGGGAAGGGGTTGACAGCAGGGCATGCTGCTCTGGGCAGCACATACTGCTTTACCACTCAGCTGCAGGACAGTGGCAGGCCATGAGGAGAATGGTCTAAAGACATGGGTGCCTGTGTGGTCCTATTTTTTTGGACAGCTTTCAATTGTGGGGGAGAAACATTTGTCTCAAGGTTAAAATAATAAAAAAAGGCTGCTGAAGTGAAGCCTGGCCTGGCTGGCCTAGAGGCTGTGGCTGGGCAGCCAGGTGTGGGGTAGAAGTGGGCACTGCCCTAGGCCAGAGAGGATGATGTCTTCCAAAACCAGCCAAGAGGCTCACCCATGTTGGCTTTGTGTTGGTAAGCATCAGTTTAGGAAGGCTGCTTTGGTAAAGGAGAAGAAATTGTATCGGGAGGCTGGGTGTTTGTGTGCTTCCTTTAGAAATAGCTCTACCCCAGCATGCAGGCCAGGGAATGTGAAGGGGTAGCTTTCCTTGAGGGCCTGGAGGCAGTCAGCATCACTACCCTCCTGCCCGGGGGCTACTCAGGGTTGCTCTAGTCTGAGAGGCATGACTCCAGGTTGTCACTTTTTCTTTTCAGGGAGAAAATACTATTTATTTAGCATCAGATTTCTTGTTGATGTAAAACCAGACTGATATTGTTGACAGTGGTAGTGACTCTGTATTTATGTTCAAGTAGCTTGCAGCAGAATTTTGATTATAAGAGTTAATACAGAAATCTGCATAATTAATCATTGGCAAATGCCTCTGTGTGTGTATGTTGAGGATCCCAGAGATAGGCAGAGAAGTACGTTCAGAACTTCTTCTGGTCATTGGGTACTGTGCACTTTAATTACTAATGCAAACAGCTGTGAACATTCTTTTTACCCCCAACATATTTTTCTTAATTCTTTGTGAAACTGTTGTGGCAGTTTCTTTTGTCAATTTTTGCTCTTACATTTTTTATCTCTGCTTTTTTATTAGTCTTTGGTGAATAATGTTTGATTGTAGTCCCATCTAGCACTTGTGTCTTAGGTTTATTATCTTGATATTATTTGGGTTCACTTGGAAGGTGTGCTGGTTTCAGCTGGGGTAGAGTTAATTTTCTTCCCAATGGCTGGTGTAGGGCTGTGTTTTAGGTTTGTGCTGAACACAGGGTTGATAATATAGAGATGATTTTATTATTGCTGAGCAGGGCTGTTGTGGTTTGACACTAGCCCAACACCAGGCATCCACAAGAGTCACTGGCTCAGCCCCCCCCCCCCCCCCCTACAGCTGGGCAGAGGAGGGAAAAAAATAATGAAGGCTTCATGAGTGAGATAAGGACTGGGAGAAATATTTCAAGGGCAAAGCAGGCTCAACTTAAGTTGCAAAGTTAATTTATTACTAACAATCAGAGGAGGATAATGAGAAGTGAAATAAGCCCTTAAAACACCTTCCCCCCCCCCCAGCCCTTCCCCCCTTCCCACTGACAGCACAGGGAGACATGGCGTGGGGGTTTTGGTCATTTCATCACCAAGATTTTCTTCTGCTGCTCTGGGGGAAGAATCCTTCCCTTGTGAGACCGTGGGGTCCCTCCCATAGGAGACAGTTCTCCACGAACTTCTCCAGTGTGGGTCCACTCTCCCAAGCAGCAGTCCTACCACACCTGCTGCAACGTAAATTCCCCCATGGGCAGACAGTCCTCCCAAAACTGCTGTGATGTGGGTCACTTCCACGGGGTGCAGTCCTCCAAAGACAGGCTGCTCCAGCCTGGAAGCAGGGGCTCCCTCTTTTCTCCAAGTCTTCCACTGGGTCACAGCCCCCTCCAGGCATTTACAGCATGGGCACCTCCCCCATGGGCTGTGGGTGGATCTCTGCATTCCCTGTGGACCTCCATGGGCTACAAGGGGACAGACTGCTTCATCACCATGGCCTGCAGAGGAATCTCAGCTCCAGCACCTGGAGCATCTCCTCCCCCTCCTTCTCCACTGACCTTGGTGTTGCCATGTTGCTTCCCCTCACATGTTCTCACCTCCTCTTCTTTGACTAGGAGCAAAACTTGTGACTTTGTTTTGATTTTTTTCTTAAATACATCATCACAGAGGTGTTACCAACCTTTCTCATTGGCCCAGTTTTGACCAGCGGTATGTCCATCTTCAGAGCCATCAGCCATTGGCTCTGCCAGATGTGGTGGAAGCTTCCAGCAGCTTCTCACAGGAGGCATCTTTGTGCGCCCCCTGCTACCAGAAACCAGGCTGTGCCAAACCAATACATGGGTTCACACAGAGCCAAGGCCTTTGCTGCTTTTCATACTACCACATTGAGGAGGGGCCTGTGGTGTATGGGAGGTTGGGTGGAGACACAGCCAGGATAGGTGATCCAAACTGACCAAAGGGATATTCCAGACCATATGGCATCCTGCTTAGTATATAAAGTGAAGGAAAGAAGGAGGAAGAGGGATGTTTGGAGTGATGACATTTGTTTTCCCAAGTTGCTATTAAGTGTGATGGGGCCCTACTCTCCTGGATATGGCCGAATACCTGCCTGCCCATGGGAAGGGTTGAATGAATTTATTGTCTTGCTTTGTTTGTGCTTTTGCTTTCCCTGTTAAAACTGTCTTTATTTCAACCCATGAGTTTTGTAGCTTTTACCCTTCTGAGTCTCTCCCTGATCCTGCTGGTGGGGGACTGAGCAGCTGTGTGGGACTTGGTTGCTGGCTGGGGTTAAACCATGATGGAAGGGTAGTCCCATCTTATGCCACTGCTTCTTCTGACAGTTTAATAAAAGAAACTGCTTGCTGACAATACCTATGCAACTGGCCCAGCACCAAAAATTAAATTCTTAAGGAAAAAAATCACAGAATTGTTGAGGTGGAAAGGGATCTCTGCAGGTCATATGTTCTAAATCCCCTGCTCAAGCAGGGCCATCTAGAGCCCATGATGATGTCCAGATGACTTTTGAGTATCTCCAAGAAGGGAGATTCACCTACACTCTGGGCAATCCATTCCAGTGTTGTCACCCTCACAGTGAAAAAGGGTTTTCGTATGTTCATATGGAACCTTCTACATTTCAATTTGTGCCCATTGCCCCTGGTCGTGTCCCTGGGCACCACTGAAAAGAAGCCTGACTGTGTTCTTTGCACCCTCTCTTCAGGTATTTATATACATTGATGAGATTTTCCCCTGAGCCTTCTCCTCTCTTTGCTGAACAGTCCCATCTTTCTCAGCTTTTCCTCATATGTGAGATGCCCCAGTCAGTCCCATCTTCATGGCCCTTTGCTGAACTCTCTCCAGTATGTCTGTGTCTCTTGTATTGGGGAGCTCAGAACTGGACACAGTATTCCAGGTGTAGCCTCACCAGTGCTGAATAAAGGGGAAGGGTTACCTCCGCTGACCTGTAGTGGGAACTTGTTGCATACAACACAGGTCAGTCCATGATCTCCTTTAGAGGTCACCATAGTATCATAGAATATCCTGAGTTGGAAGGGACCCACCAAGATCATCAAGTCCACCTCCTGGCTTTGCACAGGACAGCTCCAAAAATCCCACCCTGTGCCTGAGCGTTGTCCAAACTCTTCTTGAACTCTGTCAGGCTTGGTGCTGTGACCACTTCTCTGGGGAGCCTGTTCCAGTGCCCAACCACCCTCTGTGTGAACCTTTTCCTAATATCCAACCTAAATCTCCCCTGACACAGCTACAAGCTGTTCCTTTGGGTCCTATGGCTGGTGACCAGAGAGAAACAATCAGTGCTTATCCCTCTACTTCCCCTTCTGAGGAAGCTGTAGACTGCGATGAGGTTTCCCTTCAGTCTCCTCTCAGCTGAACAAGCCAAGTGACCTCAGCCACTCCTCATACAGCTTCTCCTCAAGACTCTTCACCATCTTCATGGTCCTCCTTTGGATGCTCCCTTGTAGCTTTATGTCCTTATTTTGTGGCACCCAAAGCTGTACCTAGTACTTGAGGTGAGGCTGCACTAGTGCAGAGCAGAGTGGGTATACCCCACTACCCCCTTTCACCTCACCCCTCACCAAAACCCTGCCAGTGCAGCTATTACATTCTAAATCACTGATAGATCTCTGTCAAGTTTCATCTAAACAGGTATCTACATCACTGTTCACGGTTGATGCTTGTTGCTGAAAGCTCATGCATCAAAAGAACAACTTAAGTATTTAAAATTCCCCTTTCATCTTTTAAGAGCTTTAAGTCAGTAAAACTCTAGTCTAGAATAGTGCAACTATTCTTTGGTCACTGAGAAGGGAACTTGGAATTACTTTAGTGTAGCCAGGCCTTCATCTAGCATTTTTACAAAACCATACCAGACTAATACATGACAAGTTCCCCTTCTCTACCTATTATAGAAAGGGCAAGAGGAGGATCTTATTCTGTAGAACTGACACCCCCCCCAAGTTATAAGAATGTAGTTCCTTTTGCCTTTCAGACTTCAGAGGAGTTTAATTTATTTGAGGCTCCAGAACATTAATCTTCATTATTATTTCGAAACTTATCACATCATGGCTAATGTCTGTGCCAGAATATGCACTAGAAATCCTTGATTATTTCCTTTTCTGTTAAAACATGTACGTTTAGACAGGGCACTGCCTTTGTTGTACCATTCTTTTCTTCCGCTCTCCAGAGCTTTGAGTGAATTCCTGCACCCTGGGAATTTTGCTGGTTATGAACAGGTTCAGATATGCATTTTTGTAGTACCAGAGAGCTTGGAGATTTTGGTGCATAAATCCAGGAGTGGAATAGAACATTTGAAAGCTGCATTACTTTCTTGTTCCCAGTGCCACTGCTGTTGAGCAGTAACAAAGGGGGAGTGTAAGTAAAGAGTAGGGCAGGCTGCTGCTGGTGCCATGTGGAGGTATTGATGAGTGGTTTGAGATCTGCTAGTTCTCCTATGGTGTCTTGAGGTGACTTTATGATACTGGTATCTCAAGTCATCTAATTTATGTTATATATTAAGTTCTGCACCTTTAGGACTGGCTCTGAAAGTGAAGGGGGGGGAAGAAGAAGCATGCAGTCTGTATTGAAAGAAAACATCACTCCTACACATCCTGCTCCTGGACTGTGCTGTCTGCAGCACGGACAGACAGCGGGAGAGAGCTTCTCTTTGGCTTTTAGTTAGTTTTCGCTAGCTGAGGCAGAGGAGTTCCCTGGATTTTTTTTTTCTTTCCTTTTTTTCCCTGGATCTGTGTAAACCTGTTTTAGACTGAAACACCCAGACAAACCCCGGGAGCTCACGCCTGTGGCCCACTGGGACCTGGGCCTTGACACTATCCAGCGCCGGATGGACTGATAAGAACTTCAGTGAGCTGAGCTATACCACATGAAAAAGACTTTTCATCTTAGATTTGCCATTTTGTTGAACAGTAAAAAGTTTTATTGTTTAATATTATTCAATTTCTGTTAAATAAACAGCTTTTTCCACTTCTCTCTAAAGAAATTTTTTTTTCTTGGACCAGTTGGGGGGAAGGGTCATTTAAATTTTTTTTTTCCTTGGGGAAACCCCCATTTGGAGTTTTCCTCCCAAATTTGCCTTAAACTAAGACAAATACAGTTATTGGTTAATATATGGTTAAGTGGACTCCTTTGTAGAGAATGGCCTTACTTTCTCATTATTCTTCAGACACTGAAAAACGAGGTTCACATTTTTTTTTATATAAAATTTAAAAAGTTTAATAGAAAGATAATTAGGAGACAGAAATAAAGCAAATGAACAAATATGGCCGGGTACCTCTGCATTCAGCCAAGATCACACCTTACTAACAAAGGATCGTCCCTTAAAAACACAAATCTCTTGCATATTCATAAATGCTTATGCACGATTCAAACATTCCTCTTAAGTTTAAGATGTTCCTTTGTTTAACTTCAACTCCCCCCCTCCCCAACAGATCAATCTTCTTGGCTCCGTTGAGTCTCAGTCCCCTATAACAGAGGTTGAATAAATTCCTCCCTTGGAGCTCCAGTCACTGCTGTCTTCATCTGGATAAGATAATCTAAGAGTGCAGGGGGGATTTCTGACTATCTTTTCAGTCTCTGGGTTATATGAACAAAAGCAGTCTATTTTAATACCATGCTGCAGCCTTAAATATATATGTACTACACCACTATTTTGAAGTTTTATCAATAACAGAAATAGGCTATATTAATACAGAAAAGTTTTCCAACATTATACATATAACATTTGTTTTAATATTTCTGAAAAGCCAATAATATCATATGCACTTATTACAGGCACCGAGTCCAGGCAACAGTGAACTCCATGGACACTCAAACTTACTTTCAACAGAGAATTCATTAAGGAAAACTCCCCACCCTGATTCCAATTTTATTCATGATTTCTTTTTTTCTGTGAAAAGAGATGTTCCAACAACTGTTACTAGATAATATTTATGGTGGCACCTCAGAAAGGTAGTAATACACACAGTGCATGCATGTAACAGTTCTTGACTGGTCAGTCTTATAAATGAAAATGCTAGACTTGCCAATACATTAAGCAATATAGCAAATTTATTAATTTGTTCAATAAAAGGTGAGCAAATTTTATGGTGCGCTGGGTGCGTTGAGGGTCTCTGCCCTAAGCAATGCACAAATTCAGGGTTTGAATTGTATACTCTTATATCATTCTAAGGACTTCACTTCCTCAAATTTTCAGGTATTTTCTACTTGCTTTGTCTTTGTAATCAGCAGTTGTGGTTTTTGGAGATCTTTTGGGGAGGTGGTCTGAGATGGTCTTCTGATGTCTCTCCAGCCTCCCATTCTTCTTTTAAAATATCTTTTTTCCACTAGCATTATTTTTGGTTATACAGTTTGTCTAAGCAAGCATATATATTCTTAGTCAGCATACATTCTGCAAGCCTTCTTTCAATCATTTCACAACCTAAAGCTAACATATCTAAAAATGTCTTCATAGGGCTTCTTCCTCAGTTATTACAAAACTCAAAGTCAACATGTTTCAAAATGCCTTTGTAGAGCTTCTCAGCTCATGTTAGTCCTACTTCCCCTTTTGAAGTGACTACAAATTCTTGCATACTCAAAAAAACAATTTATAGCTTGTACAAAGGATGGTTTGAAACTTATACTACAAGGTAGTTTAAATCTTATATTAATTACTTGCAAGTAATGTTGTTCTTAAAACAAACTGTTAGCTAAAAGCTTACTGTTATATAATTCCCTTGTTAAACTTTACTTCCATGTCTTACTTTAGCTGATTCTTAAAACTTTTCTTTATAATAATCCCATGGTCTCTGTCTGCATTGCCCACAGACACATCACCCTGAAAACTAAACCTTCTGATCTTGTTTTCATAGTTTTAGTTACTTTCCCAGGAAAGTAACTATAAACATAAAGTGCTTATATATTCCTTCTAAGAAACTTCTTTGATGGACATTTCACATGACCAGTGTGAATTGGGAAGGTGGTAATTTAGTTATCCAATCCCTGGTTATTGTCAAGAATCTATCAATACTGGAGTCAGAAAATAAAGTGGCTTCCTTTCTTGTCATATCACTGAGACATGTCCATGTGAATCATTCCGTGTCCTTTAGCGACAGACACATAGGTGGGTGCTATTCAATTGACACGAATCACAACTTAATTTCTCACAGTCAACAAACTTAAAGTATATTACATGCAAGTGAATATTTCAGTTATGGATAACTGTTAGGAGGCTCCAAAATATGACAGCTTCCAGGTGTATGAACTGACTGATTCCTTTGTTTAGAATATGCTCCACAGCAGATGCCTAGATTAATGCTGGCTGATCCAAGCTATAGTAAATTTGTGTGGTTTCCACAATGCCATGTTTATATTTAATTTGGATTTCTCCTTCAAAGCTGACCTCCCTATGACCTGTTGAAGTTGTCTGCTGGGATGCAAATTTTAGCTTGTCTGCAACTGTTTTCCCTTTAGTGTTTAATGGAATATAATCTCATCTTGATACTCATGGATTTTTATGCATGACTCTTGTTAACATAACCATGTATCATGCACTTCAACCTATGAGCAGTCAGGTAAAACTGTGCTTGCAAAGTTTTCAGCACCACAGCTAGCTATTTTATAATATTCCAATTAGTTAAAATACTGTTTTGGTTATAGACCTTACAGTACTGTTACTTGTCAGGCTTTTTCTTCTGTGTATAGATTTAAATTCAGTCTTCCAGCCTTTGCTTTGCACTGTTGGTGGCTGGTCAGGAGGTCTGTCCGACCCCTGGCACTGCCACCAACTATCCCAGATAGGGGTCCCAGAAGGAATGGGTGTCCAGGGTTCTCAGCAGTTTCCAGCCAGGGGTAACCCTTGTGAGTGGTCTGAGGCTTCAAGTGAACAGCTCTTTTAGAAGTGATTTTAGCTCTGTAGTGATCTGCTCAGATCAGCCCAGCTCTGCTCATGGGTTACTCCAGCCAATGCGTAGATAAGAGACGGGAGGCCGTGTAGCATTCTGCAGAGTCCTTTATTGTCAGGCTTCAGCGAAGGGGGCCAGTGATGAGCTTCCACTGAACTGGGCAAAAGCTGGGGTTTCTATAGGGAAAGGGAGAATTGGGAAAGGGACCAATGGTCTAAGACCAGGGTAAAATGACCAATAGTTAACAGGGAGATAACATGGGGTCCTGAAGCAGGAAGGGGTCCACAGCTTAGTCACCATGACTAAGAAGTTTTGTCTTATCTTAGGGGACAGATCTCCAAGGAGGAAGTCTTTCAGAGGACTGGTCTTCCTCCACACCTCCCCTCTCTGTATTTAGTAAAAAAGCATCTCCAATAGCTCTTTTGAAGCAACAGAGAAGGCACGAGAACATAACTAATACAATAACAATTGCAATAAATTCCCTTAACTAAAGATGACACCCATCCCATTAGTCCCCATTGACTAAGACGGTCATTGACCCAGTCCGGGTTGTTTTCCACTTTTATGTCCTTCACTAGTTCCTTCAGTTTCTGAATGTTTGCGTGCATGGATTTTGAGTGTGAAGAGAGGTTGAAGCAGGACATCCCTTCAAAGTCTTGGCATCCATGTCCATGGGCAAGTAGTAGGAAGTCAATCGCTGCTCAATTTTGTAGGGATGCATGTCTTGTGGTTTCCCCATCCTTTAAAAGATCGCTTAGGGCAGCAGATGTCGCGTTGGCCTGCTTGCTAAGCCAACACCCCAGGTGATTTATCTCACCAAGGGCTTTAGCTGCAGCTACCCATGGTAAGAACAGGGTTGGGGCTTCTGATAGGGAATATAAGCAAAATTTGTTATCTTTATGGTGGGAGGGGAGGTTTAGAGTTTTCTCCCTCATCCCTTTCCTCTGTTCCTTCCCCCCTTTTTTTGTTTACTAAAACTGAGGATGGGGGTAGGTGGGTGGGTATAAGGTTTAGGGAGATTCTGGCAAGGCTCGAGGGAGGGGGACATGAGGGTTTTTAGGGAAAGAGGGGTAACAACGTATAAACCAGGGAGCGATTTGTGACAAGACTGCATCTGGCCTATGGTTTGACTTATGCAGCAGCATCTTGTTCAGTTCTCTGTTTTGTCTGCTGTTGTATGGCCGGACGGTCTTCTCTTTGGTTTGTGGATGCTTGGCGACACCTTCGTCTCCATGCAGAGCTGGTCTGGTTTTGTGGAGGTCTTGTATTTGATTCAGGAGAATTCTTGTTAGTGTCTGTGGGGGCAGTGTTTTCAGTGCCTAGATTTGGTTTTATGTTTTTTCCTGGGAACCATCTTGGGCCAGATGGTAGTGAGACACAGGCATAGCCTCTTCCCCAGGTAATCAATGGGAAAGGCCCAGAAACCTGATGTGTCTCTGGGTCCTTTACTAGCACCAGTGGTGTCTCAGTGAGCTTAGCTTGGGTTGAATTTGAGAAATGGCAAAGGATTGGAGGGTCAGGCTTAGATGCTGTACAATTTAGGAAGTTAATGATGTAGAGGGCCTTACAGAGTCTCTCAACAGGCGATATCATTTCTGCTTCGTTGGTGATGGAGGACACTTGAGGGTTTGATGGGTCCTTTTTATAATGGATTTCCCTGTGGGATTTGCAGGTATGCCTTTATTGTGTTCTGTTCTCCACTCACTGAAGAACTCTTTTAACCTACCAGAGGCATAGACAGGTCAATTGTCTATTTTGATATTTTTTGGGACTCCCAGATTGGCAAATGCAAGGAGAAAATGCTTGATGGTGTGAGTGGCATTCTCTCCTACATGAGCTGATGCAAATACTGCTCCAGAAAATGTATCGACCAACACATGCACATATTTAGACCTTCCAAAAGGTGGGAAGTGGATCACATCAGTCTGCCACAACTGACAGCTGTTCAGGCCTCGGGAATTTACTCTGGTACTCATAGACGGTATCTGGTAATTTTGGCAGTTCAGACATGTTGCGATAATAGCTTTTGCTTGATCTTTTGAGAGCTTGAACAATCTGATGAGCGCAGGTACATTTTGATGATAAAATGCATGTGACAACTTTGCCTGAGCAAAGATGTCAGGGACGTTAGCAGTTTCTACTAGCATGGCCAATGTGTCCGCCTTCTTGTTCCCTTTTGTGATGGCACCTGGGAGGTCGGTGTGTGACATCACGTGCATAATATGGTAAGGTTGCTTTCTGTGGGATGTTAAATGAGTTAATGCAGAGATCAATTGGTGTAATTTTGGATTGGAAACGTCTTTGAGAAAAGCGTGTTCTGCCCTCATAGCTATACCAGCAATATAAGCTGAATCTGTGACCAAGTTAAAGGGTTCATCTTTGAATTTCTCAAAGGCTCTGACAACGGCTGCTAACTCAGCTATTTGTAGAGATCCCTCTACTATTTGGGCATCAGATTCCCACTTTTGAGTCTTGGGGTCCTTCCAGGTCATTACAGACTTGTGGGATGACCCTGAGCCATCTGTAAAAATGGTTAGAGCTTTGAGAGGTGTCCTACTTGGTACTAATTTTGGGGTCAGATTAAAGGCCACATTAAAAAGTTTATGTCTTGGTATGTGGATGGAAATTTGGCCTGTATAGCTATCTAGGGCAAACTGGAGGTTTTCATTAGTCTGGAGCAAATGCTCCAGGTCTCCAGGAGTCAGTGGCAGGTATATGCATATGAACTCACACCCTGCAAGAGAGCGGAGGCGAGTTCTGGCCTTTTTAATTAGATGTGCCATGATTTCTTGAAGGGTGGTAATTGTTTTTGTAGGTTGATTGTTTGTAAAGATCCATTCATGTATCAATAGAGGGTATCTGAGTTGAGGGTCCCATTGGAAAATCAATCCATGGAAACAGGGGGCCTTTCCCAGAATGACAAACTAGAAAGGCAGGCTAGGTTCAAAGCAATGGGCTTGGCATGAAGACAGGGCTTCTTGGACTTTGGTGCTGGTATCTCAGGCTTCTGATGTGAGAGTGTGTGGAGAGTCCAGGTCTCAGCTGCCATGGAGAAGAGTGAAGATGGGGACAAGGTCCTCTGTTGTAATTCCCATCAGGGGACGGATCCAGTTGATGGACCCACATAAACTGTGCAAGTCTCCCAGGGTTTTTGGGTTGTCTCAGATGGTGAGCTGCTGGGATATGATGATTTTTTCACGGATCTGGAGTCCGAGATAAGTCCGTGGGCTGGTGTACTGCACTTTGTCCTCACAAATCTCGAATCCTGCTTTCTCTATGGTTTCAATGGTCTTTTTAACCACTTTGTCCAAGTAAGTTTTTTCTGATGCACAGACCAGGATATCATCCATATAGTGGTGGATAATTGCATCCGGGAATAGCTTCCGGGTTGGGCACAAAATGTGAGCAACGTACCTCTGGCATATAGTTGGACTGTTCTTGAGGCCTTGAGGTAGATAAAGCCAGTGATATCTTTTCAGTGGAGCCTCTCTGTTAAGAGAGGGGACAGAAAAGGTGAAGCAGGGGGCATCTTGGGGGTGAAGCGGGATGCTGAAGAAACAGTCTTTGATGTCTATGATGACAAGAGTCCAGTCTCGAGGCAGCATCGATGGTGAGGGCAGGCCAGGTTGGAGGGGACCCATGTCCTCAATGATGTTGTTGGTCTTGCGAAGATTGTGGAGTAGTCTCCATCTGTCCTTTCCAGACTTTTTCAGCACAAAGACTGGGGAATTCCAGGGGCTGGTGGTCTTGATGATGTGGCCTTTGGCAAGCTGCTCTTCAACTAGGGCTTCCAGTGCATGCAACTTTACCTTTGAGAGGGGCCACTGCTCGACCCAGACTGGGTCCTCACATTTCCAGGTGAGCCGTGGGATAGATGGTAGTGTGCATTCCTCAGTGGCTCCAATCAGAAATTCCATCTGGGAATGTGTAAGGAAGCTCCCCATTGGGCTAGAAGGTCCCTACCCCATAGGGTGATGGGGACCCTTACCATGAATGGCCAGATGGTTGCCAGCTTGCCTTCAGGTCCTTCAACGATGACATTTTGCTTGCTGCACATAGACACTGTGACTCCACCAATCCCTGAAATAATGCCTGTTGCCAGCTGCAGTTCCCAGTTTGCTGGCCACTCTGAGTGGGCGATGATGGTCACATCTGTGCCAGTGTCCAGTATCCCTGATCAGTAGATCTTCTCCCCCTTACAGAATAGGCCACACTCGATGGTAGGCTTATTTGTGCCCACATTATTGTGGGGTTGAGGGGAAGCCATTCTATGCGGTTTGGTGGGAATAGAAAGGCTTGTGCAATCGGGGTTCCCAGTGAAAGATAAAAGGGTAGGTCCGTGCAGCACAGCTGGACAAAGATTTCTTATCCAGGGTATACTGTTTGTACTTCTGGAAAAACAAAAATTTCCTTTGGACCATGGAAGATGTCGCCTATAATTAGGATGTCCCAGGGACCATCTTTTGGCCCATGCTTTCCTGTGGGAACACGGTAAACACTTTCATCTGTAAAGTCAATGGACAGTGCAGTTAGCAGCTGGCACCGGGATCCCATTGGTACCACTCCATGTGTTGGATCCTCTTCATGTGGCTTGGGATCTACCAGAATGATGCGCTGTGATGCTTCCCATCTTCCTAGTCCTGGTGCCTTGGTTTTGGAAGGCACGGGTCTGCTAGGGAGGGCAGCAGCCTCCCTTGGAATGAAAATGTAGATCCCCATCCTCTGAATTATTATAATTTTGAAATCAGGGGGCTCTCAGGCAGAGATCTGGGGATAGGAATAACAGTTCTTTACTAGTATTTATAACAAGGTAAACAAACAACAATAACTACAGCATTAGCAACAAAACAGAACCAGGGACCCCATGACAGCCTTGTCGGCCGAGACAGGAAAAGGATGGAGGAGAGGCTTTGTTTCACAAACCCCCTGGGGTGGGCAGTCCCGGTGCTCCTGCAGGGCTCTAAGGAACAGCCGGGATGAGCTGAGATCCTCGGCCGGTGGATGAGGTGTATCAGCAGCTCCGCAGCGGTGCATGGCACTGCCACATCCCGGCAGGACAGGGGGTGCGAGGCCCAGCAACGAAGAGGGAAGAAGGAGAAGAAGAAGCAGCAGCTCTGTCTGGGTGATGGCGAGATTCCCTTCCCTCCACAGCAACAGCTCTCAGCCAAAGTGTCCTTCTCTGAAGCTGAAGAAGCCGCCAAACTGTCCCCACCCTCCCCTTTTCCTGCCCCCTTTCCCCCTGGGCCCAGAGGAACTCTTTGTGTTTTCTCAAGCACTCACCAAGTACCTGCAGTCAGGGTTTCCCAGCAACTAATGGGTAAAAATTCCACAGGTGAGCCAGAACTAAAAGAAGGACACCTAACCCCCAACATCCTGGCTGTCCGATGTGAATCTCAAAGTTTGGATGGAGTGAGATGGCTTTTGATTTGTTGTCTTTGCGCGGGGTCTTACCGCACTCTGCTGGAAGTTTCCCGAGTGCTGCTGGTATCGCTGTGGTCTCTGGGGCCTTTGGTAGCCAGTTCGGGGGTCTCGGGTGGGTGACTTCTCTGGGCAGTCCTTTATAAAAGTGTCCAAATTACCCACAGGTGAAACAGCGGGCATTATCTTTGGAGGTTACCACTGGAAATGCTCCAGAAACCCCTTCAGCGATGCCTTTAGCAACCGCTTGAGAAACTGTGTTTTCAGTGGACAAATTGCATGTACAGCTTTCCACCATTTGTTCAATGGTAGGTTCTGTGTCAAAAGGTAAAGCCCTCAGAATAGTTTTACATTGTTCATTAGCATTCTTTATAGCTAGTTTACTCGGAAGTTCCTTTAGTGCCTCTATACTCTCTATCTGTTTTTCCAAGGCATCCTTTAATACACAAATTTAATAAAACTCTCATCTACCCCTTGTTTGATATTAGCAAAATGTAGTGTGGGAGTAGAGTCATCTGGAGTGAGGAGCAATGATGTTTTTGCTGCAATAGCTATGTCTTGCAGTGTATCCTCAGGTAGTGTTGGCTTGGTCTGAGGGTTTTTGTAGATCATCTTCTCTGGCTAGCTGTTTGACAGTGAAATTTTGCCTAATTGCATCATTAGAGTATTTGTCAGATAATGTTTTTAAATGTTTTTTCCAATACCTTTCCCATAGCATATATTCAGCAGGGGAAAGAAGGCATTGAGCAATATTTTTGACATCGTGTGGTACTAAGGTATGCGTGGAGAAGATGGCCTCTAGGTAATTTCTAAAAAGATGTGCTCCTCGTCCATGTTCTTTTGCCACTTTACAAAGATCTATAAGTTCCTTGTCAGTAATAGCCTGCCACACCGTTTTGTTTGCAGCTGCTCCCCTCCTGCCTTTTTTATAAGTTACTGGGAAGGCTGAGATCCTTTGAGCTAATTCGCATTCCCCTGCCTGAGTGGCTTGAATCTGATGTAGTGCCCAAGGATCAGCTTCATCTGAATCAGAATCAGTTGTGTTGCTGTTGCTGTCATCCTCGGAAGAGAATGCAGGGCGTGTATCTGTGCGGTGCCTCCGAGAGTGCAATGAGGGTGGCTGGAGCGGGGCAGCGGGGGACCGCAGGACCGCTGGCGTGCAGCCCGGCCGTGGGAAGGCTGCGGCGGGGTGGTGGTCCCAGTGCTGCCAGCTGTGCGGCAGGCGCAGGTCTTGGCAGTGCATGGGCCGGGTTTTCCGGCGCTACAGCAGCAGAAGCTGTGGCTGCGGCGGCAGGAGACATGGGGGGGAGAAAAACTGCGAGAGGGGAGAAGCCACGGGGGGAGCCATGGGAGCCGCAGGCACGGCAGGTGTCCCATCTCAAGACCACTGTTGTGCAACCGTCGGGAGTGGCGGGAGGGGAGGCTCCAGGAGGGGGGAGGAACCGATGGGGGTGCCCCATGCGGCAGTGTGGGGTAGGGATAGAGACAGGATGTGGTGGGGTGCTAGGGAGCGGGCTCTGTGCTTCCCGTCCCGAAGGGGAGGAGTAGAGGTAGGGGAGAGGCGGGGTGAGAAACTGTCGTTCTAATTAGGAACGGCGGAAAGAACGACACGGACTCTCAAGGGAGTCAGAACAGGAGAGAATCTCTAGTTTATTGCTTCAGTTATGTTATATAGACTAGTTCGTGGAAAGTACAGAAAGGAAACTCTTATTGGTTAGTAAAGTGCTACATTACCATCATTGGTCAGTGGGGTTCACCACCCCCTGACTTTCTCCTGCAAGGAAAACACGGGAACAGACAAACAGCACCTGCAGGCTGTTTTCTGTCTTTGAGGATTGTTTTGAATCCTCCCATGAAATTCCCAGGCTAGCTTCTCAGGCAGGTCTGGCAGGCCATGGGGCCTGCAGCTTGCTCTAAAGCTAGCCTCCACAAGAAACTATAGGAGGGATAGGAGCCGGCACTAGCGGGAGGAAGGGTCGAAAGAATCGGTGCCGCGCGTGGTGGTTTGTGCCAGGGGAAGGGGGTTGGGTAGAGGTGGAGCGGATCCTACACTCCCTGCCCCAGCAGCGGGGGCGAGGGAGAAGGGGCCGGTCACAGCAGTGCTGGGCAGGGGCAGGGCGGATGACGCGCTCCCGGGTCCAGCGAGCGGGGTAGGGGTTGTGGCAAACCCCACGGTACCCGTGGCAGGGAGAGGGACGGGGGGAGCAGGGGGGCGGCCCCCACAGAGCCTGCCTAGAGGGGGGGGGGGTGGGGGTGGGGGCTGGCCCCAGAGGAAGTGGGGAGGCGGAGGGTAGAAAATCTTCAGGTAGAAAAACCGGTTTTGCAAGTTTTAGCTCTGAGGCAGTCAGGGTCATTTGCAATTGTATAGGAGGGAAGAGATACTGAAGGGACAGGGGCTGTGGAGTGGGAGATTTTAAGGTGAGAAGGATTTCTTTCTACAGTTCTGGTTATAATATGGAATAAAGGAATAAAACGTGTAACAGAAAAATCTCCGTTAGCTTGAAAGGCATAAAGTTTGGTCCCTACTCTATCCCAGAAAGAGTTGAGACAGAGTCCCCGTTAAAGACAGAAAAATGCTTAGAAATCCAGTGGATAAACTATTTCAGGTTTCTTTTAGAAATATTTCCTTTAGAGAAAGAAAAACTGCTAACAGATAGGATTTCTAGAATTTGGGGATATAGGTCTCTCTCAGTATGGAATAACTGGAACTTTCCTAGCTTTAATCCCATACTGGTAGTCCAGGTCCCAGCCCAGCAGAAAAAAAAAAAAGAAAAAAAGCGCAAATAGACCCAGAGAAAACAAGAAAACACGAAGAAAAGAGCTGAGTTAATTTACAAATCTCAGCTGGTTGGGTCAAAATGAAAGACTGCTGGATTGGTGGTCGGACTTTTGTTCCAGTCTGTTATAAATTGTCGTGACAAAATAGAAGGGACAATTTATATAATAATTAATGAAAGCAAATTTTTATTAATTCAGCAAGCAGTAAAGCAAGCAAAATCCCAGCTGGGGGCGAAGCCGGAGGACACTTCCTCTTAAGTGTCTCACACACGGCGCGCGCACTTTGGCTGAGGAGGTTCCTCTTTTTATACAGTCCCTGCATCTGTGTCTTCCTGGATCACATCAGCGCCTGCGCCTCCTGTTGCTAGGGGGTCTTCTTCTGCCTCTTGGTGGTCGTGAGTAGGGTCTTCCTATGCTTCTTGGTGGTCGTGGTAAGGAGATGTTCTACCTCCCCTTTGTGCAGCCAGATAGCATCTTGCAGCTTCAGCTTCTTGCCTTCACAGCCGGATATGTGGTCATTGTGGTTAGGTGTTTTTACAGTGTTAACTCTTAAAACAGCTTTAACAATCATATTACATTTAACAATTATATTAAATTTGATTAACAAACAATAATAATTTATTACACAGTCCTCAGGGCTTCTTCTCCCAGGTGGTGAATGTGAGGGTCTTGGAACTAGCTCTTTGGATATCTGTCCTGGGGTGACTTTATGATACTGGTATTCCCAATCTCCTGCTTTATATATATATCAAGTTCTGCACCTTTAAGATTAGCTTTGGGAGCTAGGGAAGTTGAAACTGCTGGAGGCTGATGGGAGTTTTTTCTCCTGACCAATTACTAGCCGTTTCTGAGAACTGACAGTGATTTTGACCATTGAAAAGTGAGATCAACCTGTGAACACCTACTTTAAGATGTAAGTCCGGGAATTTTCTTGCTCTCTTTGATTTCCAGCTTCTGAAGAGGTAACAGGCTCCGGCTCAGCCTCCTCCCCCCCCCTCCGCCCCACCAGGCCGGACAAGGTGGAGCTGGCCGGCCTGACTCGGTTTGCAGTTTCTGCCCCTGAACTGAAACCTGACACCATGAGGATCTGCAGCTTGAGCAAGACTTTAACTCTTTTACTACCTGGATGAGACTTGTAGATTAATCCTTTTTTCCCAGATAGAGGGGAGGAGAGAGAGGGTTGATCAACATGTAGAGAAGACACCATAAAACTGTTATAAATGCAAAGGCAATTTTGGGATAAAATCAAAGAGAAATTTATTAATAAACAACATAGGAAAAAACAGAGAGAAAAACCACAATAAAAATGATCAGCGCAGCGCTGGGTGGACAGGACCTACACCTGAGGTGTAGGTTTCCCAAGTCCACGTCTGAGCGCTCTCAGGCTTGGGGTTTTGTAGGATTTTTAAGTCCTCAGGCTAAAATTCCAAGCAGGCTCTATTCACCAAGTGTTCTTGATTGTTTGGTGAATAGATTTCCTGGCTTGGAAGAATAGACCTAACTTGTGTCCGGACAGAGTCTCCTCATATGTAAAGAGACTCTGTATGTATTTTAATTTTGGGTTATCAAGGCAGAAGTGGTGTGATCCGGGGTTGGTGCCGATGGAAATCTCGGCAGAGTCTCCCCCTTTGTTTCCAGTGATTGTATCTCCAACACTGGTCTGACAGGTGGGTGATTCAGGACTAGCAGCGGATACTTTTTCTGAGGCTTGTCTTTGTCGACTTTGATTGTTTCACAACCGAGGTCTGCAGAGACGTTGGTCAGGTCCGGAGTTGGGTTCCTCTTCCGAGCTAGTCCTTTTGTTGTCTTTGATGGCTCCCATCCTGCCTATTTTCCGAGTTAATGTTTCTTATCTGGGTGTTGGCTACAATCCTTTTTCTTTCCGAGAAGAGCTCCCAGCCAGGTTTGGGAGGAAGGTTTCTTTCTTTTTACATACACATCTTTGGTTTTTATTATTTTAACATATACATCTTATTTATATATCTTTACGAATTTTTATTTACACATAATTTATTACAAAACCATCAAAGACAGTAAAGAAAGGAATTAAGTTTTAGATGGGGAAGAGAGAATAAGGAGATGCTTTAATAAGCTGAAATATTTTTCTGTTAAAACTATGGAGATAGACAATAGTGTTCTGAAAAAAACTCCTTTAATTCATGACAGAGTATATTGGGAGGAATGGAGTGTTTCAAAGGGTGGATTTTGAGCAAATGGTGAAGTGGTTGTGATACAGTGAGATACTAGAACAGAGGGGGAGAAGTAATAGTTGAAGATTTGTGGCCTTTAAGAGGCAAAGAGAAAACTTCTGTTTCCAGGGAGGCTCACAAAAACAGATGAAGAGAACTTTTGCCTTTGAATAACTCATCCTTAAAAATGACATCCCTAGACTCATTGACCCATACACACCTCAGAGTGATGTGAAATGGGAGGAGACAACTGATGGCAGAATTTCCAGGCAGCTGGCATCAGAGAAATAGAAAGCTATGAAGAAAATAGTTTTCTTGTGAAAAACTCCATAGATTAGCAGAAGAAGACTTCTGTTTCTCTACAAAGACTGATGAAAGGATTATAGCAAGAATTGTCACTGTTTTAACCACCAAAGGTTTTTTTGTCTCTATGTTGTCATGTGAACAAGGGAATGGTTGGGTAGTAGGGGAGAAAAGGGTTGTTCTGGAGGTTTTATTCTGGTTTCTTATTCTTGTAGTTTTTTGTTAATAAACTTTCCTTGTTCCTTTTAAGTTTTAAGCCTGTTTTGCTCTTGTTCTTATCCATATCTCACAGCAAGAAATAAGTAAGTTTTCTAGTGATTTTTTTAGTTACTGCTTTAAAACCATGACAATATCATCTGCTAGAATGCAAAGGGTGTCTTCAAAGGGGTGACGACTCCAACGGCGGTTCTGTCCTGCAGCTCTGCTTCTGCAGGACCATGCTCTTTCCCCCTGGGCTTCAGCTGGAGGGTCCAGGAGCTGTTTAGGTGTCACTTGTTGGTGGCTGGTCCAGAGATCTGTCCGACCCCTGGCACTGCCACCGACTATCCCAGATAGGGGTCCCGGAAGGAATGGGTGTCCAGGGTTCTCAGCAGTTTCCAGCCAGGGGTAACCCTTGTGAGTGGTCTGAGGCTTCAAGTGAACAGCTCTTTTAGAAGTGATTTCAGCTCTGTGATCAGCTCAGATCAGCCCAGCTCTGCTCATGGGTTACCCCAGCCAATGCCTAGACAAGAGACAGGAGACCATGTAGCATTCTGCAGAGTCCTTTATTGTCAGGCTTCAGCGAAGGGGGCCAGTGATGAGCTTCCACTGAACTGGGCAAAAGCTGGGGTTTCTATAGGGAAAGGGAGAATTGGGAAAGGGACCAATGGTCTAAGACCGGGGTAAAATGACCAATAGTTAACAGGGAGATAACATGGGGTCCCGAAGCAGGAAGGGGTCCACAGCTTAGTCACCATGACTAAGTAGTGTGAAAAACGAGGTTCACATAATTTTTTTATAGAATTTAAAAGTTTAATTAAAAGACAATTATGAGATAAAAATAAAGTATACAGATACGGCCAGGTGTCTCTGCATTCAGCCAAGAGAGCACACTTTACTAACAAAGGATTGTCCTTTAAAAACAGAATCCTACTACATATTCATAAATTCTTATACATGATTCAAACCGTTTCCTTAAGTTTTAGATGTTTCTTTTTTTAGTTTTTGACTTGCCCCCTTCTCAATAAATCAATCTTCTTGGCTCCACCGAGTTTCACATTCCCTGATAACAGAAATGCAATAAATTCCTCCCCCATAGCTCTGGTTACTGCTGTCCTCATCTGGACAAGATAATCTAAGAATGGGAGGGTCTCCAACCATCTCCTCTAGTCCCTGGGTTATACAAACAAAAGTAGTCCCCGCTCCAATACCATGCCATAGCTCAGCACATATGTATATTATACTACCATTTCTAAGCTTCATCAACAACAGAAATAGACGGAACCACACTAATACAACAAAGTTTTCTAACTTTATACATATAACATTCATTCCAATATTTGTGAAAAGCCAACAATATAATATGTATCTATAACAGTAGTTTTGTCTTATTTTAGGGGACAGATCTCCAAGGAGGAAGTCTGTCGGAGGACTGCCCTTCCTCCACATTGCACAGTGTTTTTTCTCTCCAAATATGATGATGTGGCTATACATGGTCCTAGGTGCTTTTTTTTGGAGTTTAATAGGAGCTAAAGTGCAGAATTTTACTGAGCAGTTAATTATTCTTTGTCTACCTCACATGTCTACCCTATTGTTGTATATATTTTCTTAATCTTCTGTATTTATCTTCAATATGCCTTTGCTTCTCTTCATTTTGCTCATCACTCTACTTTTGTACTATACAGGAAGTCTTTCTCTATTTATGATTTTTAGTAACTATCTGGAAGAACCTAAAGAAACCAGTAAAACTCCTTAATGTCTAAGTGACAGTTCTACAGTAGAGTGTAGTCTCCTTTAAGAGTTTAGAAAGATAAAGAAACAGAACTTCTGCCATTACTGGTAGAAACTATGAGTTTATACTATTGATGCTTTACTGAGGGAGCAGATTTCTGAGATGGTGCCTCACAATAGAAAACTTAGTGCTATGGAATATAATTTGGAATCTCCATCCTTGGAAATATTAAAAAGCTGCCTGGACACAGTCCTGGACAACCCTCTCTAGCTGACCCTGTTTGAGCAGGGGGATTTGACTGGATGATCTCTTGAGGTCCCTTTCAACCTAAATGTTTCTGTGATTTCTGTGTACTGAAAATGCATAGTGTCATATAATAGCCACTTTATTTCTCTGCCCACGAATCTAGAGGGAGAACAGGAAAATGTTCAGTTTGTTTTACATAATCTATGCTATTTATTTTTTCTATTTATAGTATGCAAAATATGAACAATGAATGCTAGTTGTTCATCCTTGTTCATCCAGTGATGTTGACTTGTAATAATTGTGACCCATTGTGTATTGCAGGGTCTTTCTAGAAATAGGTGAAATTGATACCAAAACTGGCTGGATAGAAACTTTCTAACAGTTTTTAGTATTAGAAAGCAGGCATTCTTTATTGCGATGCACTGGTCACTTGGAGGATATTTGCTCTAATGGAGTGCCCTGAGCATCAGGTGAAGAGAGGTTTTATCATACACACTGGTTACATATTCAATAGCTATCCCCACTTCCTTGACTTTATATTACATAGTTGCACCCCTTATCAGAAGTCCTTATATGGTTCTATGGGATCTGTCTTCAATGTTCAGTGTCCTTTTTAGATAGCTGTTCCTCGACCCCCACTTCTGAGTAAGCACAATATTGTTGTTTTGCATAACTTCTACTTTGTTAACCTTGCAGAGCTGAGCTGGCATCCTGCTTGCATTTTCATGGCTTCTCTTTGCCTAAGTTACATCTTTTATCTATTTCTTCAAGGCTGTGCTGTTCTGTTCTACTGTCGTTGATAAGAGTAAAATGTTCTGTTCTACTGGCCTTATCAAAATGGAATTTAGAATTTAAAAAATCTTATTCTTCTTACCTGTATAAACTTACTTCTTTTTTTTTCTTTAACAAGAAAGTTTAATAACCATAAATACAATTTACTTGCTTTTTTCCCACCTCATTTTTATTCATCACCTCAATTGCTGTGAACATCCTGAATGGATTTGTGCAGAGGGTAAAGGGATTAGAAGAAGTTATTTGTGATAAATTATATTTAAATAATTACAGGAATGTTATCCCAATGCAAATCTGAGTGTAGTCTCCTCAGTGAGACACAAAAATAAGCTTTAGGAACTTTGTCAACCTCTCCCATCCTGCTGACACTATGATAATGGCAAAAAGAGTGCATTTATTTAAGAGAGATGTTTTTCCTGTATTATTTTTCCTGGAGGGTGTTTATTTTGCATTTCTCTAGTTTGATTGTCCACTTGGGCCTGATAGTGTTTTCTTTTATACTGAACTTACTCTACTGGCTTCCTGAGGGGAAGTTATTCCTCATATTCAGAAAAGAAGCCCTTGCTTTTTAGAAACTAATGCTATTTAAGTGGCAAATAACAGAAAATATTATACCCTAGTGCAAATTATTAAGACCATGAAGCAAAATAAAATTGTATTTCACAGAATCACAGAATGAGTAAAGTTGGAAGAGACCACAGTGGGCCATCTGGTCCAACCTTCCTGCTCAAGCAGGGACATCCCAGAGCACATTGAACAGAATTGCTTTCAGACAGTTCTTGAATATCTCCAGTGAGGGACACTCCACAACTTCTCTGGGCAATTGGTTCCTGTGTTTGGTCACCTGCAGAGTAAAGTTCTTCCTCATGTTCAGGTGAAACTTCCTGTGCATCAATTTCTGCCCATTGCCTCTTGTCCTACTGCTTGGCCCCACCAAGAAGAGCCTGACTCCATCCTCTTGACATCCTCCTTTCAGGTATTGATAGACACTGATAAGGTCCCCTCTCAGATGTCTCTTCTCAAGGCTGAACAGGCCCAACTCCCTCAGCCTATTCTCCTAAGAGAGATATTCTAGTCCCTTAATCATCTTTGTAAGGTCCCAAAAAACTTGCTTGAGGAGACTCTTAAAAGGGCTTATGTTTTTTTCATGCACTCTGAGTTAAACTCGTGGGGGAAATAACAATGCAATATTCTCAAGAGGTCAAAACAACAAAAATCTTTTATTGGGAACTTCAGAAAATCAAAGAACTTTGGCAAAAGTCTAGAGCAGCATTCAATCAACATAAACCACATCACAAAGCATTAACTTTAGCCCATTCAACTTAGCAAACTCCAAGCCCATCCGATTTTAAATTATTCAAAACTCTGAGAAGAGGGAATTAGAAGAAAAAGACAGAAAAGATATAGAAAAGAACAAATATAACTACCACTCCTGGTTCCAGCAGTGTTCAGTTGATAGAAATGCCAAGAGGAGGTAGGATCGAGACATGCTTGCCTCATGCTTTGGTTTAAGTACCCTTTGGTTTTCCTGGGCTCTTACCCCAGGTGGGACTTCTGGTCATTTGGCCACTGGGGCTAGATTTGGGCTCCAGAGGTAGGGTGTGGAACATTGTCTCTGGTGTGCCAGTTATTGATGACCATTGCAAGGCTGGGATACAGGCCCGAGAGGAGGTCTGGAATGTGAGGATCAGGGCGTTGCCTCAACAAAGGCAAGGCCAAACCTTCTTCTTTTCCCCCACACATGTACCCAAAATGTTTTGAGCCAGCAATCCTTCCACTTTCTCATAGCCCTCCATTGGACCTACTCTAGGAACTCCATGTCTTTCTTGTACTGAGTAGCCCAGAATTGGACACAACATTCCAGATGTGCCCCACTAGGGCTGAGTAGAGGGGCAGGATCATCTCTGTTGATCTGCTGGCAATGCTCTTCCTAATGCACCTGTATTGGGTTTATGTGGCCAGCTTTTGGAAGCAGGGGGCCTATAGTGGTGGCTTCTTTGAGAAGTTGCTAGAAGATTCCTCCATGTCCAGCAGAGCCATTCCCTGGTGGCTACAAAGACAGATGTGGTGCTGGCCATGGCTGGGTCAATCAGAAATGGTGGTAACACCTCTGTTATAACATATTTAAGAAGAAGGAAAAACAGTTCTTGCACAGTGGTAATTGTGGCCAGAGTGGGATGAGAATATGTGAGAGGAACAACCCTGCAGACACCAAGGTCAGTGGAGAAGGAGGGGAAGGAGGTTCTCCAGGTGCCAGAGCTGAGATTCCCCTGCAGCCCGTGGTGTAGGCCATGGTGAGGCAGCTCTGCCCCTGCAGCTCATGGAGGACCATGAGGATGCAGAGATCCACCTGCAGGCCATGGAAGAAACGCACGCCAGAGCGGGTAGATGTCTGAGAGGAGGCTGTGACCCCAAGGGAGGCCTGTGCTGGAGCAGGGTCCTGCAGACCAATGAAGAGAGTAGCCCACGTTGGAGCAGATTTCCTGGTAGGACATGTGACCCCATGGCGGATCCTTGCTGGAGCAGGATGTACCTGAAGGACTGACCTTGTGGAAGAGTGACCCATGTTGCAGCAGTTCATGGAGAACTGTTGCTTGTGAGATGGATTCATGTTGGAGAAGTTAATGGATAACTCTTTCCTGTTGGAGGACCTCATGCTGGAGTGGGGGAAGAACTCCTCTGCCTGAGCAGTGGCAGAACCATCATGTGGTGAACTCACCATAACCTCCATTCCCTGTGCCGATGGGGGGAGGAGGAGGTAGAACTGGGAAGGTGTTTTTAAGGTCTTTTACTTCTCATTATTCTGCTCTGATTTTTTCAGTAAAAAATTCAATTAATATCTCTAATTCTAGTCTGTTTTGCTTGTGATAGTATTTGGTGATCTCTCCCAGTCCTTATCTCAACTCATGAACCCTGAACCCTTTGTTATATTTTCTGTCCCCTGTCCAGCTGCGGAGGAGTGATAGAGAGGCTTTGTTGGGTGTCTGGCATCCAGACAGGGTCAACCCACTACAGCACCTTAGGATACCACTGGCCTTCTTGACGACAAGGGCACTGCTGGCTCATGGACAGCTTGTTGTCCACCAAGATCCCCAGGTCTTTCTCTGCAGAGGTCCCCCACAGCTTGTACTGGTGCCTAGGGGTGTTCCTCCCTAGGTGCAGGACCCTGCGTTTGCCCTTGTTGAATTTCAGATTATTCTTCTCTGTCCATCTCTCCAAGCTGTCAAGGTCCTTCTGAAGGGCTGCTCAGAACTCTAGGATTCTTGCCACTCCTCCCACCATTGTATCATCAGTGAACTTGCTGAGGAGTCATCTACCCCTTTATCCAGGTCACTGATCAATTGCTATTTTGCTCTGCTCCCTGCCTTGGGGAAGTCCTTCGGCTAGCTGCCGTCCACTAGGTGTGGGAGGGGGTTTTAGCAAGGACAGAGACAAAAGACGAGGAGGCTCTCTCTTCTGGGACAGTATCCCAGTTTAATTCCAGAATGGCTCCAGGGAAAAAAAGAGGCCAAGACTTACTTGTGCTGGAACTATTGAACAGAGGGAAAGGGGGCGGGGGAAGGCAGGTTACAGCCAATGGGGAGAAGCTGAAGGGGAGGAGTGAGGGGGAAAGAACCAACACACCACAGACCCAGAGGGGGAGCATAAGGGAGAAACCATTTATTGTAACATAATGCAATACAACATCTCACCTTTTTTAATTATATAAAATTAAAAGAAGGGTGTTGGGATTATTCTGATACAGAACATGAGTTTGTCCACAACTCATGATTGGCAGGCTGGTTAGATTGTTCTCAATCCATTAGTTCTATGTGGTTGACTTCTGAGGTAGTAGGGATTAAACTGCTGAGAGCTTTTAAAATCAAGCAATGTATAATCCCAAATGCTAGCACTATTAGGAACAAAACAACAAAAAACAACAGGATTGTTTTAACTATAGAAGTCCATCACCCTGTGAGTCCCCAGCCTTTGAACAGTTCACTAAACCAGTCCTCAGATTCTTGTTTCACTGGTCCAATCAAGCTCTTCATTTCTCGGAGGGCTACGTGGACGTTGGGAGCTTTCGAGGTTAGGTTTAGGCCACAAAGTCCTTCAAATTCCTGGCATTCATGTCCATGCAGCAGCAGAAGGAAATCTATGGCTGCTCGGTTCTGGAACATGGCCTGCCTGGTGATCTCCTCATCTTCTAGGAGGGAGCTGAGGGTGGTGGATGTTAAGTTTGCCTGTTTGACTACCCAGCACTCTCGGTGCCCTAACTCACCTAGAGCTTTGGCAGCTGCGACCCATGGAAGAAATATGGATGCAGCAATTCTTTTTCATTTTACCCAATGAAAAATTTCAGAATCACAGTTTGGGTCCAAATTATCAGTGCTTCTTTTGTGGACTTTGCTGGTCAAATTGTTTTTTCAAAACCATTTGGTAATTTGGGTTTGGTTGGGTGCTAACAGGGACAACCGCCCTATGGTACATGGCCCTCCTAAAATCTGAGATGGGATTTCTGCCCATGCCCTGTCTCCGCAAATTAGGAATAAACCTTTAGGGAGATTTTTTGGATGTGAGCAGAGAGGTTCATCTGCTGTAACATGACCTAGAATATCACACCATTTCTTGGCTGTGAATTCTTCCCGAAATTGTAATATGTTGTTAAAGACTACTATCAGGCAACGAGTTGTAAGGGAACACAATAAGGTGCTGGGGAGGAACCTGATTAGCTCTAATTCTTGGGGTTCCCTATCTGCTTTGGGCAGTTTTGCTAACCACTCCTCCACAGGGTTCCTAATCATTACAGCCCGCTGACTACGATTTTCACATGGTCGGACGCTGTGTGTTTTGGGACCTGTGTTTGGCATGGGAATGTCAAAGCTGGCTGGAAATTCTCCAGCCTGCAATGGAATCCCTACCAGGAAAGTGAACATAAGGTCCTTTGCTGCTGCAGTGGACAGGCAGATATTTTCTTCCTGGAGTGTCTGTGCCAGGGTCACCCAGATGTTCTGTCATGACTGAGGGACGATCCAGGCAGCTGTCAGACTGCTCAGCAGGAGCAGGATGACAGCTGGGGTAGGGCTCATCATGGGTTGAGTGGGAGGTAGGTTTTCTCTAAAACAAAAAGAAACAAACATTTTTAAAGCATAATCACAGTCAGTGGGTGTAGGTCAGAGAGTAACCAGAGGCCAGGAAAGTTTCTTCTTGCTCTTTCTGGCAGTGTCTTCTTTTGGAAGCAACTTCCACTTGTTTTCCATCTCCTGCTGGGACTGGGTTTTTGGGAACAAAAGGCTTTACCCACTTTTGGGGTATCCAACGTGGGCCCACATGGGTGGACACACACGTGTAGTCACGCCCCCAGGTAACAAGTTCATAGGGGCCCTTGGTCTACCAGGTTTCTGGGTCCCTGATTAAGACCAGTGGATGCTGTGACAACTTAAATTGATCACTGCTGTTAAAATGCCGAACCACCGGGGGACTCATGTTTTCACATGAACAGTTAAGAAAATTGATGGTAAACATGGCTTTGCAAAGCTTTTGTTGTGGCAACATCCACACTGTCCCACTGCCCTGCCTGGCTAGGACTTGTTTGAGTGTCTGGTGGGTAACCTCAATCACAGCTTGACCTGTGGGGGAGTGGGGGATGCCATTTTTATGTTCCACCCCCCACTGCTGGACAAATTCTAGGAACTCATTGGATTTATACACTGGGCTATTATCTGTTTTAATTTCCCTAGGGATCTCCAGCACTGAAAATGCCTGCACCATGTGTTGTTTGGAATACACAGCCTTTTCTCCAGCATAGGCAGAGGCATAAACTGCGCCTGAGTATGTGCCAGTGCTTACATGTACATACTTAAGGTGACCAAAACTGGGAATGTGTGTAATGTCTGTCTGCCACACTTCACAGCTCCCAAGGCCTCAGGGGTTAACCCCGACACCCAGCAATGGCACGGCCTGGAGCTGGCAACTGGGACAGGTGGCCACAATGGCTTTAGCCTGACCCCATGTTAGCTGGAACTGACAGATCAAACCTGGCACATTCTGATTGTATTGCTGGTGGCTCAGTGTAACCTGCTGGAATACATCAGGAAGATGTACCCTTTCAGCTGGGGCGGCTAGGGTGTCTGCTTTGAGGTTCGCTTCTGTGATTTTGCTTGACAAATCAGTATGTGACCTCACATGCATCACATAGAAAGGATGCTCTCGAGTTGAAACTAAATAAATTAGTTTTGAGAGCAACCTAAGGAGATGCTCGTTCTCGATGTCTTTGAGAACTGCCTGCTCTGCTCTGGACACTACCCCTGCTAGGTAGGCCAAGTCGGTGACCAAATTGATTGGTTCTGAGAACTTCTCAAAGGCTCTCACGGCCACAGCCAGTTCAGCTACCTGGGGTGACCCCTCCACAAACTCAACATCATCTTCCCAATGCTGAGTCTGGGGATCTCTCCAAGTCACGATCAACTTGTGGGATGCCCCGGATGCATCAGTGAACACTGTAAGAGCTTTGAGCAGCCTACAGCTCCTTTTCTCACGAGGAATGAAGTGGAATTCCTCATGAAATAATTTGTGTGATGGTGCGTGGACCGATATTTGCGCACTGTAGCTGTCCAGAGCTAACTGGAGGTTAACATTGCTCTGCAGCAGGTGCTCAAACATATCCTTGGTGCATTTCTCAGGAGAGTGCTTTCCCTCCTCAGAAAATTTGACCAGGAGGTGAATACGCACAAAATAACAGCCAGTTCCTGCAGCCTTACCCTGGCCTTTTGGATCAGCTGAGCCATCAGCTCTTGTGGCTTGGTGATAGTTTTGGGTCGTTGATGGGAGAGGAAGACCCATTCTATTATTGAGTGGATCTCTCTGCCCCACGGCCCACTGGAATATTAACCCATGTAAGTGTGGTAGCTTTCCCAGGACAATGAATTTGAAAGGCAGCTCAGGCTTATAGCCATGAGCCTGCCTCTCAGTCAAAGCCCTTTGTGCTTTTTCAATTGTGGTTTTTGCCTCTGGGGTCAGTTCCCTGGGAGAAAGCATCTCTCTCTCTCCCCTTCAATAAATTGAGCAGGGGATCTAGGTCCTCATTACTGAGACCTAGCCAGGGTCTGACCCAGTTCAAAGTCCCTCACAGGGAATGGAGATTAGCTAGGGTTTTGGGATTACTAACAATTTCTAATTTTTGCAGAACAGCAGTTCACGCAGTGATCTCCAAGCCCTGGTACTTCCAGGGTGGCTTCCTTTGAACTTTGTCCTCTTCCAGTTGGAATCCAGCAGAGGTTAAAACTTTAACCACAGGTCAAGTGTGTGTTGGAATATAGTGTCATTGGGGCAGCACACTAGCACATCATCCATGTAGTATAAGATGATGGCTTCCCTTTTTTTCAGCATGTACTGGGGACAGCAATGAAACTACATACCACTGGCAGATAGAAGGACTACATTTCATTCCCTGAAGCAGAACTTTCCAGTGGTGCCGTTTCATTGGGGCCTCTCGGTTGACTGTAGGGACTGAGAAAGCATATTGGAAAACTGATCAGACTATTCACTGAGTCTTCACAGAAGTATGGCGAACGTCATTTATTTCTATCTTTAACACACTTTTATAGGGTCCGACAGGGTCCGCGGGCTTAGAAAGCTACTATTGGTTAATATATATTGTTTACATTCTTTCCCCAGTACACAATGCCATTGTTTTTCTTTATTCTCGCTGTTCCAGGAGAGTTTCAAGAACACTGCCTTTAATATTGTCACCTGGATTGAAAGCTGGCTTGTGCAGACAGGCTTTTACTAATATATTATGCTTTTACTCTGTTAAAATGTTTCCCTACAAAAGCAAACCATGGTGAATTTGCTGGCTGTAGGGGAATTTGGAAGAAACAGTCTTTGATGTCTAGGACCGCCAATTGCCAATTTTGTGGGAGCATTGTTGGGGAGGGCATCCCAGGTTGGAGAGACCTCATGTCCTCAATTACTTTGTTTATCTCCCTAAGATCCTGAAGGATGTGCCAATTTTCCTTCCCTGGCTTCTTTATTAGAAAGACCAGGGAATTCCAAGGGCTAGTTGTTTCTTCTGTGTGGCCTTTAGCTAATTGTTCCTCCACGAGCTCTTCAAGCACCTTGAGCTTTTCTTTACTGAGTGGCCACTGATTTACCCAGACTGGATTATCATCCAGCCACGTTAACTTTTGTGTGGGGTGCTCCACAGTGGCTACTTCTAAAAATCCTGGGAAGTCTCAGGGATGATTAGTTTGTCTCCCCACTGGGACATGGTGTCTCTCCCCCACAGGGGGCACTTGTAATCAGTGACAAACAGACAGACACTAGCCAATTTTCCGTCTGGGCCCTCGATCTGAACAATGCTCTTAGAGACTTTTTCCAATTGTACTCATCCCACACCTTGTATCTTGCCTGCCACGGGTTGCAAGTCCCAATTGAAGGCCACACCCTTTGAGGTATGATAGTCACATCTGCCCCCGTGTCAATCAACCTTTCCACATGGAGATGATCTAAACCATGGGTTAGGTTGCATCCCATGATGGGTTTATCCTCACCAACCATTTCTGCTCAGTAGACGCCAGGTGTTTTGTCATCTATTGGGATGTCTGCTGGAACAGGAATGGCCTGAGCAATGATTTGCCCCTTGGCCAAATAGAAGGGTGGCTAAGGACAACGCGCCAAGAGAGTGAGGTATGTTAGGTCTCCTTTAATTGTCATGGGAGCCACCTCAATCTCCATGGGTGTGTGTGCTGTGTTCCCAATGCAAAAAACTTTCTGATGGAAACTGTTTAATATTAACATAGCTGCCTTGGGTTTCAACTGTTGGCAACTGGTTAAAGATTTCCCCTCTGAGAAAGTTGCATCCTGTCAGGTGTCAGTAGACCAGATGTTGAATAGACCATCCCATGGTCAAAAACCCTCAAATTTTTCTGGTGACACCAGCCTCGGATCCATGTGTTGACCTGATGGGTCTGCCTGTTCCTTTCAATATTCTTCCTTGCTACTGGAAGGCTTTAAGAAAACACTACCTGTGCTCCTGATCCTTCAACCAATCGTCCCAGTGCCCCGAAATCCCTTTTGATTGCCTTTGGACTTCTCTTTGTTATCTTGTCACTTGAAGAACCAATACCAGTTAATAATCAGAGGGCCATACTAGACTGGAGAGTTTTCCAGTAGTGTCCCTTACCCAGGCCCTAGGAAGGCAGCAGGATTTCCCTGTGGGATGGTTCCATTCGGCATATTGGGCCTTACATTCCCCTCAAAAAGGAGTTGCCTACAATGATTACCCTACTTTTTTTTCTTTGTGGAGCTAGTTGTAATACATGGGGTTGGCTGACTCACCCCAGACAAGTCTTCATATGGTACTTCTACCTCATCATTTTCCTGGCCCTCAGTTTTCAGAGCTTCATACCTGTTCAGTAAGGTCACCTGGAAGGGAAGGGAGGCCAGGAGGGGATTTGCCTGCCACCCAAAGCAGGGACCTGCCTCCCTTGCCCCTATCCCTTAGGTCCTCTCCTGCCTGTTTGAGAGATGATAGGGGATCCTCGACTCCCTGAGGTGAAGTTGGCTGGTACACCTGCCTCAGTTGGTAGAGAGTGACTCCATCAGTCAATCTCCTCAGATGCCCTAATACTTCTTAACCTTTCTACCTCTTTAAGTGTTACCACCAAGCTGAGCAGATCATCAACTTGCTCACACTTCACACAGCTACTGTCTCTGCTGCCTTCTGATACCAATGCCAAGCTCTGTGTGTTTCTCTGCACAGATGTGGAGAGAAGGAAATGTTAGAAATAAATCAGTTCAGACTGATGTTCTTCACAAGCTGGGGGACCTTATGTGTGAAGCTGGGGGCTTCCATTGTGTTCTGTCCCATTCGGCCTCAAGTGGAAAGACAATGAAAGGAGAGCTCCCTGTATAATGGTGACAGTGGTGCTCAGTGCTTAGAGGTGTCAGCTCCACAGAAATTGAGAGAAGGGGTTAATATAATGCAAAAAGCTGAATGCACTGATAGAGAGCATACATTGCAAGCACTGACACTGTCTTGATGTGGATTTTAGGAGACCTTAACTAATTTTACAAAAATCAGTTTAATTAAAATCTCTGGTATTTTATGTATACTTTCTACAGCAGGGGCGTTTTTCCTTCTATCTCTGAAGATTCTAATAATTTTGGGTTTAAAGGGAGAATAGATAATTTTTGCAATGTGATAAGATTGGCAGTGAAATAAAATTATCTGAATGATAAGGCTACCCAAAAGTAGAAAGTAAATATTGTTTTGTGGGGTTTGTTTATTCATTTCTTTAACTTTTTTTTCCAGTTCTTTGTGTTTTAGAATAAACTTAGACATACAGTCACACTCTATATCTGACAGGAATCTCTGATTACATTTATACAAAAGGTCAAGAGAAATGGACCTTTCGACAAGTGCAACACTATATTGGGAGCTGGTGGTCAGTAAAAAATATTGAGATGGGGGAAGCTATGACAGACATCAAATTCAGTGCTGGGGGGAGCAGCGACCTGACCTGTTTGTGTCCAACAGTGAGAGCAGTTTTGCTTCATTGCAAAGCCATTTAGAAGGAAACTGCTTAGGCAACAACAGATGGTACAGCAAGCAGCTGGTAGGGAATACTTGGAAGAAACTATACCCTGTTTCATAACAGTTTATTTCCCTTCATTCTTCTATATGTTAGTTTTGCTGTCTTCCTAAAACATGATTTAGAAAAGGGTATCCTCTAAAAGGTTCTAGATAAAGAATTTGTCTTGACTGGTTTTTTCTCTTAAAAATCTGTATTCACATTTTGTGCTACTTCATAAACAGATTAGATTTATGCCATTACAGGAGAACAGATGAAAAGGCTTAAAAATGCTGTTTTTAATCACAAAGCAATTACATATTTGAGGAAAGAGCACTGTCCTGGTTTAGGGCAAATTTGGGAGAGAACCTCCAAATGGGGTCCCTCCAGAAAAGCAAATTCAAGTGGCCCCATCCCCAGCTGGTTTGGGAAAAAGATTTCCTTGGAGAAAAGTGGAAAAAAATGTTTATTTAAGAGAAATTGAATAATATTAAACAATAAAACCTCTCGCTGTTTGATGAGATGGCAAATCCGGAAAAAGTCCTTTTCATGTGGTATAGCTCGTCTCAGTCTCTTATCAGTCCCTCTGGCACTGGAAAGTGCCAAAGCCCAGGCCCCGGTGGGCCACAGATGTGAGCTCCTGGGGTTTGGCTGGATTTCAGTCTAGAGCAGGTTTGAACAGATCCAAGAAAAAAGGAAAAAAAAACAGTCCGGGGAATTTCTCTGCCTCAGTGTCATGGGTTAGCTTCACCTTTAAGACCGAGCTAAAAACTAACTAAAAGCAATGGAGAGCCCTGTCCTGCTGTCTGTCCGTGCTGCAGACACCACAGTCCAGGAGCAGGATGCAGGGGAGTAAGTGCTCTTTCTGAACACAAACTGCGCTTTTTCCCCCCCTCCCTTCGCTCTCAGAGCAAGGCTTAAAGGTGCAGAACTTAATATGTAACATAAACAAGGTGATTTGGGATACAAACATTATAAAGTCACCCCAGGACAAGCACTGAGAAGTTAAATGAAAAGTTAGATCTTGAGGAAAACTGATATCTATGGAATAGCACAACATACTGTTTTTAATGTATTACCTAGTAAAAGCTCTTTGTCAAGTTAAAGCAAGTTGAAACAATTATATGTAAAGTAAATCAAAAGTAAGTTAATTCAGGACGAGGAAATGTCCTCAAGTTGCACCAGGGGAGGTTTAGATTGAGTACTAGGAAAAATTTCAATTAAAGGGTTGTCAATCATTGGAACAGACTGCCCAGAGAAATGAATGAGTCACCATCCCTGGAGGTATTTAAAAGATGTGTACACCTGGCACTTATGAATATGGTTTAGTGGTGAACTTGATAGTGTTAGGTAAACAGTTAGGCTTGATGGTCTTTTCCAATCCAGATTATTTTATTATTCAATTGCTTTTAGTATTGAGAATTTTGGCCTGCTGTTAAAAATGCATGAATATTTTCTTAAATTACTGAAAAGTAAAAAACTGGGCTTTTCTCTTCAGCTGGTGTAAGTGGTTATTCAACAGTGCCTCACATCATTGCTGGGGGTGGGAAGAAGGGAGTCTCTTTTAAGGATAAGGGGTTCCTTTCGGTTGAGTAAGCATGGCAGAGGGAGCAGTGTGGTAACCCTGGTTCTGAGCATTTTGCATGTGAATCACTCATCTCATATGCTTTTGTTAATAATATTGTTGTTTATTGTTAGTTTTCTTCTCTGAGTGCTGTTTCCAGTAAATTGTTCTTATTTCAACCTGTGATCTTCACCTTTTGTGTCTCCAACTCTCCTCTCCAGCCGACCACAGTGGGGAGGGGGAGTGAGTGAGCAAGTGGTGTGTAGTTTGAAGTCTCAGTGGGAGCACTAAATTGGAGAGTACCATTCCTAAACCACAACAGTCTCTTTTGGCATGAAATATGGGACATGAAGGGTTGAGATAACAGGTCTGACCACAGTGGGTTGAAAATAATTTTGATCTAAGCACTTGCTGTATTAGGTACAGAGTCATTGGTCACCATGTCACTTTATCTGTTCATGTGGATGTGCTACCTAACCCTGTATATATTCCCCTATGTGCTCCTCATGGTGCTCTTTTTCAGAGCAGGGAGAGGGATCAGGATTGCTTTGTTACTGTACTGTGTGATATCATTTCATGACATGATAACATCAAGGGCACTGAGGGTCATTTGGGATGTGTATTCAGCGTTGGTCTCCTACCTTTACCTTGGGTGCTACCTTTAGAAGTCCATTAATAATTGTACCCTGCCTGTGGGGGTTCCCTGTTCCAGGGGAGAATGATTTTCCCCAGCCTTTCACCTCCTTTTCCTCCTTCAGGCCTGCTACAACAGCTTTTGAGAATTTTGAATTCCCTTTGGATGTTAAGGAAAGCATGTTCTTGTTGCTATGTCTGCTATGTCTCTCCAGTATGGTCTTGGTCCTTCCTGGAGTCTCTGGCAGAAAGCACCAGGGGAGACTCAAGAAGGACTCCTGGGATTCTGGAGTCAGGGATACAAAGTATCCAAGACCTGTTACACTCCAACTGAAAAAGAGACACTGGCAGCTTATGAAGGGATTTGAGATGCTTCAGAAGTGATTGGCACCAAAGCACAGCTTTTTCTGGCACCCCAACTGCCGATGCTGGGCTGGATGTTAAAAAGGAAAGTCCCTGCCACACATCATGCCACTGATGCTACGTGAAGTAAGTGGATTGCTCTGATCACACAACAAACTTGAATAGTAAACCACAATCACCCACAGATCTTGGAAGTCATCACAAAATGGCCTGTAGGTGAAAATTTCAGACTAACATCAGAGGAGGAGGGTGATGTGACTTGCTGAGGAGGCTGCACCATATAATCAGCTACCAGAAAATGAAAAGCTATACACTCTCTTTACTGATGGTTCCTGCCATATTTTAGGGATACATTGAAAGTGGAAAGCTGTGGTATGGTGTCCTACACAGTGAGTTGCAGAAGCTATTGAACGACAAGGTGGATCAAGTCAGGTTGCAGAAATGAAAGCAGTCCATCTGGCTTTGGATATTGCTGAACGAGATAAATGGCCAGCACTCCACCTCTTTACTGATTCGTGGATGGTGGCAAATGCTTTGTAGGGATGGCTTGACCAATGGAGAAAGACCAATTGCCAACACAAAGGGAAACCCATCTGGTCTGCTGAATTATGGCAAGACATCACTGCCCAGGTAGAGAAGTTGGCTGTAAAAGTCCCTCATGTAGATGCACACGTATACAAGAGTTAGGCTACTGAAGAGCATCACAACAATGGACAGGTGGATCAGACTGCCAAGATTAAAATATCTCAGGTGGATCTGGACTGGCAGCATAAGGGTGAATTATTTCTGGCTTGGTGGGCCCATGACACCTCAAGTCATCAGGGAAGAGATGCAACATAAAGATGGGCTCATGATCAAGGGGTGGACTTGACCATGGACACCATCTCCCAGGTTATCCATAACTGTGAAACATGTGCTGCAATCAAACAGGCCAAGAGGGTAAAGCCTCCGTGGTATGGGGGATGATGGTCAAAATGTAAATATGGGGAGGTCTGGCAGATTGATTACACTCCTGCAAACCCTCCAAAGCAAGCATTACGTGCTTACAATAGTAGAAACTGGATGGCTGGAGTCATACCCTGTACATCGCCTCTGCCTGGAACACCATCCTGGGCCTTGAAAAGAAAGTCCTATGGTGACATGGCAGTCCTGAAAGAATTGAGTCAGATGACAGGACTCATTTCAAAAACAGCCCCATAGACAACTGGGCCAGAGAGCACGGTATTGTGTGGGTGTATCATATTCCCTATCATGCACCAGCTGCTGGGAAAATGGAACAGTGCGATAGACTGTTAAAGACCACATTGAAAGCAATGGGTGGTGGGACTGTCAAACACTGGGATCTACATTTAGCAAAGGCCATCTGTTTAGTTAACACCTAAGGCTATACCAATTGAGCTGGCCCTGCTGAATCAAAACCTCCATGTACTGTAGAAAGGGATAAAGACCTCATGGTACATATGAGGAGTGTGTTGGGGAAGACAGTTTGGATTAGTCCTGCCTCAAGCAAAAGCAAACCCATCTATGGGATTATTTTTGCTCAAGGACCAGGGTGCACTGTGGGTTATGCAGAGTGGCAGGGAAACATGATGTATACCTAAGTGGATTTGATTTTGGGAGAGAACAGTCTGTAATGTTGGATTGTATAATATTGGTTGCTGAATGACACTGCCACTGTGTGCCATAACTCCCAGGGCCAATGAGGATGGACTGCTCCAGATACACCTGTCATGAGCCCCTAATTCAGCACACCAGCCTTCCTGCCCTGGAAGACATCTAGGATGGATAGAACCCACAGTCATGGACCAAATGAACTCAACAGACATCTTGGAGGGATGGCCATTGACTATGGAAATTATACCTGTGTTTGTGTACAGATGTATATGTGTATATATACATATATTATAGTTGGAAAGTATGGGATCTGGTCATGACATAGATACATAGATGGCATAGAATAAGTATCTTTGTTTAAATGGTGTCCTGGCTCTGAGCAGGACAGGGTTAATTTCTGCAGTATCCAGGAGGGGGTATGGCATGGGCTGGAGGTTATTCTATAGCACCTCACAGTCATTGCCAGGGGTAGGGGGGAACTGAGTCTCTTTCAGGGAGAAGGGCGTCCTTGCCATCGAGTAAGCATGGCAGAGGGTTTTTCTGAGCATTTTGCATGGAAATCATTTGTCTGTCTCTTGTATACCTTTCTTATAAATATTCTTGCTTTAACTGTTCATGTTTTTATCTCATTGCTCTTTCCAGTAAATTGTGATCTTTATGCCTCCAATTCTCCTCTCCATCCCACTGAAGGGAAATTGAGCAACAACATGGTTTGGATAGTCTCAGTGGGAACATTTAATTGGGGAGTACCATTCCTAAACCATGACAAATTGTCAACAAGGACAGCAATTGTGATGGTGGTTTTCTATCATGTGGACACCTGCCCATTAGGAAATGGACTGAGACCACCATAACATTTCACATAAGTTACTAAGTGGCTGTGAGATTGTAAGCTATTCTACACAATTAAATGAGTAGAAAAATCAGTGCAGGTAGCGAAAATGTTGTTAGAATATAACCCTCACGGACTTGTGAGATCTCTCCTTAGCATTGTTAGAATGATAGAACATACGTGATAATGTCTTACAATCAGTAGTTAATAAATTCAGAGACTGCCCACATAAACCAAAATCAGTTCTGACTGTACAAGCAAGCAGCATTTAACAAGTTTTAAGATGCATACATACCCATTAGTCTGTAGTAGTGCATATTTCTGGGAGTTACTTAGTTTCTGTGTAAACCCTCCCTGCAGCTGTGACGTGTTTTGCCCCTCCCCTCCCTGTCTCTGAAATGTTATCCCCTTGGTTGGTGTTATATGTCTCCCCGCCCCTCTCCCGAGGTTTGAAAGAGTCCGGGAAATGTATCTTCGGTCTCTTCTCCCCCCTGGAAGCCAGCCAGAATAAACATCCTCCGTTACCCCGGAGGGAGGAGAAGCCCTTTGGTCTTTTTTCTTGGTTGTGAAGAGCCTCCCTGACGCCCCCTCGAGAGAGCTAGCCAGGATTACTTCGGGGGGCAAAGGGAGGTTACTTCATTAGTCCTCTTTCTTGTGCTGAATAACCTTAAATTTCAATTAAAGCATTTTTCAAGTCTTCCAGACTTTTTACTTCTGTATTCTTCCAATTAGACCTAGAAAAAGTATTTTAAAACATAATTCTAAGGATACTTCTCTCTTACCTGTGTTTCTGTTAGGAAAAATCAGGTTGCTTACTAATACTGCCTGTGTGCAGAAAAACTTTATTCTGTTGCTGACAAAGAACATGATAATCACAACACACAAGCTCAGATATTCAAAGACAGAACTCCCTTGTGTTAAAAATGAGATTCACTTAATAAATTATAAAAAGTTTAATATAAACAAAAAGACAATTAGGAGACAAAGGAAATAAAGCAAAGGGTTAAAAAGGCCGGGTGCCCTGGCGGGTTGCCAGGAACACACCTGGTATCTTGGGAACACCCTTTTTATCCCATCCTGCTGTGAGGGTTTAATGCATATTCAAAGCATGTCCCCTCCCTGGTTCCGCTTTCTTAGAACATGCTCTGTATGGGGTTTTTTTTTCTGCTGGTCAGCATTATTTCTGCTGGTCAGCATTATTCTTGCTGACCAACATTATTTTGAGTCTGGTTTCCTTTCTTCTGCAAATGGTCAGTGTTGATAACAGTCCGGGCCCCTCATCCTTCCTTTGAGGGCAGCTGGGCTTCATATCTTTCCCCTTCGCTGCAGACAGCCTGGTCTTGGCTTCTGATAACAGCTTGGGCTCTATTGTTCTTCTGCTGATAACAGCTTGGGCCCCACTGTCTTTGCCCTCTGGGGTTTCCTTGCTTGTACTTAGGAGATTCCTTTAAGCTTAAAACTTGTTAGCAAGAAAAAAAGTACATACATAGCCAAAAAGTATTTAACATATAATATTCATCCTAATACTTGCGAAAGCCAATATCACAATACAAATTTATAACACTTGAGACCAGGCAGCTTTAAATCAAAAGTCCATTTTTACATACCCAGTAAGAGGTGGAGTAATCTATAATCTGCCAGAGAACTTCGGTTCTTGTAACTTGATTTCTTTTTAGGAGTTTTCAGTCCTGTGTGATTAATAATTGCCCATTACATTTCATTGTGTTGAATTATGTGCTATTTTAGCAATACAAATGGAAATTATCATTATTGTCATTAAATATTGCCTTTTGTTATGTGACAGGTATAAACTTTTTTGATCCTGATGCACACTTCGCACAGGGACCTGAAGCTGTGTCTGTCTGGTTTATCTGCATACCATTGTGTTGCCGCTGAAGATGAATAGATCACACGGACACAGGTCAAGGTGTGGTGAGAGAAAGAGACAGTTTATTTTTCCTCCCAGGATTTATAGGCTTCTTACCACGGCCAGGGATTGGATGGTCAGGATAACACTTTCTCACTGCACTGGCCATGAGAGATGCCCATCACAAGACATGTAACAGAAAGAATGTACACATATCTATGTTTATAGTTACTGTCCTGGGAAAGTCTTTAGAAAACCATGTCAGCAAGCTCAGAAGCTGAGTTTTCAGAGCGACACCATTGCAATGTACTGAAACTAGTTTTGTTCTGTTTTTGAGAAAACAGTTGTCTTGGGGTGACTTTATGATACTGCATCCCCTATTGTCTGCTTTATGCCTAGACATGGGTCCTGCAGCTTTAAGCTAGGCCCAGGGAAGGGGGGGAGCTGATGGAATTCTTTCCACAATCTGTGTTCAAACACAGGTACTCCTCCACTTCTTTCTCGAGAGAGAGGGAGTGAATACCTTCTTTGCTTTTAGCTAGCTTCTTGTTCATTAGCTGAGGCAAGAAATCTTTTCCCAGGACTATGGCTTCTTCTGGAACTGTTCAGCTTTGCTCTGGTATGAAAAACCAGACCATCACCAGGACCTCTACACTGCGGCCCAGCGGGGGGAGGCTGCAGGGATGTCACATTCCATCTCCGGACCTGGGGAGAAACCGAGCAGGACTCTAAAACCCACCAGCTTTCTAACCACAGTGAGAAGGTTTATTATGTAACATGATTCATTCTTTTTCCTGTGCTTTCGAACACACTGCTTGCTAAATAAACAGTTTTTTTCACTTTCCTCCAAGAAATTCCTTTTGGTGGGGGGGGGAAGGGAGTGCCAAATCCTAACTTCTTTAGAGGCAACGCCCCTTTCAGGAAGTTTCCTCCTAACTTGTCTCAAACTGAGACACCAGTACAAACATGTAATAGAGATGGCATATAAGAACAGTACTAGGAGAGACTAAGTGAGAAAGAGGAGTAGAAGGAAGCCTTTAATGACAAATTTGAGAAAGACAATGTACAAGGCTGGGGAGAGAGGTAGAATAAAAGAGACCCTTCCTGGTTACCATCCCAACAGGGGGAAGGTGCTGAATGGAGAGAAGGCAGGGTGTCTGTAGCTTGCCCATGGGCACTTTCCCACTGTGGAGTGCTGAAGGTGGCATGGCATCTGAGAGGTTATGTAGTCTCCTTGCAAGTACAAATTGTTTTTGCCTTCCTCTGCACATTGCTGCTTTTGGGCTTTGACAGTTGTGTTGGGTTGACCGTGGCTAGATGCCAGGTGTCCACCAAATCTGTTTTATCACTCCCCTCTGCAACTGGACAGAGGAGAGAAAATATAATTAAGGGTTCATCAGTTGAGATAAGGACCAGGACAGATCACTCACCAAATACCGTCATAGGTAAAACAGACTGAGCTTGGGGAAATTACCTGAATTTATTACCAATCAAAATCAGAGCAGGAAAATTAAAAGTAAAATGAATCTTAAAAACACCTTCCCCCCACACACCCCTCCCTCCTTCCCAGCTGTACCTTCTCACCCCAGCAGTGCAGGAAGACAGGGAATAGGGGTTATGGTCAGTTCATCACATGTTTCTGCCACTGCTCAGAGAGGAGTCCTTCCCCTGCTCCACCATGGGGTCCCTCCCATGGGAGGCATTTCTCCATTAACTTCTCCAGTGTGAGTCCTTCCTAAGGGCTACAGTTCTTCATGAACTGCTTCTATCATAGATCACATTCCACAGGGTGCAGTCCTTCAAGAACAGCCTCCTCCAGCACAGGTTTCCCACAGGGTTACAAGTCTTACAGGAAACCTGCTCCAGAGTGGGCTCCTCTGTCTATGGGTCTGCAGATCCCTGCCAGGACCCTGCTCCAGCGTGGGCTTCCCACAGGGTCACAGCCTCCTCTCAGGCATCCACCTGGTCCAATGTGCGTTCCTCCACAGGCTGCAAGTAGATCTCTGCATCCCCATGTTCCTCCATGTGCTACCGGGGCACAGCTGCTTCACCATGGTCTTTACCATGAGCTGCAGGGGAATCTCAGCTCTGGTGCCTGGAGCACCTCCTGCCCCTCCTTCGCCATTGACCTTGGTGTCTGCAGGGTTGTTCCTCTCACATATTCTCACTCTTCGCTGAGTGCAATTACATATGGGCAATAACTTTTTTCCTTTTTAAGTATGTTATCAAAGAGGTGGTATTGTGACCGAAACTGCTGGAAAAACAAAAACCATCCAACAACTTTTTAGTGTTAGAGAATCAAGGCATTACTTTATTCTGGTCAGGATGTTGTTCTGTCCAGGATGTGCAACACAAGTAATTTCATCCACACATACCCTGGGTGTGCAGAGAAAATCATTCCATGATACCTGAGTTTTACTAGATTTTTCTCAAACTTAATACAGTTCAAAACTCATAGAAATCCATTGGTTTAATGTTCATTGCTCCCAAGTTGCTTAGTTCTTAGTATTTGTTTTCCTATTGGACCCGGATTTCTTCGCCTCTGATGTTAATTAGGTCCACACTCCTTGATTTCTTTATCAGCCTTTTCTGGACCAGGTGTCTCCAACCATGTCAGGAGGCAGCCTCTAGGGTAGATGGTCATTGATGTTTGCTGATGGTCGCTATCTTTTTGGATATATTTTGGGCTACTCCAAGTCTGTTACACTTATCTCTGTTGAGTGGTGCAACATCCCCTAAAAAAAAACTTTAAAATTCCTTTCCCCAAGGCAAAGGCAAACCAAGCCTGACTAGAGAAATAAAATAAATTAAAAAATTAAATTTGGTATATTTTCCAGCAGTACCACCATCTCTGATTGGCTCAGCCTTGGGCAGCAGAAAGTCCATCCTGAAGCCAGCTGTCATTGGCTCTGTGGGACATGGAAAAAGGTTTTAGCAGCTTCTCACAAAAGCCACCCCTGTAGCCCCCCCACCACTATCAAATCCTTGCCATGCAAAAACAATAGAATAGTAAAGGTTAAGTCTCAAGTGGCTGCATCAGGTTATATTTCTCAGTCTGTGCTTTTATACAGTTACTAAGTCATGAAGTTGATGGTGGACATTATTTTATTCCTCTCTAGTCCCAATCTAGTGGTAACAGGTATTGCAAATTGCACATGTTGCCTGCCTTGGACATTGCTCAAGCAGTAATTGAAACATTATAAGGGGCACTGATCTACACATATGATTTATCAAAAAAGGTCAGTATCCTCTGCAAATATGAAATTTATGTGAGTTGTCCATTACTATTCCTGAGCATCCTGTTCCCATGCTTGACAACACTTTACATGGAGAAATGTTTCCTAATATCCAATCTAAACCTCCCCTTATGCAACTTGAGGCCATTTCCTCTTGTCCTATTGCTTGTTTCTTGCGAAAAGAGACCAACATCCATCTTGTCACAGCCTCCATCAGGTACTTGTAGAGAGCAATAAGGTCTCCTCTGAGTCTCCTTTTCTCCAGAATAATCAGCCCCATTTCCCTCAGCTACTCCTCCTAAGACTTGTTCTCTACACCCTTCATCAGCTTCGTTGCCCTTCTTTGGATGTGCTCCAGCACCTCAATGTCTTCCTTGTAGGAAGGGGTCCAAAACTGAACAAAGTATTTGAGGTGCAGCCTCACCAGTGCTGAGTACAGAGGGGCAATCACTTCCCTGGTCCTGCTGGCCACACTATTTCTGATATAAACCAGGATGACATTAACCTTCTTGGCCACCTGGGCACACGCTGGCTCGTGTTCAGCTGGCTGTTGACCAACACCCCCACAAGCTTTTCTGCCAGGCAGCTTTCCAACCACTCTGCCCCAAGCCTATAGCATTGCATGGGGTTGTTGTGACCCAAGTGCAGGATCTGGCACTGAGCCTTGTTGATACCTTGTGAACAATTTGACAGCAAATTAATAAGTAATTACTTTTGTCTGTCACTCACTTCCTCCTTTAGTAGTCTTAAAAACGAGATTCACTTAATAAATTATAAAAAGAATTTAATATAAACAAAAAGACAATTAGGAGACAAAAGAAATAAAGCAAAGGGTTAAAACGGCTGGGTGCCCTGGCGGGTTGCCAGGAACACACCTGGTATCCCAGGAACACTCTTTTTATCCCCCCCTGCTGTGAGGGGTTAATGCATATTCAAAGCGTGTCCCCTCCCTGGTTCCGCCTTCTTAGATCATGCTTTTGTACAATTTTTACTTTCTGCTGGTCAGCATATTTTTTTGCTGGTCATCATTATTCTAGCTGGTCAGCATTATTTGAAGTTTGGTTTCCTTTCTTTTGCAAATGGTCACTTGTTGATAACCATCTGGGCCTCTCATCCTTCCTTTTGAGGGCAGCTGGGCTTCACGTCTTCTGCTGATAACAGCTTGGGCTCTATTGTTCTTCTCCTGATAACAGCTTGGGCCCCACTGTCTTTGCCCTCTGGGGTTTCCTTGCCTTGTACCTAGGAAATTCTTTTAAGCTTAAGACTTGTTAGCAAGAAAAAAGTACATACATAGCTAAAAAGTATTTAACATATAAGATTCATCTGTGAAAGCCAATATCACAATACAGATTTATAACAAACCCCTCCTCTTCTTTTTTTATAAATCATTTGGCTTGAGCAATAATTCTTGTTTTCTAGCTTCTAGCACTCGTTCATTTTTTTCACAAATCAATTTAGCTTCTTCAAACGGATCTTTCACATCATTTTGTTTTCTTAATACCATGATTTTTTTTGTTTTTGCCGTTCCAGATGTAGCCAATTTCAAGCCTGTAGGCATTTGCTATGCCCTGAACTATATTGGTGATCAGCCAAATTAAACAGGGGATTAAACAAAGAAGAAATATTAAACCAGCTGTAGCACTGCTACAAGGGGAAGAAACTTAGCTTCTTCTACTACTTTATCCCCAATACATTATCCCACCAATTAGTGGTCATTACTGATTTTCATTTTTGGACCGGCACATGGGCCATTTTTCTGATACCCTTGGAGATATCTAGAATGGCATTTTTATTGTCATTGAAAACAACAATCTTATGTATTAATTTTCTCACAGAACACCCCTTCTTTTAGCCAATAAATAGTCTAAAGCCAGCTTACTCTGATATATTGCAGCTCTGGCTTTTCATCTCTGACTGGCTATTAGTTCCATAGCCCCAGCTGTTTTATTGGTTATGATTTCTACAACAGCTTGGAGTTTCATAATGCAAAAATTTGGGTTCGATATCCCCAACTTCCATCTTGTGCCCAAGAATGTTTCCAATATGCGTTCAGGGGCCATTTCTCATCTCCCCATTTTTGAGGTGCTCAAAACCATTCCCTTTTATTTCTTTTTAGGACTTCAAAAACCAACACCCCCAATTGATTTCTGTCTCGTCCTTATAAAAGGAAAAATCCTGGTTGAATCATTCCCAGAGTACAACTCCTCTTCCATTGCGAAGGGAGCTTTGGGTATGCCCTTTTCTCACATATCCCAAAATAAGACATCTGGTGCTTTCTAATAGTCATTTTTCTGTTGATTTATATTTCCCCAAAATTTGGCTATTTCTGGGATTCCAGAGTAAGGATTTTTCCCTGTACTATTACACTGGGAGAATCTGGTTCTATTACCATATACACAATTTTTTCTTTTACTTCCCTTTGGGTCTAATACAGAGTTGGTTTCTCTGGAACTTACTATGTACAAGTTTTATTACCAACTTTATACTTTTTACCAGGAGTATTTCTCACTTCATGAAGAAATTTTCTCCATTTAATTGCTGTTTGAGCTTTGCTTACAGGTCCTGATATGAGGTTAATACAGGTCTAGCTTGCTGTGTTGGCTTTATCTTTTCACTTACCATTTGCTCTCTTACCAAATCTTGGTTATTTCTCCTGGCAACAACTGTGAAGCAAATCCATCTTTTTCTCCTTTTGGGCAGTTGTTTTCTAATCTGTTACTACTTGTTCCTAGATTTTCTGTGGTCTAATATTTTCCCTTTTATGCATACAGGTACTTAATTTGGATGGGTTATAGCAGTGACTATTGATACTGGTGTGGGTAATAAGAAAGAAACCCCGGTGTCTTTCCATGTAAAGCTTTCGATAGCATTTGTAACATGGCTTTGCTGGTGTCCCAAAAGGGAAAAGGATAAGTGACAGAAGAAGGAATAATAGGGGTCCAGTATGGCTTACACCCCCACCAATCCTGCCTATGAGGTTGCAGCTCACAGCAGGTGTTTTATATTCATCTCGGTGGCGAGTTGTAGTGGTCAGTCTGGTCTTGCCCCCTATTTCCTTGTCACTTCCTCTTGTGTAATTTCCAAGCAAATTTCTTTTGACACCTTTTAACAGCAGTTTCCCACAGTTCCTCAGGTATTTCCCACAGTTCCTCAGGTATTTCCCACTCAACACGCACTAGTAATTTCCCATCTGTAAAAAAAAGTTATCATTTAAGTTATTTTTAATAGATTTGGCACCTAACACTTCCTGCAATGAGAGGCTTAACTTTGTGAACCACAATACTTATTATTCTCTAATTTAAACACTTATATTTAATCCAGATAGCATGTCTCGTATTGGGATGATTTAGACAAGGTATATGATGTGGCACTGATGGAAGTTGTGGTTCTCCCCCCTCCTTTATACAAATCACAGGCAAAAGCAAAAATATACGAGGATTTCCCGACCAAAACAGCCCCAGTCCTCCTGTTTGGAGTGGGAGTTTTCCTCCCCAAGGTGGATATCGAAAGTGTCCCAGAACTTGTCCAGGCAGGACTTGAAACTACTGATACAGGCTTGGTCTTACTACTCAGGCGTGATTCTTAGCTCATTCCTTGGATCATTTGGATTGTTTCAGTTCATTACTGCTGGTCTCTGCTCAAGAGTACATTTGGTATCACTGGGTTTGGGTGTTACAGTCCAGTCCTCAGGTCTTTTGATCTTATTGGTGTGAATCCAACTTCACTCTTTGGTCCAGATTGCAGCTTCTCTGCCTTAATTATCAGTAGTACCTGAAAACGATTTCTTAATAACACAGGGAGAATGAAAACATCACATCAAAATTTTCCATCAGTATTCTTTAAAATTCTTGGGTTAAACGAAATTTAACATTAAACCTAGGAGCCAATCTCTTTCTGCACGTTCAAATTAGTTAAACAAGAAAGGCTAGGTTAGTCTTAACTTCAAAAAAATTACATTTATTACCTTTTTACTCTTTGGTTAATATTTACTTGTTTAGCTTCACAAACTTCTTTTATCAGTTTCTTAGAACAAACCCTTTTAACAACAAGAGTAAAAGAAAGGAAGGGAAAAAAAATAAGAGAAAAAAAGAGATCTTATTTCAAGAAATTAAACACCTTGATGAGGTTTTCAGAACCTAACAAGCAAGACTGTTTTTGCTTTGGTCCTATCACACCGGTTTGTTTCTCGGCTTTTGTTCTGTTCCTTCTTTCTCATTTACATCAGTTTTTCAGGCCATTTCTCTCCCCCTCTCCTGCCGCAGATCTGGGCCGAGCAGGCTCTATTCAGCCGCTCTCTCTGCAGGAGCCCATAGGCTGTCACTTGCGTGCTGACCCTGGGGCAAAGCCCGTGTCCCCTCTCTCCCCGCTGCGCCGTCCTTTCACACACAGGACTGGCATTTTCAAACACACTCAGCTCTCACCACAGCCGAGGGGCAGAGCCCGGAGTCCACAGCGCCCTGGTCTGGGGCTCCTCTGCTGGGCCAGCTTGCTCCTCAGCAGCAAACTTCACCCAGCGCCGCTGCCAGGCCGGCGAGCGCTGCCAGCACCCCGCACCCCTCGAGACCCCGGCACAGACACGGCGGGTCCCGCTCCAGCAGCGCCCCTCACGAACCGCGCTCTGCACCTTTCACATCGGGTGGGAGAGGACCGGGAACCACCGCTCCGGGCCCCACTGTTCGCCACTTACATGGGACCGGGTCCTGCTACAGCCGCTTTACATAAAAGCAATAAAACAACACCCAAACCTAGCAACTCCTAACCCAGCGCTCCAGATGCTCCTAACATCCCCTATTTCGGGTACAATTCTCACCTCTAATCGCGCTTGAAAGTTTTTCTCCTCGCAAGCCAGTGCTCACTCTTTGGAGCCAACAAAACACTTCTCGCTCTCTTTCTAAAAATCTCTACAACTCTAATGAAAGGAATCGCAAACCTCTCTCTCTCTGCCACTATCATCTTGCCACTCTTTACACCACATCCCTCCAGAATCTCCACTACACAAATTACTCTGCCTCAGAATCAACTACAAATTCCAACACCTCCTTTTGGGGACCCTCCCCAAAGCCATCAAAGGCGCTAGACACAGGGACCAGTCAGCTAGCCAGCTACCTTTGCCAACTAAAATAAACCTGCAGTTACTATTTCCATTCCCTTGAGCAGATCTTCAATCAAGCTAGAAGACACAGACATCATTCTTCTCTAAATTTTCTTCTACAAGTACAAAGGAGTCCATCTTCACACAGCTGCTTAATCTCTAGTGTAACTTTTCTCATGACAAGATATGATCAGGTCTTTTATTCTTACAGGCATTTAGATACATTGACAAGTCTTTGACAATACCTTTATGTTTCAACAGTACTTGCAGTTTATATACTATGAACCATCTATAGCAAGAACCAGTCTTACAATTGTTTCAAACTCTTCTTTCACAAAATAAGACTCATCACTAAATTCACACATGTACTTATTAAAATAGACCAAGTTTAGAGTCTCCACAATTCTCTTCTCAATTCAAAACACCAACAATCCTAATTCTAATCTTTTAACTGGGTCCACTTCTGCTTCTGTAATAAGCACAGCTACAAAACAACACAAGCACTCCTAGAGACATGTGCACTCTCTTGGCAAATTCAAAAGAACAAGAAATCATAGCAGTTCTGAGCCTGATCTTTAGCTAAACATACCATCACAATAACTCTTTAGCAATCATCAGAGAGATGATCAGCATTTCATATTGTGAAAAGAGAGACAAAATAATTTTCAGCAGCAGTAAAAAGATTTACAACAATCCACAGGAGTTTGCTTTTAGGCTGGCACCAGGTTCTGCTGTTAAGAACCATGGGCTGTGCCCATCAGCACGAGACACAAACAACATTAGGGTTAACAGCTCTAATACTTATTGACAAACTGATAAGTTTTCACTTTAAGAAGTGACTACAATGCAAATTACTGTAACTTGCCTTTAAAATTAAAATCAACCACAAAATTCTACGATATTCACTAAAGTAAAGAAATTGGAAGGCATACTAAGAAACGGGTTTGTTTCTCTACAAAATAAATATTGCAGTCACTCAATAAAAAAAACAAACAGAACTTACTTCTTTTTCCACTTTCTCCCAGGATGCATTTCTTGGAATTCTTCTAAGCCCCCCCTCCAAACTTCTCTGTTCTTCCTGAAATTTCAAATTTTAAGCACTGACACAACTTACTGCTGCAGAAGCCCACAGCACAATCACACACGGAATTCTCTCAGAACCCGGGAAAACAAAGGCTTGCAACTTGCAGCTCCCTTGGTTTGGAGCTGATACCATAGGCCAGTACTGCTCCATATCTCACTCACACATCTGGCTAAGAAAAAGCTCTCTGAGACGGTTTGACACCAGTCCTTACTCTCAGAATCACAGAACTTAATGTGCCCGAGGTCTCATAAGACCCCAGCATAGAAAACCTGGGTCCCAGAGGGACTCACCCAGCTCTCTCACCATTTGGCATGTTCCCGGCCTGTTTCACAGCTTCAGGAGGTTCTAGGAGTCACTGAGAGCTCCTCCGATCCCCTTGTGCCTGGAGCAGGGAACCCGAAACAGCATCTGTGGTTCAATCCAGCCTGCCTGCAGCCGCCTAAACACAGCTCTGCGGCTTGAGAGCTCCAAAATAAGTTTAAACAATCCAGGGACACCAAGACTTAGACGGCCTTTGCTCTTGCCTTACTCAAAAGGGACGAGCTGAACTCATCCCCTCAGGGCACCCTCCGTGCCTGTATCTTATCAGGGTTCGGCCTGACTCACCGCAGTCTGGAGCTGCAGAAGTCCCTGCACTCCTGAGGCTGACCCGCCACTCCGTCTCAATAGCTCGACGGGGAGTAGCTCTGGGAGCACGATCTCCCAAAAAAAAACTTTCACCGCTGCCACAGTGGGGCAAAAAAAAACTTCTAAAAAAACCCAAAAAACCAAAAAACAAACAACTCCAAACGCTGAATCACATACCAGCTCACCAAAGCGATCCCCGCCCCCGCAAGCAGCTCTTGTTGCCCGGCGGGGGAGGAAATGGAGGGAGGGAACATCACCACTAAAGATAACCTTGGCTCTGCTCTGAGACCAGAGCCGCCATCCTGCTGAGAACAGATCTGATACAGCACCCTCGCGGCTCCTGGGTTACAAAGCCCAGTTCTGGTTTGCCACCCTGGGGCTCCAAGACAGGGGCTCGCAGGGAGGAAGCGAATCACTCCATGTGTCCCCACCGTGATCCAGTCCCTGTAGAAGCATCGACCCATGTTCACTCCTACTCCAGCACAGCACAGAAAACCTTTCCTCTTTAGCAACACAATTCCAAAAAAAAAAAAAATTTAACGCAACAATCACACCTATTTACGCATTCTCACATCTGTTCATTCAACTCCACCCAGTCACAGCAAGACAATAAGGTGCTCTGCTCATCCCAGTTACTTGTTAATATCCACCCATGGGCACTGTAATATGTCAAATATCTCAAGTTTCTTGGATTATTCCTCAATTTGGCAGTTTTAAGTCCAAATTTCTTGGATTTAATTCTCAACTTGACAAAGTCTTAGAGAATCCACATTTTACTCTGTTTTCCCAGTGGATTGTGCCAGGAAAACCTTGGGCTCCCTTTCCCGAGGGGCTAACCCCTCCCCTGAGACCCAGTCCCAGTAACCCCAGGGGTATCTTGCAACCCCCGCTTCCCGCTGTCCCCAAAGTTTACTTACAATCTGTCTACTTCTTTGGATCTTCGTGCACAAGAATTATGGAGCAAAAATACCGCGGTTTAGGGAGCCTTTTCCCCTTTCCTTTGCTTTATTTCTTCTCCTTCTTGTCCTTGGGGTTTTGACCTGCAGCCGCTTGGTCCACGCTAGGAGAAACGGAGCGGGGTCTGCTGAACTCAGCAGGGGCGTGCCTGTTTCCCCGTTCTGGATCTCCGGTGGTCCTAGAGGTGAGGTATTTATCCCAGACAGAGCCCCCAAAATTCTTAAAAACGAGATTCACTTAATAAATTATTAAAAAAGAATTTAATATAAACAAAAAGACAATTAGGAGACAAAGGAAATAAAGCAAAGGGTTAAAACGGCCGGGTGCCCTGGCGGGTTGCCAGGAACACACCTGGTATCCCTGGAACACTCTTTTTATCCCCTCCTGCTGTGAGGGGTTAATGCATATTCAAAGCGTGTCCCCTCCCTGGTTCCGCCTTCTTAGATCATGCTTTTGTACAATTTTTACTTTCTGCTGGTCAGCATATTTTTTTGCTGGTCATCATTATTCTAGCTGGTCAGCATTATTTGAAGTTTGGTTTCCTTTCTTTTGCAAGTGGTCACTTGTTGATAACCATCTGGGCCTCTCATCCTTCCTTTTGAGGGCAGCTGGGCTTCACGTCTTCTGCTGATAACAGCTTGGGCTCTATTGTTCTTCTCCTGATAACAGCTTGGGCCCCACTGTCTTTGCCCTCTGGGGTTTCCTTGCCTTGTACCTAGGAAATTCTTTTAAGCTTAAGACTTGTTAGCAAGAAAAAAGTACATACATAGCTAAAAAGTATTTAACATATAAGATTCATCTGCAAAAGCCTATATCACAATACAAATTTATAACAAGGTGTTCCGATACAGGTTATCCTGATAGGTAGAAGGAACACCACCTCCCTCATCCCATTGGTGGGACAAGAGAGAAAACACTCTCAGAACATCTGTGTTTTGTTTTGGGAAACCAAACCTTATTTTCACAAACAGTCCTTGAGAGAGAAAAAGTTCTCAAAAGACTTTCCCTTGGGAACCATGAGCCCCTGAGAGCTTGAAATTCTCTCAGGTTCAGAAAATCATGTCCACATATATCCTAGGCTTGTTCAGACTTGAGAATGTCAGATCTCTCACTGCTGACTGATACAGATCAGTCTTCCATTATGTGGCCTAAGAAAAAGATTTGCTTGTATAGTTTCTATTCCCACTGTTGGAGAATTGAACTTTGACAGTAATTTAGATCACCAGTCCCAAGGTGACTAGAACTGAAAAAAATGTAACAAATTATACCAGGTCTGTATCTTGGACCTAGCAGAGTGTCCTAAACCAGGACACAGAGCGATAAAGTTAATAAATTGTAAGGGATGGAAGCAATGTATTTATTGAGAAACCACCAGATTATTCAATGAGTCTTCACAGAAATATAGGTGAATGCCGTTTATTTCTAACTTTAGCACACTTTTATAGGGTCTGACAGGGTTCGCAGGCTTAGCAAGTTACTATTGGTTAATACATATTGTTTACATTCTTTCTCCAATACACAAGGCTACTGTTTTTCTTTCATTCTCGCTGCTTCAGGAGTTTCAAGGACACTACTTTTCATATCGTCACTTATACCAAAGGCTGGCTTGTGCAGACGGGCTTTTACTAAAATATCATGCTTTTACTCTATTAAAATGTTTTACTACAATTCCCCGTTTCTCTTTTTGCACAAGCCAGGCTTTAGATGCAATTCGTTTTACACTTCTACAGATACAAGATAACATGCAGCTTAAAATAACTATCTCTATTAATACCATAAGTAAAATTCATCCCCTTTTCAGCACAAGAGACATCAACCATCCAGTAATGCCTCAGTTGGCTAACCAACTTCCAATGGGGTCACTATCTTCTTTCAGGGTATGTAACCCATTCTGTAGCTGTTTTAGTTTTTTGTGGATTGAAACTGAATGATCAGTAAGATTTAAACAGTACATACCTTCAAACTCTTCACAACTATGTTCTTGTGCTAAAAGCAAGAAATCAATTGCAGTTTGATTTTGCAATACAGCGTGGCATACACCACACATCAAGCTGAAAGTTCACTTAACATTGTTAAGTTCAGTTCTTTCCTAGTCCAACAAGCTAGCCTTTTTTAGAGTTGACAAGCCTTTAGCAGCAGCTGCTTCTGGAGTAAAAAGGGAGGCTAGCCATATTATACAATGACCCCAAAAGTCTGGGTCTCTAACATCATCACATTGTAATTCATTCAGGCTTCGCTTTGACTGTTTGATGTTTTTAATTTTACCAGCTAAATTCAGCAATTGGTGTAAGTTTAGATGGAACAAAGTAAGTTTCCCAAGATAACAGGGTCCTCCATGTGGGCTAGCAGGAATTCCATTCCATGCTCTATCTCCACAGATTAAGAATATTGAACTAGGTAATTGCCTTGGTGATCGTCCTGTGAGATTGCACTGTAAATAAAAAGCTTTACTTTCAGTGTTAGCAATGAGATCAACTATAGGGTTGACTGTAGCCGAGTGTTGCATTACTTTGTTGGAGTGGCTTTTTGTCAGGGGCTCAAATATTATCCATCCACCTGAGGTATTGGTGGAACCTAACAAATCCAATTCTTCTGTGGGGTCTCTGGTAATGCTGAGAACTTTGATAATTTTTGCTTGCCAACAGGCTTCAAGTTGTCTTGATGTGAAGCCAACAGTGCAATTGCACTCTTGTAACATTGCCAATTGATTCAGCTGAGTCTCATTACTAACTAAACCTTTAAATGCTTGAGGATCCCATTCAGGGACTCCTATGAGACAGGTGCAAAAAGGATCTCCAGGGGTGGCTAGGCTTAAACACTGATTTTTGGCCTGTCAAGTGTGCCAGAATGACCCATATGTTCTATCACTTTTGGATGTTGGTTAGCAGACAGTTGGTCAGGACTATACACATTACATTTACTATAAGCAGTTTGTTCCATACAAACGACACCATGCTTTCAGAATCACGGCTAGATTTTAAGGTTAAATTAACTTCCAGATAAGCTCACTTTAACTCTTGAAGGGGGAATACTTATACTTTATACTAATATCTTCTCTAAAATTATCAATAACCTATAAATATCAATTATCACACAAACTAAAGTCTTTTATCTTAACTATTATCTAACTACTTTTAACACACTTGCTCTGGTATTTATGCAATCTAAGCATGAAAGCAATTTGCTTAAAGGGTAAAAATACAGTTACAATAACAAAAATACAGTCAAATGGAGTCTCTATACTCCTTTAGATCTACAAAATTCTTCTTACAAACAGACTATGATTTAACGTGATTCAGTCTTGGAACGTTTACTGCTCCCGTGATGTCTGCTGGCAGCTGATTGGTGACTGAGGGCTTCGATGTTCAGGTTGTTCTTCAGATCCTTCTAAATCTTAAAACAGAGAATAACTGAAACAATTGGTAAAGACACAACATCATAATAACAACATAAAATTTCTCTTGGCAAACTGTCTGTGTAGTGTTCAGATACAACTGTGTCCTGACAGGTCCAGTTCTGATCTTGTCTGGAGTATCAAGGTTGTGTGGTGACATCTGCATTTACTGGATCTCATGTTTTCAGAGGCAGAAAGTCCGGTCAGATGAACAGGTGACCTTTTTGAACCTGTCAACAAAACACAGACACTTCTTCCCTTGATGTTAATGAATCATTTTGGTTTAGCTGTGGTACACTCAATTGTAAATTCAGCTTATATGATCTTTCTAAATTTTGATGTAAATATTTCATTTTTGCGGTCCAAATTTATAATACACATATTGCACTAATCAAATGCTTTTAGGGCATCAATTCCCCACGTTTTTTTTAAAAAAATAAAAATAAGATGTACTTCTGTCATGTACAGCAACATTAACAGAAAACCATATACACAATAAATAAAACCCTTTAGCAGCTAAAAATCAATCAAATCATAAGCATTATTAATAACATGTAATATAAAACTACCATTAATCACTAAAACACTACACCAACTTCTCATAGTCTGCAAAGAAATGGAAACAAAAAAAAATCAGTGAAGGATTGGATAACCACCTCCGGAAATGATTCTCCAAGCCCGCTTCAAAATTGATCCAGCTGTCATATTAATAGGGTCAAATTACTAAGTCAAAAAGTGACTCAAATACTGATTTGGTACAGAAAACATCTGGATCTGTAGGCAAACATTCTGTCCAGGTAAAGTCAAGGCTTGGCCAGGGCCTTAGGCTTTAAACTGGAAAGATGACTCTTAACTAATTTTTAAAGCAAGGTTTTCAATAGTAGCAGTTAAGAAATGCTTACAGCACAGCCAACTGCTAAAAGGCATTTGTACAAAGCAAATGATCAGAAGCCTTAGGTACCAGACCAATTAAACCATTCTGCAGTTGGTTTAATCTGAAGCCTCTCCCATGGCAGCTGACCCTCAGCAATGCTACATTTTCTTGGAATTGTGGAAACACTGAAAAATAAGAAAGCTATAAAAAACAAAAACTGCAGAGATTGCAACAAACAATAGAACTCCTGATGAAATCAAGGGTGTCACAGACTGCATTCACTTCTATTCACAAGCAGGTGTTCAGCTGTTTTAGTTGTAGTCATCTTCATCTCTCTGGGCTAATAACTATACTTGGCAGTTTAAACAAGTGTCTCTAATGAAACATAAAACAATTCAAATTAAACAATATTTAAACCTGATAAAAATTAATTATGACAAAAGGAAATAACAAAACTTAACCTAAAAATTATATCAAAGATATAAAACGTAACTTAAAAACATTCAAACCTAAACATAATAAAACTTGACTTTTCTTAATTCTATTAACACTTAATCTATTTGTCCTAGTTTAGGGCAAATTAGGAAGGAAAACTCTAAATGGAGATTTCCCCAGGGAAATGCCCCTCCTCACTTTCTGGTCCGGGGGAAAAAAAAAAAAAAAATTCTTTGGAGAGAAGTGGAAAAAGCTGTTTATTTAACAGAAATTGAGTAATATTAAATAATAAAACCTCTTGTTGTTCGATGGGATGGCAAATCTAGGAAGAAAAGTCCTTTTCATGTGGTGAACGGCTCGCTCAGTTTCTTATCAGTCCCTCCGGCACTGGAAAGTGCCGAGGCCCAGGCCCCGGTGGGCCACAGGCATGAGCTCCCGGGGTTTGGCTGGGTGTTCAGTCCAGAGCAGGCTTGCACAGATCCAGGAAAAAAGGAAAAAAACAAAGGTCCAAGGAACTCCTCTGCCTCAGCTAGCTAAAACTAACTAAAAACCAGAGAGAAGCTCTGTCCCGCTGTCTGTCCGTGCTGCAGACACCACAGTTCAGGAGCGAGATGTGTGGGAGTGATGTTTTTCTTTAACACAAACTGCGCGCTTTTTCTTCCCCCTCTCTTGCTCTCAGAGCCAGTTTTAAAGGTGCAGAACTTAATATATAACATAAACCAGACGATTGGGGATACCAGTATCATAAAGTCACCCCAGGACACTATATTAAATAAAAGTATAACTTAATCTCACTCTGTTACTACAAAAAGGCAACTAAAAGTTTGATATATACCTTTTAAACACAATATAACAATAATATGGATTAACTATAAAGATTATAAAAATGTAACAAATACATCACAATTCTATGTCATTTGGCTTTAAAATTACTCACAATAATTGCAAATGTTACTAAAAATACTTATTCATAACAGGAATTTGCCTGGTATATGCTTAAGTTGGTTAGGATTTTAAAGTGCAGTTTTTCTAGAGAAAAACCACAGCAACACAGGATTTGTCAAGTTGCCTTTCAGCTTTTGTAGCACTTTTCAAAAACATCAAGTCTAACTTTTAATTAAAATCCAAAGTTCAAATTGGTATATATATGCTGTTATACATGTTTTTCATAACAAAAAAAATTCACATTGAAATGATCTTATTAAAATTGTGGAAAAAACAAACAAATGGATAATATATGCTTAACTATTGTCTTGTACAGTAAAGTTCTCCTAGCTAATTATTTTTTAAACCATAAATATCTTTTATAGATAACATTGATTGGAAGGTTGTATTTCTAGCAACTGTAAATCGTTCAATATTTTATCATTAGGTTTTAAATCTAATTATTGCAAGGTAACTTTTACTTCTGTTAATATTCACCTTAAACACCTTCTGTTTTAAAAAGGGGCTTTTTGAACTTCCAAAGAATCACAATAAATTCTCTAGTAAAACTAAAAAACTGCAACTACATAAATTCATAATTACTTAAAACACAAAATTAACTCTGAAAGGGTATATAAAAACATTTTAAAAAACCAATGAATCATGACTTCTTAACAAACTGGGTACTGTCCCGGTGCTTTTTCTTGGAGGGGGAGGGGGGGCGGGGAACTGCCCGCTCTGCTGCTGCTCTCTGCTGCTGTTATCTTTTTTCACATCCCCCACATATTCTCACAGAGGAGAAAAACAGAGAGAAAGAAAGAAAGAAAAAACTCACAAAATTAATTTTAACGAATGCAGTTCTTTCTCTCAATATTTCTCTCGTTGTTCGCTGATAGAGGGAAAAAGGGCACGATTTTACAAAAGCAGGCGATGTTACACGAAAAGTCTCTCAGGGCCAGGTGGTAACAACAGTGATCATTGCAACTTATCAACTTTTAATTACTGTTATGAATTTAGAATTAGATACCACATAGTTAGCGTTTTTTTGGCTATTTTGTCTCTCTTTGAAGCTGTCTGAGCCACCTGTTTCTGCTCAACTGCTTCTGTAATTGCTGATATTTGTCCAGCGTGGCCTTGGAGCTTTTTCTGCACTGCCTCTGCCCTGGGGGTGCCTTTGTTCTCTGCGCAGACTTCAGTGCTCCCCCCATGTCTCCCTGGTTCGGGTAAAAACCAATCTAAATTTGGCTTCTCTTCTTCCAGGGTAGTAAAGTTGAACTTAGATAAGATTGTAGTATTTAAAGTGTCTCCAAAGGTGGAGCAAATAGTTCAGGACGTATCACATCCTGACGTTGCTGAACAGATTCTGTTTGTTGTTTCAGCGTTTGCTGTGGAGTTTCTTTCTCCTTATTTTCTTCTCTCTGACTCTCCCTCCCTCTGTCCAAGGGCAGCATAGACAGGAATGCTCACCCAGCAGTGGGAGGTAAAGACGGCTGCTGCAGCCTGGTTAGATCTCGCTTTCCTGTTTTTTAAGGTATTAATTACAATCTGCCAAGTTGGATCGAGAGACAGAGTATCCTTGCTTTTCCCTGTAATCATTCTCTTCCACATCAAATCTCCTATGTCTTTCCATTCTTCCGGGCGCCCGCGCCTATTATCTCTAGCTCATAGAACAAGCTTTTCAAGGTCCATATTCTTGACTGCTTTGCTTCATTTAACGATAATGTTTCGAAGCAGTTTGTGCTGCCGCAAACCCATCCATTCTTTGTGGCCATGGGAAGGGGGAGGGTTGTGACCCCTCCTCACCTTTTCTGCTCTCGGTCTTCGCCCCCAGCGGCCCACGTCCACGTCCTCCTGTGCACGGACTTGCCTACCTGGTACCGATCCGCGTCCGAGTCTCTCCGTGCACGGACCTGCCAAATCCGTCTGCCCGCAGGGGGTCCCTGATCGGAGCGCCAGATATTGAGAAACTGCCAGACTATTCACTGAGTCTTCACAGAAGTGTAGTGAACACCATTTATTTCTATATTTAGCACACTTTTATAGGGTCTAACAGGGTCCATGGGCTTAGCAAGATACTATTGGATAATACATATGATTTACATTCTTTCTCCAATACACAAGGCTATTGTTTTTCTTTCATTCTTGCTGCTTCAGGAGAGTTTCAAGGACACTACTTTTAATATCATCACTTATACCAAAGGCTGGCTTGTGCAGACAGGCTTTTACTAAAATGTCATGCTTTTACTCTATTAAAATGTTTTACTATATGTATTGGTGGTATTCTTGTCCTCTTCATCTGGATATGGTCTTGATTCAGATAATGGGCTAAATTTTTTCAACCCCCTCCCACATTCATTTTCTAGAGAGTAGAGAGGAGGTTATATATGTACTGTAGATGAATATTTTTTTGTAAATGGAAGATCATTTTTCATTATGTAATTTTCTCTGTCAATGCAAGTTGCATATGGCTCCCTCTAGAGCCCATCTTCTTTGCAGTCTCTCTGCCTTTTTCTTTTTTTTACTCCATGTTTTAATATGAAGCACACCAGCTCAGCTGATGTGTTGTATATGAGTTATCCCCTGCATCACACCATGTTATGCAGGTACTGAACCAGTAGGGCAAATAGTAGATGGTCCTTTCTGCTACATTTAATTGCATTCAGGACTGCACCTCTGTGTGAATTTATTTTTTGTTTTTCACTTTGTATAATGCTGAAAGAAGTACTCAGGCTCACTTACTCTTTCCCTCTTCCCTTTTTTTAACTGAAGAGAAATATCCCCCTTCTAACTTTGGTAAATTATTTAGAAGACTAAATTGAAGACATTTATCTTGAAATGTGCTAATGGAGCAGACTTTATACAAGTGAAAGAAATGGTAACATAAGAGTATTTGGTCTGGTCTGCAAGGAAAAGATTGTTGAGTTTTTTTACATATGGAATATTGGTTCTAATAGAAAAATAAGTTGTTTAAGAGGATCCAATTTGCACATCAGTATTTTAATGCAGTAGGAACAACGGCATATTTTAAATGGGGAATATGTTTTTTGTTGCACTGTTGCTAAAAGGAATTTGGTATTAGATTTAGAGCTATGCTGTAATCAGATTGAGGTAGAATATTCCATGTACACGGTAAAGATTTTCTGACCAGTGCTCATCCTGTGAATCCAGAATAAGCTGTTAATATTTATCCATCAGTTGGTGGACGAGTGAGTCGGGAATTAAATTATACACGGCAGAAGATTGGAGAAGAAGCCATGTTTAACCCTCAGCTCATGATTCAGACTCCATATGAAGATGGTGCCAATGTACTAACAATAGAAGCACTCAGACAGCACCTTGACTCTGCACTTCAGGCCAGCAGAGTAGATGTTTATATGTACAACAGGTAAGGAGAAAAGTAAAACTTTTCTTGAACATCTGCAAGAGTGAGAAAATGGACAGATACTTCCTTGCATATATTTTTTAATGGCTAGCACTTCAGAACTTTTCCATTAGAACTGTTTTGATTTGAATGTCAATAATTACCGATGCTTCAAATTGTGTCATGATAGCAATGACCAGTTGACTTTTTAACAAATGAAATGGTGTAAGAGGTATTGGATGAGATTCTAAAAATGTACCCTTATGAGCAGTACTACAGTGTATAGCATTTTTCTTGGTAAAGGGGTGATAACTGTGGTCTTAAAAATGGGGCTTTATTGATGGGATTTCTAGCAATGAAAAGCCTTCCAATAGCTTGGGTTTAAAGAGAAAATGAAAATGGAAGAGAAATGCCAGTAGATAGAATTGCTGGGCTGTTTAATCACATAGTAATAGCAACATAATAACAATCTGTTGCCCTGAAAATTAAGCCTTCTGATAATGTTTTCATAGTTTTAGTTACTTTCCCATGAGAGTCCTGTAAACATAAGTTGTTTACACATTCCTTCTGAGAAACATCTTTTGATGGACATTTTGCATGACCAATGTGCTTGGGAAGATGGTAACAATTATCTAATCCCTGGTCATTGTCAAGAATCTATAAATACTGGAGTCTGAAAATAAAGTCACGGGTTTTTGCTCTAACACTGAAGGTAGTAGTGTGAATAATTTAGTGTACTTTAGCGACAACAATCTAATGATTTCTTTACTCCTACATACATGAGTCAGATCTAGTCTGAGCCTGAAGCTGAGTTCTTTCTTGTGTCACCAAGTGCTATCTTAATTCACAAGTGGGCTCACAGAAAGCCACATTTCTGTCCCTTTTAGTTGTGTCAACTAGTTTATTAATCCAAAAGTAGCTTCATTATTTTAATGACTTTTACAGAGACTATTTGGTATAAATTGCATAAATATATCTAGTTATATCTACAAAAAGAAAGTCCTTTTGTATTTTGTAAAGTTGTGGTATACCTACATTGAATAAAATTTCTTTCTCAGTGATTCACTACTTGAAGCCACCATGTCTGTATAAGTTCCAATTTTAATGTATGTTGCATTTTAACAATAACTTTTCAGTAATTGTTAAAGAAAAAACCTTGTTCTTTATTACAGAAAATGGAAATTGGAGCACTTATGTTATAAATCAGGAGAACTCATCACAGAAGCAGGGTACATGGACCAGGTAGGCATAACAGGCATTTGATTATAAGCAATTTATATTTTCATGGTTCAGCTTGTGTTGTTTAGATTATATTGTAGTGTAATTGTAGTTTTTTCCCTTTTCTGACCTTGGCAGATCATAGAATATCTTTATCCTTGTTTAATCATCACTCCTTTGGACTGCTTCTGGGAGGGAGGAAAGCTACAGTCAGGAACTGCCTATCTACTGTAAGCATGCTGTTTTTATAGCTTTCCAGTTCATAGTTTTAATAGTAAAATGATGCATGATTTTGAGTTGTATCCCAATGCTTATTCAGATTCTGGTTTAACAAAAAAATAATTAAAAATAATTTTATTGGGTTTGCGTGGCCAGGTTTTGGTCGAAGGGGGATTACAGGGGTGGCCTCTGTGAGAAGCTGCCAGAAGATTCCTCCATGTCTAGCAAAGCCAATCCTCCCTGGTGGCTCCAAAACTGATGTGCCGCTGGTCAAGGCTGGGTCAATTAGAAATGGTGGTAATGCCTCTGTGATAACGTATTTAAGAAGAAGAATAAACCAGTTCTTGCACAGTGGTAATTGTGGCCAGGGAAGAGCAGGGTGAGAATGTGCGAAAGGAACAACCCTGCAGACACCAAGGTCAGTGGAGAAGGAGGGGCAGGAGGTGCTTCAGGCACCAGAGCTGAGATTCCCCTGCAGCCTGTGGTGTAGATCATGGTGAAGCAGCTGTGCCCCGGTAGCGCATGGAGGAACATGGGGATGCAGAGATCTACTTGCAGCCTGTGAAGGAATGCACATTGGACCAGGTGGATGCCTGAGAGGAGGCTGTGACCCTGTGGGAAGCCCACGCTGAAGCAGGGTCCTGGCAGGGACCTGCAGACCCATAGACAGAGGACCCCACGCTGGAGCAGGTTTCCTGGTAGGATTTTTGACCACATGGGAGACTGACACTAGAGCCTGAAGGACTGACCCTGTGGAAGTGACCCATGTTGCAGCAGTTTGTGGAGAACTGTTACCTGTGGGATGGACTCATGCTGGAGACTTTTGTGGAGAATTGTCTCTCGTGGGAGGGACCTCAAGGTGGAACAGGGGAATGACTCCTCTCTCTGAAAAGTGGCAGCAACAATGTGTGATGAGCTGACCGTAACTCCTATTCCCTGTCTACCTGTGCCACTGGGAAGGAGAAGGTAGAGCTGTGAAGGAAGGAGGGTGGAGGGAAGGTTTTATTTTACTTATCATTTTCCTGCTCTGATTTTGTTGTTAATAAATTCACTTCATATCTCTAATTCAAGTCTGTTTTGCCTGTGACAATATTTGGTGAGTGATCTCTTCCAGTCCTTATTTCAAAACATGAACCCTTCATTATATTTTTCTCTCTCCTGTCCAGCTGCAGAGAGGAGTGATAGAGAGGCTTTGGTGTGTGTCTGGCATCCAGACAGGGTCAACTCACTATAATAATAATAAAATAATTTGTAGTGTCTTTGCAGAAAACGTGCATGGATTTTTTTTTAATTGAACAAAGATTTTTCATTTTTTTAAACATTATTTGTATGCATCAATTTACATCCTGTGTCATTAAATCTCTTTTTTTGCTGGCATGCAAAAGGAAATATAAATTCTGAATTCAAGCTTTTTTAAATGTATACTTTTTTGGAAATAACCTTTTTCTTTCTTTCTTTCTTTTTTTTTTTTCCTTCCCCCCAAACTACAAAATATTGGCTGGGAGTTAATTTTATTTCTAAGAAAATTTAGGTCTCTTGGGTAAATACTCAAGTCTTCCTAAGGAATAAAACTCAAATACTTTGCTTATGAGATCATTAAAAAAAGCAAATATAAGTGTGATATTGTATGTCCTGGATTATTCAATGAGTTAACTGTTAATCTGTGCAGGTGTTTTCTGTTATTCATACAAGAGTTAACATTTGAGTTATTGTTTCTGTCCTGATTTGCATGTCTCTGTGAAAACAATTTTCGATGTCTATCTCCTAATGTTTAGTGTACAATTTTAGATGGGGAGATAAGGAGGGGTTGCATTTTCTGGTTGGGAGATTTCAAATAGAGAATTAAGCCTGTTTAAGCAAATGCACTGTGGCTTGAATCGCAGAATTAGGTACCCAAAAGCCTTTGTAGTCTGTCAACATCACAAATTCAAAAGTGGAGGGTGGGAGATGTGACAGTGATGACAGCCATGGTGGCAGGAAAGTTTGATGGTTGATAGTCAAGCAGCCAGGGTATTTTCAGGATGTTATAAATGCAAAGGCAATTTTGGGATAAAATCAAAAAGAGAAATTTATTAATAAACAGCAAAGAACAACAATGAGAGAAAAAAACCACAATAAAAATGGTCAGCGCAGCGCTGGGTGGACAGGGTCTACACCGGAGGTGTAGGGTTCCCAAATCCACGTCTGAGCGCTCTCAGGCTTGGGGTTTTATAGGGATTTTAAGTCCTCAGGCTAAAATTCCAAGCAAGCTCCATTCACCAAGTGTTCTTGATTGTCCGGTGAATGGATTTCCTGGCTTGGAAAAATAGACCTAACCAGTGTCCGGACAGAGTCTCCTCATATGTAAAGAGACTCTGTATGTATTTTAATTTGGGTTATCAAGGCAGAAGTGGTGTGATCCGGGATTGGTGCCGATGGAAATCTCGGCAGAGTCTTCCCTTTTGTTTCCAGTGATTGCATCTCCAACACTGGTCTGACAGGTGGGTGATTCAGGACTAGCAGCGGATACTTTTTCTGAGGCTTGTCTTTGTCGACCTTGATTGTTTCCCAACAGAGATCTGCAGGGACGTTGGTCAGGTCCGGAGGTGGGTTCCTCCTCCGAGCTAGTCCTTTGTTTTCTTGCGTTGCCTTTGGAGGAAAACTCCCGGCCAGGCTTGGAAAAAGGGTTTATGTACATCTTTGGATTTTATATTATTTTAACACATATACATCTTATTTATACCTTTACGAATTTTTATTTACAAATAATTTATTACAAGGAGCACAGAATTGTTATAGATAAAAAAGACCAGCTATATTGATTGATTACATTTGGAAGATGATTACTAGACTAGCAAAAAGTAATCTGATACTATGTGAAGGGATTTCTTTCCTGAGTCTCCTCCCGTTTTTCCCCTCTCACCTCCCTCCAAATTCTTTGAAGCAGCAGTTGGCTGCTTTTTTGTTATTTAGGTGCTTGATGGTTTGTTTTACTTAGTTTGTAAATAAAATTATTTTTAACATGGAAATATTCCCTTTCGTGGTAAGCCTTGAAAGGTAGCAGAACTCTGGTGCAGCTGCCCCACTCCCCCTCGACCTGTGAAGCCTGGGGGAGGCTGGGCCAGACTCCAGCGTCTCCTAGGCAGGGGATGGAGACTGCGGTGACTCCTCCCCAGGCTGGGCCAGGCTCTGCTGTGGCCCCTCCCGGGAAGCCCTCCGGGTCCCATTCCAGTGGGGTGACTGAAGCCCTTCCCAGGGGGGCCCCTGGCCCTAGGCTGGGCCAGGCCATGGCTGCTGACATCTTGCCAATACCCCCCCTCCATGGCCCGCACAGGCGGCTCCAGGCCGAGGATGGGAGGACGGTCTGCTCCGGGCTGAGAGGCACCAGCGCATCACAGAGACAGATGAAGAGAACCTTTGCCTTTGAATAATTCATCCTTAAAATAATATCCCTTGAGTTCATGGTCCATGAACACACTTCTGAGTGGTGTGAAAATGGGAGAAAGGCATGATGGCAGAGTTTTTGCCCAGGCTACTGCCAGTTGTAGAAATGAAAAGCCATGAAAAAACTCTTTCTTGTGGAGTCCTCTCCATGGAATGACATGAGAAAATTCCTCTCCCTAAAAAGACTGATGAAACTTGTATAGTTGGTACTGCTTTAACATCCCAGCTTTTGTCTCTACGTTGTCAGTTGGGAAAGGAAAAAGGTTAGGTGGGGGGAGAAAAGGTTTCTGGAGGTTTTATTCTGGTTTCTTATTCCTGTAGTCCTGTTAATAAAGTTTCTTTATTTCTTTTAAGTTTTAAGCCTGTTTTGCCCTTCTCCTAATCCATATCTCACATCAAGAAATGAGTAAGTACCTTGGTGATTTTAGCTAGTGCTAAAACCCATCACACCTTTCATACAGTAAATCGGTATGTAAGTACTGGCTATTTTTGTTAAAATCACCACAGGGCTACAAGAAAAGTATGCATAAACAAATATAATTAAAACATGCATTTCATTTTATGAAACAACCTTACCAGAAAGGGTTATAACTTGTAACAGAAAACAACTTCAACATCTGTACAAATGCAAATTAAAAAATTATGTTTCGATACTTATTTTGTCTCTTTTTTTGTAATTTTCCCCTGATTTTTTTAATAGAGGGAAACCTCCTTTGCAGTGGATCAACTTTGACCCCTTAGAATTCTTAGAAGAGTTAAAAAAAATAAATTACCAAGTGGAAAGCTGGGAGGAAATGCTGAAAAAAGCAGCGGTTGGTCATGGTTATATGGATCGACCATGTCTGAATCCTGCTGATCCTGATTGCCCAATCACAGCTCCCAACAAAAATTCCACCAAAGTAAGTTTGCTTACCTTTGTGTAAATCTTTTCAAGGGAGGCTCTGTATGTGTGGTGAGAGAAAAGGGTACCATTCCCTTCCAAGTAAAATATATATTATGTTCTTCAGTGATTTATTTGGTTTCTAATATATATACCATTAACCCAGGATAACTAACTTTTTTCAGCCTGTGATGCAATATTAATCACACATATTTAGAGTGAAATTACAGTTCTCAGCTACTGGCTAGGTGTGGCAATGTGGACACATTATTTCAGCAGGCAACATGCCTCAGGCAGACACTCCTGGAATACAGCTACTGCTGTGCACTGACACTGCAGCAAGGTCTTCCTACAAGTAGGGCCAGTTTTGTTGATCCAACTTTATATATCCGTTTATCAGTCACTTTGGCTTTGGTGAAGTTGCTATCTGGTGAACAAGTATCAGGCTAGTTTGTCTATGTCTGTTTGTTGAACACATTTCTCTTTGTAGACTTCCTAGATGATCTTCATTATCTGTTATTTCAGTACACTAGGTGTTGATTTAGGATTTGTCTTAAGTTGTGCAACTGATGAATTGCTTCTTTAAAACTTTTTTCTAGCCTCTTGATGTACCTCTTGTTTTGAGTGGTGGATGCTATGGATTGTCAAGAAAATACATGCATTGGCAGGAGGAATTGATTATAGGTGGTACAGTCAAGAATAGTTCTGGTAAGCTTGTCAGGTAAGCAAACAAATGTTTACAGAAGAATTTTTAATTTTTCTTTGTTAGAGTTTGGGATTTTTTTGGCAGGGGCACAGATCATGCAAAATCAACTGCCTTTCAAAGGCTGTGAATGATATATATTATGAACCCGGGTATAGAAGGACATCCCTGATGAGGACAGAATTTAAAAGAGTGATTATTAAACAGCTGTTTAAATTTAAGGAGGTGTCATTGGTGCCTACTTCAAACCTAAAAATGATAGTGTACATTTCTCAGAAATATTTTTTTCCTGACAACTTTGTTGTTTAGAGTGTATGTATAAAGCATTGAACAGTATTTTAAATAATGAAAAACTTTGTGTTTTTGAAATATGATCAAAGGAAAAAAAGGGGAAATATAACTTTGGTAATGTGCCCACTCGTTGGACTTCTATCAGAAAACCAAAATCTCCATTGAACTGTTTAAGGTCAATACACAGAGAAAGGTATATTCTTTATGTCACTGTATCTTGAATACATTTTTGACTGACAAAATAAAACCATTTGTTTCAAACTTCTTGAAGAAGTCATGGAGCACTACTTTGGAGGGAAACCCCTTGAAATAGAACTGTGTTTTAAAAAGGACATATAAAAACATTATTTAGACGTATACACTGAATCCAAATTTATATTAAGTATAATTCTTGCATATTTAATACAGATAATTCTTACTAGAACTTTTTATATGGGTTTTTATGGTTTTTTTTTCATTGACATTAAGTACTGAAAATGTATTTAGTATTTTCTAAAAAATAGCCAAAAAATTTATTCTTGGAGAAAAATTAAATAGTTCCTTAAGCTTCTAAAATTATTGGATACAGTTACATACTGTGTAAATTTACAGTGGATAATTATTGCCTTTTGTGTATTTTTTGCTGCTTCTCAGGTGTCAGGAATTTAGTCTGGCATTTCTCTCCAAGGTATGAAAAAGACCAAGGTCTTCAAATGACAAATTGCCAACAGCATTTGCAAGATCTTATAGGAATAACTGTTCTTGTGTCCTTCTCATAGCAATCTGTTTGTCAGTCATGATCGTTACAAGTGATTTGCAGGGTTACATTCTTTGCTCCTGAAACTGATCCTATTGAAAATAATGGCAAAATACTCACTAACTTCAGTGAAATATAGACTTAACATCAGTACTATATAGACTAGTACAGTTTCACCAGATACATGGTAGAATAATTATACTCTGTTCAATTTTAATATCAACATGTGGCCTATAAAATCAAGAATTTATTCAAGCTCCTATTAGGCTTTCATTTGAGCCTTTATACAGTGAAAAAACATTTCTTGAAAATGCTTATTTTAATGCCTCTTTCTCCTCTCTCTTCTCTCCCTGTTACAGTGCCCAGGCTTTGCAAACCATGTTTCAGTTAATGACTCCTAAGCAAATGTATGAGCACTTCAAGGGGCATGAATATGTTTCACATATCAACTGGAGTGAGGATAAGGCAGCAGCAATTCTGGAAGCCTGGCAGCGGATGTATGTGGAGGTAAAACAGACAATAACCTAGATGTCTTGCTATATAACTTTACTAAGATCCACTGCCTTTAGTTGTGGCTATTTATAGTATTTTCTCAAGGAAAATGCTTGAACTGACTGTTGTGTCCTGGTTTTAAAGTTATCCTTATGCTGTAACAAGCTATTTTAAAAGGCTGATTTTTTTTTTTTTAATTAAGAAGCTGTAATAAATTATTGTTGTATTAAAAATTCGGAGTGTATATAAGAAAGATATGTTTTGTAGGAACAAAACAAAATATAAAGCATAGAAAAGCCTCTCCTCAAAGTAGGATGAGGCTTTTCTCCAAGGAGTTGCTGATTGCCAGCAACGCCCAAGATAACTAACCCAAACCGGCCCATCAACCCAAACAAACACACAGGACACGGACCATCAGGAAAACAATGAAACTAGCTCGGGAAATTATCTACCTCCGGACCCAAGCAACGCCCTGCGGATTCCAGTGGGTAGAGAAACCGATCAGTGGAAAAAGACAAGTTCCAAAAGAAAGACTTCGCCAGACTTAAACATTTCTGTGTTGAAAAAGCAATCAGGGGAGACAAAGGAGGAAACCCGGCCGAGATACCCATCGGCACCAGCCCGGATTCCACCACCCTGTCATGAAAAACCTAACATTGCAACACACAGAGTCTCCTTTACATATGAGGAGATTCTGGCCGGACACGAGATAATGTCATCATTCTATGTCAGGAAATCCATTCACTGGACAATCAAGGACACTTGGTGAATGGAACCTGCCTGGAATTTTGGCCTGAGGACTTAAAAATCCTATAAAACCCCAATCCTGAGGATGCTCAGACGTGGATTTGGGAAACCTATACCTCTGGTGTAGACCCCTGTCCACCCAGCGCTGCGCTGATCTTTTTATTGTGGGTTTTTATCGCTGTTTTTACTTATTATTGTTTATTAATAAATTTCTCTTTGATTTTATCCCAAAATTGCCTTTGCATTTATAACAGATTGGTGCCGTGACTCGGATCGGAAAAACTGTGGGAGAACCTCGCTATCCAGGGGGGTACCCCCGCTGATTTCAGCGGCCTGGGAAGCCGAGAACCTACGCAGTTCACTCCGACATCCGAACCAAATTTAGGCTAAGGTAAAAACCACAATAAAAGAGGATACGGATCCAAGAAGAGCTCGGGAAAAGAAGCCGCGGCTTGGTAGCTCATAAAAAGTCAGTTGTGCACGAAGACATCCTCGCAAGAAAATTGCTGTAAGTACTGCGAGGTTGAGCGGGGTGATTGGGCGAGCGTGTGTGAGACGTGATCTGATCACGGAGCGAGTGCGGACTCCAAAAGCCGCGGTTCCATCCTCCCGCGAGGGAATTGGCCGGCCACGGAGGAAGCGAATCGGTGTGAGAGGACTCTCTCTACGCGTTTGTAAAGCCTGGGGCCAAAGGGGTGCTCTGGGGGACCGATCACAAAGGGCTGGAAGAGGAAGAGGACGTCCAGTAGAGCTCTGGAAAGAGTAAACTCTTCTAGCAATTAGGATCCAGGAGAGGTCCGAAGGAGAGATCAAAGCGCTAAGAAAAACCCCGGAACAGCAAACCGCGAAGGTGAGTATTAGCAGACTTTTGACTCTCAAAACACAAACACAACGCAGAGTACTAGGTAAGACTCCTTTTTTTCACCATGGGACAGAAAAAGAGTAAAATACAAAAACCAGTAGATAAGAAAAACCCTTCCATAGAAACGAAGGAATTGTTAGACATCCCACCAGAAAGTCCTTTAGGTTGGTTGTTAAAATATTGGGAAAATTGCCCTGAGAGGAAAAAGAAGTCCAAGGCAAAAATGATCTACTATTGTGCCGAGGTTTGGGGTGAACAGGAACTGAGACCCCATCTCACTTGGCCAATATTAGGAACATTTGAAAAGTGGACGTGTAATGAGTTACTCTCTTATGTAGAGAGCAAGGTTTCCTCGGACTCCGAGGAAAAGGAATATGCCAGACTCTGGCTAAAGGCCAGAGTAGGACTATTTCCGATGAAACTAAAAAGTGAAATAAAAACAGAAACCTGGGAGCCCCTTGATCATTTACCCCCTCCATACCACGGGCCGGCAGGGTCTCCCGTGGTGGATCAAGTGGTGCCATCAGCTCCCACGAGCTCGCCAGCGCAACAAGGTGAAGCACACACATCGCGAACAGGGGAACCGGCGCCAGCAGTGGTTCCGGTGGCCCCTCCTCTGGCTCCTCCTGTGGGAACCGCAACCGCCGCTGTTTCCCCAGAAACCATGGTAGCGCAAAGTCGGGGATCTCCGTATCCCCCATTGCCCGTCCCGCTGCCCCAGCCAGGTTCCTCGAATTTGGCAAGGGGAATCCTTCATAATAACCTAGTGGCGACTGATTTTACATCAGCAATAAAGGAACAAACTCTCAAAAACCCCTATTCCCCCCCCGCAAGCAGGACTCGGTTTAAGGCTAGACAGATGAGTGAAGAATGGGAAGAGAATGAGAGTAGGCACAGAATGTTCCCTCTCAGGGAAGTGCCTACGGCTCCGGGAGTGATTGGGTTTGTGAATGTACCCCTAAATTCAGGGGATGTGCGAGCGTTTAAGAAAGAGATGGGACGATTGTTAGATGTTCCGTTTGGAGTAGCAGAGAGATTGGATGAATTTTTAGGCAGTAGCATTTATACATATGAGGATCTCATGGCTATCTTGAGATCTCTGTTTAGTCAAGAGGAAAGAGAAATGATTAAACAGGCTGGTATCAGAGACTGGGAGCGGCGAAACCCTCAGGGAACGCCAGGCGACCAGAAGTGGCCGAGCGTAAGCCCGAGTTGGAGCGCCCAAACAGAGGATGGCAGAAGGAGCATGAATGATTTAAGGAATATAATTGTGCAAGGAATAAGGGAAGCGGTTCCCCGGGGCCAAAATATTAGTAAGGTGTTTGGGGAATGTCAGGGGAAGGAGGAATCCCCCACCGAGTTGTTGGAGAGATTGCGGCGAAGTCTGCAGATTTATTCTGGGACAGACCCTAGCTCTCCGGTAGGAGAAGTGTTACTCAAAACACAATTCGTGGCGAAATCATGGGAGGATATTAGAAAGAAATTAGAAAAGATTGAAGGGTGGCAAGAGAAAGGTCTCCAAGAGCTTCTAAGGGAAGCTCAAAAGATTTATATGAGGAGAGAGGACGAGAAACAGAAACTTCAGGCCAAAATACTAGTGGCCGCAGTAAAAGAAGCTCAGAAACAAGAACAGGCGCACGGCAAGTTTAAAACAGCGCCGAAAAAGCCGCAGGAGCCACAGAAGGATGGCTCCGCCCCGCGGAAAGATCCCCCAGAATGTTTTTACTGTAAGAAAGTAGGACACATTCAGCGGAACTGCCGCCAGAAAATAAAAGATGAACAAGTATTTCAAGAAGATTAGGGAAGTCTTGGGCTCTTTCAGATGGGGACGATAACAGCTAAAGAGCCCTTGATAAAGTTAAAAGTGGGTCCCCATCGTTAGGAAATAGAATTTTTGGTTGACACGGGAGCTGAGAGAAGCACCCTGCAAAAATTACCCAGGGGATGCGTAGCAAGTAAAGAAAAGGTAGTGGTAATCGGTGCGAAGGGAGATCCCTTCAAAGTTTCTGTAATTAAAGATGTGGAAATAGAGTCTGAAAATAAAATATGCCTAGGAAATTTGTTATTAGTAGAAGAAGCCGATTACAATTTATTAGGAAGAGATATGATTGTCTCGTTAGGTATAAACATTGTTGTAAAGAATTCTGAATTAGTAATAAAGATATTTCATTTAACTCCGAAAGATGAAAGGGAAATTGATCCCAAAGTGTGGCATTCAAAAGGGGAGGTGGGGAAATTAGATATCACCCCCATCAAAATTGAAATAGAAAACCCAGAGGACCCGATAAGGGTAAAACAATATCCCATCCCGATAGAAGGGAAAAGGGGTTTGAAACTAGTAATTGATGACCTCCTTAGAGGAGGTACCCTCGAACCCTGCATGTCCCAACATAACACCCCCATCCTGGCAGTAAAGAAAGCGGATGGGAGCTTCCGACTGGTTCAGGATCTCAGGGCAGTAAATGCTAGAACCCGAACCAGGTTTCCGGTAGTGGCAAATCCTTATACTTTACTTAACAGACTCTCACCCGAGGATGTATGGTACAGTGTAATTGATTTAAAAGACGCATTCTGGACTTGTCCTTTGGATGAAGGGAGTAGGAATTTCTTTGCCTTTCAGTGGGAGGATCCGGACACGAATAGAAATCAACAATTAAGGTGGACGGTCCTCCCCCAGGGGTTTGTGGAATCACCCAATTTATTTGGACAGGCATTGGAACAATTACTTACTGAATTCATTCCAGAGGAAGGGACAAAGCTCTTACAATATGTGGATGATTTATTAATTGCTGGAACCATGGAAGAAAAAGTCAGAAAAAGTACAATTTCATTGTTGAATTTTTTGGGAAAAAAGGGTTTGAAAGTATCAAAATCCAAACTGCAGTTTACGGAGCCCGAGGTAAAATATCTGGGACATTGGATTTCTCAGGGGAAAAAGATGTTAGATCCTGACAGAGTGGCTGGGATTCTCGTGCTCCCAGCCCCAAAAACGAAAAGACAAATCAGGCAATTTTTAGGGCTCCTGGGATATTGCAGACAGTGGATTGAAGGATACAGCGAAAAAGTAAAATTTTTGTATGAGAGATTAAACACAGATAGAGTGAAATGGACCACTCAGGATGAAAGCAAGTTTCAGGAATTGAAAACTGCACTTATAACTGCCCCTGTTCTAACCTTGCCAGACACAAACAAAGAATTCCAGCTATTTGTTGATGTAAGTGGACAAACAGCCCAAGGAGTTCTGACCCAGGAGTGGGCAGAAAAGAAAAAGCCCATAGGATTTTTATCAAAAATCCTAGATCCAGTCAGTCGAGGGTGGCCTACTTGCTTGCAAGCAATTGTTGCAGTAGCTCTGTTAGTTGGGGAAGCAAAAAAGATAACTTTTGGAGCCTCTTTAACAGTCTACACCCCACACGATGTAAGAAATATCTTACAACAAAAAGCCGAGAAATGGCTAACTGATTCAAGACTTCTGAAATATGAAGCCATGCTAATCAGTTCACCAGGCCTCGAGTTAAGAACAACTACTGCCCAAAACCCGGCGCAGTTTTTGTTTGGGGAACCAACAGGTGAGCTATTGCATGATTGCATTGAAGCAGTAGAATTGCAAACTAAGGTAAGACCGGACCTGGAAGATCAAGAGTTAGAAGGGGGGGAAAAATGGTTCATTGATGGTTCATCAAAAATGGTAGAAGGAAAAAGAAAGTCAGGTTATGCCATCATAAATGGTAAGACCGAACAAATCATAGAATCAGGTCCCTTGCAGGCATGCTGGTCGGCTCAAGCCTGTGAACTATTTGCACTCTCAAGAGCCCTCAAAGGCCTGAAGGGAAAAAGGGGAACTATTTTCACGGATTCAAAGTATGCATTTGGGGTAGTGCATACTTTCGGAAAAATATGGGAAGAAAGAGGTTTAATAAACACCAAGGGAAAAAGATTAATACATGGAGAAATAATTAAACAAATTTTAGAAGCTGTCAGAGAGCCCCAGGAGATATCCGTAGTCCATGTAAAAGGACACCAAACTGGGTGGCGGTTTCACACCAGGGGAAACAATCTAGCGGACAAAGAAGCGAAACGAGCTGCGTTACGGGCGGTAAGTATTCCCGAGATCAGTCCCAAAGAAACCCCAGAAGTGTCCGTGCTTCCTTCAGAGAAGGAGCAAGAAGATTTCAAGAAGGTAGGTGGATATTTTAAAGAAAATAAATGGTGGTTGCCAGACGGGAGGGAGCTGGTTCCAAAAAGTATAGCGAGAGGAATACTCAGGAGATTGCATGAACAAACCCACTGGGGAACCAGAGCACTGGCTGAACAATTTTTAAAATTTTTCGGATGTAAAGGAATCTTTGAACTTGCCAAGCAAGAGGTACAGGGGTGCGTGATATGCCAGAAAGTAAATCGTGCCAATTCAAAACAAACAAATTGGGGTGGCCGACCACTTTCGTATAGGCCATTCGAGAGAGTCCAGGTAGATTTCACGGAATTACCAAAGATTGGGAGAAATAAATATTTACTAATGATAGTAGATAAACTGACACATTGGGTCGAGGCATTTCCCAGAGCAAAGGCTACGGCCCAAACCGTGTCTAAAATTCTACTAGAGGAAATAATTCCTAGATATGGGATAATAGACCATATCGATTCGGATCAAGGGACTCACTTCACCTCCAAAATCATTAAACAACTGTCAGAAGCATTGGGAATCAGATGGCAATATCACACCCCCTGGCACCCTCAAAGCTCGGGACAGGTAGAAAGGATGAATCAAACATTAAAATCGCAATTGTCCAAATTAATAATCGAAACAAAAATGACTTGGGTCCGATGTCTTCCTTTAGCTTTGTTAAACATCAGGACCATGCCTCATTCTGAAACCGGTTTATCCCCTTTTGAAATGCTATATGGAATGCCATATAGGCATGGGATGCCGGTGGCACACCCCCAAATAGAGGATGTGCAATTACAACCTTATCTCATTTCTATAAATAAAAATCTACAGGAACTCCGGAAAAAAGGACTGATTCCTCAAAGCACGACACTGGGATTTCCAATTCACAAAATCCAGCCGGGCGACAAAGTATTGATTAAAGTGTGGAGGGAACTTCCCCTCAGTCCTCATTGGGAAGGCCCGTTCCTCGTTCTCCTGACCACGGACACCGCTGTATGAACGGCCGAGAAAGGGTGGACTCACTTTTCTCGGGCCAAGAAAGTTCCGGATTGCCAAGCCCCCGAGTGGAAGATCACCACCCCGCCAGGAGATTTGAAAATCAAGCTCCGAAGGCACCACAAATGAACAATAGCGAAAGGATAAGTTGCAATATCCGCGATTGTTATTGTTTCCCGTTTGTACATTTTAAGTGCGCTTATTGTAAGCAGATTTGGGTAACTCATTGCATAAGGGGTTATAAACCGAGGGGATTGTGCACTAGGTGCCACGAGAGGGAGTTAGACCAGACCAATCGATTCCTGATACTTGCAACTCGAGCGGGCCTTTTGGAACTTGACTCTCCGGAGTGGTTCCTGTTTTATCAAAAAGGATTAGGGGGTCAGCTTGATTGCAAAGCAGAACCCTTGGAAATTGAGTGTCGGAGGACTGTAAAAGTACCTTGCAGATTTGAACCAGTTAAAGCATCTCGGTGGGCAACCTTCAAGCGGAGGTTTGCCATCAGGACATCAAGGGCCCCTGAAGACAGTCCTTGCTGCCGGGAAGATGGTTATCCCCGCCGTATACTTTTGTACGGGCGGAGGGAATGGCAGAGGGATGCAATTGTGGGGAATCCTGATGTCCCTGAGCCTAGTCATGTGCTCGATCAAGAAAATAGAGGCCGAGGTTCCCCCAGGGGAGGTTCCCCAGGGGAAGTGTGAGCAGTGTCAGACTGCCACAGAAAACGAGCTCTTGACCGAGTGCCCTTCGGAACTACACGCAGGTATTTGTTGGTTAAACGGCACTCAGTTCGAATTGTGTAAATCAAAAAAGAAAATCTGGTGCTCGAATTCGAGAGTAAGTATCAAGGAAAAACCCATTCGGAACTTGGAAGGAATAGGGGTTGTAAGGACCCACTTCCGAAACAAAAGAGAAATAAAGGGAATTCCCCCAATCGAGGTCTGTGGACAGTGTAATAAGACTGTCTGGATTGGGGGAAAGAAGCATTCGACGTTTTTGGCATACCACCGAGTTAACCCTACATGCTACAATGAAGCAAACTTAAAACCGTGCATGATGGGGGGAAAATTGTACTGGGAAGGGAAAAATGTGAAACACGAGGCAAGGCTGACATTCAATAATGAACCCATAATTTTGGAACTATTGAAGTCAGATGATGAGAACTCGTGTCTTCAATTTGACCCAGTGTTCTGCTTTTCAAAGGATGAAAAGGGATTAGATCCAGAGAGTAAAATAAAACAAATAGCTATAGACATAAAACGACAAGAAATGGAAAATAAAAAGAAAAGGCTGGAGCAAGAGAGGTTAAACTCTCTCAGTGAACAATATGAATTATTAGAAAGATAATACGATAATTGGAAATTACCCAGCCCCAACCAAAACCTGTTTGTTGATCTAATGCAGGAAATAGCCACCGAATTAGGTATATCCAACTGCTGGATATGCGGTGGCTTAAAATCAGCCGAGAGATGGCCATGGAAAGGAGAGGGATTGACCCCGGAACAGATATTAAAAGGGACAGAATTAAAATTCTCGAAAACAACCCGGAGGCCAGAAGGATGGGTCATAGATGACCGAATAATTGGGACTTTTTGCATTAGCCGGGAGGGAAAAGAGTTTACCGATTTGGTAGGATACACTCCGTGTGTGAATACCCTCACGGTAAACTCAGAAAAGAAAACAAAAATCTGGCACCCGGAATCACCCGAAGGATATTGGATCTCCTATCGGGAAAACAATTGCGAGTGGATAGAGACTATCGGATTATGTTGGAACAAGAAACCAGGGGCCAATCCCTTCCATGCTTTCATAGGCCTGAGGGATTATTGGGAGGATCCGGCAAAAACTAATAAAAACTGGGAAGCTCCCGATGGAATTTACTGGATATGCGGGAAAAAGGCATACAGTGAATTACCTCGGAAGTGGAAAGGGTCATGCACACTCGGACTAATTCGGCCATTTTTCTTTACACTACCAAAAGGTGAAAGTAAGTCCCTAGGGGCTCCCCTCTTTGAAACCTTAGCTCGACAAAAGAGGGACCTAAAAAAGATATTACCGATAGCAGGAGGGAGCCAGAAATGGAACGAGGAGGAATGGCCGGCCGAGAGAATCATACAATACTATGGTCCGGCCACTTGGGCGAATGATGGCAGTTGGGGTTATAGAACCCCCATTTATCTCCTCAATCGGCTCATTCGACTGCAAGCGGTAATGGAGGTAGTTTCAAATCACACCTCAGAAGCCCTGGAACTCCTAGCAAGGCAACATTCTCAAATGAGGGCCTTTGTTTATCAGAACAGACTGGCTCTCGACTACTTGCTAGCTGAGGAGGGAGGGGTGTGCGGGAGATTTAATGAATCAGAGTGTTGCATGGAAATAGATGATTATGGCGAGACTATAAAGGGACTAGCTGCGGAAATCAAGAAAGTGGCACATGTGCCAGTTCAAAAATGGAATTCTATTCTACAAGCCTCTTGGTGGGACCAAATTTTCGGGCAAGGGGCTTGGTGGAAAAAGCTAGTATTCTTTATAGGATGTTCAATAGCCGGAATCATCTTTTTGCCTTGTTTAATTCCTTGTCTGATTAGGCTAATACAATCTGTAGTGCAAGGAATGCAAATTGCCGCCCTCCCAATAGATCCGGAAAAATCACAAGATAAAAATGCCCTTCTTTCTAAATTACTGATTTTAGAAGAAGAGAAAGAGAGTGATAAGGCATTAAAGGCCTTAGAAAAATTTGAAAACGAACATATGCTGACCACTGAAATTGACAATTAAACAAAGAAAAAAATGATAATGAAAAAGAATAAGAAAAGGATACTTTTCTTTAAAAGAAAGTGTGAAAGTAACGAATTTTTAAATGTGATAAATTATTAGGTGGGGGACTGTAATAAATTATTGTTGTATTAAAAATTCGGAGTGTATATAAGAAAGATATGTTTTGTAGGAACAAAACAAAATATAAAGCATAGAAAAGCCTCTCCTCAAAGTAGGATGAGGCTTTTCTCCAAGGAGTTGCTGATTGCCAGCAACGCCCAAGATAACTAACCCAAACCGGCCCATCAACCCAAACAAACACACAGGACACGGACCATCAGGAAAACAATGAAACTAGCTCGGGAAATTATCTACCTCCGGACCCAAGCAACGCCCTGCGGATTCCAGTGGGTAGAGAAACCGATCAGTGGAAAAAGACAAGTTCCAAAAGAAAGACTTCGCCAGACTTAAACATTTCTGTGTTGAAAAAGCAATCAGGGGAGACAAAGGAGAAAACCCGGCCGAGATACCCATCGGCACCAGCCCGGATTCCACCACCCTGTCATGAAAAACCTAACATTGCAACACACAGAGTCTCCTTTACATATGAGGAGATTCTGGCCGGACACGAGATAATGTCATCATTCTATGTCAGGAAATCCATTCACTGGACAATCAAGGACACTTGGTGAATGGAACCTGCCTGGAATTTTGGCCTGAGGACTTAAAAATCCTATAAAACCCCAATCCTGAGGATGCTCAGACGTGGATTTGGGAAACCTATACCTCTGGTGTAGACCCCTGTCCACCCAGCGCTGCGCTGATCTTTTTATTGTGGGTTTTTATCGCTGTTTTTACTTATTATTGTTTATTAATAAATTTCTCTTTGATTTTATCCCAAAATTGCCTTTGCATTTATAACAAAGCTGCTTGCTTACTCACATATAAGAAGCCATGAAGGTTTTACTGTTTGCTGGACCTTGGATTAAAGGCAAAACTCATCTCATACAACAGCAAATCAATGACACAGAAAGAAGAATTTTTTGAATGAGCTGTGAATACAGTGGCCTTTAATGAAGATGCAAATTCTTGTTTGATAATCAGTAGCTTGCAGGAAATAATTACCAAAAATATTTATTTCATGTAGCCTCAGTGAAATCTCTGTTATAGAGTGTGTGCTTTAATAGGAACATTAAGGCAAACATAGTTGATTTCAGATATGTGCTGTAGAAGATGATATGGACTTTTTTCTTAGACACACTAAGTTATATTTTTCTTTCTGTAGGTTGTTCATCAAAGTGTTGCACAAAACTCTACTCAAAAGGTGCTTTCCTTTACTACAACTACCCTGGATGATATTCTAAAGTCATTTTCAGATGTCAGTGTTATCAGAGTAGCTAGTGGCTACTTACTAATGGTAAGAAATTGAATTCTATTTATTTAATTGACTCCAGTAGTATACCAGGGCTCAAATGGCTGCCTTCTTGTTACCAGTTAACAGTCCAGAACATTTTCAGAAAAAGAAAAGTTGCAGTTTGTAAACATTTGCTCGGGATTGTCATCTATTCATCTATGTAACATCTCTGATATTTCTGTTCTTTTTAAAAACACTTGTAACCTATGTATGTTGTTGGGGGAGATAGCCAGTAGAGGAGGATCCATTCTAATCCAATCCTTGCTTTGCTTTCAGCTTGCCTATGCCTGTTTAACAATGCTGCGGTGGGACTGTGCAAAGTCTCAGGGTGCTGTGGGGCTGGCAGGAATCTTCTTGGTTGCTCTCTCAGTGGCTGCAGGACTGGGTCTGTGCTCATTGATTGGAATTTCCTTTAATGCTGCCACAACTCAGGTATTAAGGAGCCAAAAGTCTGCTGCTAAATTGCAAGAACTTTGTTAGTAAATAAACACATCTGAATCAATATTTGAAAAAAAAAAAATCTGAGAAAAATACAAGTAAAAATAGAAAAATCAAAATACTTTCTCCTATCTAGTAGCTTGTGCTGTGAGAAAATGAGAACATGCTGCCAAATGATTTTAAGAAAAAGGCAGATATCCTGAAATTTGTTTAATTATGTAGATTCTAGGATATTTGTTTTTCTGTCTCAGTATGAGTGCAAGTATCCAGTTGTACACAAAAGAATGCAAGTTTTGCCCTTACATCTGAATATATCAGGATGTTCAACTCTTGATAATATTTTGAAAATAACTTGAAATATTATCTGTTATTCTTTGCCTACCAAAAACTTGAATTAGTTTTAGTGAGGTTTTGTACTTGTAAATGGCATACTGCAAGTTTCTCATTAATTTTTCAGAATGAAAGTTAATAGCTGTATTGCATCATATTGATTTTCATTTTAGCCTTGGAGTTCTGTTCAGAATGAAGTGTAAAAAATATTTTGATTAGCTGGCTAATGACTAGCTTAATGGTAAATTATAAGAATAATATAAAAATGTTATTGGTTTTTTTGCTTGTTTTGTTTCTTCCTGAAGGTTTTGCCTTTTCTTGCTCTTGGAGTTGGTGTAGATGATATATTCCTTCTGGTACATGCATTTAGTGAAACAGGGCAGAATAAGAGAATTCCATTTGAGGTAATGAAAAAATTGTGTTGGGGACAATAAAAGAATAAAGTAAAAGAAAAAGCCTTGTGGAGGAAAATATACCTAAAATTAGTTAGTAATGATTTTTTAGAAAATCTTTTGTTCTAGAGATCTTTGTCCTAGGGCCTGTTGTTTTTTTCCTTTTATTTATAATTACCCATGACATTCACATAGTCACATTATGAAATCTAAGATCTTCCTCATTTTTATATTTTCCTTTTATTGATATTTTTATTGTCAGTCCAGAGTTTCATATCCAAAGTATAAGTCATTTAAAAGCAATATATATTTGTCAGTTTTGTTTTGTACAAGCAATGTTTTCCATGTGCTCTTTCCAGTTGGTTTGGCATGCAGGCAATAAGAACTCATTGTGCTATAACCTGCATATGCTTCAAAATAACCTGCTGAGTTGGGAAAGGGTCCTGTGTTTGATTCTCTCTGGCTTTTGTGTGCTTCCTGGTATTTCTGTTTGTTGGGGTTTTTTCTTACATGCCTCTTTAAGACATTATGTATCTTCACTGTTAATGCATGCTTATTTTCAATGAAAAATGTTAAGAACAAGTGACTGCACTAATACAAAACACATCCTGCTTAATTGATGTATTTGATATAATCAGTATCCATTTAGCTTTGACTTTTAAAGCCAGTGTCATCTTTGATAATGTTTGCTACCCTCAAAAAATGTAAGCACTTAATCCGTTATCTGCTTTTCTCCTGGAAAATGTACTTAGTATATTATTTACTCTTACAAACTCTTAAATGCATACTTTTATTCAGAATTTCCTTGTAATAGTTTTCACTGTTACCATGTTATATCTGTAGGATGATCCCTTCATTTGCAGGACATTACCTTATTCATTTGACTTTGTTTTGCAGGACAGAACAGGTGAATGTTTGAAGCGAACAGGAGCAAGTGTAGCCCTTACATCTATCAGCAATGTTACTGCTTTCTTTATGGCTGCCTTAATTCCTATTCCTGCTTTACGAGCATTTTCACTCCAAGTAAGTTTTAATGTTGTTTTGTTAGCTCTTGTAGATAGTGTCATTGTGAAAATGAATGATAAAGACCATGTTCAGTGTTTCTGTAGTTCACTCAACCAATATGGGATCACTGTTTACTATAGTTCTTGGTGATAACCAACTGATTTCTCCTCTTGGTTCTACTCCTTCCATTTCTCATGCCTTGAGTCTTTCATATCCTGTTCATAGGTGAAAGAATATCCTGCCCCATCCCAACTAAGTTGAGTGCAAAAACCAAGAAGTATGTAACTAAGCAGAAACAAGTCTCAGGCAAGATTTTAATTCTTAAGGCAGTCTAGACCAGTACCCTGTACTCTAGTTTACACTATTGCATTCCTAAGTAGATATTTATTCCTTTCATTGACGTTTGTCCAATTTGCTGCTATTACAAACCATAATCTAAGTTCAATGACAGCAGCAAAAATGCATTTGCCACATTAATAATTACTGCTGCAGTTTATACTACTTCCCAATGTAATTTTAGCAAAATGTTGGAGAAAAATTCACCAAGAATTTTCTGTTCTGTTCTGAGAGAAAATGTGATTTTTCTGTGCTGAAGCATTTATTCCTGACAGCTGGTCAGTGAGCCTACCAGGGGAGGTGCCCCACTGGACCTACTGTTTATAAACAGAGAAGAGCTGGTGGGAGATGTGGTGGTCTTGGTCTCTTGGTTTGAAAGACAGGTGTCTGCCAAGGAAGACGCAAACCTCCCTTGGAATATAAAATGTGACCCCCTTCCCTCCCAGTTATTATAACTCCAAAATTATGGGGCTTTCAGGCAAAGATATGGGAAAAGGAATAACAGTTCTTTACTAGTATGTATAACATACATACACATGTACATATGTTATACATATGTATAATGAGGCAAAAAAACAATGACAGCAACAACAAAATCAGAAACCCAGTAACAACCATCTCTTGGCTGTCAAGCACCTTCCCCTTTAGTGAAGTTATGGTCACAGCCAGCAGGGGCGCTGTTGGCACTGGGCAGGGTAGGTGCAATGATTCCCCTACTACTGCAGGAGGTGCTGCGGCACGAGTTCAATTGCATCTCCCTCACGTGGTAATGGGAGGCCAATAGGATGGCGAAAAATGGGCTGCAGCAGGAACCTTGGAGCGGTGGCTGGGATGGCAGAGGCAGGCATACCCCCTGGGGTGGCAAACAAAATGTAACAGAAAACTCTGCAACCTTAGCAGGAGCCGCAGGGGTCAGGCGGATATGGGGTATTGGGTTAGAGTGTAAAAAGAAAGCCTGAGGCAGCGTCAGAAAACAGCGGGGTTTGGCAGCGGCAGCCGGGCTTCTCCGTAGCAGCTGCTGCACACAGCTGGGGAAATGCGCCCCCTGGGAGGGGGGATGGGGTCAGGGTCCCGAGTTTTCCCCTGAGGCACTCAAAAAGATGGTGAGGGTCCTTTCCAGTCAGGTCGGGTGTTAATAAGGTCCCAATTCAACAACTGCTCTAACGAGGAAAGTCTCACCCACGGTAGGAGAAGCAATGGGAGGACAAACACTCCATAGTGGCAGCAAATCGTCCAGGAAGCGACTGCAGACCAGCTGTCCCTCCTCCGATGCTGAGAGAAAGAGAGAGCTAGAAGCTGCATCCGGCCCCTTCCCTCCTGCCCAAAATCTCAGGGTAACTGCCTTTCCCAAGAGAAAACTCCTCATATAGGAGAGTAGCCAGCTGCATCCTTCCCCATCCTCCTCCCAGCCACGTCTTTTGTTCTCTTAAGTATTGGTAGTTATTGTCTCTTAGCAACAGATGGGAAAAAATTCCAAGAGAGAAAGAAGAAAAGGAAAAATCCTAACCTCCAACACTTGGGCATAGCTATCAGGAAATTATAGTTTTCGATTCTTGGTGAAGTAAGGAAGGGGATCAGCAAAACCACTACTTAGGACTTATGGAGGGAAGACTTTGGCATGTTCAGGACACTGGTTCAGAGAGTTCCTTGGGAAACAGTCCTTACAAACTAAGGGGTCAAGGAAGGCTGGACATACTTTAAAATGGAAATCTTAAAGGCATAGGAGCAATCCCTCCCTATGTGCCAAATGATGAGCGAGAAAGGAAGAAGAGTGGCCTGGCTGAACAGGGAGCTTTTGCTGGAGGTCAGGCTAAAAAAGAGAGTTTATGACCTTTAGATGAAGGGGCAGGCAACTGAGGAAGAGTACAAGGATGTCATTAGGTCAGGGATGGAGGAGGGGCATTGCTGGAAACATTGAGAGCAATTTAAACATCTCTAAAGGAGCGCAGCAAGGAAGTTTGCCAGGCAGGGTGAGCAGGCAGAACTCCTCTCTAACCATCTGGAAGGAAGGAGCCAATAGAGGCAGGTAAACAGACTCAGTGGCTAGTGGAGAAGATCCTGAAGACATCCTTTCATTCCCAGCCTTATTAGCATACTAGCATAAGCTTCTTCAGTTATGGTGTTGACATGCTGTAAATCTCAATCCCCTGTAGCTGCTGGAGACACTGACCCAGCCATATCTGAGGTCTCCAGCCAGCCAGACTTGCTGATGGTAAATGCAGCTCCCCAGGTCATAGGTTGCCGAGAGTACCTGATGGCCTCTCTGAGAAACTGGGGCAGACAAGCAGATCTTTTGCAGAAGGTGCGCTGTGGTTGAGGACCTGTGTTACCAGGTGAAGGAGCTACAGCAGGAAGTGAATAGGTTACGTAGTATTCGAGTGAACAAGCAAGAGATTGGTTATTTTCAGAAATGCTACAGTCTCAAGACTCTCAGGAGTCTTAAACCTTCATTGTAGTGGAAAAGCAGGGGGACTCAGAACCCTGTAAGGTCAAGGGACTGTTAATCAAGGGTTTGTTGAAGATGAAGGCTAGAAGCAGGTCACTGCATGTACCAGGAGGAAGGTTCCTCCTCCTCAGAATCTGACAAGTAGGACTGGCAGTTTCTACAACAGGTATGGAGCTCTGGAACTAGAAGGCCAGACAACTGATGAGATGGGAAAAAGTCCTTCTGGGATAGAGAGGCCTCCTAAAGCAACTCCAACTGTATGCGCATCATGACCTCCTCTGTTAAGAGGAGGAAAGTAGTTGTAATAGGAGATTCCCTTCTAAGGGGAATGGAGGCCCAGTATGCAGACTGGACTGAACTCACACAGAAGCCTGCTGTCTCCCAGGGGCTTGGATAAGGGACAGTACTGGAAAACTCTCCAGTCTAGTATGGCCCTCTGATTATTAACTGGTATTGGTTCTTCAAGTGACAAGATAACAAAGAGAAGTCCAAAGGCAATCAAAAGGGATTTCAGGGCACTGGGACGATTGGTTGAAGGATCAGGAGCACAGGTAGTGTTTTCTTAAAGCCTTCCAGTAGCAAGGAAGAATATTGAAAGGAACAGGCAGACCCATCAGGTCAACACATGGATCCGAGGCTGGTGTCACCAGAAAAATTTGAGGGTTTTTGACCATGGGATGGTCTATTCTACACCTGGTCTACTGACACCTGACAGGATGCACCTTTCTCAGAGGGGAAAAAGGGTTCTAGAACAGGAGCTAGCAGGGTTTGTTGATAGAGCTTTAAATTAGATTTGAAGGGGGAAAGGGACAAAACCAGGCATGCCAGTGAGAAGCAATGGGATGGCATGCCAAAACTTGAGGAACTGAGCACTAGTGGGATCCCTCAATCTGCTCCACGAAGTGTCGGCTACAATGAACCACACTTGAAATGTTGCTATACCAACGCACACAGCATGATAAACAAGAGTAGCTCAAACCTTTGACCCAGTCCCAGAGATATGACATCATTGTCATAAGCAAAACCTGGTGAGATGAGTACTGTGACTGGAGTGTCCTGCTAGATAGTTCCAGGCTCTTCAGGAGTGATAGGCAGGGCAGAAGAGGCAGAGGGTGGCACTGTATGTGACAGAAGGATTAGAATGTATGGAGCTCACAGCTGGCAATGGTACAGTTGAGAATCTCTGGGTAAGAATCAAGGAGCAGACAAGTAACGTGAATATCATTGTGGGAGTCTGCTGTAGACCTCCTAGCCCAGACAATGATGCTGACAAACTATTCTTTGAGGAACTAAGGGACATCTGCAAATCAACTTCCGTTGTCCTTATGGGGGACTTCAACTTGCTGGAATTTAATTGGGAACACCACACAGCTGGCATAAACATGTCCAGAAAATTCCTAAAACACCAGGATGAGAGCTTCAAGAACAGGTCCGAGGAAAAATGCCCTCCTTGATTTGTTCCTTATTAACAGAGAGTGTCTCATGAGTGAAGTGGCAACTGGTGGCTGCCTTGGCCACAGCAACCTTGAAGCAATCGAATTTAAAATCTTTGGTGACAGGAGGAAAAGTGTCAGCAAAACTTCAGCCCTAAACACAAGGAGAGTAGAATACAGGCTGCTCAGGGAACTAGTAAGGTCCCCTGTAAAAATGTTTTTGCAGATGTTGGGGTACATCAGTGCTGATCACTTTTTAAACATGACCTCTTAAAGGCACAGGAGCAGCAATTCCCAAATGCCAGAAGTCAAGGAAGCGAGACAGAAGGCTGGCTTGGCTGAGCAGGGATCTTCTCTTGGATATAAGGCGAAAAAAGAAGGTGTATGCTCACTGGAAGCAAGGTCATGTGACATGGGAGGAATACAGAGATGCTGCTCACCACTGCAGGGAGAAAATTCATGCAGACAAAGCTCAATTGGAGCTGAAGCTGCCAGAACTGGGGGACAATAGAAAGTTTTTTAGATATGTTAATAGCAAAAGACAGTGCAGAAACAACATTGGCTTGTTCCAGGATGAGGATGGTCACCTCACAAACAGGGACATGGACAATGCAGAGAAGTTTAATGCTTTCTTTGCCTCTGTCTTCAACATGGATGCTAGACCAAGGGGGTCCCAGTGCCCTGAGCTGCAGGACCATGCCTGTGAGAATGATAAACTCCCAGTCAACCCTGAAATTGTGCAGGATCCGCTACTCCAGCTGGATACCTATAAGTCTATGGGGCCTGATGTGATTCATCTGAGAATACTCAAAGACCTGGTTGATGTCTTTGTGAGGCCACTCTCAGTGATTTTGGAATGGTCTTGGGAATCTGGAAAGGTCCCAGTTGACTGGAAATTGTCAACTTTCAAAAAGAGAAAAAAGAATGATCCTGGAAACTACAGGCCTGTCAGTCTCACTTTTCTGCCTGGTAAAGTTATGGAGATTATTCTGGGAGTTACTTGAATACACATGAAGGACAATGCAGTCATCAGTCACAGCCAGCATGGCTTCATGAAAGGAAAGTCCTGTTCATAAAACCTGATTACCTTTTATGACAAGGTAATCCACCTGGTTGATCAAGGGAAGCCAGGTGACCATCTTTTTGGATTTCACTAAAGCTTTCAATACTGTCTCTCTCAGGATACTTCTGGACAAACTGTCCAGGCCACAGCTGGATAAACACGTCATGTGATGGGTGAGGAACTGTCTCATGGATTGGGCACAAACGGTTATAGTAAATGGGGTGACATCAGACTGGTGACCTGTCATTAGTGGGATTCCACAAGGCTCTGTGGCAGGATGTCTCACCCCTGCCCTAGGAGGGCCTGTTTCCTATTAGCTGGTACGATAACTCAAGGCATCTTCCCCCTCACGTGAATCTGCTAATTGGTGAAATAATCAGGACAGCTTGTCTTGTAGTGAGTTATTTCAGCACCATGGAGGTGACATTCCCAGCTGACAGTAAATATCTTGCTGTGGAAGCTAATTGTAGGAAGATTAAGCTGGAATTTCTAACTGACAGAGACTTCAGTTTACAAATTATAAAAGTTACACTATACTTTCACAAAGTAGAAGTCTTCTGCACATTCCCTGGAAATGTGTGGGGCTTTTCCCCAAAGTCGGGACACCGCTTTATGGTTACTCTCTCAAGGGTTGAGTAAAAGGACTCTGTGTATGCCATCCTCAATTTGGTGGTGTCACATTGACACCTAATCTATACTATTACTTTGCTAGCGATAATATAGCTACATTTATGTCATTCACTGTTTTATGTAATCTACTAGTAGTTCTTTTGTTTTATCCTGTGTAGCAAGTAACTCTGTTTAAGGCCTTTTTTTCTGTTAATCTCCTGTCTATTCAATAAATAACTAATTTTATAATAGACCTGGTCTGCCATTCTTGAGTACTTGCAAGCCAAAGCTGTTTAGATACGGGCCAACTAAGTACAGCTCCTGCCAAAAAACCTGAGCCTAAGGTGGGGCTTGTCTAAAGCTCTCACTCAATCCATTACAGGCTCCATCTTAGGCCCTGTGCTCTTCAATATCTTCATAAAGGACTTGAATACAGGAATTAAAGGGATACTAAGCAAGTTTGCTGATGATACACAATTGGGAGGACCTGTTGACTCCCTCAAAGGCAGAGAGGCCTTGCAGAGACCTCAACAAATGAGAGGACTGGGCAATCACCAGCTCTATGAAGTTTAACTAAGTGTCCTGGGGTGACTTTATGATACTGGTATCCCCAATCGTCTGGTTTATGTTATATATTAAGTTCTGCACCTTTAAGACTGGCTCTGAGAGCAACAGAGGGGGGAAGAAGAAGCGCGCAGTTTGTGTTAAAGAAAAACATCACTCCCACACATCTCGCTCCTGGACTGTGGTGTCTGCAGCACGGACAGACAGCGGGACAGAGCTTCTCTCTGGTTTTTAGTTAGTTTTAGCTAGCTGAGGCAGAGGAGTTCCCTGGACCTTTGTTTTTTTTCCTTTTTTCCTGGATCTGTGCAAGCCTGCTCTGGACTGAACGCCCAGCCAAACCCCGGGAGCTCACGCCTGTGGCCCACCGGGGCCTGGGCCTCGGCACTTTCCAGTGCCGGAGGGACTGATAAGAAACTGAGCGAGCCGTTCACCACATGAAAAGGACTTTTCTTCCTAGATTTGCCATCCCATTGAACAACAAGAGGTTTTATTATTTAATATTACTCAATTTCTGTTAAATAAACAGCTTTTTCCACTTCTCTCCAAAGAATTTTTTTTTCTTTTCCCGGACCAGAAAGTGAGGAGGGGCATTTCCCTGGGGAAATCTCCATTTGGAGTTTTCCTTCCTAATTTGCCCTAAACTAGGACACTAAGACAAGTGCTGGATTCTGTACCTGGGACAGGGCAACCGTGGATGTATGGACAGACTGGGGAATGAGAGGCTGGAGAGCAGCACCACAGAAAGGGACCTGGGAATCTTGGTCAATGGCAAGTTGAATGAGTCAGCAGTGCCCTGGCAGCCAGGAGGACCAACCCTGCTCTGGGGTGCATCAGGCACAGCATCGCCAGCTGGTCGAGGGAGGCACTCTACTCTGCACTGGTGTGGTGTCACCTTGAGTACTGGGGGCAGTTTTGGGCACCACAATATAAGAGACATTAAGCCATTAGAGAGCATCCAAAGGAAGGGTACGAAGATGGTGAAGAGTCTAGAGGGGACACCATACGTGGAGTGGCTGAGGTTACTCAGCTTTTTCAGCCTGGAGGAGACAGAGGGGAGACCTCATAGCAATCTACAGTTTCCTCACAAGGGGAAACAGTGGGGCAGGCACCGACCTCTTCTCTCTAATGATCAGTGACAGCAAATGTCACCTCAGTCTTCAAAAAAGGCACAAAGGAAGACACAGGGAACTACCATCCAGTCAGCCTCACCTTGATCCCTGGAAACGTAATGGAGCGCCTCTTTCTGGAGGCCTTCTCTATCCACAGGGAGGACAAGAAGACAATCAGAAGCCAGCATGGATTCACTAGAGGGAAATCATGCTTGACACACCTGATTGTCTCCTACAATTAAACAACTTCCTGGATGGATGAGGGGAGAGAAGTGGATATTGTCTACCTGAACTGCAGCAAGGCTTTCAACACTGTCTCTCACAACATCCTCATAAGCAACCTCAGGAAGTATGGATTAGATGAGTGGACACTGAGGTGGATTGAAAACTGGCTGAACAGCAGATCCCAGAAGGTCGTGATCAGTGGCACAGGGTCTAGTTGGAGGCCTGCCAGTGGTGGTTTCCCCCGAGGTTTAGTATTGGGCCCAGTACTGTTTAGCTTATTGATTGTTGTATTGCACTATGTTACGATACATGGTTTCTCTCTGTTGCCCCCCCTTAGGGTCTGTGGTGTGTTGGTTCTTTCCCCCTCACTCCTCCCCTTCAGTTTCTCCCCATTGGCTGTAACCTGCCTTCCTGCCGCCCCCTTTCCCTCTGTCCAAAAGTTCCAGAGCAAGCAAGTTTCAGCCTCTTTTTTCCCTGGAACCATTCTGGAATTAAACTGGGACCCTGTCCCAGAAGAGAGCCTTCTTCATCTTTGGTCTCTGTCCTTGCTAAAACCCCCTCCCACCCCTGGTGGATGGCAGCTAGCCGGAGGACTTCCCTGGGGCAAGGATCAGAGCAAAATAGCAGTTGGCATCCATCGTGGGGCTTCTCAGAGCCCCCACAGACAGCTGCAAATCCCCTGTGGATTTTACAAGCCTTGGATTGTCAACTACCTTGGAGCTAAAAGTTGTTTTTTGCACAGCCTAAGCTTACAAGATCCCTCAATCTGCTCCACGAAGTGTTGGCTACAACGAACCACACTTGAAATGTTGCTCTGCCAACACACGCAGCATGAGAAACAAGAGTAGCTCAAAGCTTTGACCCAGTCCCAGAGATATGATATTGTAGTACAAAACACTCGCTCGCGGTGAGAGACTTTTCCAGGGTCAAGCTGTTCAGGTATAAGCAGTTTATTATATGGGTAAAGAGAGGGAGAGACCCGTGTCCGCCACCAGCCTCGGTGTCCACATGGTCGGGGGGAAGGGGGGGGAGAATGGAGTGGGGTGAGCAGGAGAGGAGAGGTTAAAGAGGGGGAGGGAGGAATCAAGAGAGCATGAGGGAGAGCGGGGAGAACCAGGGAGGCTTAGGAGAGAGGAGGAGGACAAGAGAGGGGTAAGAGGGGGAAAAACAAGAGTAAGAGCAAGAGCGAAGTTCCTGTTACAATACGTCTTTCTATAGTGAATATTTTAATTCCCAGTAACCAATCACTACAAGATACACCCACTAAAGAATTTACATATAGCCTATAAGAACTACTACATTACCATACAGTGTTACATTTCAAACTCTAAAGGTTTTACAAATTCTTATCTTGCTACTTGACCTTTGGATTATCTATCTGCAGAAGAACATTGTTTCATCCACCAGGATTCTCCTTTAGCTGGCTAGGCTATTGTTCTTTGGATAGCACTCAGTATCCCATGACTCAAAGCTAGCTCTCATTTCTACTTCAATTCTAGGTTTCATATTTTCAGAATCTTTTGCTAAACAATCATATTCATAAGGTTTCCCTGTTTCATCCTCCCCAACAATATGACATCATTGTCATAAGCAAAACCTGGTGGGATGGGTCCTGTGACTGGAGTGCCCTGCTAGATAGTTCCAGGCTCTTCAGGAGTGATAGGCAGGGCAGAAGAGGCAGAGGGTGGCACTGTATGTGATAGAAGGATTAGAATGCATGGAACTCACAGCTGGCAATGGTACAGTTGAGAATCTCTGGGTAAGAATCAAGGAGCAGACAAATGTCTTAGGTTATAATGTAAGATGTAACCAAAAGTATTTATTCCATTGCCATCTACATAAGCTGTTAAGACAGAGGGGCAGTGTTCTTTATCTTCTCCATGAGTCAGCCCTGTTAACACCTTCTGAGAGGCTATCTCCGCAAATGAGCCATCAAGGTCTCCCAGCATGACTCATAGAATTCCATCATCCCATCTGAGATGCTCTGCCTAGGGGGAGGAACCAAACATTCCTACCTGTATATAAGGAGACTTGGAACACAACTGGATTCCAAGAGGACAAGAGCTCCATAACTACCACTAGGACCTCCAGAGAAAGACCAGACCTTTCTACAGAATCACCTCTTCTACAGAACCACATCTATCACTCCAACAGGACTGTAGCCACCATTTGATTGGACAGCTGCCACTACCCTGACCAATAGGGTATCAGGTTGTATTGTGATTCTGTCAGTTTAAGCCATTGTTTCTGTATTATTGTCTTTATTTTAATTTTCTATTAAATTGTAGTTCTGACTTGGAATCGCTCCCTGGTTTGCTTTCAACAAATAATGTGGATGTCATAATGGGAGTGTATTATAGACTTCCTAGACAGGTCAATGACGCCAATGAATTATTCTTTGAGGGACTAAGGGATGCTTCCAAGTTCTTATGATATAACTAATGTTATGATCCTATGTGGTAGTTTGGCATTTAAGGAAAGAAGTGTGAAACACCCATGGAAGTGATTTGTCTGAGAGGGCTGCTGGGAGTTTCTTCTGTGCTTGAGATCTGGCCAATAGATGGCCAGTTCTGAGAACTGACAGCATTTTGCACCACTGAAAAGTAAGTTCACATTTGTGAATACCACCTTGTCTTAGTTTAGGGCAAATTTGGGACGAAAACTCTAAATGAGGGTTTCCCCAGGAAAAAAAAATTCAAATGACCCCTCCCCCTAACTGGTATGGGAAAAAAAAATTGTTTTGGAGAGAAGTGGAAAAAGCTGTTTATTTAACAGAAATTGAATAATATTAAACAATAAAACTTCTCACTGTTCGACGGGATGGCAAATCTAGGAAGAAAAGTCTTTTTCATGTGGTGTAGCTTGGCTCGCTCAGGTTTTTATCAGTCTCTTTGGCACTGGATAGTGCCGAGGCCCAGGCCCCACTGGGCCACAGGCGTGAGCTCCCGGGGTTTGGCTGGGTGTTTTCCAGTCTAAAGCAGGTTTGCACAGATCTAGGAAAAAAAACAAACAACAAAGGTCCAGGGAACTCCTCTGCCTCAGCTAGCTAAAACTAACTAAAAGCCAGAGAGAAGCTCTCTCCTGTTGTCTGTCCATTCTGCCGACACCTCAGTCCAGGAGCAGGATGTGGGGGAGTGATGTTTTCTTTCAACGCAAACTGCGCACTTCTTCTTCCCCCCGCTTCGCTCTCAGAGCCAGTGTTAAAGGTGCAGAACTTAATATATAACATAAACTAGACAATTGGGGATACCAGTATCATAAAGTCACTCTAGGACATTCCACACTTTATCCTCATATTGTCAACTTATTATCAAAATTAATATATATATTTTAACTTTACAACACATACATTATATACAGACAAGGGCATTCATTTATGATTCTCACTTAACAATCAGATCTCCCTGAGGTATACGTTGTGTTGTTTCATTTTTCTGCATTATCTACCATGTGCAACTCAGTCCCTGAGCAAAGACAACCCCACAAATGGGTGTCTTTACTCAAAGTAGAATTGATCCAAACTGTTTTTCCTAACAAACTTTTGACATGTACCACTGGGACTTTGTCTCCATCTACTGTATGCAGGGGCTCGGATTGGGCTGGGCCTGCTCGGTTGGTGGAACCTTGGATGTTAACTAACCAGGTGGCCTTTGCTAGATGCTGCTCTCAATTTTTGAAAGATCTTCCACTTAACACTTTTAAGGTAGCCTTTAACAGTCTATTGTACTTCTCTACTTTCCCAGCAGTAGGTCCATGGTAGGGGATATGTTACACCTACTCAATGCCATGTTCCCTAGCCCAGGTGTTTATAAGGTTATTCTTGAAATGAGTTTCATTGTTTGACTCAGTCTTCTCAGGGGTACTATGCCTCCAAAGGACTTGCTTTTCAAGTCTCAGGATGGTGTTACAGGCTGTAGCATGAGGCACAGGGTAGGTTTCTAACTATCTAGTGGTGGCTTTTATCATCGTGAGCAGGTAGCGCTTGCTTTGGCAGGTTTGGGGCAGTGTGATGTAGTCAATCTGCTAGGTCTCTCTATACTTATATTTGGACTAACGCTCACCATACTATAGCGGCTTCAACCGCTTGGCCTGCTTGATTGTGGCATGTCTCCCATTTATGGATAACTTGAGAAATACTGTCTATGGATAGATTCACTCCTCGGTCTCGTGCCCACTTAGAGGTGGCATCTCTACCTTGATGGCTTGAAGCATCATGGGCCCATCGAGCTAGGAACAATTTTCTTTTGTGTTGCTAATCTAAGTTTATCTTTGACACTTTTATCTTTGCAGCCTGATTTACCTGTTCATTGTTTTGGTGTTTTTCATTAGCTCGACTCTTGGGGACATGGGCATTTACATGACAGACTTTCACAGACAGTTTTTCTACTCTGCTAGCGATGTCTTTTCATTCATCAGCCACCCAGATTGGCTTTCTTCTGCACTGCCAATTGGCCCTTTTCCATCTTTCCAGCCATCTCCACAGAGTATTGGTTACCATCTATGAATCAGTGTAGCGGTAGAGCTTTGGCCACTTCTCTCTTTCAGCAATGTCCAGGGCTAATTGAACAGCTTTGAGTTCAGCAAGTTGGCTTGATCCACCTTCTCTTTCAGCAGCTTCTGCTACCTGTCATGTGGGGCTTTATACGGTTGCTTTCCACTTTTGGTTATTTTTACAATGCCACAGGAACTATCAGTGAAAAGAGCATAACATGTTTCTTCTGTTGGCAGTTGGTTGTACAGTGGAGTTTCTTTAGCCCGTGTCACTTGTTCTTGCTCTTCTTTATCAGTGAGACTAAAGTTTTCACTTTTTGGCCAGTTTGTAATTATCTCTAAAATCTCAGGGTAATTTGGGTTTCTAATATGGGCGCGCTGTGTGATGAGGGCAATCGACTTGCTCCACGTAGCATTGGTGGCATGGTTGATAGAGGGAACCTTTGCTTTGAACATCCACCCCAGCACCGGTAGTCAGGGTGCCATGAGGAGTTGTGCTTCTGTGCCAATCACTCCTGAGGCAGCTTGGACTCTTTCATAGGCGGCTAAAATTTCTTTTTCTGTGGGAGTGTAGTGGGCTTCGGACCTTCTGTAGCTTCGGTTCTAGAATCTCAGTGGTCGGCCTCGAGTCTCACCAGGCACTTTCTGCTAAAGGCTTCAGGACAAGCTATTGTTCCTGGCTGCAGAGTAGAGCATGTTCTTCACATCTGGTCCTGTCTTGACTGGGCTAAGGGCTACTGCATGAGTGATTTCCTGCTTGATCTGGGTGAAGGCTTGTTGTTGTTCAGGGCCCCACTGGAAAGCGTTCTTTTTGCAGGTGATCAGGTAGAGAGGCCTCACAATCTGACTGTACTCAGGAATGTGCATTCTCTAAAAACTTATGGCACTTAGGAAAGCTTGCATTTCTTTCTTGCTGGCTGGTGGAGACATTGCTGTGATCTTATTGATGATATCAGTAGGAATCTGACACCGTCTATCTTGCCACTTTACTCTCAGGAACTGGAACTCTCGAGCAGGTCTCTTAACTTTGTTCTTTTTGATGGAGAAACTGGCTTTCAGAAGAACCTGGATGATTTTCTCTCTTTTCTCAAAGACTTTTGCAGCTGTATTTTTCCACACAATGATGTCATTAATGTACTGCAGATGTTCTGGAGCCTCACCTTTTTCCAGTGCAGCTTGGATCAGTCTACGGCAGATGGTGGGGTTGTGCTTCCACCCCTGGGGCAGTTGGTTTCAAGTGTACTGCACTCTCTTCTACGTGAAGGCAAATTGAGGCTTGAATTCTGTTACTAGAGGAATGGAGAAAAATGCATTGGCAATGTCAATAGTGGCATACCACTTCGCTGCTTTGGACTCCAGCTTGTACTGGAGCTCCAGCATGTCCGGCAGGGCAGTGCTCAGTGGTGGAGTCACTTCATTCAATGCACGATAGTCCACAGTCTCCATTCTCTTTCAGACTTGTGCACAGGCCAAATGGGGCTGTTGAAGGGTGAGTGGGTTTTGCTGACCACACCTTGACTCGTTCTCGGATCATCTTGTGGATGGGGATCACAGCATCTTGATTCGTCCGATACTGCCGGCGATGCACTGTTGAGGTGGCAATTGGTACTCACTGTTTTTCTACTTTTAGGAGTCTTACTGCAGATGGGTTCTCTGATAGTTCAGGCAAGGTGTTCAATTGCTTGACGCCCTCTGTCTCTACAGCTGCTCTCTCAAATGCTCGCTTAAGTCCCTTTGGGTCTTTAAAATACCCGCTTTGGAGGAAGTCCATGCCTAAAATGCATGGGGCCTCTGGGCCTGTCACAATGGGGTGCTTCTTCCACTCATTTCCAGTCAGGCTCACATCAGCTTCTACTAAAGTAAAGTCCTGTGATCCCCCTGTCACACCAGCAATAGAAACAGATTCTGCCCCTACATATCTTGATGGGATTAGGGTGCACTGTGCACCAGTGTCAACCAAGGCCTCATATCGTTGTGGTTCTGATGTGCCAGGCCAACGAATCCACACAGTCCAAAAGACACGGTTTTCTTTAGCCTCTACCTGGCTAGAGGCAGGGCCCCTCTAAGCCTGGTTATCCTTCTTTCTTTGGGTATATGTCTTGGAGGTTCTTTCAAGGGAATCAGACATGTCATCATCATCATCATACTTGGCAGTTTGACTAAAGGCTACAGGAGCAGCTTTCTTTTTGGTGGAATATCCCCCCTGAGTCTTGCTGTCTTCTAATTTAAGCATCCGTTTTGCCAGAGCAGCAGTAGATTTTCTATCTCATCTCTTCATGTTATCTCTACAGTCACGCAGGAAGAACCACAGCTCAGCTCGTAGTTTTTTCTCTCTATCTGGAGAACTTCTGCGTTGAGTACCAGGGCTCCTGGTCTGTACTGCCGAGACTGGAAGAAGGTCCTCCCTGAGTTTCTTGAGATTCTCCTCTATTTTGTCGTGGAAGTTTTGCATACGTGTTTCCACAGCTGCAATTGTTGCCTGCATGGGGCCATGCACGGTATCTGCATATGTTCGAAGTTTCTTTGCCATATCCAGCACAGTCTCCTCCCGGTCATCCCGCTTCACTGTGGCTAAAGCAGAAGCGTATTCTTGTGGCCCAAGTCGAACAAGTTTTCGCCACATCACAGATGTGCATGGCACTAAGTCTGGATTTCTAGTACCTAAGTCACCCACAAAGACAATCTCTACTATTGCCATTTCTCTCAAGCGCTGAATCCCCTGTTCTATGGTTTTCCAACAAGTTTGCTGTATATAGAGATCGTCTGCACACAGATATCTTTGTGCCACACTTCTCAGGACCCGTTCCCAGAGACTGTAAGGGTCAGGCCCCCTCATCACTTCTTGATCGATAACCGGATCGTGTGACAGGGATCCCAGATGCCTCGCTTCAGTGCCATCCAGAACTGTAGCCTCACCTGCAGCATCCCACAGACGGACTAACCAACTAATTATAGATTCATCAGGTCGTCGAGTGTAATCTTTTCTCAGGCCACGAAGGTCCTTCAGGGAGAAAGGTTCACCAGCACCTTCTGATTTTTGATCAGTTGCTGGTCTTGAGGGTCCTTCCCCCGCATCGCCATTATCATCATCTACTGGCCGATCGGTTTTGGTTTTGAATTTCATACCTCTCGTGGTAGGAGTAACAGACACTGGCTTAGGCTCACTGTCTGGTTTGGCCACTGGCTTAGGCTCACTGTCTGGTTTGGCTGCTGGCTTAGCTGCAGCCGGAGTGACTGGGGTAGCTGCTGATTTATCTGCCTGCTCTACAGTATCTAGCAGCGTGCGATAAGCATACGCTAGGGCCCAGCTTATTGCAATGAGATTTTTCTTCTTAGAATCATCACAGCAATTCTCTTCTAGATATTTCCCTACTTCATCTGGGTTCTGAATTTGTTCAAGTGAAAATTCCCAGGCTGGGGGATCAGAAAATTTCTTCAGAGTTCGGCCAATTCTCTCCCATTCTCTACACCACTCAGGATTTCTCACACCTGAGTCTACTTCTGGGGCAGGGGTTTCATTGGCTCCTCTGGATATCTCAGCCCTCATTCTAGAGAAGTTGCAGACCATATAGAGGAAGCTTAACAGCTGAACTACCAGGAAAGTGACCAGGAAAGTGGTATCCTTAACACTCAGGGGAAACTGGATATTCTCAAAGAGGGACATAACAGATTCAAAGGAGAAGAAGGAAAGAAAAGGCTGAAAAGCCTCATCCCCTGCTCTTCCTCTAACAAACTGGGTACAATTACTAATAAACTCCCAAAATGTGCTACTGGGACTGGGAGGCAGGGTCGGGCGAAGAAACCATAAGCCAAACATACCTGACAGAAACTTCAGTCGTTCTATAAACTTCTTATAAATCATTATCACCAAGCCCAGCACAATAACCATTCTAATCCGTGCCTCTCTACTGTGAAAGAGGGCAAGGACAGGTATTAAAACCTCAAAAAATTCTAGGGACCAGATCCACATGAAGGCCTCCACCCTGAGAGATATTATGTATCCAAACAACATGGCTACTGACTGCTTTATCCCAATACAGAATAAATACAACCAAAAATACAACCAACAATCAGTACAGGTTTTTCCACTTTCTCTTGCCCCGCACTGGGCGCCAAAAACTGTATTTGTCCTAGTTTAGGGCAAATTAGGAAGGAAAACTCCAAATGGGGATTTCCCCAGGGAAATGCCCCTCCTCACTTTCTGGTCCGGGAAAAGAAAAAAAAATTCTTTGGAGAGAAGTGGAAAAAGCTGTTTATTTAACAGAAATTGAGTAATATTAAATAATAAAACCTCTTGTTGTTCAATGGGATGGCAAATCTAGGAAGAAAAGTCCTTTTCATGTGGTGTAGCTCGGCTTGCTCAGGTTCTTTATCAGTTCCTCCGGCGCTGGAAAGTGCCGAGGCCCAGGCCCCGGTGGGCCACAGGCATGAGCTCCCGGGGTTTGGCTGGGTGTTCAGTCCAGAGCAGGCTTGCACAGATCCAAGAAAAGGAGAAAACAAAGGTCCAGGGAACTCCTCTGCCTCAGCTAGCTAAAACTAACTAAAAGCCAGAGAGAAGCTCTGTCCCGCTGTCTGTCCGTGCTGCAGACACCACAGTCCAGGAGCGAGATGTGTGGGAGTGATGTTTTTCTTTAACACAAACTGCGCGTTTCTTCTTCCCCCTCTCTTGCTCTCAGAGCCAGTCTTAAAGGTGCAGAACTTAATATATAACATAAACCAGACAATTGGGGATACCAGTATCATAAAGTCACCCGAGGACATCAGTAAAAGGAGGAGTCGAGCCTCAGATTGAAAGAGAATGAGGAGATGCTCTAATACGCTGAAATATTCATTTGGTATGGCCATGGAGATGGACAATAATGTTCTGAAAAACTCCTTTAATTCATGAAAAGAGTATTGGGGGGAATGAACTATTCAAAGTGTAAATCTAAGCAAAGGTATCCATTGATGAAGCTAAGCAGATGGTGGAGTAATTATGATCCTATGAGATGCTGTAACAGAGAGAGAGAAATGAGAGCTGATGAAGACCCTTTGCCCCAGGTAGAGAAGAAGAAAACCTCTGCTCCCAGAGATGATTACGGAGACAGATAGAGAAAACATTTGCCTTTGAATAACTCCTCCTTAAAATAATACTCCATGAGTTCATGGCCCATGAACACACTTCTGAGTGGTGTGAAAATGGGAGGAAGGCATGATGGCAGAGTTTTTTTCTGGGCGGCTGCCAAACATGGACATGAAAAGCCACGAGAAAACTCTTTTCTTGTGAAGAACTCTCCATGGAATGACAAGAGAGAACTCCTCTCTCTACAAAGACTGATGAAAAGACTATTGTATAGTTGGTACTGCTTTAACATCTCAAATTGTGTCTCTGCGTTGTCAGTTGAGGAAGAAAAGTTTGGTAGGGGGGAGAAAAGGTTTCTGGAGGTTTTATTCTGGTTTCTTATTCTTGTAGTTCTATTAATAAACTTTCTTTATTCCTTTTAAGTTTTGAGCCCATTTTGCCCTTCTCCTAATCCATATTTCACAGCAAGAGATGAGTAAGTTTTCTGGTGAATTTCAGCTAGTGCTAAAACCACAGCATGCTCTCAGCTCAGCTGTTTCTAGATTGCTTGTACATTGGGAGATCTACTACCACAGACTTTTGTTGGTGCTTTTCTGATCAGTGTCATCATTACAGATTGCAGGTATTGCCAAGATCACGCTTTCTCATGTTCCCATTCCCAGCCATCAGACTTCTAAATAGTATTGGGGAGGGAAGGTGTTGGCTGATGCATCAGGTCAGAGATTCAATCACTTCTCAACAGTTCTTCCTTCCCCCCTTGATAATATGAATCTCAAACCACTTCTCTTGTCTCACTCGCTTCCAAGTTCCCCTAAGTTGGGGATTTATAGCAGAAACTGGAAGAAGGCACACAGTTCCTTATCAATTCATGAGGTGTTTTTTGATGACACAACACATTTGAATTGATATACAAACAATATCTTCTGTATTTATTTGTGAAAACTGTGAAATGGTATGTCCTTGAGATATCAGGTGGAGGGCGAGTGAGAGAAAGTATAATATATATAGGAAGTGTGGTGTTAAGCTATAGGAATCCATCAAAATACAAGTAAGGGTAGAGAGGCTTGTTTAGAAATATTTGAGTAGCAGTATCAGTACATTAACACCAGTATGGCATAATGGAAAATCTAATTGCTCTAAAAAGAGTTGCCATGTTAACAGGTAGATTTACTATGTGTTGCTGGGATACTTTTGATTCTCTTTCAAAAATCAAATGTAAACATAACTAATGACATCTCTGCCACACATTTAAGTATTAATTTTTGGGTTTAGCAGCATTTGGGATTCAAGGTCACTAGGGTCTACAAAGAACTGATAAAGCAGGAAGTGTTTATAGAAGTGAATAGAAGTAGAGAAGTTAGTTTTTTAGGCATGCTGAGTGGTATAAGAATTTCATAGACCAGGTCTCAACTGTTTTTTCCAAATCTCAGCAATTCATAGCTGATCCTTTATGAATGTTTTAGGTTAGACACGGTTACTCATGATTTATTGGTGATTCAGTTTTCACTGGTTTAACAGCAATAAGAACAGTTGTATGAACTAGGTGAAACAACTTGCTTGTAACAAAAATTGGATTCATTACCTGGTGTACAACAAGCCAATAATTACATTGATTATTTATTTCAGAGTTGCATAAACCTGGGTGCTCAGTGGTATTCCACAAATCATAGCCCAAACTATCAAGACTTTTTTCTATTTATACATTTTAGCAAACAAAGAGATTAGTGTTCATTGGCTGCAAGTTACATAGTTCTCTTAATAATTAGTATCCTATCTTCTACTGGTTAATGGTTCTCTCACTTCTCATGTTAATTAGTCTGCTTGCTCATTTTCTTCTTTTGGTGATCCCACTTCTGACACCAATTTAATGTTCAGATCCACTGGAATAATGTTAGGGTCTGATTATTAAAAGGTGCAAATGAGACCATATGCCAAAATCAATAGTATGTATTTTATTTAACAGCAAATGTGAAGTAGAGAGACAAAGTGGGGGGGGAGAGGGAGCGAGCGAGACAAGGAGAGAGAGAGACAGATTAAGTAGAAAGATAGTCACCACCACATGGCTTCCTGTGTTGTCACGTCTGCCCTTCTTCTTCAGGTCTTCTCAGTGGTGGGGTTCCCCAGAGTGTTCTTCTGGAGGTACCACTTCTATACAGTCAAAGATTTGTTAACCTCCCCTGAGGTCTGAGTTCACTAAAGCATGTCTAGCCCTAAACTTTAACAAAGTAATTCTACCAAGTGATTTTTTTTCCTAACACCTGGACATCACTTACAGCTTGTTTGCTGTTCTCTGTTTCATGGATTAAATCTCCCTTCTGGTTGATTAGGCTTGAAAGTTGTCTTGGGTACAAAGACAAGGGTATAGAGTTTTCAGCACTGTCTATTCAAGTACTCTTAGTGCCACAGCCATGGTCATGATTTCAGCAGGGGAAAAGTTGTTACCACAACTGGAAGGAGGTCCATTTTTTCTGGTTTGCTCGAGTGAAGGGATCAGCAGATAATGGCACTGCATGACCTGCGAGTACTTTTTCTGAGTCTTCTAGGATGGTTCTTCAGGACAAGGTGTGGCATTGAAATGACAACTCTGGAACTGTAGCTTGGACTGGTGGGGTTGGGGCCATTGTTTTTCAGTGCCCAATGAGACAGACTATTTACCCCTACTTCTGCCCTGCAATGGGGCAGTGACCTGAGATGGTGGTGCTGACACCAAGTCCAGCAGTTGGCAGGAAGAGGCAGCAAAGTGGCAGTACTGACCTCACACATACACCACTGCTGTTGCAAAGAAGGAGGAAAACTGACACCGCAAGTCCGGAGCTACCCCAGGCAACACCAGCATCCCCCCATCTGCCACCAGAATTGCTTCATAATCCCCTGCTTTCTCGATTTTTTTTTTGTTCCAGGGGGAAGGTGGAGACAGAGGCTTCTCCATCATCTTGTCTTTGTCCTCTGGTCCATGCTGGCTGCTATGGTGGCTGCCATCTTGGGAGGAGGGGCTTATCCACCATCTTGTTTTCTTTGTTCCCAGGGAGACCACGGCACCTTTGTATCTAGCGGTTATTGCTGTTATCTTGGTTGTTGCTGTTTTTCTTTTTAGTAAATTGTTGTTTTTTCACTTATATCTTCTCACATTCATCTCTCCTTATTGGTGAAAGGGGACTTGTTAAAACTAATAAGGTAGGTAACTCATTTTAGAGTCTCCACCCTGTATATTGTCCTAAACTAAGACAAAAGTATACAAAGATCAAACATCAAAGAACATCCTTTGTTAAGAAAATTTTTTACTTATTCCACACTTTGCAAAACAGCAGCTGTTTGTTTTCCTGAAAGATTCAGTCTATTCTAGTGAGGATCAGAATGAAATCAATTAATTTTAAAGTCTTGTCTATGACCTTACATACCTTTCTGTGTCAAAATTCATAAATCATTAAATGGTCATGGGATCTTTCCTCTCAAAGATTAAAGTAATAATGAAATGCTACTTAGGTTTTAAACAATAGATAAACTATTTGAGGATATGTTTTAATGGTGAACATGGTGGTGATGCTAGGTTGATGATTGGACTTGATCATCGTAAAGGTCTTTTACAAACTTAACAATTCTGTAATTCTACAAATTTAGTAGTTATGTCTGCAGCCAATCAGCAGGACCAAAATCTTACTTTAAACAGGCTAGAGATAACAAAAATGAAACATCAGTAAAAACCACTTTTGTGTAATATACATATAAAATATATTTATGATTGAAATAACTATAAAATGTTTACATGCATAACTGATTGTGACATTCTCAGAAAAGTAAAAGCAAGAACTAATCTTCTGATTTTACTTTACAGCTTCAAAACCCTAAAAATAATTCAGTAGGTTACTATGATTTTGCATTGGGTTTGTGTGGCAAGGTTTTAGTAGCAGGGAGGCTACACGGCTGGCTTATTTGAGAAGCTGCTGGAAGCTTCCCCTATGTCTGATACAGCCAATGACACCTGGCTCCAGGACAGAACTGCCACTGCCCAAGGCTGGGCCAATCAATGATGATGGTAACATCTCTGTGATAACATATTTAAAAAGGGGAAAAGTTATTGCACAGGAGCAACCGCAGCCAGAGAATAGACAAGTGAGAATATATGTGAGAGAAACAGTTCTGCAGACACCAAGGTCAGTGGAGAAGGAGGAGGAGGAGATGCTCCAGGTGCCAGAGCTGAGATTCCCCTGCAGCCTGTGGTGAGGACCATGGTGAGGCAGTTGTGCCCCTGCAGCCCATGAAGGACTCCACGCTGGAGCAGGTGGATGTCTGAAGGAGGCTGTGACCCTGTGGGAAGCACATGCTGGAGCAGGCTCCTGGAATGACCTGCAGATCCATGGAGAGAGGAGCCCATGCTGGAGCAGATTTGCTGGCAGGACTTGTGACTCTTTGGAAGAGGCCCATGCTGGAGCTGTATGTGAAGAACTGTAACCCATGGGAAACATTCACATTTGAGAAGTTTGTGGTGAACTGTCTCACATGGGAAGGGACCTCATACTGGAGCAGGGGAAGCATGTGAGGAGTATTCCTCCTGAGGAGGGAGCGGCAGAGACAAGGTGTGATGAGCTGACCACAACTCCCATTCCCTGTCCCTTTGTGCCACTGAAGCCAGGGGAGGTAGAGAATTCAGGAATAAAATTAAGCCCAGGAAGAAGGGAGGGATTGGGGGGGGAAGGCATTTAAAGATTTAGTTTTATTTCTCATTATCATACTCTGATTTGATCAGTGATAAATTAATTTCCCCAAGTCAAGTATGTTTTGATGATTGTGATAATCGGTGAGTCATCTCTCTCTGTCCTTATCTCAACCCAGGAGCCTTTTTTTATATTTTCTCTCCCCAGTCCAGTTGAGGAGGGGAGTGATAGAGCAGCTTTGGGGGGTGCCTGGCATCCAGCCAGGGTCAACCCACCACAGATTTTAACAAATAAGAGACAGTAAAATGAAAAATTGCATTATCTAAGGACACATAAGTTGAACATTTTTAAAAGATGAACTTTGGATGTGTCATCTTTTGAGTTGACAATTTTAAGGACTGATTTTCAACATCAAAAGCAGCCATTGATCTGTGTTGGAAAAAGGAGGGCTCATTTACATCAGGTCAGGCGCTTCATTTGTGTAATCAAATTTTAGTCCTTTTTTTGAGTATTTGAACCCAAGCATTGTTTACTTCAGAAGTTTGCAGGTGGAGGCACTTGATAATTTATATGCTTTCTTCATCCTGAAACTGTGCTAATATAGAGATGCCTACTGATTATATAATGAGTAAAATATAAGGGTTTCTTTTTCTTTTCTTTCTCTTGATGGCTCTACTATTTTCTTCCATTTTCTTGTGAGGAAAACAACCCTCAATGGCTTGTCTTTATGTACTGTTCTACTGCTATCTTCCAAACCCATCTGTGCCCAAGTTTTCCCCTTGTACGGCTAGTGATCAGCTATGTTTTATTGCAAATCAATACCATTAAGAATAATGATAGATGCTGCACCACATGATTATATGTTCTCTGGGAATCTCTGTGTAGGAAAGAGTTATGGTTTGAAGGAGAGGTTGTTTTTCTTTAAATAATGATCACTTTCCAAATTGACTATTCTTGTTACAATATAAGACTCATTTTGGTAGACTGGCTCATTAAATCAAGTTAAATACAAGCAGGACAGTTCAACGGATAATCACAATTTTTTAAAATTATTATTTTTGCTAGACTTTAAGTACATCAAATGCATAGTGGTTTACTAAATAGAGCAGTTTCATTAAAATTTAATTAAACCATTATTTCATTACTGATTTAATGATATGCTTTAATGTTATTGAGGTACTTAAATTACTTCAGATCCCTTAAATGTGAGAACTTCAGTCCTAGTTCCAGATATGCTTTTGCTTCCATCTTTTTGTACTGTGAGACTCTAAATAGGGCAGAATGTCATATAAAAGTGTAATTTATTGACAACTCTGTTTTTTCCGCTTTAAAACTATTGGTGCCACCACATTTCTAGATATAGAGATATTAAAATCTTAGGAAATTATTATTAAAATAAAATTAATGAACTATAGTAGGCTTACCATAATGAAACTGGAATGTAAAATATACCTCCCAGTTCCCTCAGGGAGAAGCTATAAAGTATCTGATGAGTAAACATGAAAAATGGGTAGATGGGTGAAAATTTAAAGGCATTTTTATGCTTTATAAAGCCATTGCCCTAAATGAAGCTTAGTAATTACTTTACTTCTCTTGTGATTGATCTCTAGGCAGCAGTTGTGGTGGTATTCAACTTTGCTATGGTTTTGCTGATTTTTCCTGCTATCCTGAGCATGGACCTTTATCGTCGGGAAGACAGGAGACTAGATATATTCTGCTGTTTTACAAGGTGAGTATGTGTGATAGGATTACAGTATATGAGGTGCATCCTTTTCGTGTTTACCACAGCACTACTGTCCCTTGTCAGGAGTGGGAGTTCTTCATTGCAGCAGGACAACAGCAGAGTCAGTATGTTATTGCCATGGTTTTTATTGCTGAATTACATTGCTACACTCACTCACACTTTTTCCTTTATTCATACCTACATCCATTTTAGCCATTGGAGGACAACTTTCTGGAACCATGTAAAAGAGCCATGCTTTAGTAATAGCTGTATTTTTTAAATTTTATGGGGTATTGCTGGTATTGGTAAACCTTGGAAGACTTAATTCCAGTCTCTTATGGAAGACTGTAAATAACTTGGGCTACTCAGAAGCCTTACTTAATCACTCTGTGCTAATTCTTTTGCTTTTTGTGCCTTGAAAATTAAATACATAAAAATAATGTAAAAACTATAAAATTACTTCTGTTTAGCCTACTTCATAGGACTATGAAGAATTCAGAATGATCAGTACTATAGCAAGATAATGATTGATAATCTTTCTGTTATGGCTCCAATAGTAATTTAGAATGGTAGTATGCACACTGTTACCGAATGTACATCCAGTTCTGAGGTTGTGGGTAGGCTAGGAGGAAGCTACTGCCATCAGTGGAACCACCGCTTAGAGATAAAGCATATTTTCTACATTAGTTTTTACTTTTGCCTGCAATGAAGAGGATAACCTGCATTTCTCTACATGTACTCTCACATGCATGTCATAATCAGTATGTAGAGAAACGCCTTTGTGTCCTCTTAGCCTTTCACACCCACGTGGGAGTAGACAGTCTGACCTTTTTAACTTTGATGTCAGGGAGAGAAAGTGCTTTCCTAAATTTGCTTTTGAGGTAGTTATTAGAACAGGGAGTTGATCAGAAGCCAGGACTCCCTCTTTCTGTTTCTGATTCAGCCACAGTTTCACTGGATGATCTAATGTGCTTGAATTTGGGGTTCCCGATTCTCAGAAGCACAGGTCTGTCAGGCCTTCCATTTATTCCTACATGTAAAGTTGTACCAAATGAGAATGAAAATTTGATCCCATGTACATATGAAGAAATTCAGTTAATAAGAGCTTGTTTGTTTAGGTAGGCAATATTTTCTTCCTTTTTGTAGGATTTTTCCACTTGGTGAAAAATCTCTGATACTGTTTTATATCAGAAATTTGATTTTATTTACAGAAGGAAGCTTGCTTATGACTTTTTTCTTATAAACTAGGTATTGACTATAATAAATGCTTCCAAAAATGCTTCTGTAATTTTGTATCTTCATGTTGCCTGTCCTTTCTGGCAATTAATCCTCATATATGTTTACATCAGTTTTAAAATACACAGTCAGTGTATGGCAGGTGATTTCAACCTGCCTCACAAAAGTCTGAGATCTTATTCAGAAGGTCCAAATAGTATTTTAGAGTTACTTTAATAGTTCTCAACAGAAGAACTCAGCATGTCACACATTTATATTTTCATCTTCTAAATAGTTTAATTTTCCACATGGTCATGTAATTCACACACATATATCATGCTTTCAGACTGTGTGCAACTATGTGGTTATTGACCTGATTAGTATGTGTAATTAATAGAGTGATGTAAGTAGATGCCAGTGTCTTCAGACATGCTGGCTCCTTCTTTCTTGGGCTCAAGAAACATGCAGAAACAGGCTCAGAGACCCACACCTCAAACCATGTCTAGGAAATACTTTCTAAAAGTGCAGAAGTAAATCCTCATCAAAACATTATACTTAATTAACATAAACAATTTAACTGTAGTGGAAGCAGTCTTTGATGGAAGCAGATTATCCTATCTAGCCTGATTAAAATGAATGCCTATCAAAATGTGAACAATGTTTTTCTCTTCTTTTGCAGTCCGTGTGCCACTAAAGTGATTCAGATTGAGCCTCAAGCATATGTGGAAAATAGTGATAATACTTACTACAGTACATCCCCATACAGCCGTCACAATTTTGTACATGAAACTCAGATTACCATGCAGTCTACAGTGCAGTTACACACAGAATATGATCCTCATGCACAGGTGTACTACACCACAGCAGACCCTTGCTCAGAAATATCTGTGCAGCCAGTGACAGTGATGCAAGATAATATCAGCTGGCAGAGCCCAGAAAGCACAAACTCAACAAGAGATTTGCTTTCCCAGTTCTCAGACTCCAGTATGAATTGCCTTGAGCCACCCTGTATGAAATGGACACTCTCATCTTTTTCAGAAAAGCATTATGCTCCATTCCTGCTAAACCCAAAAGCTAAGGTAATCACAAAACTATTTGCCTGTTTTTCAAAAATAGACTTCTGCCTTGCCCAGTAGGAAAATTATCCTGACAATAGTATTAAATATCAGCAATTAATGGAACTAATTTGAAATTACAATTCTTAATATTTTTACACTTAATTTCACATTTTAAAAGTTTTATCTTGGTAGTGCTATAATGACATACTCTTCAAATGTAAGTTGTTAATAAGGGTTTTGGTGACTTTTGGTAACCTAAGCTCATGAACAGTGAAAGCCAATCTACTTTTTAACTTCATCACCATATAAATTTCCTGTTCACTAAAACACAAATTAGTTTGGCCTTGTAGTGTATGTGTGCATAAATATATAAAAGCTTAAAAATATAGTAATGGGCATTAATTTAGAATATGTTTCTGTGTGCTATTATGAGTTATTAATTTATTTAGGAACATAAAACCAAAGACATTTCCATTTTCTGTTGCAGATTGTGGTTATTTTTCTTTTTCTGGGTTTACTTGGGCTCAGCCTATATGGAACTACCCAAGCTAGAGATGGACTGAATCTCACAGACATTGTACCACGAGAAACCCAGGAATATGACTTTATTACAGCACAGTTCAAGTATTTCTCATTTTACAACATTTATATAGTGACACAGAAAGCAGACTATCCTAGTCCCTATGTCCAGCACTTACTTTATGAACTTCACAAAAGTTTCAGTAATGTGACATACATTTTGTTGGAAGAGGATAAGCAGCTTCCCAAAATGTGGTTGCACTACTTTCGAGACTGGCTGCAAGGTAAGAGAGAGAATTGCATGAACTTTTAAATTCTACAGTAGCAAGCAATTATTCACTGTAGTAATGACCTTCTCTTCCAATACAGTCACATGCTTTAAAGTATGCTGAGGTTCTGATCTGAACTCAGAAGTTGATTCACTGTTTCTCCAACACTTAAATTCTTTGTGGCTAAGGTTACTCCCCAATAAAGCAGTTTTGGAGCTTTAAAAGATTATATCCATGAGAGGTCATCTCACATCATTAATTTCTAAATGGCTAATGAGGAGTTCTGCTTTATAATTAATGGCTAAATATGGGCCAGTTTCTAGGGAAGATAAATGTTTGCTGAGTGTTTTGAGAACAGTAAATGAAAAGTCCTGGTCTAGCAATGTATTTTGGCACAGGCTTAACTTTCAGCATGAGTGATCCTGTTAGCTTCAGCTGGGACTGCTGGCATAAAGAAAGTTCAGTGGGGTTTAGGCCTTTGATTGGATTGGGAGATTACTAAACATTCTAGACTTCCAATCAAGTATCCTCACTTTTTCTATGGTGCTACTTTTTCTGTGCTGAACTGTAACTGAGACGGGAGTGTTACAGGTAGTATGATGATAATTGTATTAAAGTGGGCTTATAAAGGCATGATATAAGTATTTGTGTTGAGGCAAATAATTTTCTTGTATTTACAATATATAGTAATGTTACATCTCAGAAAATGTAACAATACTTTCTTGTGAGCAAACACATCCTGAATGGAAACACTTCTGTCCTACCTCTGTGTTGGAAGAATCCTAAAGAAGCTTTTGCAAACAGAAAAATAAAGTGTGCTGACCTACTGAGACTGTAAATTTGGAACTTTACTGTTTACAGATGGCCAATGCAGCTACGATTCTTAGAAAACATGCACATAACTGCTAGTATTTGGAGTGCCTTTAGCTTATTGCACCTCTTTTTTCAGAGGCTCACTTGTATTTTGCTTCCTAGTATCAAATCATATTAACATTTTCTATTATCTGAAAATGCAACAGAATATAGCTAACATTAATAATTAGTTTTAACTGGAAATGTTAACATTATTTTTGTGACTGAATGTAAATATGGTAGCTTAACTTCCCTGATGGCTCCTAATTAGTCTTGTTTGTGCAAAGGGCAGCCTTGCCCACTGTTCACAAGTTAGGAATTCCTTCCTCACCCCCATTCCATCATCAAACATATTTTTTTGAGTATTTTATATTTTTCCATATAACATTTAATCAATTGCCTTAGCTTGTATAATTTCTTTGCAGAAAGGGGTCCACAAGTTACTTTTATCTTTCTGCCCAGACACATTTCATTAATTGCATCTATCTTTAAAACAGACTGAAAGCCTTTTAAAATCATTTGTATGAACAATTTATAATAAAATATTGTTTCTCTGCTATTAATTTCAAAGTATTATATGGAATTTTTATTAATGAAATTTTGAAATCCTTCAGGAAGTAATCATAACTGATAGTGGTTTCTTGGTATTCTTTCTGCAAACTTTCAATTTCATCAGTGTACAAGGCCAGTAATAAAATTATGCAAAGTGTAAAGTGGTTAAGACAGATGAGAAATAAAGATATAAAAAGAGAGCTGGATTTGAGTGATGATCAAACTTGTAAGAACTGTAGCATACACTGGAGGGGAAAAAAAGAAGTGTAATAGCTAAGTTTACACACACTGTAGTAATGTAAAATTTAACTTGCAACCACAAATTGGTAATGCTGCATGCAAATGCATATATTTGGTACTGTGTCTGCTTAGCTCTGTGTCAGGAGTTTGATATTAGTCTGAAAGTTCTGCCTCCATATATTGTCTAGCATAGGAACTTGTCTGTTCTTCTTAAACTGTCCTTTGAAGGTCTCTCCTTTTTTCCTACATTCTTCAACAGCCTCATCTTAACTCCCAGTGATCTTTTACATGATTATGATAACACAAATGCTCTCATATAACCACTTTCTAAGAGGCTGATATGGAGTTAGAGATGTATTCAGCAAGGATGGATTTGTATTTATGCACTGTACAGAATTCCAGAATAACTGAGATTGGAAATGACCTCTGGAAGTCATCTGGTCCAACCACTGTACTCAACTTCAAACCAGTTTCCCAGGACTATGTTCAAATGGCTTTTGAATATCTCCAAGGAGGGAGACTCCACAACCTCCCTGGGCAAACTGTTCCAGTGATAAGTCACTCTCACATTGAAAAAGGGTTTTCTTATGTTCAGATGGCACTCCTGTATTTCAGTTTTTGCCCATTGCCTCTGGTCTTGTCCCTGGACACCACTGAAAAGACCCTGACTGTGTTTTTTTAATTCCCACTTGAGGTATTTATATGCATTGATGAGATTCCCTCCTGAGTCTTCTCCAGGGTAAACAGTCCAATCTTTCTCAGCCTTTCTTCATATGTAAGGTGCTCCAGTCCCTTAAACACCTTTGTGGTCCTGTGCTGGATTCTTTCCAAGTAGCTCCATGTCTTTCTTGTACTGGGGGGCCCAGAACTGTACAAGGCATTCCAGGTGTGGCCTCACCAGGGCTGAGTCGAGGGGAAAGATTACCTCCCTCAACCTGCTGGCAATACTTTGTCTAATACAGCCCAGAATATCATTAGCCATCTTTGTTGCAAGGGCACACTGCTGGCTCATGTTCAACTTTGAGTCTGCCAGGATCTCCAGGGCCTTTCCAGCAGGTTGATCCACAGCATGTACTGGTGCATGGGGTTGCTTCTTTCCAGGGGCAGGACTTTGTACTTCTCCTTGTTGAATTGCATGATGTTCTTGTCAGCCCATTTCTGCAGCCTGTCCGGGTCCCTCTGGATGGCAGTACAACCCTCTGGCGTGTCAGTCAGTCCTCCCAGTTTTGTGTAATCTGCAGAGTTGCTGAAGGTACACTCTGCCTCATCTTCCAGATCATTAATGAAGATGTTGAACAGGACTGGACTCAATAATTACTCTGGGGGTACACTGCTAGTTACTGGCCTCCAACTAGACTTCATGCCACTGATCACTACCATCTGGGCCCAGCCATTTGGCCAGTTTCCAATCCACTTTACTGTCTACTCATCCAGCCCATACTTCATCAGCTCCTCTATGATGATCTTTCGGGACAGTGTCAAAAGCCTTTCTCAAGTCAAGGTAGACAATATCTCCCCTTGTCTACTAAGCTGGCAATTTCATTGTAGAAGGTTATCACGTTGATCAAGCATGACTTCCCTTTGGTCATGCTGACTGCTCCCAATTACCTTCTTATCCTTCACATGCCAAGGGTTTTGTTTTTTCCTTGAATTCTTTTAGCTCATTTCAATTTCTCATATTCTTTTATCCTTTGTTCCTGCCACTGGCAAGCAGATTTTAAGCATAATGCAAGTGCATGAGAAATTACATTTTCTCCATTTTTATCTGTCAGTGATTCCAGCTGTTCATTCATTTTCTCTTGATTTTTTTCCCACTCAAACCAGTTATCTACCAGCCAAGGGTTATGATCACTGTGCCACCATGAGCAATCTGTTAAATCTGTGGTCTGTTTTTCCAGATCGTTTGTCATGACCCCCCTGCTCGCTGCGCCAATTTCTCACAAACGAGAGGGGAGAGCTTAGACAGGTCCCTGCCTCTGCCCAGGTTTCTGTCAATAGACAACAGCTTTATTGAGGCAGCCAGCACCCCAAAACCCACTCTCGCTTGGAAGTTCTTAATAATGACTGATCAGGCCTATTACAACATGAATTATTTATTGAATAGATACAAGGAAAAGACAGACATGAGACTTTAACAGGCTTACTTACTACACAGGATAAACAAAAAGACACTACTACTAGGTTCACAAGACAGTGCATGATAATAAAGGTACCTATGTTACAGCTAGCAAAGAAATAGTATGGATTAAGAGCCAATGTCACTTACCAATGAATGATAGTGGTGTGCAGAGAATCTCCTAATTCTTCTCAATCCTAGGGAAGTATCTTGATACCAACATCTCAGCATCAAGGAGAACTCTCCACACACAGAGTGCATAAGAGATTTCTGATTTTCTGAAAATCATAGTGGTCTTTTATAGTTTGTAAAACTACTTGTGTCTGTCAGAATTTTTGCTTATCCTTTCCCATGCATTCAAGACAGGATGTTTATTGCTGGCTAAGGGTGTTTTCAGCCAAGATAATTCATCACAAGACAAACCATTCTGCTGACTTAGCCATGAAGGAAGTAGATAAGTCTCAGGGGTGAAACATCCTGTCACAGGGACTTTGAAGTCCTTTCAAGGATGTCAGAATATCTACTGTTAAATCATCCTCTTTCTGGGCTGGTGCTGAAGGGCTGCATATAGCAAGTTTAGAAGTCTTATTTCATCCTTTTGTTCTCAACTTGTTAGCTTTACAAGTGGGTATGATTTTGTAGGATGACCTGGGAAGCAGTTTTACAAGTGAGGAGGAAAGAATTTATAAATGGGAATGAATACTGGGGCCCTAAGGTGGTATCATTAAGGTTGTGTTTTCTCTTCCACTCATCTCCTTACAGCTGTGGCTAGCCTATCTTATCTGTAATTGTGATATTCATTACAGCTACTCAGTGCAGCTGTGAGGTGGATTGGTGATTTCCACCACCACCCCATCCCCAGCCTTTTCCTTTCCTTCTTTGAACATGAAGTTTGTGATCTGTTCTCACAGAACTTCCTTGTACTGGGCTGTGGCTTTTTGTTCTAAATCTGATCTAAACTAGTGCTGTGAGATATTCCCTCCCCTTTGAAAACTGGCAAAGAGAAAAATAACAGTTGAGAGTGAATAGCTGTTGGCTGTGATCTTTACATGTGCCAGTAGCAGATCCTATGATTTGTATTTGGTAGACAATTTGAACAGATGGAACAAATTGAGCACTCGCATTGATATGCGAAAAGACTCCACAACTCCTGTAAGTTGGAGAGCAGGTATATATTTCAGCTGGCGGACATGTGCGGAATTGTTTCCAAAGGCATACCGAGAGTAAGGATCACCTCTCTTTTATTCTTTACAGTCTAGGATTACACAATACGCCTAATACATATTCATTCCCTAGCCGCACCTGGCCTCGCTTCGTATGGTAATTAGCTTCAGGCTTGTCTGCACTTGTATCTCCTCAATTCGGGGTCGTTGGTGGTAATTGATGAAGGTTTTCAAACTCTTCCTCGAATCTGAACTTTTCACCTTTGTCTCTGGAGCATGTGCCTTAGTCCCTTGATCACATTCCAGACAGCAGGATTAGTCCTTGCTGGGTCAGGGGTCTGGAGAATGTCTCTTATTGCAAGTAGCCTTGTAAAAGCCTTGTTCCCCCATCCTGCTTTCGAGCCCTGGCTCCTGTCTTATCTCAGTACAGCCTTGCTCTCCTCCTGTCCTTGTGCACATAGTAAATTTTCAGCATTCCTTAATGTCTTGTCAGCTAACTTAACCAGGCTTTAACTCTTAAGCCCCCTTGTTTCAACACTGTACTCAAGAAGCAGCTGAGTGTCTGTTTGAAGCTGAAAGTTTGAGTGTGGTGGCCTTTTTTCCCTTGTAGTAGAATTTCTGATTGTATCATAGAAATTATTGTCTCTGCTCTGCAGTACCCTCAGACAGTTAATCAGTGGGGTGTTTCCCCTTCTGTGGTTTAATGTGCTTTTGGTGAGACAGGAGGGAGTATGGAGAGTGTATTTCTCTTCTGGGTAATGGACTAAATCTCTGCCTGGTTTTAACTCCACGGTAACCAGTGAGGTTAAATCAGGGCTGAACTCAGCCCCTCCTGTTTTGGTACCATCTATGTCAGGGTGACATTTCAGCTTTGTTTTCAAGAGGATGTAAATGAAAGAGTAATTATCATGGTTTAACCCCAGCTGGAAAATAAGCACCACACATCCAAATAAGCACCCCACACCCATTCATTCCTACCACCCCTGGTGGGATGGAAGAGAGAATCAGATGAGTAAAAGTGAGAAAACTCTTGGGTTGAGATTGACAGTTTAATAATTGAGTTTTGATCAGTCCATGGCAGATGGTTGGGCTGTGTTTCCATCCCTGAAACGGTTGATTCCAGGTATACTAGACACTCCTCCAAGTGAAAGCAAACTGTGGCCTGCACTCTGCTGCCAGAGGGATTGAGAAAAATGCATCAGCAATATAAATTGTGGCACCATTTGGCTGCCTTTGACTCCAGTTCATACTGAAGTTCCATGTCCTGTACAGCAGCACTCAGAGGTGGCATGACTTCATTCAGGCCATGATAGTCTCCTGTCAGCCTCTATTCTCTGTTAGACTTTGTCACTGGCCATGTGGGGTTGTTAAAGGGTGAACAGGTCCTGCTGATCACTCCTTGGCTCTCTAGTCAACAAATTACTTCATGGATGAGAATCAGGGGGTCTCGGTTGGTGTGGTATTGCCACTGCTGTGGTAGCAATTGGCACCTGTTGTTCTTCAACCCTCAGCATCCCCACAAATAGAAGGGTCCTCCAAGAGACAAGGCAAGGTAGACAACTGTTTAATTTCCTCCATCTCCAGGACAGCTGTACCAAAAGCCCACTGGTACCCTTTGGGGTCCTTGAAATCCCCTCTCCTGAGGTAGTCTATGCCAAGGATGCACAGAGCCTCTGACCACTCACAATGGGGTGCTTTTGCCACTCATTCCCAGTCAGGCTAATCCAGCCTAATACAGGCTAATACAGTCAGCTGTTTGGATCCCCCTGTCACTCCAGAAGTAAAAATGGATTCTGTCCCTACATACCTTGATAGCATTCAGGAACACTGTGCACCAGTGTCTACTAGAGACTTGTACTCCTGTGGGTCTGACATGCCAGGCCATTGAATTCACACCACACAGTAAACCCAGTTGTCCCTCTCATCCATCTTGCTGGAGGTAGGGCCCCTCTAGTCCTGGTCATAGGATTCTCCATTTACTTCTTGTAGAAATAGATTAGAATTCCTTTCCATAGGTATTGAGAGACTGCCAGCTTATTCATGACCCTTCACAGAAGTAAAAGTGAACACCATTTATTTCTATCTTTAGCACACCTTTTATAGGGTTTTACAGGGTCCACGGGCTAAGCAAGCTACTATTGGCTAACACACACAGTTTACATTTTTTCTCCTACACACAAGGATATTGTTTTGCTTTACTCTCTCTTCTGCAGGAAGGTTTCAAGGACTTTAGCCTTTAATATCACGACTTATTTCAAAGGCTGGTTTGTGCAGACAGGCCTTTACTAATATATAAAATATATCAACAATTCCCCCTTTCTCTTTTTGCACAAGCCAGGCTTTGGATGCGACTCTTTCTATACTTTTATGAAGACAAGATAACATACAATTTAAACTGTCATCCCGATTAACATTATAAGTAAAGTTGGTCCCCCTTCTAGCACAAGAGACCTCAACCATCCAGTGATGCCCCAGCTGGCAAACCAACTTCTAATGGGGTCACTATCTTCTTTCAGGGCATGTAACCCATCCTGTAGCTGTTGTAGTTGCTTATGGATGGAAGCTGAATGATCAGTAAGATTCAAGCAGCACATGCCTTCAAACTCCTCACAACCATGTCCTTGTGCTAAGAACAAAAAATCAATTGCAGCTCGATTTTGTAATACTGCATGATGTACACTACTCACATTGGCTGAAAGTTCACTTAACATTGTGGATGTTAAGTTCAATTCTTTCTTAGTCTAACAAGCGAGCCTTTTTAAAGTTGCTAAGCCTTAATTCATTCAGGCTTCGCTTTGACCGTCTGCTGGTTTTCATTTTGTTAGCCACATTTAGCAATTGATGTAAGCTTGGGTGGAACAAAGTAAGTTTCCCAAAATAACAGGGTCTTCTATGTGGACTAGCAGGAATTTAATTCCATGCTCTATCTCTACAGATTAGGAATATGGAACTAAGTAATTGCTTTGGTAATTGTCCTGTGAGATTGCACCATGAATAAAGGCTTTACTTTCAATGGTAGTAACAAGATCAGCTATAGGGCTGACTGCAGCCCAGTGCTGCATTACTTTGTTGGAATGACTTTTTGTCAGGGGGTTCAAATATTATCCATCCACCTGAGGTATTGGTGGAACCTAACAAGTCAAATTCTTCTGAGGGCTGTATGGTAACATTGAGAAATTTAGTAATTTTTGCTTGCCAATAGGCTTCAAGTTGTCTTAATGTGAAGCCAACAGTGCGACTGCACTCTTGCAACATTGCCAATTGATTCAGTCGAGTCTCATTACTAACTAAACCTTTAAATGCTTGAGGATCCCATTCAGGGACTCCTATGAGACAGGTGCGAATAGGATCTCCAGGGGTGGCTAGGCTCAGACACATTGACCTTTGGCCAGTTCAATGTGCCAGAGTGACCCGTAAGTTCTGTCACTTTTGGATGTTGGTTAGCAGACAGTTGGTTGGGACTATACACAGCACAATTACTATAAGCAGTTTGTTCCATGTAAATGACACCATACTTGCAAACTCACAGCTAAAACTTTAACGTTAAATGAACTTTCAAAGATGCTTACACTACCTCTTGAAGGGGGAATACTTATACTTTATACTAACATAACAATTGCTACACAAGCTAAACACTTGATCTTAAACTATTGTCTAACTACTTTTAACACACATGCTCTGGTATATATGTAGTCTAAACGTGAAAGCAATTTGCTGAAAGGGTAAACACACAACTACAATTTGATTTATATACAATTAGATGGAGTCTCTACACTTTTCTTAGATCTTCTACAGAATTTCCTTCACAAACAGACTATGATTTAACACGATTCAGTCCTGGAACGTTCACTGGTCCCGTGATGTCAGCTGGCAGCTGATCAGTGACTGAGGGCTTTGATGTTCAAATTGTTCTTCACATCCTTCTAAATCTTAAAGGATAACTGAAAAATTGGTAGAGACACAACATCATAATAATAACATAAAATTTCTGTTGGCAACTGTCTGTGTAGTGTTCAGACACAACTGTGTCCTGACAGGTCTACTTCTGATCCATGTCTGAAGTACCAAGGCTGTGTGGTGACTTCTCTGTTCACTGGATCTCATGTGTTCAGAGGCAGACAGTCTAGTCAGATGGACAGGTGACCTTTTTGAACCTGCCAACAAAACACAGACACTTCTCTCCTTGAAGTTAATGAATTACACTAATTAAATGCTTTTAGGGCATCAATCTCCCCCGTTTTCTTAAAAAAAAATAAAAAGGAGATGTACTTCTGTTATACACATCAACATTAACACAAAACCATATATACAATGAATAAGAACCTATACCAGTTAAAAATTAATTAAATCATAAACATTATTAATAACATATGTAATATAAAACTACTATTAATTACTAAAACACTGCACCAGCATCCCATAGTTAGCAAACAAACAGAAACAAAAAAAAAATCAATGAAGGATTGGATAATCACCTCCGGAAATGATTCTCCAAGCTCACTTTAAAATTGATCCAGCTGTCATATTAATAGGGTCAAATTGCTGAGTCAAAAAGTGACTCAAATACTGATTTGGTACAGAAAATATCTGGATCTGTTGGCAAATATTCCGTCCAGGTAAAGTCAAGGCTTGGCCAGAGCCTAGGCTTTAAACTGGAAAGATGCCTCTTAACATATTTCTAAAACGAGGTTCTCAATAGTAGCAGCTATGAGATGCTTACAGCACAGCAAACTGTTAAAATGCATTCGTACAAATCAAATGATCAGAAGCCTTAGGTACCAGACCAATTAAACCATGCAGCAGTTGGTTTAATCTGAAGCCTCCCCCATGGCAGCTGACCCTCAGCAATGGTACATCATCTTAAAATTCTGGAAACACTGAAAAATAATAAAGCTATAAAAAACAAAACTGCAGAGATTGCAACAAACAATAGAACTCCCGATGAAATCAAGGGTGTCACAGACTGCATTCACTTCTATCTACAAGCAGGTTTCATCAGTGTTCTATCACAGCTGTTTCAGTTGTAGCTATCTTCATTTCTCTAGGAAAATAACTATACTTTGCAGTTTAGTCAAGTGTCTCCAATAAAACATAAAACAATTTAAATTAAACAATATTTAAACCTAATAAAAATTAATTATAACAAAAGGAAATAACAAAACTTAACCTTAAAAGAATATCCAAGTTATAAAACTTCACTTAAAAACATTCAAGCCTAAACATTATAGAACTTGACTATTCTTAATTCATTAACACTTAATCTATACTAAATAAAAACATAACTTAATCTTATTCTGTTACTACAAAAAGCAGCTAAAAGTTTGATATATACATTTTAAACACAATATAACAATAACATGGATTCACTATAAAGATTATAAAAATGTAACAAATACATCACAATTCTATGTCATCTAGCTTTGAGAATAACTCACAATAACTGCAAATGTTACTAAAAATACTCATTCATAACAGGAATTTGCCTAGTATATGCTCAAATTGGTTAGGATTTTAAAGTGCAGTTTTTCTAGAGAAAAACCACAACAACACAGGATTTGGCAAGTTGCCATTCAGCTTTTGTAGCACTTTTCAGAAACATCAAGTCCAATTTTTAAACTGAAATCCAAAATCCAAATTGGTATATATGCAGTTATATGTGTTTTATATAACAAAAGAACTCACATTGAAATTACCTTCTTAAAATTGTGGAGAAAACAAGAAAATAGATAATATATACTCTAACTTAACTTTGTCTTGTACAGTAAAGTTCTCTTAACTAATTATTTTTTAAACCATAAATCTCTTCTGTAGATAACATTAATTGGGAGGTTTTCTTAGAAGCTGTAAATCACACCATATTTTAACCGTAGGTTCTAAAACTAATTATTGCAAGGCAACTTCTGTTAATATTCACCTTAAACGCCTTTTTTTTTTTTTTTAACTTTCAAAGAATCACAATAATTTCTCTAGTAAAACTCTAAAAACTGCAACTGCATAAACTCATAATTACTTAAAACACAAAATTAACTGTAAAAGGGTATATAAAAACATTTTGAAAACCCAATAAATCATGACTTTGTAACAAACTGGGTATTATCCTGATGCTTTTTCTTAGAGAAGGAGCGGGGGGGGGGGGGGGGTGGACTGCCCGCCCTGCTGCTGCTGCAGCTCTGCTGTTATCTTTCTTCACATTCTCCACATACTCTCGCAGAGAGGAAAAATGGAGAGAAAGAAAAAAAACCTCACAAAGTTAACTTTAAGAAATGCAGTTTTTTCTCTCAATTTCACTCTCGCTGTTTGCAGATAGAGGAAAAAAGGGCACGATTTTTACAAAAGCAGGCGATGTTACACGAAAAGTCTCTCACGGCCAGGTGCTAACAACAGCGATCATGGCAGCTTATCAGCGTGGCCTTGGAACTTTTCTTGCGCTGCTTCTACCCCCAGGGTGCCTATGTTCTCTGTGCACACCTCAGTGCTTTCCCCCATGTCCCCCTGGTTCGGGTGGAAACCAATCTAAATTTGGCTTCTTCCAGGGTAGTAAAGATGGAACTTAAATAAGATTGTAGTGTTAAAAGTGACTCCAAAAATGAAGCAAATAGTTCCAGATGTATCACATCCTGCTGTAACTGAACACATTCTGTTTGTTGTTTCAATGTTCGCTGTGGAACTTTTTTCTCATTATTTTCTTCTCTTTGACTCTCCCTCCCTCTCTCCAAGGGCAGCATAGATAGGAGTGCTTGCCCAGCAGTGGGAGGTAAAGGCGTCTGCCACTGTGATGCAGGTAGAATTATGGGGCTCACAGCCTCAGCATATCTCGCTTTTCTGTTTTTTAAGGTATTAATTACAATCTGCCAAGTTCGACCGAGAGACACAGTGTCCTTTCTCTTTTCCGTAATTGCCGTTTCCCATATCAGAACCCTTATATCAGTCCATTCTTCGACTGCAAAAAGCAGTGGGGTCACTGCAAAATGCCCATGACAATTAGCCCATATAATGAGCGTATCCAGGTCTTTTTCCCAGGCTGCTTCGCCTCGTTTAATGAGAATGCTAAGAAGCAGTTCTTTCACCGCCGCAAATTCCACTTCCATGCTAGCGGCAAACGACGGGGGGGAAGGTCGCGACCCCTCTACTATGCCACGCACCTCGGTCTCCCCCAGCAACCTGAATTTCCATGTCTAACCACACTGCGTCTCACCGCGCTCAGGTTGCCTATCCGGTACCGATCCAAGGCAGCATCTATCTGCACTCAGATCAGCTCCACAGACCTCGGTCCAAGGCTCCGTCCCACCACGCGTGGACCCACCGAAGCCCCCCTGCCTGCAGGGTGTTCTGTTCGAGCACCAAATATTGAGAGACTGCCAGCTTATTCACCACCCTTCACAGAAGTAAAAGTGAACGCCATTTATTTCTATCTTTAGCACACCTTTTATAGGGTTCTACAGGGTCTGCGGGCAGAGCAAGCTACTATTGGCTAACACACACAAGTTTACATTTTTTCTCCTACACACAAGGATATTGTTTTGCTTTACTCTCTCTTCTGCAGGAAGGTTTCAAGGACTTTAGCCTTTAATGTCACGACTTATTTCAAAGGCTGGTTTGTGCAGACAGGCCTTTACTAATATATAAAATATATCAACACATAGGATCAGGAGTAAGATCAGTCCTTCCACTCTGTCTGGGGAACTGCCCAATGGAGACTTGAGCAGAAACTTTCCTGGAAGAACCCCCATTTGGGATTGTTTATCTCTGCAATTCACATACCTGTGCCTCTAGGGTTGAGGTAGATTTTCCATTTCACTTCCTCATGTCCCCTCCATGGTCCTGCAGGTAAAACCACAGGGTACCCCAAGGTGTGTACACAGTATATTCTCCGTCTTATGCAAAAGTACACTTAACTGAGGTGAGTCCATACAGGTGGGGAGTAGTACATATTCTCTTTGAATTTCTGTAACTCCTGAGACAGTTTTTTCACAGCCTAGACAAGGGAGGAAGAGTGATTTTCCTTGTACTCCTGGAGTTGGTGAGCAACTTCATCCACTGCTGGTGCCTCTTTGTCTCTCCAGGTCATTACAGCCAGTGAGTTGGCATATGACAATTGTGTGCTTTGTACAGATTTCCACCACATAGTTGTGTGCACTGCACTTTGGATTTGTGGGTGACTGCACATTGTTTGAGTCAAATACTCTGTGGCATGACTAACTCCTCTAGGTCCTGGACACCTTTCTCCACTACAGTCTATTTACCTGGGCAACCTATGTTCCTTGAAGGGGTACCTTTCCTTCACACTTGACAGAACTCACCTCCAGAGGCCAAGGACTTGTGTCCCTTTTCCAATCACCTTCTGTAGAAAGTGATCCCAGCCACTTGGTTTCCTTATCTTCTAATTTTAAACTGTTGTCCCAGTGTTGGAGCAGTGTCATGGGGTAGCTTCACCTTTAAGACAGAGTAAAAAGAGGGGAAGTTGAAGCTACTGGTGGCTGATGGGAGTTTTTCTCCTGACCAATTATCAGTCATTTCCAAGAATTGACAGCAGATCTGACCATTAAGAAGTGAATTCAACTTGTAAACACCTCCTTAAGAAGTACATTCTGAGCTGTCTCGTTCTCTTTGGTTTCCGGCTTTTGAGAGGTAACAAGCTCTGTCTTGGCCTTCCTCCCCCCTCCCTCCAGGCCGGACAAGGCCGCAGGGAGGGGGGGGAAGAAGCAGAGCCAGCCAGCCGAGCTTGGTTTTCAGTTTCTGCTGCTGGACTGAAACCTGACACCATAAACTCTTGCAGCTTTTCTAAGGCTTTAATCTTTTTATTACCTAATAGACGTACAGATTACTCTTTTTTTTCTCAGAAAGACAAAGAAAGAGAGACAATCAACATGCAAAAGACATCATAGAACTACTAAAAACAGTGAGGAAAAGAGTTAAGTTTAAATAAGAAAGAGGGAATAAGAAGATGCTTTACAGCTGAAATATCTTTCTGTTACAGCTATGGAGATGGACAATAGTTTAAAAGACTCCTTTAATTCATGACTAGAGTATGGGAGGAATAGAATATTCAAAGTGTGGACTTTAGAGAAAAGAGAGAGTGGTTGTGATACTGTAAATTGCTGGAACTTACGAGTGAAGTGAAGATTTTAAAGTCTTAAAGGGGGCAAAGAGATGGCTGTTTTCCAGGAAGGCTCACAGAAACAAATGAAGAAGATTTCTACCTTTGAATAACTTATCCTTAAAAATAGCATCCCTGGACTCAATTTGACCCATGCACACCTCTGAGTAGTGTGAAATGGGAGGAGTGGACTCTAGAAACTCCATAAATTGGCAGAAAGAGACTTCTGTTTCTCTACGAGGACTGATGGACAGACTCTAGTGTTGCCGCTGAAGATGAATAGATCACATGGACACAGGTCGAGGTGTGGTGAAGAGAAGAGAAAGTTTATTTTTCCCCCCAGGATTTATAGGCTCCTGACCACAGCCAGGGATTGGATGGTCAGGATAACACTTTCTCACTGCACTGGCCATGAGAGATGACTATCACAAGATGTCTAACAGAAAGAATGTACACATATCTATGTTTACAGTTACTGTCCTGGGAAAGTCTTTAGAAAACTATGTTAGCAAGCTCAGAAGCTGAGTTTTCAGGGCGACACTCTAGAAATTGAGACTGTTTTTGACCACCAAGATTCTAAATTTTTTGTCTCTATGTTGTTATGTGTGCAAAGAAATAATCAAGTAGTGAGAAGTAAAAGGGTTTTCTGAAAGTTTATTCTGGTATTCTTATTCTAGTAGTTTATTAATAAACTATCTTTATTCCTTTTAAGTTTTAGGCCTGTTTTGCTCTTATTTTAGTCCATATCTCTAGCAAGAAATAAGTAATTTTTTGTTACTAGTTTAAAACCACGACAAGCAGCCAGGTGATAACATACTGATCTGGACAAGATCTGAAATCCTTTTGCATATCCTGCAGCTCACTTGGGGATACGGATTGAGTGGTTACCTCTTATTCTGCCTCTTTCTCATGTTCCTGTGCTGGGTCTGCTTTGTCCTCCTTTATTAAATGAGATGCCTTTTGTGTCCATTTCTTCTTGTGTATAGAGGCAAATGATACCAACATGGGTTGGTTCTTTGCTTCAGCTGCATCATTCATCACCAGGGTCTGAGTAGCTGCAGTGCTTGTTGCAGGGTTTGGAGTAGTCACAGTGCCTGTTGTGGGGGTTGGTATAGTGTCTTAGTTTAGGGCAAATTAGGGAGGAAAACTCTAAATGGGGATTTCCCCAGGGAAATGCCCCTCTTCACTTTCTGGTCTGGGAAAAGAAAGAAAAAAAATTCTTTGGAGAGAAGTGGAAAAAGCTGTTTATTTAACAGAAATTGAGTAATATTAAATAATAATAATAAAACTTCTTGTTGTTCGATGGGGTGGCAAATCTAGGAAGAAAAGTCCTTTTCATGTGGTGTAGCTCGGCTCGCTCAGTTTCTTATCAGTTCCTCCGGCGCTGGAAAGTGCCGAGGCCCAGGCCCCGGTGGGCCACAGGCGTGAGCTCCTGGGGTTTGGCTGGGTGTTCAGTCCAGAGCAGGCTTGCACAGATCCAGGAAAAAAAAGGGAAAAAACAAAGGTCCGGGGAACTCTTCTGCCTCAGCTAGCTAAAACTAACTAAAAACCAGGGAGAAGCTCTGTCCCGCTGTCTGTCTGTGCTGCAGACAACACAGTCCAGGAGCGAGATGTGTGGGAGTGATGTTTTCTTTAACACAAACTGCGGCTTCTTCTACCCCCCTCTCTTGCTCTCAGAGTCAGTCTTAAAGGTGCAGAACTTAATATATAACATAAACCAGACGATTGGGGATACCAGTATCATAAAGTCACCCCAGGACAGTATAGTCACAGGTAGTTGCTTAACCCTAAACAAGATCTGAAGCACATTCCACATTCCTAGGAATTGGACCAGCACCAGAAATAGCCTAGTTTCAACATGCCAGGGATTTAAAAAAAATTCAAAATTCTCAGACAGTTCTGTAATTAGCCTGGAGGAGAAAGGGAAGATGTAGGAAGATGTCTCCCCCTTAGATTGATTCTCTGAGGAGAAAAGGCAAAAGTTATAATTATTAATTATAAATAGAATTTATATTAATAATTATAAACAAATAATTAATTGTCAAATAATTAATTTGATAAATAATTAATTATTTGTCCCAGCTTGAGACAAAATTTAGGAGGAAACTTCCCAAAGAGGTCTCCTCTAGAAAGCAAATTTCAGCAGCCTCAACCGGTTCTGGAGATAATCTCCTTGGAGGAAAGTGGGATAGACTGTTTATTTCACAAGCAAAGTACTCACAAACATGAGAAAATGAATAATATTAAACAATAAAACCTCTCCTTGCTCTGAAGAGATGGCAAACTCAGAGAGTCCTTCGGTGGTTCAGAGTCCTCTGTGGCTGTGTCTCAGTCTCTTCAGTCTCTCTCAGTCCCTCTGGGGCTGGAATGCAGCATCCAGGGCCCCCGGTGGGCCACAGGCATGAGCTCCCAGTGTTATTCTGAGTTTTAAGTCCGGAGCAGGGCCGAATAGTCCCAGAAGAAGAAGGCACGGTCCTGGGAAAACCTTTCTTGCCGTATCTAACAAGGAAATCCAGCGACAAAAGCAAAGAAAAGCTCCCTCTCTCTCTCTGCAAAAGCCAAGAACTCTGAGAGCATTGAGCCTTATCTCTCGCTGTCCATGCTAGGCAGCACAGTCCCTGAGAGAGGAATTCTGGGGGAGTAATGTGAAGCTTCTGCAGACAAACTGCATGCTGCTTCTCTCCCCCTTTGCCCTCTCTGTCTCTCTGGGCCTAGCTTAAAGCTACAGGACCCATTTCTGAGCAGAAAAAACAGATGATGGGATACCAGACCATACAGTCACCCCAAGACAAATTCCCAATAGATGACTGTCAAAGTACAGAGGTGATGGAATGCTGAGTTGACATACCAGCAATTCTATCATATCACAAGCCAGTATTACAAAGTACAACAAAACAAGAAACTTAGCCCAGGCCCCAGAGATGACAAATACCAAAAGAGCAAACACATGCTGCAAGTAAGTAGTTACATAATGTAACTCAGAGAACAAGCACAACAACTCTGAGAAAATAAATCAACACTGTGACCAGTGACTATTAAACCAATACAATAAAAACTTATAACAAATTTGTTTTAACATGCTTTGGTCAAATCTGTCATTATCTCAACCCTTTGTGCCCCACATCAGGCACCAAAATGGACTGTTAACTCCAGCCAGCAACTAAATAACACACATATGATTGCTCACTGCCCCCCACCTCCCCGGGGAGGAAAATCAGAAAAAAAGTAAAAGCTCGTGTTGAGATAAGAAGTTTATTAATTGAAACAAAGTAAATTGTTATTGTTGTTGTTATTGTTGTTGTTATTGTTGTTGTTATTGTTATTGTTATTGTTATTGTTATTGTTATTGTTATTGTTATTGTTATTGTTATTGTTATTGTTATTGTTATTGTTATTGTTATTGTTATTGTTATTGTTATTGTACTGAAAAGGAGAAAGGGAGAGGAATAAAACCCAAGGAAAACAAATTATGCACAATACAGGTGTTCACCACCCGCTACTGATGCCCAGCCCATCCTCGAACAACACACCCCCTTTCTAGATAACTTCCCTCGGTTTATATACTGGGCATGATGTTCTGTGGTGTGGATTATCCCTTTGGCCAGTTCAGGTCAGCTGTCCCAGCCATACTCCCTCCTGGCTTCTTGTGCAGCTCCTCTCTGGCAGGGCCTGAGACACTGAAAAGCCCTTGACTCAGGGTAAGCAATGCTCAGCAACAACCAAAGCATCAGTGTGTTATCAGCATTAATCTATACTGAATCCAAATGACGGCACTGTGCCAGCTACTAGGAAGAAAATTAACTCTATTCCAGCTTAAATCAAGACACTGCTTCAGTTATAGTCATACTTTATATTAAAAAAAATAAATTATTATTGTTTCTTCCTACTGAAATTTGTTTCAGAGACTGTTTTCTCATTTTCTTGTTTTATCTTCCTTGCACCTTCCTGAACTCTTTAGGACTTCAGCATGCATTTGACAGTGACTGGAAAGCTGGGAAAATCACTTACAACAATTATACAAATGGATCTGATGATGCTGTTCTGGCTTACAAACTCCTGGTGCAAACAGGCAACCGAGCAAAGCCCATTGACATCAGCCAGGTACTGTATCAGAGTCCGTACAGGAACTCACAATCCCATCAGGAGTTGGAGGAGATGCAAGAAAAATGCCATAGCTCCTTTTTTCATCTTGATGAATTGAAATTTCTGAGTTGTACCTAATTGTGTAACCTCATTGACTTTGCTTGAGCTGCATGTTACCTGCAGAGTCTGGCTTGTGTTGAGAAGTATTTAAAATCAATATGAGGAATGTCTGTCCTTCATGATTGTTGGCTGGCATGGGTTAAATGCTGTTCCTGTCTCATACACACATGCACACACAGTTTCCTCTGAAAGTGGTGTGGAAGATGCTACTCTGCATCCTTAGGTAGGTGGAGACTGGTCCTATGCAAGACATAAAGCCAACGTTAGTCTTGTTGCCCTAAGTGGCATCATTTCTGATTTTAATCAGAATTTTTTATAGGGATCACCGATGCTCAGCCTTCTGCTGTGGCTTTGAATCTAGCATTTGCAATTATTTGGTTAGTTCCTATGAATTTATTCAACACACACATTTTAAAGAAAGATGTTTACAAATGATAGTGAATGGAAGGGGACTGAAATAACTATATGCTGTACAATATTATTGTACTGTCATTACTAAATATAGATATACTGTAGTAGAACTGAGAATAGCAGTTGGGTGAGCTGCCTAAATAAAATGCATCCTAACTTCTTTCACAAAGTTATCACAGCATATGACTGCTTTTTCTGCTTTTTAGTATCACATAGGTAGGTGAAATATGCTGAGTTTGACTCCTTAAGACAAAATTTTATTTTAATCCTTTTAAGAAAAAATTGTGCAGTAGTTACTTCTCTCCTAGAATCATTGACTCAGTGCTTTCAGGCAGAAAATAGTCTCTTTAGTGAGTTTCTTGGCAGATCTTCTTGTTTTCATTTTTGTCTGGCATTAAAGGTGACAAATTTATGGATTACACTGTTCAGGGTGTGTAAAACCCATTGCTATATGGCAGCATGCAGCATGCTGTCAGGTTTGAATGATGCTTTAGTTATGAATTAAGCAAAGGTAGAGAGCCAAAGGGAAAACCTTTATGAGATTTTGTTTAACAGTGTCTGCCACATACACTGAAGAACAAATGTGATTAGACTACAGCTGTTGATACAATTTCCTGTGCTTGGGAGGGAGAAAAATGTGGTGCATCCACAAGGGCTGAGTACTTTACCATACAATTCCAAAGACAGCTTGAAGACATACAGTTGATGCATATCCTGTGGATCAATTGAATCCAGATCCTTGGAATCTAGTTGTGGGGTGTGGGGTTTTCTTTTGAGGGGGGAAAAGGTTGACTGTTTTTAATTGCTGTTGCTAATGTTCTTCATTTCATTAAAAGGACCTGAAACTGGAGCCAAGTCAGAGTTTTAAATAAACAAATCAAAGAAACCCCACAGTAATACTTTTAATCCAGAGTTCTGTCATAGCTCTAGCTGTGCAGTATTCGGCTGAACAACCCTAGAAGCATACCACTGTTTTTTATCCCATAGATACATTTGTCAACAGTGACCCAAATAACACAGTGCAATTGCGGGGTTTTTTTTTTTGCATTTTCTGAAATACATAGATAACAAGTGTTAGAAAAGTTTATACAGATGTTGTTTTATTTTTATAGCTCTCCATTTACTTGGTGGCATTTTCTTCAACGTTAACAACAGAGGTTAACTGCACACAGGCATGTATAGGCACTCTTGACAAGTTTTTCCCTTTGCTTTAAAATACATTTCTTCAATTCTGTTGTTTTTTACCCTCGATTACAGGCAATTTTTTTGAATTTGTATTTAAATTGTTCAGTTTGTTCTGGAACCATCTGCTGATATAGTGGGTATTATAAAAATTATATAAATATTAGTTTATCAAAAACCACTTTCCACTGTTGCTTTAGTTGTTTAGATTTTTCTTCATTCTCAAACAATAGTTTGCTGGTAAGTCACTTCAAGTGAAAGTTAATGCTATTTGTCTTTTTCTTTCCCCCCTCTTATATGTGTGTGTTGCATCTCTAGGCTTTTTGTCATAAGCTTTGCAGCAAGAGCCCTGAAAGCAAAACTCATTCTGAATGGCTTCTAATATTTTCATTTTGCAGTTGACTAAACAACGTTTGGTGGATTCAGATGGAATCATTAACCCAAATGCTTTTTACATCTACCTGACAGCCTGGGTTAGTAATGACCCTGTAGCCTATGCTGCCTCACAAGCCAACATCCAGCCTCCCCACCCAGAATGGGTCCATGACAAAGGAGACTATATGCCAGAAACAAGGTTGAGAAGTAAGTAACATTTCATCTTAATGTCTTACAGTTTATATAGGTAGTCTCACTCCTTCCTTTAAGACCTAGTAACTATAGTTGGCTGATGCTGTATAGGGCTCAGAAGCATAAACAGAACAATATATTGTGTTACTCTGTAGACTCAGGACACAAATGCAGTTGTTGAATCTAGTGTAATGTGGCACCACTGAAGGGTTTTATCATGTTGAAAATTGAGTTTTATAACAGTTTCTAGCAAAGCTCTACGAACTTATAATAAGCATTGATCTTAATATTGATTGACAGTTCAGTATGCAAGAGAAACCTGGAGATTGCATTAAATTCCTGAATTTCATCATGTTTATCCTCAATTTTTGATATGTAAGGAAATTACATCGTTAGCTCATATATATATGACACCAACACCAATATGGTACAAGAGCTATTTTGGGGAGGAGTCTGTGTGAGTGGGTGTTCTCCTTCTGTCCCTCCCACTCTGTGCTGTTCACTGTTTTGCATCCTGAACAGCGATGTTGGTTTGCCTTGCTTCACTTTGGTAATTTATTGGGAGGACTGTTAGTTGGACACCAGTGGGGAATGGGAGAGTACATGTGGGGGAGGAATGGTGCTCTTGAAAATGTGATTGGGTAACAAGCTAGCTGTGCTTCAATGTATCCAAACCCTAGGACAGGTATTCAGTAAAAAGCTGGTGAAGATTGCATACAAATATTGCAATCTGTAGTTGTTAAATGATATAGAATTGTTTGGGGACTTTATAAAGGCTGTGTTTATCACAAATATAGTAATTTCCTTTATCTAGAGTTTTTAAAATGTCAGTTGTTCCAAAGACGCAAAAATTTAAATTCAACACCTTTAAGTGTTCTGCTATGGAGAACAAGTGTCTTGTTAACCATGCTGTCTGTGTATCTCCTTTCCAAACATGTTAAAACATTGCTATACTTTTCCTAGTTCCAGCAGCTGAGCCCATAGAATATGCTCAGTTTCCTTTCTACCTCAATGGATTGCGTGAAACTTCTGACTTTCTGGAAGCTATCAAGAACGTGAGAGCTATCTGTAATAACTATGCTGGTATGGGGATTGCCAGCTACCCAAATGGTTATCCATTTCTATTTTGGGAGCAGTATATTGGACTTCGTCACTGGCTCCTTTTATCTGTTAGTGTGGTTTTGGCTAGCACGTTTCTGGTGTGTGCCCTCTTCCTCCTGAACCCTTGGACGTCTGGCATCATTGTAAGTTTATTATAAGGGTCTTTGTTGAAGTCAAATTCCTTTCAGCATAGCTCTTGCTATAATCTGAAGGGTTTTATGTCTGGACATTTAAGAGAGTATGTATATTGCATCATTCATTATATATTTATTCAGCTTGAGGGGGTAGAGTTCATGCTAAAGATACAAACCTTTATAACCTTTGTCCTTTGTCCACCTTTTTGCAGCTTTAAAGGTTTTGTTGTAAGGACACATGAATTTTTATCTTTGTTCAGAGGCCCATTAACATGAGAAATAAAGACACCTAGGAAAATTTAGAATGTTATTAAAGTTATTTATATTTCATTTTTCCTTCTTTTTATCAGGGTTATTTTTCAAGGCAGTTGCTTGTGACTAACTTGCCTGTAAATTTGCCCACTGGTTTCTGAATGCAGTCTTTCTGGAAAGACTGAAATGGTTAGGTTGTACAATACACACTGAGAAAAGAATGTAACTGGGCTATTGAGGAAAAAGAGTTGTAAAATTATAAATTGAAGGGAATACTCCTCCAAGCTTTCTGCAAGGTACCATAAGCCTCATAGTAAACATTCAAGTTAAATTGGATTATTATGTTCCTATGTTTAAATTCCATAAACAGCTATATGGTTTATGTGTATGGTATCATAAATGTTGTGTGGCTTAGAAAAATAGAAACCAGTTGCTAGTTTTTGTATTATACATTTATATAGCAAGTATTTTAAAAAGTAAATGCTTAGTCTGGAATATTTTTCATCGCACTGAATCAAGCAACTTATGTTATCTTTCTTGATTTGTTAGCTTATAAAATAATTTATTATAGTGCATACTTTTATCCCTTGGAAAGGTGGTTTATTTTCAGAGTCTGAAATTGCTTTTTAAGTTTGTCTCTCTTTCCTGCTTGGCTTTAGAAACTTGGAAGTTGATTCCATGGATTTCCTCCCCTCCCTTATTTATTACAGGGTAGATGAAAGAAAAATAAAAGCTTTCCCTCATATTTATCTACTTGCATTGTCCATATGAATCCCTTTAAGTACCTTTAAAGCTCAAAGGCCCCCTGTAACCCGAGACTCATCAGTTAATTATGACATTCACCCTCTTCTGGGCTTTAAACCTATTCTGGAGTCATTCTAACTTATATTTGGAGTACTACAAAAAGAATTCCAATGCAGTTATTTGAAAGTCAGTTTTTCTAGATGGTTTTACAGAAAAACAGGTGAAAAAGAGAAAAATTATGTTCCAATGAATATCCATGAGAAGGAAGAAAAAAAATATTTTTCATATCATACTGATAAATCATTACCCATAGAAAAGTGATGCTTGATTCTTAAATGGTTCTTTGGATAATAATTTAAAATGACTCTTTAGAGGGTCATTGCCACTGAGCACGATGAAACAAGGAAAAATGGCTTGTCTTTGAGGATAAGAGAAGGACTGATATGAGGGATATATTTTATAGACCCCATATTGTTTTGTAATATCCTTCTTCTTCATTTGTCTAGAGTATGAGAAGTTACTAACGGCTGTTTGAAATCATCTAGGTGGTGGTGCTGGCTCTGATGACTGTGGAGCTGTTTGGCATGATGGGTCTAATTGGAATAAAGCTGAGTGCGGTGCCTGTGGTTATCCTGGTTGCTTCTGTTGGCATTGGTGTGGAATTCACTGTTCATATCGCGTTGGTATGTAAAACTAGAAAACATTTACAAAGTATTTTAAAATAAAATGGTAACTGTTATTATTCCAAATCCTTACTTAAACTCCTAAGTCAGTGGCATGATTTTCAGAAAAGTATCAGTCATAAACTTTGCACAAAGTTTTTTGTGCCATTTGGATTGTCATGTTAGAGTACACCTGATCTGAAGAAATTGTTTCTAACTGTTGAGTCAGTCTCCTTGAAGATAAGAGGGAACAGATAACAATATTTTAATATTAATAATGCTTTTTGAAGACTGATTGTCTCGGTTTTAGAAGACAGGTGTCTGCTAGGGAGGGCAGGAGCCTCCCTTGCAATGAAAGAATGTAGATCTCCTCCCTCCGAATTATTATAATTCTGAAATCAAGGGGCTCTCAGGCAGAGATCTGGGGATAGGAATAACAGTTCTTTACTAGTATAACCAGGCAAACAAACAACAATAGCTACAGCATTAGCAAGAAAACAGAACCAGCGACTCTGTGACAGCCGCCTCGGCTGAGACGGGATGGAGGAGAGGCTTTGCTTCACAAACCCCCTCGGGCGGGCAGTCCCGGTGCTCCTGCAGGGCTCTGAGGAACAGTCAGCTGGAACAGCAGGGATGAGCAGAGATCCCGGGCCGGTGGCTGAGGTGGATCAGCAGCTCTGTGGCAGTGGCTGGCACTGCCACACGTCCCGGCAGGACGGGGTGCAAGGCCCCGCAACGAAGAGGGAAGAAGGAGAAGAAGCAGTAGGGTGATGGCGAATTCCCTTCTCCCCACCACAACAGCTCTGCACCCAACATGTCCTTCTCCGAAGCTGAAGAAAGCCCGCCAAACTGTCCCTACCCTCCTTTTTGTCCTGCCCCCTTCCCCCCCGCCTGGGCCCAGCCAAACTCTGTCTTTTGTCAAGCACCCACCAAGTACCCACAGTTAGGTTGTCCCCACAACTAATGGGTAAAAAATCCACAGGCAAGCCAGAACTAAAAAAAAGGACACCTAACCCCAACACTGATTAATTAAGATCATGGGTAAATGTGGTATCTGGTTGTGAGAGACACAAATGCATAGACAAAGCAGAGCTCTTAATAGTCATTATTTTAGGCCACATTCATTCATCATCTGCAGCCTCGGTGTTGTTGACTCTCCGTGCTATGTAGTTCTTTATGCCCTCTTGTGTGTAGATTCTGTATCTTGTGGTAAAGAAACCTTCAAAGGGAGATATCCAAAATGATATAATGTCATTTAATCTCTCTGGAACACTAAAATTTGAATGATTTTAATTCTTCATGGGAAAAATCACCTTCTTTTTTATTAAAAATGAGATTCATTTAATAAATTATAAAAAGTTTAATAGAAAAAAAAAGACAAATAGGAGACAAAGGAAATAAAGCAAAGGGTTAAAACGGCCGGGTGCCCTGGCGGGTTGCCAGGTACACACCTGGTATCTTGGGAACACTCTTTTTATCCCCTCCTGCTGTGAGGGTTTAATGCATATTCAAAGCATGTCCCCTCCCTGGTTCTGCCTTCTTAGAACATGCTCTGTATAGGGTTTTTTTCTGCTGGTCAGCATTATTTCTGCTGGTCATCATTATTCTTGCTGACCAACATTATTTTGAGTCTGGTTTCCTTTCTTCTGCAAATGGTCAGTGTTGATAACAGTCTGGGCCCCTCATCCTTCCTTTGAGGGCAGCTGGGCTTCATATCTTCTGCTGATAACAGTTTGGGCTCTGTTGTTCTTCCACTGACAACAGCTTGGGCCCCACTGTCTTTGCCCTCTGGGGTTTCCTTGCTGGTACTTAGGAGATTCCTTTAAGCTTAAAACTTGTTAGCAAGAAAAAAAGTACATACATAGCTAAAAAGTATTTAACATAATATTCATCTTAATACCTGCGAAAGCCAATATCACAATACAGATTTATAACATTTTCAAAACCCAGCAGCTATTAATAACGAGCTCAAATGTGCAATCTGCAGGGAAAGAGTTTTCCAATGTAATAAAGAAAAGCAAAGAGGAATAAATGCTTCAGTGTTTTATATAAACATTTTCAACAATTTCAAAGTTAGGTGTTCATATCTAGAGCGCACTTAATCATCCAACTTAATCAACCTTGTTATAAATGCAAAGGCAATTTTGGGATAAAATCAAAGAGAAATTTATTAATAAACAATAATAAGCAAAACAGCGATAAAAACCCACAATAAAAAGATCAGCGCAGCGCTGGGTGGACAGGGGTCTACACCAGAGGTATAGGTCTCCCAAATCCACGTCTGAGCGTCCTCAGGATTGGGGTTTTATAGGATTTTTAAGTCCTCAGGCCAAAATTCCAAGCAGGTTCCATTCACCAAGTGTCCTTGATTGTCCAGTGAATGGATTTCCTGGCATAGAATAATGACATTAACTAGTGTCCGGACAGAATCTCCTCATATGTAAAGGAGATTCTGTGTGTGTTGCAATGTTAGGTTTTTCATGGCAGGGTGGTGGAATCCGGGCTGGTGCCGATGGGTATCTCGGCCGGGCTTTCCCTTTTGTCTCTCCTGATTGCCTTTTCAACACCGAGATGTTCAGGTCTGGCGAAGTCTTTCTTTTGGAACTTGTCTTTTTCACTGATCAGTTTCTTTTCCCACTGGAATCTGCAGGGCGTTGCTTGGGTCCGTAGGTAGATAATTTCCCGAGCCAGCTCCATTGTCCTTCTGATGGTCCGTGTCCTGTCTGTTTTGTTCAAGTTGATGGGCCGGCCTGGGTTCGTTATCTTGGGCGTTGCTGGCAATCAGTGACTTCTTGGAGAAAAGCCTCGTCCTACTCTGAGGAGAGGCTTTTCTATATTTTATATTTTTATGTTCTTGCAAAACACATTTGTCTTATTGATACACTTCGAATTTTTAATACAACAATAATTTATTACAGTCCCCCACTTAATAATTTATTACATTTAAAAATTCGTTATTTTAACATTTTCTTTTGAAGGAAAGTATTTCTTTCTTACTCTTTTTCATCATTTTTTTCTTCTGTTACCTAATTGTCAATTTCAGTTGACAACATGTGTTCGTTTTCAAATTTTTCTAAGGCTTTTAATGCCTTATCACTCTCTTTCTCTTCTTCTAAAATTAGTAATTTAGAGAGAAGGGCTGTTTTATCTTGTGCCTTTTCCGGGTCTATTGGGAGGGCGGCAATTTGCATTCCTTGCACTACAGATTGTATTAACCTAATCAGGCAAGGAATCAAACAAGGCAAAAAGATGATTCCGGCAATTGAACATCCTATAAAGAATACTAGCTTTTTCCACCAAGCCCCTTGCCCAAAAATTTGGTCCCACCAAGAGGCTTGTAGAATGGAATTCCATTTTTGAACTGGCACATGTGCCACTTTCTTGATTTCCGCAGCTAGTCCCTTTATAGTTTCGCCATAATCATCTATTTCCATGCAACACTCTGATTCATTAAATCTTCCGCACACTCCTCCCTCCTCAGCTAGCAAGTAGTCGAGAGCCAGTCTGTTTTGGTAAACAAAGGCTCTCATTTGGGAATGTTGCCTTGCTAGGAGTTCCAGGGCTTCTGAGGTGTGATTTGAAACTACTTCCATTACCGCTTGCAGTCTGATGAGCCGATTGAGGAGGTAAATGGGGGTTCTATAACCCCAACTGCCATCATTTGCCCAGGTGGCTGGACCATAATATTGTATGATTCTCTCGGCCAGCTATTCCTCCTCTTTCCATTTCTGGCTCCCTCCTGCTATCGGTAATATCTTTTTTAGGTCCCTCTTTTGTCGAGCTAAAGTTTCAAAGAGGGGAGCCCCTAAAGACTTACTTTCACCTTTTGGTAGTGTAAAGAAAAATGGCCGAATTAGTCCGAGTGTGCATGACCCTTTCCACTTCCGAGGTAATTCACTGTATGCCTTTTTCCCGCATATCCAGTAAATTCCATCGGGAGCTTCCCAATTTCTATTAGTTTTTGCCGGATCCTCCCAATAATCCCTCAGGCCTATGAAAGCATGGAAGGGATTGGCCCCTGGTTTCTTGTTCTAACACAATCCAATAGTTTCCATCCATTCGCAGTTATTTTCCCGATAGGAGATCCAATACCCTTCGGGTGATTCCGGGTGCCAGATTTTTGTTTTCTTTTCTGAGTTTACCGTGAGGGTATTCACACACGGAGTGTATCCTACCAGATCGGTAAACTCTTTTCCCTCCCGGCTAATGCAAAAAGTTCCAATTATTCGATCATCTATGACCCATCCCTCTGGCCTCCGGGTTGTTTTTGAAAATTTTAATTCTGTCCCTTTTAATATCTGTTCCGGGGTCAATCCCTCTCCTTTCCATGGCCATCTCTCGGCTGATTTTAAGCCACCGCATATCCAGCAGTTGGATATACCTAATTCGGTGGCTATTTCCTGCATTAAATCAACAAATAGGTTTTGGTCGGGGCTGGGTAATTTCCAATTGTCGTATTGTTTTTCTAATAGTTCATATTGTTCACTGAGAGAGTTTAACCTCTCTTGCTCCAACCTTTTCTTTTTATTTTCCATTTCTTGTCGTTTTATGTCTATGGCTATTTGTTTTATTTTACTTTCTGGGTCCAACCCTTCTTCATCTTTAGAAAAACAGAACACTGGGTCAAATTGAAGACACGAGTTCTCGTCATCTGACTTCAATAGTTCCAAAATTATGGGTTCATTATTGAATGTCAGCTTTGCTTCGTGTTTCACATTTTTCCCTTCCCAGTACAATTTTCCCCCCATCATGCATGGTTTTAAGTTTGCTTCATTGTAGCATGTAGGGTTAACTCGGTGGTAAGCCAAAAATGTCGAGTGTTTCTTTCCCCCAATCCAGACAGTTTTATTACACTGTCCACAGACCTCGATTGGGGAAATTCCCTTTATTTCTCTTTTGTTCCGGAAGTGGGTCATTGCAACCCCTATTTCTTCCAAGTTCCGAATGGGTTTTTCCTTGATACTTGCTCTCGAATTCGAGCACCAGATTTCCTCTTTTGATTTACATAATTTGAACTGAGTGCCGTTTAACCAACAAATTCCCGCGTGTAGTTCTGAAGGGCACTCGGTCAAGCGCTCGATTTTTGTGGCAGTCTGACACTGCTCACACTTCCCCAGGGGACCCTCCCCTGGGGGTACCTCGGGCTCTATTCCCTTGATCGAGCACATGGCTAGGCTCAGGGACATCAGGATTCCCCACAATTGCATCCCTCTGCCACTCCCTCCGCCCGTACAAAAGTATACGGCGGGGATAACCATCTTCTCGGCAGCAAGGACTGTCTTCAGGGGCCCTTGATGTCCTGATGGCAAACCTCCGCTTAAAGGTTGCCCACCGAGACGCTTTAACCGGGTCAAACCTGCACGGTACTTTCACGGTCCTACGGCACTCAATCTCCAAGGGTTCTGCTTTGCAATCAAGCTGACCCCCTAATCCTTTTTGATAAAACAGGAACCACTCCGGAGAGTCAAGTTCCCAAAAGGCCCGCTCGAGTTGCAAGTATCAGGAATCTATTGGTCTGGTCTAATTCTCTCTCGTGGCACCTAGTGCACAATCCTCTCGGTTTATAACCCCTTATGCAATGAGCTACCCAGATCTGCTTACAATAAGCACACTTAAAATGCACAAACGGAAAACAATAACAATCGCGGATATTGCAACTTATCCTTTCGCTAGTGTTCATTTGTGGTGCCTTCGGAGCTTGATTTTCAAATCTCCTGGCGGTGGTGGTGATCTCCCACTCAGGGGCTTTGCAATCGGGAACTTTCTTTGTTCGAGAAAAGTGAGTCCAACCTTTCTCGGCCGTTCGTACAGCGGTGTCCGTTGTCAGGAGAACGAGGAACGGGCCTTCCCAATGAGGGCTGAGGGGAAGTTCCCTCCACACTTTGATCAATACTTTGTCGCCCGGCTGGATTTTGTGAATTGGAAATCCCAATGACGCGCTTTGGGGAATCAATCCTCTCTTCCGGAGTTCCTGTAGATTTTTATTTACAGAAATGAGATAAGGTTGTAATTGCACATCCTCTATCTGGGGATGTGACACCGGCATCCCATGCCTATATGGCATTCCATATAGCATTTCAAAAGGGGACAGACCGGTTTCGGAATGAGGCATGGTCCTGATGTTTAACAAAGCCAAAGGAAGACATCGGACCCAAGTCATTTTTGTCTCAATTATTAATTTGGACAATTGTGATTTTAATGTTTGATTCATCCTTTCTACTTGTCCTGAACTTTGAGGATGCCAGGGAGTGTGATATTGCCATCTGATTCCCAATGCCTCTGATAATTGTTTAATGATTTTCGAGGTAAAGTGAGTACCTTGGTCTGAATCGATATGGTCTACTATCCCATATCTAGGAATTATTTCTTCTAGTAGAATTTTAGACACAGTTTGGGCTGTAGCCTTTGCTCTAGGAAATGCTTCAACCCAATGTGTCAGTTTATCTACTATCACTAGTAAATATTTATTTCTCCCAATCTTTGGTAATTCCGTGAAGTCCACCTGGACTCTTTCGAATGGCCTATACGAAAGTGGTCGGCCACCCCAATTTGTTTGTTTTGAATTTGAGCGGTTTACTTTCTGGCATATCACACACCCCTGTACCTCTTGTTTGGCAAGTTCAAAGATTCCCTTACATCCGAAAAATTTTAAAAATTGTTCAGCCAGCGCTCTGGTTCCCCAGTGGGTTTGTTCATGCAATCTCCGGAGTATTCCTCTTGCTATACTTTTTGGAACTAGCTCCCTCCCGTCTGGTAACCACCATTTATTTTCTTTGAAATATCCACCTACCTTCTTGAAGTCCTCTCGCTCCTTCTCCGAAGGAAGCACGGATACTTCTGGTGGTTCCTTTGGACTAATCTCAGGAATACTTACCGCCAGTAACGCAGCTCGTTTCGCCTCTTTGTCCGCTAAATTGTTTCCCCTGGTGTGAAACTGCCACCCAGTTTGGTGTCCTTTTACATGGACTACAGATATCTCCTGGGGCTCCCTGACAGCTTCTAGAATTTGTTTAATCATTTCTCCATGTATTAATCCTTTTCCCTTGGTATTTATTAAACCTCTTTCTTCCCATATTTTTCCGAAAGTATGCACTACCCCAAATGCATACTTTGAGTCCGTGAAAATCGTTCCCCTTTTTCCCTTCAGGCCTTTGAGGGCTCTTAAGAGCGCAAATAGTTCACAGGCTTGAGCCGACCAGCATGCCTGCAAGGGACCTGATTCTATGATTTGTCCGGTCATACCATTTATGATGGCATAACCTGACTTTCTTTTTCCTTCTACTATTTTTGATGAACCATCAATGAACCATTTCTCCCCCCCTTCTAACTCTTGATCTTCCAGGTCTGGTCTTACCTTAGTTTGCAATTCTACCGCTTCAATGCAATTATGAAATAGCTCGCCTGTTGGTTCCCCAAACAAAAACTGCGCCGGGTTTTGGGCAGTAGTTGTCCTCAACTCGAGGCCTGGTGAACTGATTAGCATGGCTTCGTATTTCAGAAGTCTTGAATCAGTTAGCCATTTCTCGGCTTTTTGTTGTAAGATATTTCTTACATCGTGTGGGGTGTAGACTGTTAAAGAGGCTCCAAAAGTTATCTTTTTCGCTTCCCCAACTAACAGAGCTACTGCAACAATTGCTTGCAAGCAAATAGGCCACCCTCGACTGACTGGATCTAGGATTTTTGATAAAAATCCTATGGGCTTTTTCTTTTCTGCCCACTCCTGGGTCAGAACTCCTTGGGCTGTTTGTCCACTTACATCGACAAACAGCTGGAATTCTTTGCTTGTGTCTGGCAAGGTTAGAACTGGGGCAGTTATGAGTGCAGTTTTCAGTTCCTGAAACTTGCTTTCATCCTGAGTGGTCCATTTCAATCTATCAGTGTTTAATCTTTCATACAAAAATTTTACTTTTTCGCTGTATCCTTCAATCCACTGTCTGCAATATCCCAGGAGCCCTAAAAATTGCCTGATTTGTCTTTTTGTTTTTGGGGCTGGGAGCACGAGAATCCCAGCCACTCTGTCAGGGTCTAACCTCTTTTTTCCCTGAGAAATCCAATGTCCCAGATATTTTACCTCGGGCTCTGTAAACTGCAGTTTGGATTTTGATACTTTCAAACCCTTTTTTCCCAAAAAATTCAACAACGAAATTGTACTCTTTCTGACCTGTTCTTCCATGGTACCGGCAATTAATAAATCATCTACGTATTGTAAGAGCTTTGTCCCTTCCTCTGGAATGAATTCAGTAAGTAATTGTTCTAATGCCTGTCCGAATAAATTTGGTGATTCTACAAACCCCTGGGGGAGGACCGTCCACCTTAACTGTTGATTTCTATTCGTGTCTGGATCCTCCCACTGAAAGGTAAAGAAATTCCTACTCCCTTCATCCAAAGGACAAGTCCAGAATGCGTCTTTTAGATCAATTACACTGTACCATACATCCTCGGGTGAGAGTCTGTTAAGTAAAGTATAAGGATTTGCCACTACCGGAAACCTGGTTCGGGTTCTAGCATTTACAGCTCTGAGATCCTGAACCAGTCGGAAGCTCCCATCCGCTTTCTTTACTGCCAGGATGGGGGTGTTATGTTGGGACATGCAGGGTTCGAGGGTACCCCCTCTAAGGAGGTCATCAATTACTAATTTCAAACCCCTTCTCCCTTCTATCGGGATGGGATATTGTTTGATCCTTATCGGATCCTCTGGGTTTTCTATTTCAATTTTGATGGGGGTAATATCTAATTTCCCCACCTCCCCTTTTGAATGCCATACTTTGGGATCAATCTCCCTTTCATCTCTTGGAGTTAAATGGAATATCTTTATTACTAATTCAGAATTCTTTACAACAATGTTTATACCTAATGCAACAATCATATCTCTTCCTAATAAATTGTAATCAGCTTCTTCTACTAATAATAAATTTCCTAGGCATATTTTATTTTGAGATTCGATTTCCACATCTTTTATTACAGAAACTTTGAAGGGATCTCCCTTTGCACCGATTACCACTACTTTTTCTTTACTTGCTACGCATCCCCTGGGTAATTTTTGCAGGGTGCTTCTCTCAGCTCCCGTGTCAACCAAAAATTCTATTTCTTCGCGATGGGGACCTACTTTTAACTTTATCAAGGGCTCTTTTGCTGTTATCGTCCCCATCTGAAAAAGCCCAAGACTTCCCTAATCTTCTTGAAATACTTGTTCATCTTTTAATCTCTGACGGCAGTTCCGTTGGAAGTGCCCTACTTTCTTACAGTAGAAACATTCTGGGGGATCTTTCCGCGGGGCGGAGCCATCCTTCTGCGGCTCTTGCGGCTTTTTCGGCGCTGTTTTAAACTTGCCGTGCGCCTGTTCTTGTTTCTGAGCTTCTTTTACTGCGGCCACTAGTATTTTGGCCTGGAGTTTCTGTTCCTCATCCTCTCTCCTCATGTAAATCTTTTGAGCTTCCCTTAGAAGCTCCTGGAGACTTTTCTCTTGCCACCCTTCAATCTTTTCTAATTTCTTTCTAATATCCTCCCATGATTTTGCCACAAATTGGGTTTTGAGTAACACTTCTCCCACCGGAGAGCTAGGATCAGTCCCAGAGTAAATCTGCAGACTTCGTCGCAACCTCTCTAACCATTCAGTGGGGGATTCCTCCTTCCCTTGGCATTCCCCAAACACCTTACTAATATTTTGGCCCCGGGGAACCGCTTCCCTTATTCCTTGTACAATGATATTCCTCAAATCATTCATACTTCTCCTGCCATCCTCTGTTTGGGCGTTCCAACTCGGGCTTACGCTCGGCCACTTCTGATCGCCTGGCGTTCCCTGAGGGTTTCGCCGCTCCCAGTCTCTGATACCAGCTTGTTTAATCATTTCTCTTTCCTCTTGACTAAACAGGGATCTCAGGATAGCCATGAGATCCTCATATGTATAAATACTACTACCTAAAAATTCATCCAATCTCTCCGCTACTCCAAACGGATCATCTAACAATCGTCCCATCTCTTTCTTAAACGCTCGCACATCCCCTGAGTTTAGGGGTACATTCACAAACCCAATCACTCCCGGAGCAGTAGGCACTTCCCTGAGAGGGAAGATTCTGTGCCTACTCTCATTCTCTTCCCATCCTTCACTCATCTGTCTAGACTTAAAACGAGTCCTGCTTGCGGGGGGGGAATTGGGGTTTTTGAGAGTCTGGTCCTTTATTACTGATGTAAAGTCCGTTGCCACCAGGTTATTATGAAGGATTCCCTCTGCCAAATTCGAGGGACCTGGTTGTGGCAGCGGGACGGGCAATGGGGGATAAGGAGATCCCCGACCTCGCACCACCATGGATTCTGGAGAAGCGGCGGCGGCTGCGGTCCCCACAGGCGGAGCCAGAGGGGGGGCCACCGGAACCACTGCTGGCGCCGGCTCCCCTGTTCGCGATGTGTGTGCTTCACCTGGTTGTGCCGACGAGCCCATAGGAGCCGAGGGCACCACTTGATCCACCACGGGAGACCCTGCCGGCCCGTGGTATGGAGGGGGTAAATGATCAAGAGGTTCCCAGGTTTCTGTTTTCGTTTCACTTCTTAGTTTCATTGGAAATAGCCCTACTCTGGCCTTTAGCCAGAGTTTGGCATATTCCTTTTCCTCGGAGTCCGAGGAAACTTTGCTCTCTACATAATAGAGTAATTCATTACACGTCCACCTTTCAAATGTTCCTAATATTGGCCAAATGAGATGGGGTCTCAATTCCTGCCCACCCCAAACCTCGGCACAATAGTAGATCATTTTTGCCTTGGACTTCTTTTTCCTCTCAGGGCAATTTTCCCAATATTTTAACAACCAACCTAAAGGACTTTCTGGTGGGATGTCTAACAATTCCTTCGTTGTTATGGAAGGGTTTTTCTTATCTACTGGCTTTTGTATTTTACTCTTTCTCTGTCCCATGGTGAAAAGGGAGTCTTACCTGTTTCTCTGCGTTGTGTTTGTGTTTTGAGAGTCAAAAGTCTGCTAATACTCACCTTCGCGGTTTGCTGTACCGGGGTTTTTCTTAGCGCTTCGATCTCTCCTCCGGACCTCTCCTTGGGCCCTTGTTGCTGGAAGAGTTTACTAATTCCCGAGCTCAACTGGACGTCCTCTTCCTCTTCCAGCCCTTTGTGATCGGTCCCCCAGAGCACCCCTTTGGCCCCAGGCTTTACAAACGCGTAGAGAGAGTCCTCTCACACCGACTCGCTTCCTCCGTGGCCGGCCAATTCCCTCGCGGGAGGATGGAACCGCGGCTTTGGAGTCCGCACTCGCTTCGTGATCAGATCACGTCTCACACACGCTCGCCCAATCACCCCGCTCAACCTCGCAGTACTTACAGCAATTTTCTTGCGAGGATGTCTTCGTGCACGACTGACTTTTTATGAGCTACCAAGCCGCGGCTTCTTTTCCCCAGCTCCTTTTGGATCCGTGTTCCCTTTTATTGTGGTTTTTACCTCAGCCTAAATTTGGTTCGGATGTCGGAGTGAACTGCGGAGGTTCTCGGCTTCCCAGGCCGCTGAAATCAGCGGGGGTACCCCCCTGGACAGCGAGGTTCTCCCACAGTTTTCCGATCCGAGTCACGGCACCAATCTGTTATAAATGCAAAGGCAATTTTGGGATAAAATCAAAGAGAAATTTATTAATAAACAATAATAAGCAAAACAGCGATAAAAGCCCACAATAAAAAGATCAGCGCAGCGCTGGGTGGACAGGGGTCTACACCAGAGGTATAGGTCTCCCAAATCCACGTCTGAGCGTCCTCAGGATTGGGGTTTTATAGGATTTTTAAGTCCTCAGGCCAAAATTCCAGGCAGGTTCCATTCACCAAGTGTCCTTGATTGTCCAGTGAATGGATTTCCTGGCATAGAATAATGACATTAACTAGTGTCCGGACAGAATCTCCTCATATGTAAAGGAGATTCTGTGTGTGTTGCAATGTTAGGTTTTTCATGGCAGGGTGGTGGAATCCGGGCTGGTGCCGATGGGTATCTCGGCCGGGCTTTCCCTTTTGTCTCTCCTGATTGCCTTTTCAACACCGAGATGTTCAGGTCTGGCGAAGTCTTTCTTTTGGAACTTGTCTTTTTCACTGATCAGTTTCTTTTCCCACTGGAATCTGCAGGGCGTTGCTTGGGTCCGTAGGTAGATAATTTCCCGAGCCAGCTCCATTGTCCTTCTGATGGTCCGTGTCCTGTCTGTTTTGTTCAAGTTGATGGGCCGGCCTGGGTTCGTTATCTTGGGCGTTGCTGGCAATCAGTGACTTCTTGGAGAAAAGCCTCGTCCTACTCTGAGGAGAGGCTTTTCTATATTTTATATTTTTATGTTCTTGCAAAACACATTTGTCTTATTGATACACTTCGAATTTTTAATACAACAATAATTTATTACAACCTGATGCACAGAAGTGCAGAAAATAGACAGTTTTCTTGCAAGGGAGCAGTTTTGGATATTTGTTATGCAAAACTCATCCTGCTTTATTTGGCGACCAAGACTGAACGGAATAAAAGGCTATTTTTCTGTGTTCACATTTGACACTGGAAGCACTGATCCATGCAATGTTAAGGATAAGTTTAGACCAAGGCCTGATTTCTTTTTTCTGTCAATTAAGCAATTTTTATACTAAGTTGGAGATTTTAGATATTTTCTTAGAAATTAGGGAATTTGAGAATTTAAATGTTTATATACTACAAATAAAAAGCTATCCATGTTTTAAAACATTTTCCATTTATCTGTTCTTAGTAGTGTTATATCTCAGAACTCTCAACGTTACATAGGGAAAGGTCTCTTCACACACTCAGCATAAATCATTTTTCTGTAAGACTATCCTAATTAATTTTTCAGAAGAATGTTATTTTAAGAATGTCATTGTCCTTATGGATTTGAATCTTACCATACTAAAAAGTAAGAATGGGTGAGTCTAGTCAATATAATATCATCTCAAGAAAAAGATGTATGGAGCCTACTATAATCTCTGGTATATTAGTATCATAGCAATCAAAAAATAAAGGAGGGGACTGGAAAATGGGGCGAGAGATGGAGAGATTGGATGGAGATTTACTAGAACTTTTAGACTCAGCAGGAGGATGGGTAGACTATTGAGAGGATCTGGTAACAGTGAAAAGGAGCTGATAATTAAAAGGAATCCAAGCACACTGGTGATGGCCAAATACTTGGAACATAGCAGGGGAGGGACTTGAACCCACCCCAATACTGAGTGGAACTCAAACCCACTACAGTATTTACACCAAATCTGCTCAGGGAGTTTTAACACTTGCCTTTTGATGCCTCCCACATAAAGGATGCCAGCTGAAATCACATCCATTGCCGGCAGTTGGATGTTTGAAGATGACAGGATCCAAAAGTGGTAGCCTAGGGTCTCATTTAGGCCTCCGAACTGTTAGTACTTCTCTACCCTAGGTATCTTGTAACAGTCTCAAGCTTTAAATCTGGAAAGGTAATTTATTTGAACGGTACAGTGCTAGAAACAGTTCAAAGTGGGTGCCTTCAGAGAGGGACCCTGAACAAAGAAATACCTGGGCTATTATAGACTTAGGGTCTAAGTTTCCCAGCCCTCACGTGACAGTTTGGTCCAATAATAATATTTAGGTCTGGGGTCTTCTTGTTCTTCATTGGTTATCTTAATTGTGTCTAGGCAGGCCATTTCTTTTCTTATCTGTGAGGTTGCAGCTTCTGATGAAGGGGTAGTGGCCTTCCTTGCTTCCTTATCTTTCATTGTGAACTGGCTCTGCGGCCTTCTTTTACTAAACTATATTGAGAGCTCTGCCAGCTATTCACCACTCTTCAGAGAAGTAAATGTGAACGCCATTTATTTCTATCTTTAGCACACCTTTTATAGGGTTTTACAGGGTCCGCGGGCAGAGCAAGCTACTATTGGCTAACACACACAGGTTTACATTTTTTCTCCTACACACAAGGATATTGTTTTGCTTTACTCTCTCTTCTGCAGGAAGGTTTCAAGGACTTTAGCCTTTAATGTCACGACTTATTTCAAAGGCTGGTTTGTGCAGACAGGCCTTTACTAATATACAAAATATATCAACAAAACTAGGTAAAAGTTCAGGGTATCTGGGCTTGCAGCCTAAGGCTTCAGAAAATTTAGCTACTAATGCTAAGCAAGTTATGTTGTAGTTGATAGCTTGAAATGTATTTTTCTCATCTTTTAGTTGTGATTTCCCCCCCCAGCTTCTCTTTCTCCTAATTGTTTACCTGGCGTCAAGTTACCATGGTTACTGAAGTTTCTCTCCTCAGCCCCACGGCGAGAGGCCGGATAGAGTAAAGAGAAGACCGTGCTGGCATTTCCAGCTGCTTGAAGTTTCTTTAGCCCAGGAAAGCACGGGGTTGGGAGAAGAGAGACCCTTCTTTCCAACACGGAAGTTTGTAACTTTGTTTTTTCTGTCCCAGAATGCCTCTGAGCTATGGAAGCTGGGAGGGCATGCTTACCTTCCCTTTCTTTCCCCCCTGTGTTGCCAGGAAACCAAGCCCCCCCTCTCTCCCCCTCTGTCCCTCTGTGGAGAATACTCCTACACCTTTGTGGGCATTTGAAGAAGTTGGTGTCTGTTATTTCTTATCTTGGTGTGTGTAACCTTGATTTGTAGAAAGTTTGTAAGATGTACTAACTGAGAAAAATAATTGGTTCTTTCTCTGATGTTCCCACCCTCCGAGAAACCCTGTTAAAAGAAACCCCCCAGACCCCAAATCCTTTGTCTCTCGTCCTTTGGATTCCCCTTCACAGAAATAAACTGTGGAATGCAAACCAGAGAGTCCCCCCCTGATTTCTTTACTCGCTCTATAGACTTGAATTCTTGAAGAAAATCAGTGAACCCCACAAACATATGCTGGCTCGAAACTCGAGTGAAGAGAAACCTCATCACTGAGCTAGCCGGGCCACTCGAGAAGATCGAGTCAAAGTTATACTAAAATAATCCTCTAATGTTCATTAAGTCCAACTTCCCTGCCATGGGCAGAGACTTCTTTCACTAGATTAGGTTGCTAAAAGACCTTTCCAACCTGACCTTGCAAACTTCCTATGATGGAGCATCCACAACTTCTCTGAACAACCTTTTCCAGTGTCTCATCAGTGTTATAAATGCAAAGGCAATTTTGGGATAAAATCAAAGAGAAATTTATTAATAAACAATAATAAGTAGAAACAGCGATAAAAACCCACAATAAAAAGAACAGCGCAGCGCTGGGTGGACAGGGGTCTACACCGGAGGTATAGGTTTCCCAAATCCACGTCTGAGCATCCTCAGGATTGGGGTTTTATAGGATTTTTAAGTCCTCAGGCCAAAATTCCAGGCAGGTTCCATTCACTAAGTGTCCTTGATTGTCCAGTGAATGGATTTCCTGACATAGAATGATGACATTATTTCGTGTCCGGCCAGAATCTCCTCATATGCAAAGGAGACTCTGTGTGTTGCAATGTTAGGTTTTTCATGACAGGGTGGTGGAATCCGGGCTGGTGCCGATGGGTATCTCGGCCGGGTTTCCTCCTTTGTTTCCCCTGATTACTTTTTCAACACAGAAATGTTTAAGTCTGGCGAAGTCTTTCTTTTGGAACTTGTCTTTTTCCTACTGATCGGTTTCTCTACCCACTGGAATCCGCAGGGCGTTGCTTGGATCCGGAGGTAGATAATTTCCCGAGCTAGTGTCATTGTTTTCCTGATGATCCGTGTCCTGTGTGTTTGTTTGGGTTGATGGGCCGGTTTTGGTTAGTTATCTTGGGCGTTGCTGGCAATCAGCAACTCCTTGGAGAAAAGCCTCATCCCACTTTGGGGGGAGGCTTTTCCATGCTTTATATTTTGTTTTGTCTCTACAAAACATATCTTTCTTATATACACTCCGAATTTTTAATACAACCATAATTTATTACAGTCCCCCACCTAATAATTTATCACATTTAAAAATTCGTTATTTTCACACTTTCTTTTAAAGAAAAGTATCCTTTTCTTACTCCTTTTTCCATCATCATTTTTTTCTTTGTCTAATTGTCAATTTTAGTGGTCAGCATATGTTCGTTTTCAAATTTTTCTAAGGCCCTTAATGCCTTATTACTCTCTTTCTCTTCTTCTAAAACTAGTAATTTAGAAAGAAGGGCATTTTGATCTTGTGATTTTTCCGGATCTATTGGGAGGGCGGCAATTTGCATTCCTTGCACTACAGATTGTATTAGCCTAACCAGACAAGGAATTAAACAAGGCACAAAGATGATTCCGGCTATTGAACATCCTATAAAGAACACTAGCTTTTTCCACCAAGCCCCTTGACCGAAAATTTGGTCCCACCAAGAGGCTTGTAGAATAGAATTCCATTTTTGAACTGGCACATGTGCCACTTTCTTGATTTCCGCAGCTAGTCCCTTTATAGTCTCGCCATAATCATCTATTTCCATGCAACACTCTGATTCATTGAATCTCCCGCACACCCCTCCCTCCTCAGCTAGCAAGTAATCGAGGGCCAGTCTGTTCTGGTAAACAAAGGCCCTCATTTGAGAATGTTGCCTTGCTAGGAGTTCCAGGGCTTCTGAGGTGTGATTTGAAACTACCTCCATTACCGCTTGCAGTCGAATGAGCCGATTCAGAAGATAAATGGGGGTTCTATAACCCCAACTGCCATCATTCGCCCAAGTGGCCGGACCATAGTATTGTATGATTCTCTCGGCCGGCCATTCCTCCTCGTTCCATTTCTGGCTCCCTCCCGCTATCGGTAATATCTTTTTTAGGTCCCTCTTTTGTCGAGCTAATGTTTCAAAGAGGGGAGCCCCTAGGGACTTACTTTCATCTTTTGGTAGGGTGAAGAAAAATGGCCGAATTAGTCCCAGTGTGCATGACCCTTTCCACTTCCGAGGTAATTCACTGTATGCCTTTTTCCCGCATATCCAGTAAATTCCATCGGGAGCTTCCCAGTTTTTATTAGTTTTTGCCGGATCCTCCCAATAATCCCTCAGGCCTATGAAAGCATGGAAGGGATTGGCCCCTGGCTTCTTGTTCCAACATAATCCGATAGTCTCTATCCACTCGCAATTGTTTTCCCGATAGGAGATCCAATATCCTTCGGGTGATTCCGGGTGCCAGATTTTTGTTTTCTTTTCTGAGTTTACTGTGAGTGTATTCACACACGGAGTGTATCCTACCAAATCGGTAAACTCTTTTCCCTCCCGGCTAATGCAAAACGTCCCAATTATTCGGTCATCTATGACCCATCCTTCTGGCCTCCGGGTTGTTTTTGAGAATTTTAATTCTGTCCCTTTTAATATTTGTTCCGGGGTCAATCCCTCTCCTTTCCATGGCCACCTCTCAGCTGATTTTAAACCACCGCATATCCAGCAGTTGGATATACCTAATTCAGTGGCTATTTCCTGCATTAGATCAACAAACAAGTTTTGGTTAGGGCTGGGTAATTTCCAATTATCGTATTGTCTTTCTAATAATTCATATTGTTCACTGAGAGAGTTTAACCTCTCTTGCTCCAGCCTTTTCTTTTTATTTTCCATTTCTTTTCGTTTTAAGTCTATAGCTATTTGCTTTATTTTACTCTCTGGATCTAATCCCTTTTCATCCTTTGAAAAGCAGAACACTGGGTCAAATTGAAGACACGAGTTCTCATCATCTGACTTCAATAGTTCCAAAATTATGGGTTCATTATTGAATGTCAGCCTTGTCTCGTGTTTCACATTTTTCCCTTCCCAGTACAATTTTCCCCCCATCATGCACGGTTTTAAGCTTGCTTCATTGTAGCATGTAGGGTTAACTCGGTGGTATGCCAAAAACGTCGAATGCTTCTTTCCCCCAATCCAGACAGTCTTATTACACTGTCCACAGACCTCGATTGGGGGAATTCCCTTTATTTCTCTTTTGTTTCGGAAGCGGGTCCTAACAGCCCCTATTCCTTCCAAGTTCCGAATGGGTTTTTCCTTGATACTTACTCTCGAGTTCGAGCACCAGATTTTCTTTTTTGATTTACACAATTCGAACTGAGTGCCGTTTAACCAACAAATACCTGCATGTAGTTCTGAAGGGCACTTGGTCAAGAGCTCGTTTTCTGGGGCAGTCTGACACTGCTCACACTTCCCCTGGGGAGCCTCCCCTGGGGGGGCCTCGGCCTCTATTTTCTTGATCGAGTACATGACTAGGCTCAGGGACATCAGGATTCCCCACAATTGCATCCCTCTGCCATTCCCTCCGCCCGTACAAAAGTATACGGCGGGGATAACCATCTTCCCGGCAGCAAGGACTGTCTTCAGGGGCCCTTGATGTCCTGATGGCAAACCTCCGCTTGAAGGTTGCCCACCGAGATGCTTTAACTGGTTCAAATCTACAAGGTACTTTTACAGTCCTCCGGCACTCAATTTCCAAGGGGTCTGCTTTGCAATCAAGCTGACCCCCTAATCCTTTTTGATAAAACAGGAACCACTCCGGAGAGTCAAGTTCCAAAAGGCCCGCTCGAGTTGCAAGTATCAGGAATCGATTGGTCTGGTCTAACTCCCTTTCGTAGCACCTAGTGCACAATCCCCTCGGTTTATAACCCCTTATGCAATGAGTTACCCAAATCTGCTTACAATAAGCGCACTTAAAATGTACAAACGGGAAACAATAACAATCGCGGATATTGCAACTTATCCTTTCGCTATTGTTCATTTGTGGTGCCTTCGGAGCTTGATTTTCAAATCTCCTGGCGGGGTGGTGATCTTCCACTCGGGAGCTTGGCAATCCGGAACCTTCTTGGCCCGAGAGAAGTGAGTCCACCCTTTCTCGGCCGTTCGCACAGCAGTGTCCGTGGTCAGGAGAACGAGGAAGGGACCTTCCCAATGCGGACTGAGGGGAAGTTCCCTCCACACCTTAATCAATACTTTGTCGCCCGGCTGGATTTTGTGAATTGGAAATCCCAATGTTGTGCTCTGAGGAATCAATCCTTTTTTCCGGAGTTCCTGTAGATTTTTATTTATAGAAATGAGATAAGGTTGTAATTGCACATCCTCTATTTGAGGGTGTGCCACCGGCATCCCATGCCTATATGGCATTCCATATAGCATTTCAAAAGGGGATAAACCGGTTTCAGAATGAGGCATGGTCCGGATGTTTAACAAAGCTAAAGGAAGACATCGGACCCAAGTCATTTTTGTTTCGATTATTAATTTGGATAATTGCGATTTTAAGGTTTGATTCATCCTTTCCACCTGTCCCGAGCTTTGAGGGTGCCAGGGGGTGTGATATTGCCATCTGATTCCCAATGCTTCTGACAGTTGTTTGATGATTTTGGAGGTGAAGTGAGTCCCTTGATCAGAATCGATATGGTCTATTATCCCATATCTAGGAATTATTTCCTCTAGTAGAATTTTAGACACGGTTTGGGACGTAGCCTTTGCTCTGGGAAATGCCTCGACCCAATGTGTCAGTTTATCCACTATCACTAATAAATATTTATTTCTCCCAATCTTTGGTAGTTCCGTGAAATCTACCTGGATTCTCTCGAATGGCCTATACGAAAGTGGCCGGCCACCCCAATTTGTTTGTTTTGAATTGGCACGATTTACTTTCTGGCATATCACGCACCCCTGTACCTCTTGCTTGGCAAGTTCAAAGATTCCTTTACATCCAAAAAATTTTAAAAATTGTTCAGCCAGTGCTCTGGTTCCCCAGTGGGTTTGTTCATGCAATCTCCTGAGTATTCCTCTCGCTATACTTTTTGGAACCAGCTCCCTCCCGTCTGGCGACCACCATTTATTTTCTTTAAAATATCCACCTACCTTCTGGAAATCTTCTTGCTCCTTCTCTGAAGGAAGCACGGACACTTCTGGGGTTTCTTTGGGACTGATCTCGGGAATACTTACCGCCAGTAACGCAGCTCGTTTCGCCTCTTTGTCCGCTAGATTGTTTCCCCTGGTGTGAAACCGCCACCCAGTTTGGTGTCCTTTTACATGGACTACTGATATCTCCTGGGGCTTTCTGATAGCTTCTAAGATTTGTTTAATTATTTCTCCATGTATTAATCTTTTTCCCTTGGTGTTTATTAAACCTCTTTCTTCCCATATTTTTCCGAAAGTATGCACTACCCCAAATGCATACTTTGAATCCGTGAAAATAGTTCCCCTTTTTCCCTTCAGGCCTTTGAGGGCTCTTAAGAGTGCAAATAGTTCACAGGCTTGAGCCGACCAGCATGCCTGCAAGGGACCTGATTCTATGATTTGTTCGGTCTTACCATTTATGATGGCATAACCTGACTTTCTTTTTCCTTCTACCATTTTTGATGAACCATCAATGAACCATTTTTCCCCCCCTTCTAACTCTTGATCTTCCAGGTCCGGTCTTACCTTTGTTTGCAATTCCACTGCTTCAATGCAATTATGCAACAGCTCACCTGTTGGTTCCCCAAACAAAAACTGCGCCGGGTTTTGGGCAGTAGTTGTCCTCAACTCGAGGCCTGGTGAACTAATTAGCATGGCTTCATATTTCAGAAGTCTTGAATCAGTTAGCCATTTCTCGGCTTTTTGTTGTAAGATATTTCTTACATCGTGTGGGGTGTAGACTGTTAAAGAGGCTCCAAAAGTTATCTTTTTTGCTTCCCCAACTAACAGAGCTACTGCAACAATTGCTTGCAAGCAAGTAGGCCACCCTCGACTGACTGGATCTAGGATTTTTGATAAAAATCCTATGGGCTTTTTCTTTTCTGCCCACTCCTGGGTCAGAACTCCTTGGGCTGTTTGTCCACTTACATCAACAAATAGCTGGAATTCTTTATTTGTGTCTGGCAAGGTTAGAACCGGGGCAGTTATAAGTGCAGTTTTCAATTCCTGAAACTTGCTGTCATCCTGAGTGGTCCATTTCACTCTATCTGTGTTTAATCTTTCATACAAAAATTTTACTTTTTCACTGTATCCTTCAATCCACTGTCTGCAATATCCCAGGAGCCCTAAAAATTGCCTGATTTGTCTTTTTGTTTTTGGGGCTGGGAGTACCAGAATCCCGGCCACTCTGTCAGGATCTAGCATCTTTTTCCCCTGAGAAATCCAATGTCCCAGATATTTTACCTCGGGCTCCGTAAACTGCAGTTTGGATTTTGATACTTTCAAACCCTTTTTTCCCAGAAAATTCAACAATGAAATTGTACTTTTTCTGACTTTTTCCTCCATGGTTCCAGCAATTAATAAATCATCTACATATTGTAAGAGCTTTGTCCCTTCCTCTGGAATGAATTCAGTAAGTAATTGTTCCAATGCCTGTCCAAATAAATTGGGTGATTCCACAAACCCCTGTGGGAGGACCGTCCACCTTAATTGTTGATTTCTGTTCGTGTCCGGATCCTCCCATTGAAAGGCAAAGAAGTTCCTACTCCCTTCATCCAAAGGACAAGTCCAAAATGCGTCTTTTAAATCAATTACACTGTACCATACATCCTCGGGTGAGAGTCTGTTAAGTAAAGTATAAGGATTTGCCACTACCGGAAACCTGGTTCGGGTTCTAGCATTTACTGCCCTGAGATCCTGAACCAGTCGGAAGCTCCCATCCGCTTTCTTCACTGCCAGGATGGGGGTGTTATGTTGGGACATGCAGGGTTCGAGGGTACCTCCTCTAAGGAGGTCATCAATTACTAGTTTCAAACCCCTTTTCCCTTCTATCGGGATGGGATATTGTTTTACCCTTATCGGGTCCTCTGGGTTTTCTATTTCAATTTTGATGGGGGTGATATCTAATTTCCCCACCTCCCCTTTTGAATGCCACACTTTGGGATCGATTTCCCTTTCATCTTTCGGAGTCAAATGAAATATCTTTATTACTAATTCAGAATTCTTTACAACAATGTTTATACCCAACGAGACAATCATATCTCTTCCTAACAAATTGTAATCGGCTTCTTCTACTAATAACAAATTTCCTAGGCATATTTTATTTTCAGACTCTATTTCCACATTTTTAATTACAGAAACTTTGAAGGGATCTCCCTTCGCACCGATTACCACTACCTTTTCCTTACTTGCTACGCATCCCCGGGGTAATTTTTGCAGGGTGCTTCTCTCAGCTCCCGTGTCAACCAAAAATTCTATTTCCTCGCGATGGGGACCCACTTTTAATTTTATCAAGGGCTCTTTAGCTGTTATCGTCCCCATCTGAAAGAGCCCAAGACTTCCCTAATCTTCTTGAAATACCTTTTCATCTTTTATTTTCTGGCGGCAATTCCGTTGTATGTGCCCTACTTTCTTACAGTAAAAACATTCTGGGGGATCTTTCCGCGGGGCGGAGCCATTCTTCTGTGGCTCCTGCGGCTTTTTCGGCGCTGTTTTAAACTTGCCGTGCGTCTGTTCTTGTTTCTGAGCTTCTTTTACTGCGGCCACTAGTATTTTGGCCTGAAGTTTCTGTTTCTCGTCTTCTCTCCTCATGTAAATCTTTTGAGCTTCCCTCAGAAGCTCTTGGAGACCTTTCTCCTGCCACCCTTCAATCTTTTCTAATTTCTTTCTAATATCCTCCCATGATTTCGCCACGAATTGCGTTTTAAGTAACACTTCTCCTACCTGAGAACTAGGGTCTGTCCCAGAATAGATCTGCAGACTTCGCCGCAATCTCTCCAACCACTCGGTGGGGGATTCCTCCTTCCCCTGACATTCCCCAAACACCTTACTAATATTTTGGCCTCGGGGAACCGCTTCCCTTATTCCTTGCACAATTATATTCCTTAAATCATTCATGCTCCTTCTGCCATCCTCTGTTTGGGCGCTCCAACTCGGGCTTACGCTCGGCCACTTTTGGTTGCCCGGCGTTCCCTGAGGGTTTCGCCGCTCCCAGTCCCTGATACCAGCCTGTTTAATCATGTCTCTTTCCTCTTGACTAAACAGAGATCTCAAGATTGCCATGAGATCCTCATATGTATAAATACTACTGCCTAAAAATTCATCCAATCTCTCTGCTACTCCAAACGGATCATCCAACAATCTTCCCATCTCTTTCTTAAATGCTCGCACATCCCCTGAATTTAGGGGTACATTCACAAATCCAATCACTCCCGGAGCAGTAGGCACTTCCCTGAGAGGGAACATTCTGTGCCTACTCTCATTCTCTTCCCATTCTTCACTCATCTGTCTAGACTTAAACCGAGTCCTGCTTGCGGGAGGGGAATAGGGGTTTTTGAGAGTTTGTTCCTTTATTGCTGATGAACAATCAGTCGCCACTAGGTTATTATGAAGGATTCCCCTTGCCAAAGTCGGGGAATCTGGCTGGGGCAGCGGGACGGGCAATGGGGGATACGGAGATCCCCTACTTTGCGCTACCATGGTTTCTGGGGAAACCGCGGCGGTTGCGGTTCCCACAGGAGGAGCCAGAGGAGGGGCCACCGGAACCACTGCTGGCGCCGGTTCCCCTGTTCGCGATGTGTGTGCTTCACCTGGTTGTGCCAGCGAGCTCGTGGGAGCTGATGGCACCACTTGATCCACCACGGGAGACCCTGCCGGCCCGTGGTATGGAGGAGGTAAATGATCAAGGGGCTCCCAGGTTTCTGTTTTTGTTTCACTTTTTAGTTTCATCGGAAATAGTCCTACTCTGGCCTTTAGCCAGAGTCGGGCATATTCCTGTTCCTCGGAGTCCGAGGAAACCTTGCTCTCTACATACGAGAGTAACTCATTGCACGTCCACTTTTCAAATGTTCCTAATATTGGCCAAGTGAGATGGGGCCTCAGTTCCTGTCCACCCCAAACCTCGGCACAATAGTAGATCATTTTTGCCTTGGACTTCTTTTTCCTTTCAGGGCAATTTTCCCAATCTTTTAACAACCAACCCAAAGGACTTTCTGGTGGGATGTCTAACAATTCCTTCGTTTCTATGGAAGGGTTTTTCGTATCTACTGGCTTTTGCATTTTACTCTTTTTCTGTCCCATGGTGAAGAAAAAACCAAAAGTCTTACCTAGTACTCTGCGTTGTGTTTGTAGTTTGAGAGTCAAAAAGTCTGCTAATACTCACCTTCTCGGATTGCTGTTCCGGGGTTTTTCTTAGCGCTTTGATCTCTCCTTCGGACCTCTCCTGGATCCTAATTGCTAGAAGAGTTTACTCTTTCCCGAGCTCTACTGGACGTCCTCTTCCTCTTCCAGCCCTTTTTGATCGGTCCCCCAGAGCACCCCTTTGGCCCCAGGTTTTACAAACGCGTATAGAGACCCTTCACACCGATTCGCTTCCTCCGTAGCCGGCCAATTCCCTCGCGGGAGGATGGAACCGCGACTTTTGGAGTCCGCACTCGCTCCGTGATCAGATCACGTCTCACACACGCTTGTCCAATCACCCCGCTCAACCTCGCAGTACTTACAGCAATTTTCCTGCGAGGATGTCTTCGTGCACAACTGACTTTTTATGAGCTACCAAGCCGCGGCTTCTCTTCCCGAGCTCTTCCTGGATCCGTATTTCTCTTTTATTGTGGTTTTTACCTCAGCCTAAATTTGGTTCGGATGTCGGAGTGAACTGCGGAGGTTCTCGGCTTCCCAGGCCGCTGAAATCAGCGGGGGTACCCCCCTGGATAGCGAGGTTCTCCCACAGTTTTTCCGATCCGAGTCACGGCACCAATCTGTTATAAATGCAAAGGCAATTTTGGGATAAAATCAAAGAGATATTTATTAATAAACAATAATAAGTAGAAACAGCGATAAAAACCCACAATAAAAAGAACAGCGCAGCGCTGGGTGGACAGGGGTCTACACCGGAGGTATAGGTTTCCCAAATCCACGTCTGAGCATCCTCAGGATTGGGGTTTTATAGGATTTTTAAGTCCTCAGGCCAAAATTCCAGGCAGGTTCCATTCACTAAGTGTCCTTGATTGTCCAGTGAATGGATTTCCTGACATAGAATGATGACATTATTTCGTGTCCGGCCAGAATCTCCTCATATGCAAAGGAGACTCTGTGTGTTGCAATGTTAGGTTTTTCATGACAGGGTGGTGGAATCCGGGCTGGTGCCGATGGGTATCTCGGCCGGGTTTCCTCCTTTGTTTCCCCTGATTACTTTTTCAACACAGAAATGTTTAAGTCTGGCGAAGTCTTTCTTTTGGAACTTGTCTTTTTCCTACTGATCGGTTTCTCTACCCACTGGAATCCGCAGGGCGTTGCTTGGATCCGGAGGTAGATAATTTCCCGAGCTAGTGTCATTGTTTTCCTGATGATCCGTGTCCTGTGTGTTTGTTTGGGTTGATGGGCCGGTTTTGGTTAGTTATCTTGGGCGTTGCTGGCAATCAGCAACTCCTTGGAGAAAAGCCTCATCCCACTTTGGGGGGAGGCTTTTCCATGCTTTATATTTTGTTTTGTCTCTACAAAACATATCTTTCTTATATACACTCCGAATTTTTAATACAACCATAATTTATTACATCAGCCTCATCATAAAGCATTTTTCTTTATACACAGTCCAGATCTACCCTCTTTCAGTTTAAAACACTTGCCCCTTGTCCTGTGTGCTGGTTTCACATTTAACTGATATTTAGTAAGGAAGAAAGAAACCACCCACGGAAATGATTTTCCTGAGAGAAGCTGCTAAGAGCTTCCTCTGTGCGTGGAAAAAAACAATAGCTGGCTAGCTCTGAGAATTGACATCCTATTAAACCATATAAAAGCTCTGTCTACCTCTGTGAATTCCACATTTTAAAAACAGGCAAGGCCGGGAAATCTCTCTCTTGCTTGTGGCCTCAAATGGTAACTGAGCTCTGGTGGGGCCAGCCCCGCTCCACCGCGGCCTGTGTGGCCTGTTGGGGCTGGGCTGGACCCCAGCGGTAGCCGGGTGGGGGACGGGAGGCCGTGGAGCCTCGGCTGAAGCTGGGCCAGTTCAGAGCTGCTAACATCTTGCTAACACCAAGCCCTGTCCCCGCCGTTGGCCTGCACTGAACTGGGGTCCACCGGACCCCGGAAGTGGCTCCGGGTTGGGCCAGGCCCCCTCTGCCTCCTCCCCCCCACCTCCCCCCGCCGTCTCCCCCGCCCAGCAGCGGCCTGCAATCCATCACTGTGACTGCTTAGCCTCTGCCCATGACCATCTGCAAGCCTAGACAAGATATTAACCCTTTCACTGCACAGATGAGACCTGCAGACCTTGATCCTCAAGGGAGAGAAAAAGACAGTGACGACACATAGAAAGACAACATAAAGACACCAAAGTCAATAAAGAAAAAGTCAAGTCTCAAATGGAAAGAGAATGAAGAAATGCCCTAATATTGAAGCTAAAAGTTCTTTTAGTAAGGCCATAAAGATAGACTATTGTTGTAATGCAGTTAGGAAAAATGGTATGACCCAAAAAATGTACCCCTGAAAATGTAGAATTGCAAGTTTCTTTCCTTAATCTTGTTCTCCCCAGTTCCCCTTATTGGTTGTATGAATTCCCACCACCCCTTTCCCCCTGTCTTCAAAAAGGGGCGCTTATCGATACCTCTTCCTCTTTCCCTCCTGCTACCTCACTCCGTAGGATCCCAAGAAATAAAGCTCTAACTGCCATCTCAGCAAAGGGAAGGAGCCTCGTTTTTAAGTTCTTCTTTGATAAGCTAAACTATCTCCCCTGTCTCCCTGGCTGCTGCTGGGCGGACAGTGGTAACAGAGAGGCAGGGGACATTAGAAATTTTAGCAGACTATGATACACTAAAATATCCCCTTTAATTCATAAGGAAGTATGGGGGGGTGGAGTGTTCAAACTGTAAACGTGAACAAAAGCAACCATAATTAAGCAAAGCAGATGTTAAAGTAGCTGTGATCCCATGAGAAGCTTAAACCAAAAAAAAAAATTAAAGTGATAAAGACCCTTTGTCCCCAGGGAGAGAAGAAGACCTCTGTTCCCAGAGATAAAGATAATCACAAAAATAGATAAAGAAAACCTTTACTTTTAAACAGCTCATCCTTAAAATAATACCCCATAAGTTGACATAGCCCATAAACGCAGCTGTTAGAAAGCTGTGAAAATAATAAAAAAAACAACTTCACAATTACCGATCTTTTCCCAGGCAGCTACTATTTGTAAAAATCAAAAGCCACAAAAGAACTGTTTCTTGTAGAAAAGTCTCCATGGCATGGCAAGAGAAAACTCCTCTCCCTACAAGAACTAATAAAATACTATTGGAGAAGTAGTAGCTAATTTAAAATCCCAAGTTTTGTCTCTACATTGTCAGTTAAAAAAAAGAAGTCAGGCAGGGGGAGGAAAAGTGCTCTGAAGGTTTTATTCTAATGCTTCTTATTCTTTTAGTTCTGTTAATAAAGTTTTCTTCATTCCTTTTAAGTTTTAAAGCTGTTTTTCCCTCCTCCTAATCCATATCTCACAGCAAAAAAGTAAGCGCACTAGTAATTTTAGCCAGCTCTAAACCCACCACATTATTTAGTGCATTAGCCATGTTATGAATGCACTCAAGAGAGTGATATGATTCAATCAAAGAAAATTTTATTAATTACAGCAAGCAAGCAATAAGCAAAAATCAGCACTGGGCAACAGGGGAGTCCCCGCTCCGCCAACTGCCGCGCTTCTAATTTCCGTGTTCCCCCTTTTAAGTGGTACGACTTCCGGGTTACGTGTCCTTTCTCGGGTGTCTCTGCGCATGTGTCTCCAGTTGCTAGGGGGTCGTTTTCTGCCTTCTGGTGGTCGCGGGATGAAGATCAAGAGTCTTCCTCAGTCCTATCCTTTTGACCTTCCTTCGCTGTTTCCTTTTAAGGCTTATCTTGGTAACTTCCTGGAATTCAAGAAAGCTCGCAAGGCCGTAAATGATTATACAAGCGTCAGCAGAGCAGCCTTCAACCTCATCCTGATTTCGCAAAGCACAGTTCTGCAAAGCATCGTATCTACATGTTTAGGCGAACAAAAGGGTCTCTATCACAGCCAGAAAACTCAAATCAGCGAACCTAAACCACTACATCCTGTCACAACAGACCTTGGTAGAAAGTCTCTCTTAATCTTTCTTATAAGCCCCCTTTATATACTGAAAGGCCACAATAAGGCCTCCCTGGAGCCTTCTGCTTTCCAGGCTGAACAACCCCAACTCTCTCAGCCTATGTTCATCAGAAATGCATTCCAACCCTCTGACCATATTTTTGGCCCTCTTCTGGACCTACTTTTAACAGGTCCATGACTTTCCTGTGCTTTGGACCCTAGAGCTGGATGCAGTACTCCAGACGGGGTCTCAAAAGAACAGAGTAGAGAGGCAGAATAATCACTTACCCTCAACCTGCTGGCCACTCCTCTTTTTATGCAGCCCAGGATATGATTTGGTTTCTGGGGTGCAAGTGCACATTGCCTGTACATATGAAATTTTTCATCTACCAGTATTCCTAAGTCCTTCTCTGCAGGTCTGTTTTCAATCCATTCATCCACGAGTCTGTATCAGTATTGAGGATTGCTCTAACCCAGGTGAAACACCATGCATTAACATTTAGAGGGTTTGTAGAATTTCTTTTCAAGGCTTAACTAAGAACCACTCTGGAACACAAATGGTAACTAAAAGACAGTCCAGAATTGTATGAATATTCACACTCTCTTTCTCTCTTAATGCTGTTTCACACTTTCTTTTCTGCCATGGGGCATTCAAGGAAAAGTATGCACCATAATCACATTTCAGCAGTGTTCTAAAACAATGCTATCATCATTGCATATAAACTCTTTTAAATATATATTTCTTTCAAAAGACTGACTTCTATGTACACTACAAAAATAAATTTTCACATAAATTATATGTCATAATTTTATCTTTGTAACTGAAATGACACTGTCTCGGTTTGAGACAAATTAGGAGAAAACGTCCTGAAAGGGTGTCTCCTCTAAAGAAAGGTAGGTTTCGGCAGCCCCTCCCCCACAGGTTCAAAAGGAATTTCTTGGAGGAAAGTGAAAAAACCCCTGTTTATTTAACAAGCAGAGTCCACGCAGGCACAGGAAAAGAGAATGAATAATGTTAGATAATAAACCTTCCCATTGTGGAGAAAGCTGGTGGATTTTGAGAGACCTGCTCGGGATGTGGCGTCCCTGAAGCCTCCCCCTGCTGGGCTGTGGCGTGGGGGTCCCGATGATGGTCTGGTTTTTCGGACTGGAGCAAAGCTGAACAGTTCCAGAAGAAGAAGCCACAGTCCCAGGAAAACTTCTTGCCTTAGCTAACAAACAAGAAGCTAGCTAAAAAGCAAAGATGTACTCCCTTTGTCCATGCTGACAACACAGCCAAGTGAACCCGGGGGAGGATGTGTGAAAATCTCGCTGAAAGAATTCCACCTGCTTTGCCTCCTCCCTCTCTCTGACCTAGCTTAAAGTTACAGGACCCATTCCTGGGCGTAAAGCAGACAATAGGGGATACAGTATAGTACAGTCACCCCAAGACAGACACAAACCTACTTCTATCAAAATAGACAGGAGATGAGATCCAGTTTGAATATTTTTTTCTTTTGCCTCCTTATGCTGAAAGGTATGTTGAGCCTTTAATATGTTATATCCTGTCTCCCTGAAAACTCAGTTTTCTGAGCTTGCTGACATAGTTTTCTAAAGACTTTCCCAGGACAGTAACTGTAAACATAGATATGTATACATTCTTTCTGATACACGTTTTTTGATGGACATCTCTCACGGCCAGTGTGGTTGGGAAGGTGTTATCCTGACTATCCAATCCCTGGCCGTGGTCAGAAGCCTATAAATTCTGAGAGAAGAAATAAAGTTCTCTCTTCCTTTCACCACACCTCGAGATGCGTTCGTGTGACCTATTTCGTGTCCAGCGGCAACAATATACTCTTTCCTATTTAACATTAGTGAGCATTCTATACAAATAAAAATGCATTTAAAAGGAAAAACATAGCTGTCATAGTGTTTCCGATAGAAATAAGGTCCCTGTATTTTGCTTGGTATAAACTGTCATGACAAATACTGTAAGAAAACATGATACAAAAATATAAATATCATTCACAATTAAAAAGGTTTTTAAAATCCCCAAAGCAAACCAAAATAAATGTTGTCAGCCACCAAGTTCTCTCTGTCAATGTGACTATTGAAGTGTGAAGCAGCAGACAGATCACCTGCACATGACATGCAGGACAAGGAATCAGGCAGGGGCAGAAAAATGATGAAGAAAGATGAAGAGAGAGAGAATGAGAACTTTTGTTCTAGTATTTTAAGCTAAGGTTCTCCATCCCTATGGTTTGGTTTCAAACAGAACACAGAGGTTGAAGCAATTTTTCAGGCCCTTCACTTGCAGCAATACATCTTTAAACTGAAACATAACCAAAAAAAAGCTAAATTAGCTTCACAAAGAGATCCCAATTTAGCTGTTTTAATTAAAAGTGCCAATGCAGCATAGGAAAACAAATCAAAACAACAGAGGAAAAGAGTCACTCATTAGTCCTGGATCCAACAGAAAGTCATTCATATTTAATAAGTAAAAATAGAAGGGTTATTTTTAATTCTTCCATTTGATTTTTCTCACTTCTTATTAACTTCTTTCCTGCAATTAAAATAAGGTGACAGAGGTTACTGCTTTGAATGCTATAGGGAGACAGCTGAGCTGTGGCTTGCCAAGAAAAAAATAGATTATTTAGCTTCTAATGCCACTCAGTTAACAGTATCAATATCAAAATAAGGCATACGCTCTTTGAATTTCTATAACCACCAGCACCTCTCAATGCAAATGTGCAAATGCTCTCAGCACATTTTGAAGTGAAAAAAGAATGATTATAGTGTTTGCAGACACTTGGCACTGTTTACGAAAAATGTCAAAACACTTTTGTGAACAGTAATTAAGCTTCGTAACTCTCCTGGGAAGTAGGTAAGTACAATTATGCCCATTTTACTGACTGAGAAACTGAGGCACAGGGCAGTTGCATGACTTGACCGAAATCACGTGTACCAAGTCATTAATTGAGTGGGAAACTGAACCACACTCCCAAACTCTGACTTCCTGTCTTCTATTTTATCTTGGCCCTTTGATAATGGTAGTCTATGGTACATGTTAGTTAAGACCAGTGCAGTTTTCACTAGTGCCTATTAGCAGGGAAAGGCAGACTCACACCAGCATCAGTGGGTTCATAAGTCCATTAAGGGTTACCATACAGTAAAAGAGAAACTACAGTACACTGGGAACATACACACTGACAGGCACACTTTGAGATGCACACATCAATACACACAGCAAAACAAAATCTGCACACAGCTAAAACTATTTAAGTCTCCAAGACTGACATATTTTACTTCATATCTGCTTATTTTTTAAAAATATTGTGCATAGCATGTTTGAAAATTAACAGTAACATTTCATACTACCACAGTTTGTGATATGCAAATTTAAAATATTTTAAACAAACATAAACCTTTACAGAAAAAATCCTATTACATAAGCAATATTTGCATTGAAATATACAAGTAAATCAAACAATATTTAAGCAGCAGAAACTTAAGCTGAAATTTAGAACTAGATAAAGTTGTGGCAAAGAGATGAAAGTACAATAAGTACAGAGCAAACCCAATATTGTCCTCACTCTATTAAGTGGAGGCAATTGAGTCCAGATGATATGCTTTACAGTGTTTTTTTGCATATGCGTACCTCTTTAAATATTTATAGAAATATTTTACAAAATAATACAATAAGTTGCAATAACACTGAATTGCTGTCCTGATGTAGCACGTCCTTTCTCACAACTTTGAGCAGTACTTCTCTTCAAGCCATTCTGGAAATACAGTTTTCCATTTTTGGCCTCTTCTTTGCTTCAGTTATTACCCTTTACAAATAGAGAGGAAAAAATCAAAACGTTAATTAAAGTTCAAGAAAATGAAAGAAATCAAGCTAACCCAACAGTCATTTTGTGATTCTTGTGGTCACAGTTAGCAGTGAGGCATGATGTTTCTCTTTTTCCAGTCACTGGGAACTTTGCCTAACTGCCATGGCTTTTCAAATATGTGTGGCTTGACAACTACATTGATTAATTCCCTAAGGACCCTGGGATGCATCTCACTGGGTCCCATAGACTTGTATATGTTCAGGTTCCTCAGGTGGTCTCAAACCTGATCGTCTCCTACAATGGGTAGGACTTCCTTCCCTCAATCTCTGCCTTGAGATTCAGAGACTTGAGAGATGTGGGAAGAGAGATTGCCATTGAAAACAGAAGCAAAAAAGTTGTTGAGGACCTCAGCCTCCTCCATGTAGATTGTCACCAGATGCCCTATTTATCAGGGAAGATGCAATTTATTTTTCCTTCCTTTTCTGACTAACATACCTGTAAAAGCCATTATTATTATTATTATTATTATTATTATTATTATTATTATTATTATTATTATTATTCACATCCCTTGCCAAATTTATCTCCAGCTGTGCTGGATTCCTGATCCCATCCCTACACATCTGGGCAGCATCCCTATATTCTTCCCGGGATGTGTGCCCCTGCTTCCACTGCCCATGCATTTCCCTCTTGTGTTTCAGTTTGACCAGGAGGTCCTTACTCAGACATGCCTTACTCCTGCCTTCCTTGCCTGATTTCTTGCACATGGGAATTGATAGTTCTTGTGCTCTAAGAAAGATCTCTTTAAATAGCTTCCAGCTCTGTTCAGCACTTTTATCCCTGAGAGCAGTTTCCCAGGGGGTCCCATCCACCAGTCCCTTGAATAACTGAAAAAAATCCAAACATTAATTAAAGTTCAAGAAAAAGAAACAAATCAAGCTAATTCAACACTTATTTCATGATTCTTGTGGTTACAGTTATCAGTCAGGCAATGTGGACTCTTCTTCCCTCAGTCATGGACTTCTTGGTAACAAAATCCTGATGCCAATCAAAAAAGATTTAGATGCCTTGATTTCTGAATGCCACAAATTCAGTCAAAACCAGTGGAAACATCAAAGAGAAAAAAGCTGTGTCTGATACCGGACACTAAATCTACTCTCTTTTGGTTTAAAACTGTTCCCCCTTGTCCTGTCACTACATGCCCTTGTGAAAAGGCCCTCTCCATCTTTCTTGTAGGCTCCCTTCAGGTACTGGAAGGTCACAATAAGGTCACCTGAACAATCCCAGTGCTCTCAGCCTTTCCTCACAGAAGAGTCTCTCCATCCCTCTAATCATCTTCGTGGCCCTCCTGTGCTGGGGACCCCAGAGCTGGATGCAGTACTCCAGGTGGGTTCTCACGAGAGCAGAGCAGACGGGAAGAATCCCCTCCCTCGCCCTGCTGCCCATGCTGCTTTTGATGCAGCCCAGGATACAATTGGCTTTCTGAGCTGCGAGTGCACATTGCCAGCTCATGTCCAGCCTCTCGTCCACCAGCACTCCCAAGCCCTTCTCACCAGGGCTCCTCTCGATCGGTTCATCCCCCAAGCCTGGATTGATACTGGGGGTTGCTCTGATCTAGGTGCAGCACCTTACACTTGGATTTGTTAAATCTCATGAGATTCCCATGGGCGACTTCTTCTCGAGCTTGTCCAGGTCCCTCTGGACAGCATCCCATCCGTCAGGCAGGTCACCTTCACCACTGAGTTTGGTGTCATCTGCAAATTTGCTGAGGGTGCCCTCGATCCCTCTCTCTATGTCATTAATGAAGATATTAAATAACACTGGTCCCAATATGGACATGTCATGGTTGACACTGTCCAAATGCCAGGCACCCACAACAGCTGCTCACTCACCCTCCCCTGCTACAGCTGGACAGAGGAGAGGAAAAAAATTAAACAAAGGGATCATGAGTTGAGATAAGGACCAGGAGAAAACACTCCAAGGACAAAACAGGCTCAACTTAGAAGTACAAAGTGAATTAATTACTAAAAAAGTCAGAGGAGGATAATGAGAAATAAAATAAGCCCTTAAAAACACCTTTTATCCCCCAACTCCTCCCTCCTTCTACCCCGATGGCACAGGGAGAGAGGGCATGGGGGTTTTGGTCAGTTTCTCACCCAAGATCTTCTTCCACTGCTCAGGGAGAGAAGTCCTTCCCCTGCTATGCCATGCGATCCCTCCCATGGGAGACAGTTCTCTGTGAACTTCTGCAGCATGGTTCCAATCTCACGAGCAGCAGTCTTCCCAAAACTGCTGCAATGTGAGTCCCTCCCACAGGCAAAGAGTCCGCCCAAAGCTGCTGCGGCATGGGTCACTCTTCCACGGGGTGCAGTCCTCCAAGGACAGGCTGCTCCAGCTTGGAAGCAGGGTCCCCCTCTCTCCACTGGGTCTTCCACTGGACCACAGCCTCCCCTGGGCATCCACACACTTTGGTGTGGGCACCTCCCCCATGGGCTGCAGGTGGATCTCTGCATCCCCTGTGGATCCCCATGGGCTACAAGGGGACAGCCTGCTTCACCATGGTCATTACCATGGCCTGCAGAGGAATATCAGCTCTGTCTCCTGGAGCATCTCCTCCCCCTCCTTCTTCACTGACCTTGGTGTCTCCATGTTGTTTCCCCCACATGTTTTCACCTCCTCCTCTTCTCTGGCTAGAAAAAAAAAACTGTGTCCCCACTTTGTTTTGATTTTCTTCTTAAATATGTTATCACAGAGGCATTACCAACTGTCCTGGTTTAGGGGAAATTTGGGAGAAAACCTCCAATGGGGTCCCCTCCAGGAAGCAAACTCACGTGGCCACTTCCCCTCCCCTCCCCCCCCCCCCCCCCCCCACCAGTTTGGGAAGAGATTTCTCCAAGAGAAGTGGAAAAAAACCTGTTTATTTAACAGGCTGTGATAGATTGCACTAGAAAGCACTACCCAGCACAAAAATGAACAATACCAAATTACAAAACCTCTTGCCGCTCTGAAGAGATGACAAATTCAGAGGGTCTCCCTCCTGTGGGTGTTCGTTTTGTTATCAATCCCTCTGGCGTTGGAAAATGCCGCTGCCCAGGCTGGGCTCCCGGTAGTCCACGGGTGCAAGCTCCCGGTGCTCCCCCGAGTCCCCAGTCCAGAGCAGGTTCGAATCATTCCAAGAAAAGGGAAAGGAAAAAGTCCAGGAAGACCTCTCTGCTTCGGCTAGCTGGAAAGCAAAGGCGATCTCTCCCTCGTTGTCTGTCTGTGCTGTAGTCTAAACTCCATCCTGGAATGCGGGGGGAGCAAGTACAGTCCCTGATAACAGACTCGGTGCTTCTTCTCTACTCACTTTTACTCTCAGATGAAGTTTTAAAGATACAAAACCTATTTCTGGGCTAGGCAGATGAATGGGGATACAATTTAACATCACAGTCACCGCAGGACACCAACCTCTCTAATTGGCCCAGCCTTGGCCAGCGGCATGTCCATCTTCAGAGCCATCAGGGATTGGCTCTGCTGGACACAGAAGCCACCTCTGTGGCCCCCCTGCTACCAAAAACCAGGCCATGCAAAACCAACACAGGACCCCTGAGGGACACCACTGGTCACTGATGTCCACTGGGACTCTGAGCCATTGACCACTACCCTCTGGATCCGATTGTTCAACCAATTCCTTATCCACTGAACAGTCCACTCATCAAATCCATCTCCTTCCAATTTCTATTGCTAGCCTAAGGACAGATAATGATTTAAGTTTCAAAACATACAAATTCTTGGATGAACCAGCAGAATAGTTTTTCACAGGAACATATTTAATGCCTTGTTAAGTCAGCTTTGATCTCTATGAATCTGCGATAGCCACTGCAACTGCCCCTGGCAAAACAGAGTGCTTGGCCCAGGGACTCCTCCAACCTGGCAGCTTGCTGGGCAGATCTCCAAATACAGCACCACATCCCAAAAGCACAGGGGACACCCCACAATGCAACAACACACTAGGCAAGGTGGAGCTTTCCCCATCTCTCTCACTCAGCCCATCTCCCAGAGGGATTTACTCCTTGCTATGGACTTCATATTCTTTTGATGAATTTTATTCAATAAAGGACAATTTCTGAAGTAACTGTCACTTTTACCCTTTCACTGTCATTGCCATGTGATGTTTTAGAAGATAGTGATCAGTGATCAGAGCACAGGGAAACAACTGAAAGTTGGCTTTCCTAAGGTTTAGGATCTTGACTATACTATTCGCCTGGGCTACATCCCTCAATATCATTAATTCCCCCAGGGCATGTTCACTGCAGCCCAGGCTACCTACTGATCTTGACCTCTCCAATTAGTTCCTCTGCATTGGTGTGCAAAAGGCCCAGTAATGCATCTCCTCTGGTTGGGCTTTCTATCACAGAATCACAGAACAGTTAGGGTTGGAAAAGACCTCTGGAGGTCATCCAGTCCAACCCCCCTGCCAAGGCAGGGTCACCCAGAGCAGGTGACACAGGAACATGTCCAGGTGGGTTTTGAATGTCTCTGGAGAGGGGGACTCCACGACCTCCCTGGGCCGCTGGTTCCACTGCTCTGCTACTCTCAATGTAAAGAAGTTCTCCCTCATGTTGAGGAGCCATATTCACATGTTACTTTAACACTTCCAGGGATGGTGACTCTACTACTTCCCTGGGCAGTCTGTTCCAATGCTTTACAACCCTTTCCATGAAGAATTTAGTATTGATTCCTGGGGAATGCCACTGACTACAGGCCTCCAACTGGATTCTACTCCTCTGATCATGACCCTCTGAGTTCTGCCATTCAGCCAGTTCATGATTAACCTCACCGTCCATTCATCTAACCCACATTCCCTGAGCTTACCTACGAGGATGTAATGTGAGACAGTGTCAAAAGCCTTGCTGAAGTTGAGGTAGACAACATCCACTGCTCCTCCCTTGTCGACCCATCCTGCCATGCCATGCCATCTGGCCTACCATGCCATCACCTGGATTAGGAAGTTATCCTCAATGCACTCCAAGATGCTCCTAGACTTCTTGCATCTTGCTGTGATGCTTTTCCAGTGGATGTCAGGGTGGTTGAAGTCCCCCAGCAGGATCAGAGCCTGCGATCGTGATGCTTCCTATAGTTGAAGCAAGAATGCTTCATCAACATCCTCCCCTTGATAATGTGGCCTGTAGTAAACACCAGACACAAGGTTTTGTTTGTTGGCTTGGCCTCTAATTTTCACCCATAAGCTCTCAACCTGTGTACTGCTCGTTGTCAAAAACAGCTCTGTGCAATTAATCAATTTTTTTCACATAGAGGGCAACCCCCTCCCCCCACCTCTCCTTCCTGAACATGAACCAGCGTGTGGCCAGGGGTCCAGGAAGGCAAATGGCATCCTGGCTTGTATCAGAAACAGTGTGGCTAGCAGGACTAGGGAAGCGATCATTCTCCTGTACTCAGCACTGTTGAGGCCACACCTCCAATACTCTCTTCAGTTCTGGGCCCCTCACTACAAGAAAGACATTGAGGTGCTGGAGCAAGTCTAGAGAAGGGCAACAAAGCTGGTGAAAGGTCTGGAGCACAAGTCTTATGAGGAGTGGCTGAAGGAACTGAGGGTGTTTAGTCTGGAGAAAAGGAGGCTCATTGAGATCTTATTGCTCTCTACAAATACCCAAAAGGAGGTTGTAGTGAGGTGGGCGTCAGTCTCCTCTCCCAGGTTACAAGTGACAGGACTAGAGGAAATGGCCTCAAGTTGCGCCAGGGAAGGTTTAGATTGGATAATAGGAAAAATTTATTCGTGGAAAGGGTTGTAAAGCATTGGAACAGACTGCCCAGGGAAGTGGTAGAGTCACCATCCCTGGAAGTGTTAAAGAATATGTGGATATGGCACTTGAGGACATGGCTTAGTGGTGCATGTGGTGGTGGTTCTAGGTCAGTGGTTGGACTTGATGAACTTAAAAGTCTTTTCCCACCTTAACAATTCTAGGATTCTATGATTCCTTGCCTGGCCATCCTGAGCAGTTTATAGCCATCGATTGCAGTGCTCTAATAATGCAATTCATCTCACCAAGTTTCAGTGATAGCGATCAGATTATAGCTTTCCAGCTGCACAGCGGCTTCCAGCTCCTCCTGTTTGTTGCCCATGCTGTGTGCATTGCTATAGCAACACTTCAGTTGGACTGTCAACTCTTTAGTCTTTTTGGAGGGTTGGGGAGCATTGCTCACTACTCTGGTAGATGTGCTCATTCACCCTGTTGCTTGTGAGCACATGAATTTTACAGCTTTGAACACCCCTCCACCCCCATCCCCCCAAGTTCCTTAGTTTAAAGCATGATTTACTAAGTCAACCAATCTGCCAACTAAGATTCTCCTGCCTCTTCTATATAGGTGGATCCCATCTGTCCCAAATAGATTGCATTCATTGAAGAACATCCTGTGATCATAGAAAGCAAAAACCCTGGCGACAACACTGGCCACCAAGCCAGGTGTTGATCTGCATGATGTGTCGACTTCTGCCTACACCCTTATCCCTGACTGGCAAGACAGAGGAGAAGATCACTTGGGCCCCTGTCCCCTTCGCTTGCACCCCCAGGGCTCTGAAGTCCTGTTTGATCTTGCCCAGACTATGCTTTACCATGTCATTGGTGCCCACGTGGAAGAGAAGTAGAGGATAGTAGTCTGTGCTTTTAGCCAGTTGTGTCAGCCTCTCTGTGACATCCTGTATCTTGGCTCCTGACAAGCAGCAAACTTCCCTAGACTGTATATCAGGTCAGCTGAAGCGTGTGCCTCGGTACCTCTCAGCAGATTCACCTGCTACTATCACTCACCGCTTTCTTTTGCAGATTTTAGTGTGTACAACTGGTGCAGTTTCTCCCTGTGAGAGTTGTCCATTGGCTCCACCCACTGCCAAGACTTTGTATCTGTTGCTGGTTAGTACATACAAGGAAATAGGGGGGAGTGATAGATATCCTGATGACACAAGTCACCAGAGACCATGGCACCTTCGTCTCCAAGGTGCTGTCAGCTTGCTGTTGATGCTCTTTGTCTGGTAGTCCTTGGAGGTCAGTGCCACGGGGCCCTAGTATTTCTTCTTGCAAAGTCTCGAATAATTATCTATTTCTTGTTCCCCCTCCCTAATACAGTGTAGCCTGCTGACTTCCTCCTTCAGCTCCTCCACCAGCTGCCTGAGTGACTCCACCTGAACACACTTTGCACAGGTGGAGCTTGCACCCTCCTCCATTCAGAAGTGTGGGGTACAGAATTTACAGCCCTCCACTTGGACAGCAGCTTCCCTGACAGGAAGCTCTGTCTGGGTGGCCACTTCCATTCATCCCAGGCTAGCTGGAGTAGGTAGATGGTCCCTGGCTGCTGCAGAACACAGCCCTCACCAGGTCTCTGCCACCATGCTTCCAACAATCCCAAAGCGCTGCCTAATAAGCCCTTCTAATCCTCTGGAGTCCTCAAGCTGCCAGGTATGTTTGCATAGCCAACAGCTAGTTGGGGTGACCATCAGGGCCACAGCCTATGCCTGTGGGTGAGCAGATCAGGCAGCAGCCCAACAACTGGTAGTGTTGCCCTTCTCAGGTGCCCTTCCATGCAAACTACGGCACTGCTTCTCTCAAATGACACTCCCTGTTTACATGCCCTGCTTGCATCGCTCCTGGTTGCTGGAGCTCCCTAGGGGCTGGTTATATGTGGCTTCACAAGGTTTGAACTGGCCATGGGGACAGCTGGCACCACCCAGCATCTACATGTTGTAGATGAGGTACAGAGTTGGTTGTATATAGCACTGCTAGCTAGTATGCTATGTAGTTGGGCATAGTATAGTGCTGCTAGGTTTGAAGTAGAAAAAGTTGCAAAAACATTCATCTTGAGTGAAATAGGAATGTAAAAAAGAAGCACACGACTTAGCAGTGTTACTTTATACTGGTCCTGTTGAATACACTGGCAACTTTCCATCAGTTGAGTGCCTACTGTGTATATGTGATAGTGTGGATCCTCAGACCTGTGAGGAGAAATGCACTGTATCAGTGAACACTTCTGTGTAAAGTGACAGAAAGACCTGATCCACTAGTAAATGCTACCGTGGATGTGACTGTGTGCATGAGCAAAAGTTGCAAGTCCTTGGCCTGTTCCAAATGTATTCAGGAAAACCTGAATCAGTATTGGCTAGTTTTACAACAAAGTTCTCATGACAGTCATGGAAACTATGCCCTCGTGAGAATGACAAGAAAAGCCCTATAATTTTTACACCTGAGGTACTTTTACTATAAAATGAATTCTTTGCGTGTGGAAACAAGCAAACTGAGAAAGAAATGAAAAGCCTGATGATTGAAGCATGCATCGTTTCCAAAATTATTACTATGGCTCTGACTCTGTAATCAATGCTTACTCTGGTCATGTGACTTCAGCAGCAGCTATATGGTATGACTGCATGATCAGACCTTGTCCTGAAATCTAGCCTACTATAGAGATACGTTAATGGACTGTAAATTGAAGTAATTAGCTGGTGAAAAACTGCATACTAAGAGAGAGGCTGTTTGAAAGACTGTACATGTCTCTCTAATGAAATGGATTTCATTGTTTTACAGGCATTTTTAACTGCTGTAGGAGACAAGAACCGTAGGGCTGTCCTTGCATTGGAACATATGTTTGCACCAGTGTTGGATGGAGCTGTGTCTACTCTCTTTGGAGTGTTAATGCTTGCAGGATCAGAGTTTGATTTTATTGCCAGGTAAAGCATTTGTGTGTCTTGACTTTTTTTTTAAAATAAAAATACTTTTGCTTTTAATATTTAGACATTTCAGCGTATCTGTCATTTTATTACTGTGTATGGTGTGTCAAGCATGCTCTTACAGCATGGTCCTGTTTTCCCAAGGAATTCTATTAATTCCTTGTCACATGCTGGACACAGTAGTATTTTCATTGCTGCTATTAAAATCTGTTCAAGGAAAATCTGACTCCCAGCATGAAAGGAAACAAAAATGGCCCTCTTTAGCAAAGTTTTCTACTTCTGAAATTAAGTCAGTTTAAAGCAGCTGGTATTGTCCAATATTAGCTGGTTCTTGCCTTTAACCTTCCAGATATAGGTCAGGTCTTCCAGATTTTTCATATGCACAATAATTTGCCTGGAAAGGACACATGAAGTCAGCCCTCTCTGGGCCTTCTCTTGCTATCTTTATATGAGGATTGCAGCAACTTATAAATGGGTGAGGGGAAAAGCCCTGTTTGGGAGCTAGGGAACTATAAGTATGAACACAGAACTTCATGTTAAAATTCTGTAAAGCGAAATCCAAAGGCTCTTCTGTTTAGAACTACAAGCACAGTTTCTTGTGAATTTACTTAAGACTGTGGTTTTGTCAAGCATAAGAGGAGAGCAAATTTTTGAGAAGTACAATGAAACAGAACCTAAGCCGTTCCAAGCAAACAGTGGAGCTCTGCAAAATCACCAATCTTAGAAGTAACACAGATTCTTTGTGGCAAACTGCAGCACAACAAAATCCCCAATTAAATCATAGCCCTAAAACAGAACTGAGGTAGAACTGGGCCAAATGAAAATGCTTTGAAAGATGACTCAATTGCTTAGGTAAACATAAACTGGATAGGGAATCAGACTTAGCTGACATCCATTTGACAACAACTACAACAAAACATCAGAAGCAGGAAATGAGAGAAAGACTATTAAATCTCATCAGGATTTTTTTGTTTATGTATGTAAGAGATTTCACAGAATCATTTAAGTTGGAAAAGACCTCCAAGATCGAGTCCAACCTTTGATCGATCACCATCTTGTCAACCAGACCAGAACACTGAATGCCATGTCCAGTCATTCCTTGGACACCTCCAGGGATGGGGACTCCACTCCCTCCCTGGGCAGCCCGTTCCAATGCTAACAACCCTTTCCATGAAGAAATTCTTCTTGATGTCCAACCTGAACTTCCCCTGGTGCAGCTTGAGGCTTTGTCCTCTTGTCCTGTCACTTGGTACCTGGGAGAAGAGACCACCCCCCACTTGGCTACAACCTCCTGTCAGGGATTTGTAGAGAGCAAGAAGGTCTCCCCTGAGCCTCCTTTTCTCCAGACTAAAGACCCCCACTCCCTCAGCTGCTCAGATTTGCAGAAAACAGGGCTTACACTTAGGTCTAAATACATTAAACCTACATGGGGATTATTGCTATACAGATATTGCATGCCCTGAAATAGAAATTTTTTTTTAAGATCAGTATATTTTATTGTCACCCTAAAAACTAAGCCTTCTGATCTTGTTTTCATAGTTTTAGTTACTTTTCCAGGAAAGTAACTGTAAACATAAGTGTTTACACATTCCTTCTAAGAAGCGTCCTTTGATGGACGTTTCACATGACCAGTGTGATTGGGAAGGTAGTAACTTAGTTATCCAATCCCCGGTCATTGTCAAGAATCTATAAATACTAGAGTCAGAAAATAAAGTTACTTCTTTTCCTGTCATACTACTGAGATGTGTTCGTGTGAATCATTCCGTGTCCTTTAGCGACATTTTATTTTATTTTATTTTATTTTATTTTATTTTATTTTATGTGAAGAAATAAGGTAAGATTATTATTTTAGGACCTATCTTGTAAGGGATAAACACACTGACATATAGGTTGCTCTTAGATTTAGCCTAAATTTTCAGGGATATATGTGCTGTGCTACTTTCCTACTTAACAGATAAAAGATTTGGCAAACGTTTTTGTATCATGGCAAATGGGAAACTATAGCAGCCCTTCATTCAAAATTTGGACTGGATATTCTCTTAGTATATAAAATGAGCATTTCACCTTTTCAGCTTCTTTTATTTTACTTTTTTGCCCATCAGTTTCTTGTTTTCTATCACAATCTGACTTTAGTTTTCATTGTTTAGAAAATAAAATAAAATATCAGAGACTGAGCATTGTTATAGTGGGTGAAGATGACCCCAAACTTCCATGAGGGACAGATTAGTCCAACAGTGTAGAATATTAAGTAAATTAACAGAAAATATATATACCAACTGATGAGAGCTATAATGTTCTTGGTTATCTTAATGTTAGATGTTCGGAGTAGCACCTTTTTGTGATGTTGTCTGGAAGACAATTTCCCAGCACAAATGGATTATTGGTATGTATGGGATAATTGGGCATTTGACCACCATAAAGATGATGGTTGAAAACAAGTACGAAAACCGAGGAAGAACTTTAACTGCAGCAATTGTGAATAATTTAACCGAGGCACCTGCAGAGATGGTCTCTGCACCACCTTATACTCCTTCCTTTGTACTGCTTGTTGCTTGCCCCCCAATTGCTGTTGCTGTTCCCACTGCTTCTGCTGAGCTTTCCCCCGTGGTTTCTAATATTATCCCTCATCCTCTTGCAACAGAGCTAGTGGTGGGGATGGGGGTGTGTATGGATGTGTGAAACGTTCCTCCCCCACCTTCAGTGTTACATGTATATATACATCCATCACCCCTGGAACCCCGGGGATTTGGTTACGTGAGGAAATCAAATGTCCAGGTTAAGGGAAGGTACAGGTTGATGTGCATCATTATTTTCTGATATTTGTTCAGGATATGATCCATCCTGGGCCGATGTTGATTTGATGTTGATGGAGTTGTTCCATCCAGACGAGCAGGATAAGATAGTTGTAAACAATGTGGAATTAACCCTACAGGCAGGGGGAAGTCAGACTGCCTGCCCTCAGGTTGATCCTGATTTGGCTTGTAATAATCAAACAGATAATTGCCAAACAGTGGCTGCAGATCTGATAAACGCAATTAGAGCTTGTGAGGAGATAAGAATAAATTGAACTGAAGTACAGGAATGTAGACAGAGGCCAGAGGAACACCCCAGCAACTACTGGGGAAGATTGCAACAGGCTTTGTTGACCTACGGGGGGGAATGACTCTCCAGAATTTTAATAATGAATTAGCAGTAAGTGTGTTTGCGGCCCAAGCCACCTCTGACATCTGCAGCTATTTTAAGAATCACATGTTGGGGTGGAAAGGAAAAAATTTGAAAGATATTATATTGCCTGGAGATTCTAGACTTGTACAATATGTAAACGATTTGTTTCTTGACAGCAAGGCATGCAAAAATTGTTTGAAAGATACTATTTGTCTATGTACTGCTTTAGCAGAAAAAATGGCCCCCGTGCATCTCTTTCTAAGCTTCAGTTGTGTCATCAGGAAGTAAAATATTTAGGATTTATATTGACAAAAGGAGAGAGATTAGCAGACCCAGAATGGGTCCGGGCTATTGTAGAAATACCTAGACCAGTAACAAAGAAACAATTGTGAAGATTTTTTAGGCACAGTAGGATATTGCAGACTCTAGTTACCGGGGCTAAAGGAGTTAAGTAAACAATTGTCAGAAGCTACCAAGGCAGAGGAAGTGGAGCCTATATGTTTTCTTCCAGAGGAAGAAAATACTATCCATGCTATAAAAGGAGCTTTAGTTTCTGCTCTGGCACTCCAAGCCCTTTGTGCATGAGAACAAAGGAGTAGCCAGCAGAGTCCTGTGAGAGACTGGGAAAATTGATGTCTCAAGACATTTTGGGGTGCATATATGTGGGGGAAGGGATGGGTCGAGCCTTGCCTTGGTGAGGCGATACACTGCCCTGTACATCCCCCACCCCCCTAGAGCTGGTATCCCAGGCTGCCAATCACTGGCACAATGGAGGCCATGCTCTACACCTGCCTCTGGAGCCCCTAACCCAGTTCCTGAGTGGCCACATGATCACAAGTCCCATCTGGGAGAAGGGCCCAGGAAGGCCAAGGGGTATTTAAAGCTGAACACAAGGCAAGAATACGTCTTGACCCTACCTCCTCTTGGAATTTCTATCCGAACACCACTGGAATCTGGGAGTTGAGAGCTATATGTGTGATTTCTATATCTTTTCTGTCTTCTTCTCTTTCTTCTTCTTATAATTCCCTCTTCTTGGAATTTTTGAGTAACTTAAAATCAAACGAGCTTAGAGTTTGCCAAGTTAAATTGGCCAAGTTAATACTTTAAGAAGTGTTTCATATTGATCGAATGCTGCTCTAAACCTTTTGCCGACATTTCTTTGATTTTTTAAAGTTTCCAGTAAAGTTCTTTTTGTTGTTTTGACCTCTTGAGAATATCTTGTCGGTATTTCTCCCATGCGTCTAACTGGGAGTACATGAACAACCGTAAGCCCTTTTAAATGTCTTGTCGAGTGAGGTTGTTTGGGGCCTTACACATCCTTACTCAAAAGCTAGGTCCACACTGCTGCTCTGTGGCTTATTACTCAACTGAACAGGATCCTGTAGCAGCAGGGAATAATTCCCGTGTCAACATGACAGCAATAACAGCAACTATCATGAAGAGGAGCAAACCATTGGTTCTGGGTCACCCAACCACTGTGCGTCCCCCATGTGAAATAGAACTGATTCTTAAAACACATGCTACACAAACATCATCCCCACAAAGAGCACATCGTTATGAATTAAAAATTTTAAAAGCAGACAATATTACATTGAAAAGATACATTGTTTTGAATTCGGCAATTTTATTGCCTCTTCCCTCCGATGGTGAGTTGCATCATGATTATGCTGAGGTAGTGTTTCACTCCAGCCAACTATGAGAAGATCTGTGAGATCACCCTCTAGAGAACTTGAATCTAACCTTGTTCACCAATGGATCTTCATACTACAGGAACGAAAAATGACACACAGACTATGCAGTGGTGAGAAACTTAGAGATACTTGAAACAGAACCTCTGCAATCCTTGGTGAGTTCCCAAGGAGCTGGATACACTGAATTAACAGCATGTCCCTGATGGGGACATAATCAATGAGTGACTATTTATGCTGATTCTAAATACACTTTTGGAGAGTGTCATGCAGCATCTGTGCTATGGAAAGAATGAGAGTTCATTACCTCGGCAGAAAAGAATATTTCTAGTGGAATTGAAATCTGAATGCTATTGGAAGCTATTAAACGTACAAGGGAAATTGCTTTGGTGCACTGTCCAGCTCATACCAAAGGCTCCAATGAAATGGAAAGAAATAATAAAATTACTCAAACTTGTAGTCAGATAGGTTTAAAAAGGCCTGAAGTTTAGGAATAGTACTATAGGATATCAGGATATTGGAAATACACACACCCCTCCCCCCTCCCCCCACCTCTAAAGTTGTCATCAACACAGTGTTTGGCAGACAATTATACCCAGGACCTTTGTCTCTGCTCGGAACAGCTGTTGGAGAAGATGAAACAGGGAAACCTTATAAATATGATTGTTTAGGAAAAGATTCTGAAAATATGAAACCTATAATCGAAATAGAAATGAAAACTAGCTTTGAGCTATAGGATACTGAGTGTTAGTTACTATATAACCAAAGAACAATAGCCTAGCCAGCTGAAGGAGAATCCCTGTTGATTGAACAATACCCTTCTGCTGACAGTGAATCCGAAGGTCGAAGCAGCAAGAGAAGAATTTGAAGAGTAGCTTTTAGAGTTTAAAATGTAACACTGTATGGTAATGTAGTAGTTCTTATAGGCTATATGTAAATTCTATAGAATGTGTGTCATGTACTGGTTGGTTACTGGGAATTAGAATATTCACCATATAAAAAGATATAATGTATTGTAACACGAACTTCGTACTCTTAACCGCTCTTAACCTCGCTTAACCTCTTTTAATCTCTCTTAACTTCCCCACTTCCTCCTCTTGCCCCTCTCTCTCTACCTCCTCTTTCCACTCTCTCTCCCTCTTTGAGCACGTTTACGCTGTGGCTGGCAGTGTAAACGGATCTCTTCCACCTTCTACCTAAATAATAAACTGCTTATCCCCGGAGCAGCCTGGCTTGGAGAAGTCTCCCACCGTGAGCCCGTTTTACTCCTACAGACAGCCTCTTAGATGGAGATGAATGGGTTATCAAATTTACATGGAAATACAAAAACATCTACAAGAAAATAAAGCACAAGCCCAATGGCTTCAACCAATACCAGCAGGAATGCAAGTACATGATATCCAGTCTGAAGATACAGTAATGATAAAAGTCCACTCTCGCAAAGCAAAATTGGACCATAAATGGGACAGTCCATATACTGTGCTACTAACTTCTTATTTTGTTGTAAAAGTTACAGGGAAAAACAGTTGTCTTTGTTTTATCAAATAATACTTTGAGTTGTGTGATGTACATTCTCTAATCCAAATTGTAAAAAACAGAGGAAAAAACCCTATATATAATGTGATATAATTATTTAGTGCAATATTAATAATATTTGAGATTTAATTTAGTATATTTATTTTTATATATTTTGAAATAGTATGCAAACCCTCCATTCTTACAATGTTTGTGCCTCTTCTCTTCCCCCTCCCCACCCTCTTAAACCCTTTTTCAGGTATTTTTTTGCTGTTTTGACAATCTTAACCATTTTGGGAGTTCTGAATGGATTGGTGCTGCTTCCTGTTCTGCTTTCACTCTTTGGACCATACCCTGAGGTTAGTAAAAGTAATGGTGAACAGAAATAATGATATTATCTCTCCCCCTGCAACCGACCCACTTATTTAGAAACTCCTTATTTTAAAAATCCTCTTGGATTTAAAAAAATTCTACTATAAGTTACTTGGTCTAGTTTTATTTTTAATATTTTTAAATGTTACATTTGTTATTTATTTGGTATTCTTTTACCTTCTTATGCATTTTAAGTATTTTTAATAAGTATTTGTTTAGAGGCTGAAATCAGCATGCTAATTACAAATGTAGATATTAGGTAAGCTTTTAAAAACCATATGTTATACACCAATCTAAAACAATGCTTTTCACCAAGACTTTGAAAAGGACAGCTAATTTTGTACCCATGTGTCCTAGTTTAGGGCAAATTTGGGAGAGAACCTCCAAATGAAGTCCCTCCAAAAAACAAATTCAAGCGATCCCTCCCCCAACTGGTTCGGGAAAAGATTTCCTTGGAGAAAAGTGGAAAAAACCTCTGTTTATTTAACAGAAATGGAATAATATTAAACAATAAGACCTCTTGGTGTTCAATTGAATGGCAAATCCAGAAAAAGTCCTTTTCATGTCATGTTGCTCGGCTCACTCAGGTTCTTATCAGTCCCTCCGGCACTGGAAAGTGTCAAGGCCCAGGCCCCGGTGGGCCACAGGCGTGAGCTCCTGGGGATTGCCTGGGTTTTCAGTCCAGAGCAGGTTTGAACAGATCCAAGAAAAAAGGAAAAAAAAACAGTCCAGGGAACTTCTCTGCCTCAGCTAGCTAAAATCTAACTAAAAGCAATGGAGAGCTCTGTCCCCCTGTTTGTTTGTGCTGCAGAAAACAGAGTCCAGGAGCAGGATATGGGGGAGTGAGTGCTCTTTAGCAACAGAAACTGCACGCTTCTTCCTCCCCTGCTTCTCTCTCAGAGCCAGTCTTAAAGGTGCAGAACTTAATATGTAACATAAACAAGGTAATTGGGGATACAAGCATCAAAAAGTCACCCCAGGACATTCCACCCCTTATCCCCATATCGTCAACTTATTACCAAAACTAATATATATTCTAACTCTACAAGCACATACATTATATACATACACATATATATACATATATACAGACAAGGGCAGTGATATACAGCAGTGATATTTATTCATGGTTCTCACCCAACAATCTGATCTCCCTGAGGTACAAATGGGTTTGTCTGTACTCAAAGCAGAATTGATCCAAACTGTCTTCCCTTGCAAACCTCTGACATGTACCACTGGGACTTTGTCTTCATCTACTCTATGCTGAGGTTCAGATTGGGCAGGGCCTGCTTGGTTGGTAGAACCTCGGGTGTTAACTATGCAGGTGGCTTTTGCTAGATGCTGCTCCAAATTTTTGAAAGATCCCTCACCCAATGCTTTCAAGGTGGCTTTTAATAGTCCATTGTACGTCTTCACTTTCCCAGCAGCTGGTGCATGGTAGGGGATATGGTACACCCACTCAGTGCCATGTTCCCTAGCCCAAGTGTTTATAAAGCTATTCTTGAAATGTCTCATTGTCAGACTCAATCCTCTCAGGAGTACTATGCCTCCAAAGGATCAGCTTTTCAAGTCCCAGGATGGTGTTCCAGGCAGTGGCATGAGGCATAGGGTAAGTTTCCAGTCATCCCATGGTGGCCTCTACCATTGTGAGCACGTAGTGCTTGCCTTGGCGGGTTTGGGGAAGGGTGATATAGTCAATCTGCCAGGCCTCCCCATACCTATATTTGGACCTCCACCCACCATACCATAGCGGCTTCAACCACTTGGCCTGTTTGATCGTGGCACACGTCTCACAGTCATGGATAACCTGAGAAATACTGTCCATGGTTAGATCCACTCCTCGGTCTCGTGCCCACTTATAGGTGGCATCTCTACTCTGATGACCTGAGGCATCATAAGCCCATTGAGCTAGGAACAACTCTCCCTTGTCTTGACAATCTAAGTCTATCTTTGACACCTCTATCTTTTCAGCCTAATCTATTTGCTTATTATTTTGGTGCTTTTCATTAGCCCTACTCTTGGGGACATGGGCATCTACATGATGGACTTTCACAGACAGTTTCTCTACCTTGGTAGTGATGTCTTTCCACTCATCAGCAGCCCAAATTGGTTTTCCTCTGTGCTGCCAATTAGCCTTTTTCCATTTCTCCAGCAATCCCCACAGACCATTGGCTACCATACATGAATCAGTGTAGAGGTAGAGCTTTGGCCACTTCTCTATTTCAGCAATGTCCAGGGCCAATTGAACAGCTTTGAGTTTGACAAGTTGTCTTGATCCAACTTCTCCTTCAGTAGCTTCTGCAACCTGTCACGTGTGGGGCTCCATACGGCAGCTTTCCACTTTCTTTTCATTCCTACGATGCAAAAGGAACCATCAGTGAAAAGAGCATAACCTGTTTCTTCTGCTGGCAGTTGGTTGTACAGTGGATCTTCTTCATCATGTGTCACTTGTGCTTGTTCCTCTTCATCAGTGAGACCAAAGTTTTCACCTTCTGGGAAGTTTGTAATTATCTCCAAAATCCCAGGGCAATTCAGTTTCAAATTCAGGTGTGCTGTGTGATAAGGGCAATCCACTTGCTTCATGTGGCATTGGTGGCATGGTGGATAGAGGGAACCTTTGCTTTGAACATCCACCCCAGCACCTGTAGTCAGGGTGTCAAGAGGAGTTGTGTTTCTGTGCCAATCACCTCTGAGGCAGCTTGAACTCTATCATAGGCTGCTAAAATTTCTTTGTCTGTGGGAGTGTAGTTGGCTCCAGACCCCTGTAGCTTTGACTCCAGAATCCCAGTGGTCAGCCTCGAGTCTCACCAGGTACTTTCTGCCAAAGGCTCCAGGACAGACCATGGCTCCCGGCTGCAGAGTAGAGCATGTTCTTCACATCTGGTCCTGTTCTGACTGGACCATGGGTTACTGCATGAGTGATCTCCTGCTTGATTTGAGAGAAGGCTTGTTGCTGCTCAGGGCCCCACTGGAAAGTGATCTTTTTGTGGGTGATCAGGTAGAGAGGGCTCATGATCTGGCTGTATTCAGTAATATGCATTCTCCAAAAACTTATGGCACTAAAGAAAGCTTGTGTTTCCTTCTTGCTGGCTGGTGGAGACATTGATATGATCTTGTTGATGACATCAGTGGGAATCTGATGCCATCCACCTTGCCATTTGTCCTAGTTTAGGGCAAATTTGGGAGAGAACCTCTAAATGGGGTTTCCCCAGGAAAGCAAAATCCAAACGATCCCTCCCCCCAACTGGTTCGGGAAAAAAGAGATTTCCTTGAAGAGAAGTGGGAAAAACTGTTTATTTAACAGAAATTGAATAATATTAAACAATAAAACCTCTCACTGTTCGATGGGATGGCAAATCCAGGAAGAAAAGTCCTTTTCATGTGGTGTAGCTCGTCCCTCTCAGGCTCTTATCAGTCCCTCTGGTGCTGGAAAGTGCCGAGGCCCAGTCCCCGGTGGGCCACAGGTGTGAGCTCCCGGGGTTTGTCTGGGTGTTTTTCAGTCCAGAGCAGGTTTGCACAGATCCAAGAAAAAAGGGGAAAAAAAAGTCCAGGCAACTCCTCTGCCTCAGCTAGTTAAAACTAACTAAAACCCAAAGAGAAGCTCTGTCCTGCAGTCTGTCCATGCTGCAGACACCACAGTTCAGGGGCAGGATGCGGGGAAGTGATGTTTTCTTTCAACACAAACTGCGCACTTCTTCTCCCCCCCTTCACTCTCAGAGCCAGTCTTAAAGGTGCAGAACTTAATATATAACATAAACCAGGCAATTGGAAATACCAGTATCATAAAGTCACCCCAGGACACCATTTTACTCCCAGGAACTGGATCTCTCGAGCAGGTCCCTTAACTTTGCTCTTCTTGATGGCAAAACCAGCTTTCGGGAGAATCTGGATCATTTTCTCTCCTTTCTCAAATACCTCTGCATCCATATTCCCCCACACAATGTTGTCATCAATGTACTGCAGATATTCTGGAGCCTCACCCTTTTCCAGTGCAGCCTGAATCAGTCCATGACAGATGGTGGGACTGTGCTTCCACCCCTGGGGCAGTCGGTTCCAGGTGTATTGCACGCCCCTCCATGTGAAGGCAAACTGAGGCCTGCATTCTGCTGACAGGGGAATGGAAAAAAATGCACTGGCAATTTCAATAGTGGCGTACCACTTTGCTGTCTTGGACTCCAGCTCATACTAGAGTTCCAGCATGTCCAGCACGGCAACACTCAGCGTTGGAATCCGTTCATTCAAGGTATGATAGTCCACAGTCAATCTCTATTCTCCTTCAGATTTACGCACAGGCCAAATGGGGCTGTTGAAGGGTGAGTGGGTTTTGCTGACCACCCCTTGGCTCTCCAGCTCTCGGATCTTGTGCATGGGATTCACAGCATCTCAAGCTGTTTTATACTGCCGGCAGTACACTGTCGATGTGCCAATTGGTACTCATTGCTCTTCCCCCTTTGGAAGTCTTACTACAGATGGGTTCTCTGATAGTCCAGGCAAGGTGTTCAATTGCTTGATGCCTTCTGCCTCCACAGCTGCTATCCCAAACACTCATCTGAGTCCCTTTGGACCTTTGAAATACCTGCTTCAGAGGAAGTCTATGCCCAAAATGCATGGGGCCTCTGGGCCAGTCACAATGGGGTGTTTCTTCCATTCATTACCAGTCAGGCTCATATCAGCTTCCACCAAAGTAAAATCCTGTGATCCATGTGTCACACCAGCAATAGAAACAGATTCTGCCCCTACATGTCTTGATGGGATCAATGTGCACTGTGCACCAGTGTCAACCAAGGCCTCATATTTTTGTGGTTCTGATGTGCCAGGCCAATGAATCCACACAGTCCAAAAGACATGGTTTTCCCTAGCCTCTACCTGGCTAGAGGCAGGCCCCTCTAAGCCTGGTTATCCTTCTTTCCCTGCGCATCTGTCTTGGAGGTTTCATAAGGGGGATTGGATGTGGTGTCATCATCATCATACCTGGCAGTTTGGCTATGGGCTACTGTAGCAGCTTTCTTTTTTGGTGAAACTTCCTCTCTGAGTCTTGCTGTCTTCCAATTCACGCACCTGTTTTGCCAGAGCAGCAGTAGATTTTCCATCCCATCTCCTCATGTCTTCTCCACAGTCACGCAGGAGGAATCACAGCTCAGCTCGTGGAGTGTACTTTCTTTCCCTATCTGGAGAACTTCTGTGTTTGGTACCAGAACTTCTGATCTGTATTGCTGAAATTTGGAGAAAGCCCTCTTTCATCTCCTCCCTGAGTTTCTTGTGATTCTCCTTCATTTGTCTTCTAATTTCTGCAGACGTGTTTCCACAGCTGCGATTCTTGCATGTGTGGGGCCACGCACGGCATCTGCATATGCTCAGAGCTTCTTCACTATATCAAGCACGGTCTCCTCCCTGTCATCCCACTTCATTATTGCTAAAGCAGAAGCATATTCTTGTGGTCCAAATCACACAAGTTTTCACCACATCACGGATGTACATGGTGCCAAGTCTGGATTCTGAGTGTTTAGGTCATCTGAGAAGACAATCTCTGCCACTGCCATTTCTCTCAAATGTTGAATCCCTTGTTCTATGGTCTTCCACTGGGTTTGCTGCATATAGAATTTGTCTGCACACAGATACCTTTCTGCCACACTTCCCAGGACCCATTCCCAGAGACTATAATGATCAGCCTCCTTATCATTCCTTGGTCGATAACCGGATCATGCGACAGGGACCCCAGATGCCTCGCTTCAGTGCTGTCCAGAACTGTAGCCTCACCTGCAGCGTCCCACAGACAGACTAACCAACTAATTATAGATTCATCAGGTCGTTGAGTGTAATCCTTTCTTAGGCCACTAAGGTCCTTCAGGGAAAAGGACTCACTAGCACCCTCTGATTTTGTGTCAGTTGCTGGCCTTGAGGGTCCTTCCCCTACATCACCATTATCATCATCCATTAGTCAATCGGTTTTGGCTTTTTGTTTCATGCCTTTCATGGTGGTAGCAACAACCTTTGGTTTAGGCTCACTGTCTGATTTAGCTGCTGGCTTGGCTGCAGCCTGAGTGACTGGAGTAGCTGCTGATTTATCTCCCTGCCCTACAGTATCTAGCAGCATGCGATAAGCATACGCCAGAGCTCAGTTTATTGCAATGATCTTTTTCTCCTTAGAATGATCATGGCAATTCTCTTCCAGATATTTCCCCACTTCATCTGGGTTCTGAATTTGTTCATGTGAGAATTCCTAGGCTGGGGGATCAGAAAATTCCTTCAGGGTCCGGCCTATTCTCTCCCATTCTCCACACCACTCAGGATTTTCAACACCTGGGCCTACTCCTGGGTCAGGGGTCTCATCAGCTCCTCTTGATATCTCAGCCCTCACTCTAAAGAAGTTGCAGACCATATATAGGAAGCTTACCAGATGAAATACCAGGAAAGTGATATCCTTAACATTCAGGGAAAACTGAATATTCTCAAAAAGGGACGTAGCAGATTCAAAAGAGAAGAAAGAAAGGAAAGGCTGAAAAACATCATCCCCAGCTCCTCTTCTAACAAACTGGGTGCAATTACTAATAAACCCCCAAAACATGCTACTGGGACTGGGAGGCAGGGCAGGATGAAGAAACCATAAGCCAAACATACCTGGCACAAACTCCAGTACCTTTATGAACTTCCTATAAATCATCACCGAGCCCAGGGCAATAGCTAATCTAATCTGTGCCCCTCTACTGTAAAAGCTATGTGTTATGGACAATACTGAAGCTATCTCTGGAATAGAAAATAAACCTAGGGACCAGAAAGGTATTAAAACCTCAAAAAAGTCTAGGGACCAGAACCACATGAAGGCCTCCACCCCAAGAGACATTATGCATTCAAACAATGTGGCTACTGACTGCTTTATCCCAATACAGAGCAAGTACAACCAAAATGCAATCAGTAATCAGTACAGGTTTCTTCCACTTTCTCGAGCCACGCGTTGGGTGCCAATAACTGTATTTGTCCTGGTTTAGGGCAAATTTGGGAGAGAACGTCTGAATGGGGTCCCTCCAATAAAGAAATTGAAGTGGCCCCTCCCCCAACTGGTTTGGGAAAAAAAATTTCCTTAGAGAAAAGTGGAAAAAAACCTGTTTATTTAACAGAAATTGAATACCCCCCCCCACCACCACCACCCTGTTTTTCATTAGATGGCAAATCCAGAAAAAGTTATTTTCATGTGGTGTTGCTCAGCTCTCTCAGGTTCTTATCAGTCCCTCCGGTGCTGGAAAGTGCCAAAGCCCAGGCCTCGATGGGCCACAGGAGTGAGCTCCCAGTATTTTCCTGGGTTTTCAGTCCAGAGCAGGTTTGGACAGATCCAAGAAAAAGAAAAAAACCCAGTCCGGGGAACTTCTCTGCCTCAGCTAGCTAAAACTAACTAAAAGCAAATGAGAGCCCTGTCCCTCTGTTTGTCCATGTTGCAGACAGCACAGTCCAGGAGCAGTATGTGGCGGAGTGAGTGCTCTTTCTGAAAACAGTGTACTTCTTCTTTCCCCCACTTCACTCTCAGAGGCAGTCCTAAAGTTGTAGAACTTAATATGCAACATAAACAAGGCGATTGGGGATACAAGCATCATAAAGTCAGCTCAGGACACCAAATCTTCTCTTTTTCCACCCACTGCCTCTGTTGCTTCCCTCAAAATATTCAACTCACTAGACCACCAAGAAGCCCTGTGTGGACCAACATTACACCAGTGGTGGTCTATAGAGCACATCCTGATAATCATGACCAGAAGTTTGCCAAAAGGTGCCTCTCACCACCCTATGCTTCTCTGTGGTACCCTCTTGGCTCAAGCAGAAATTTTAGTGGGTTGAAGGCTCAACCTGTTTGTTGAAGACTTTATAGTATAAAGCCCAAGTTCAGCAAAAAGGGATTCATAGCTATCAAATTTGTATTTCGTTATTCATTACCTTCAGATCAGTTAACACAGTTGTGCTATGTATAGATATATTTATCATGTATTATTAGCATCAGTAATGCTATGCTGCATGTTTTTATATGTGTGTGTGTGTGTGCGTGTATAAAAATAAAACACAAGGTATATATACAGTGCTAGTAATATTTAGGATGTATTTATTTTGGGTCTTAGTATTTGTGGTGGGTTAGGCTAACAGCCAAATTCCCACTCAGCTGCTCATTCACTCCCCCTCCTCAGTGGGACAAGGGATAAAACAGCTCATGGACTGATATAAAGACAGGGAGATTGCTTACCAATTGCTGCTTTGGCCAAAACAGACTCAACTTGGGGAAAATAATTTAATTTATTGCAAATTAAAAGAGATTCAGGTACTGAGAAACAAAACCACTGAAACTATGCCTTTCCTCCCCCTTTCCCATGCCCAACTTTGCTCCTTCATTCTAGCTTCCCCTATGCCCACTCAAGCAGCAGAGGAAGACAGGGGATGGAAATTACTTTTAGTATTTAGTGGTTTCTCTCTGCTCCTTCTTCCTTCTCACACTTTTGCCCTGCTCCAGTGTGAGTTCTCCCACAGGCTGCAGTCCTTCAGGAAAAAAATAAATGCTCCAGCAGTGATCTTCCATAGGCTGCAATGAATATCTTCTCCAGTACCATGAAGCAACTTCTCTTCCTTCTCTGACCTTAGTACCATTCCTAAACCACAAAGTTTTCTTCTGTGTCTGATGATTTCTGTGCTTTCTTGGATATGTTTTCACAGAGGCACCACCAGGTTTATTGATTGGCTTGGCTGTGACCTGCAGTGGGGCTGTTGTGGAGCCAGCTGAAATTGGCACTGTTCAACACATGGCACCTCTTCCCACAGAGACCACCCCTGAAAACATCCTGTCCTGCTACAAAAACCTTGCCACATACACCAAATACAGTATTCACAGAATCACAGAATTTGCTGAGTTGGAAGGGACCCACCAGGATCACTGAGTCTAACTCATGGCCCTGCACAGCACCATCCCTAAGTCACGCCATGTGCCTGATAGTGTTGTCTAAACACTTCTTGAACTGTCAGGCTTGGTGCTGTGATCACTTCGCTGGGGAGCCTGTTTCAGTGCCCAAACACACTCTAGATAAAGAACTTTTTCTGAATATCCAACCTTAACCTCCCCGACACAACTTCAGGCCATTCCCTCAGGTCCTGTCATTGGTCACCACAGAGAAGAGATCAGTGCCTGCCCCTCCTCTTCGCCTCACAAGGAAGCTGTAGACTGTGATGAAGTCTTCACTCAGTCTCTTCTCCAGGCTGAACAAGCCAAATTACCTCAGCAGCTCCTCATATGGTTTTCACTCAAGGCCCTTCACCATCTTCACTTCCCTTTTTTGGACACTCCCTAATAGTTTAATGTCACCCAGTACTTGAGGTGAGGCCACACCAGCGCAGAGCAGAGTCGGACAATCACATCCCTTGAATGGCTGGCAATGCTTTGCCTGATGCACCCCAAGATATGTTTGGCCTTCCTGGCTGCCAGGGCACTGCTGACTCATTCAACTTGCCATCGACCAGGACCCCCTGGTCCCTTTCCATGACACTGCTTTCCAGCATCTTGTTTCCCAGTCTGTCCATACATCCAGGGTTGACCTGTCCCAGGTGCAGAATCTGGCACTTGCCCTTGTTGAACTTCATATGGTTGGTGATTGCCCAGCCCTCTAATTTATCAAGGTCTCTCTGCATTTGAGCTAGTCAACAGCTCCTCACAATTTTCTATCATCTGCAAACGTGCTTGGTATCCCTTCAAGTCCTGTGTCCGATCCACTTATGAAGATGTTGAAGAGCACAGAGCCAAAGATGGACCCCTGCAGAACCTCACTAGTGACCAGTCGCCAGTCTGATGTCACCCCATTCATTAGAACCCTTTGTGCCTGACCCGTGAACCAGTTCCTCACCCATCTGTCTTGGTTTAACATAGTCTAAGGGGAACACTCTAAATGAGCTCTCCCCCTTTGTTTTAACCAATCCCTTTCCACCAATAAGGAGAAACAAAATATGAGTAAATATAAGTGCAAAAAATAAGTTTACTAACAGGCGAAGCAGCAACAGGCAAAAAATAACAGTAAAAAATCACTAGATACAAAATTACTAAATCTCACTGTGTGGAAAAATCATGCTATGAAAAGCCAGTGTCCATAAAGAAGACAGAGTCCTGCAACTTTATTCAAATAAAGGGAGAGAGTCCACTGGGGCATATGCCCATGAGGTTTTCTCTCTTGAGGTTTCGGAGGACACAGCCTCCTTTTAAACTCCCGGCCACATGTTGGCCTCTTCCTTTCCCCATTGGCTGAGGTAATAGGAAGGTACAGCCTTCCCAAACCACCTACAACGTACTTAAACGTTATTTTCCCAAATGTTCAGAAATTCAGGCTTGTGCGGACCCATTTGTCTATTTCAGCAGTCAAACTGTCTGGGTTCTGTAACAAACCTGTGGCTTGAAGTTAGTGAACACATTAAGACCCATTTGAAAGATATTAACACCCATACCCTCACACATGGAATTGTTTGTGAAGACTTTAGCACATATCTTTCCTATCATCACAAACTCCATGGAAACAGAGAAACTTAAAATGGCAGAATATTCCTCCCTTCCAAGATGGTGGCCCCCATGGATGCCTCTATTGTTCAAGAGACAAAGGGAAAGGGCCCTCAGGTTCTTCTCCCCCTCTTATCTCTCTGGTGACAGCAGCTCTGTTGAGAAAGGTGGCTGGTACTCAGTCAAGGGTAGAACTCATGGCGGGAGTTTGCCTTTTCCTTGGCAGAAGCAGCAGGCTGGGGCCACTTGGTGCCTTCTTGCTTCGGCTAGGCATTGCTGGCAGGCTGGGGACCACATGGAGTGGGGCCGCTCCAATCTTTCCCGGTTTGGTGCTGCAACTGCAGGCAGTCAGTCCTGGAATTTGCCCCAAGGCAGTCCACCACCGCAGAACGCACCTTCTCCAAAAAGGGGGAAAAAACAGAAAGAAAACCCAAAATGGAAGCCTCTGCCCGCACTTCCTCAGCTCTATGGGAAAAAACAAGAGAGATACTCTGCCCGATTCAAAGACCACAAGGCCAGGAAGAGGTCGGCTGTAGTGCTCCAACTTTTAAGAGGAACTATGGCATGCTGTCCAGCCCCGTTTCTGGCTGCGGTCTTAAAGAGACAGCAACCTTTTTTGGGCATAGATAGATATGAAATACAATAATATTTTTGGTTAACCAGGACACCATCGCATGACATGTTTATTCAGCTGTGTGCTGAACATTTTGTCCAAAAGGGTCCTAGGAGAGACAGTATTGAAAGCTTTAGTGAAATCCAAAAAGATGACATCACCTGGCTTCCCTTGATCAACCAAGTGGGTTACCTTGTCATAAAAGGTCAACCAGGTTTGACAATCAGGACTTTCTCCTCATGAAGCTGTGCTGGCTGTAAACAGTGACTGCATTGTCCTTTAGGTATTTTTCAATGCCTCCCAGAATAATCTTCTCCATAACTTTACCAGGCACTGAAGTGAGACTGACAGGCCTGAAGTTTCTGGAGTCATACTTTTTGCCCTTTGTGACAATCAGGACAATGTTTGCCAGCTTCCAGACAGCCAGGAACTCTCCAAATCCCTAAGATTGTTCAAAAATCATTGAGAGAGGCCTCATGATGACATCAGCCAGCTCTTTTAAGTCTTCTCAGATGAATCCCTTCAGGCCCTAGAGATGTATAGGTACTGAGCTGGAGCAGCAGATCCTGCACAAGTTCAGGGTCAACTGGGAGTTTATCATTCTCACAGCCATAGTCCTCCAGCTCAGGGCACTGGGACCCCCTTTAGTCCATCATCCATGTTGAAGACAGAAGCAAAGAAAGCATTAAACTTCTCTGCATTGTCCATGTCCCTGTTTGTGAGGCGGCCATCCTCATCCTGGAATGGACCAATGTCATTTCTGCACCGCCTTTTGCTATTAATGTATTTTAAAAAACTCTTTCTATTATCCCCTACATTACTGGCACCTCCAACTCCAACTGAGTTTTGAATGCATGAATTTTCTCCCTGCAGTGGCAGCAGCATCTCCCATGTCAACTGACCTTGCTTCCACCGGCCATACACCTTCCTTTTTTGCATTATTTCCAAGAGACGATCCCTGTTCAGCCAAGCTGGCCTTCTGCCTAGCCTGTGTGACTTCTGACATTTAGGAATTGGCTGCTCCTGTGCCTTTTGGATGTGGAACTTAAAAAGTGACCAGCAATGATGAACCCCAGCACATGAAAAGGCATTTTCCCAGGGGACCTTACTTACCAATTCCCTGAGCAGCCTGAAGTCTGCTCTCCTCATATCCAGGGTTGAAGTTTTGCTGGCACTTTTCCTCCTGTCAACAGAGATTTCGAACTCAGTTGTATCAGGGTTGCTGTGGTCAAGTAAAATAAGAGTTTTTAAATAAAACAGTTTTGACAAAAGTGCATAATCTCTTATATTCCTAGGTATATACATGGCCTGTCCCTTATTCAAACAATATATACATATATGTGTATATATTGCAAGTATTTGTATCCATTTCTCTTTGCATCTAGACACTGAACCATATTATATATACAAATTTGAGATTATTTATGAAATCATGTGTCTTAGAGCCACAAAGATGGTCAGAAGGCTGGAATGCCTCTCCTATGAAGACAAGCTGAGAAAGCTGGGGCTGTTTAGCCAGGAGAAGAGAAGGCTCTAGAGGGGATCTTAGAGGACCCTCCTAGTACCTAAAGGGGCCTACAAGTGAGATGGAGAGGGACTATTTTCAAGGACATGTAGTGATAGGACATGGGGGAATGGCCTTAAGATGAAGGAGGGTAGGTTTAGATTAAATGTTAGGAAGAAATTCGCTACTGTGAGGGTGGTGAGGCACTGGCACAGGTTGCCCAGAGAAGCTGCGGCTACACCACCCCTGGAAGTGTTCAAGGACAGGTTGGATGGGGGCCTAAGCAACCTGCTCTAGTGGAAGGTGTCCCTGCGCATGGCAAGGGGGTTTGAACTAGATGATCTTAATGGTCCCTTTGAACACAAACCATTCAATGATTCTATGATTAATGTATGCTGAAGAGGAAGGAAAGTCCAGGAATTCTTTCTATATTTTTAAGTGTAAGTGTGCATGTTTATGTACAGATATGCACTTGCTGAGACAATGATACATAGATAAATATGTATAATCCTATTTGCATACATCTCCTGAGACGGAGATTATGTTTCTTTTTCTTTCATGCATTTTTTTTATTGTAATACAGGTGTTGATCAGAAAACTAGTGCTCATGTTCTCATGGCATGAAAAGATGTATTTGGCCAAAGAATTTTTCTATTAAGTGCTAATAATAATAAGGGTAATGCTAATTGAATGATACTGAATACTTGTAATTATAATTATCACTGTCATTATCAGGTTTCTCCAGCCAGTAGACAAAACAAACTATCTACTCCATCTTCTGAGCCACCTCCCAGCATTATGAGGTTTGCACTGCCACTTGGGCACACAAATAATGGGTCGGATTCCTCTGATTCTGAGCACAGCTCTCAAAATACAGGCATCAGTAAAGAGCTCCATGAGTATGAGGCTATTCACAGCTCTCTGGCACCAGTCCATCAAGTAATAATAGAAGCCACTGAGAATCCTGTCTTTGCAAGATCCACTGTAAGTAGCTCACATATTGAGTGGAGGGAGGGCAAAAATAATTTTGTTTGTTTGGGGTTTTTGAATTTGAATCTATTTTTGAGAGACAGCTATAATATTTCTTTCATGTTGCTGGCTGATTATGCTTTGTGACTGTGCCAAATTATGGAGCACTTGTAGACAGGATGTGAAGGCTTTCCTTTAGAATCAAGCTGGGGGTAAAATTATGGCACCAAATCTGAGGTCTTCAGCATATGTAATTGCTGTTGTATCATATTAGCACCAGACACAAAAGAGAAATTTTAGTTTATTCAATGACTGCTGTGGGTGACCTCCAGGACAGAAAGTGGGAAGAAGTTTAAAATATCCAAACCTCTTCCACACAGTCCCATGTGTGTCACCATCTCATATACCTCTTCTCTGGACAGCTCACTTGGGGAGAAAGACTTATAGAGCCCAGGAAAAAAAAAAGTTTCAGGGTTATGTCAAATCTTGTATCTGTTCCATCTTGCTAATGAGTTGACATAACTGCAATTTCAAAAGAAAGTGCAAAAAGTTCCATTTCCTGCTCCCCATGATGTTGCATGTTGAATTGCAGTGTCAATCTCTTTTTGTTCATCAGAGGCAGTAGGTACAAGCACAGTCACATTTGAAGTCGGACACAGTTTATTGATTGATGTGGCTCCTGTGCTTCATGCTTTTTAAAGAAATCCAGAAACAGATGCCTACTGTCTGTACAAAGTACACCAGTAACTTAGTGTGTATGTATGCTGCGTGGAGCCTTTTATGAATGCCTGCAGTTCTGCTTATTGAAAGAGTTAAGATCAAGTGCTTGCTATCCATCCCTTTGAAAAGATGAAGCAGTATGTTGGAAGCATAGCATATGTTTGCCTTGTTTTGTCAGAGGCATAACTATGTGTCTCCCTTTCAGGTGGTTCAGCCAGAGACAAGGTATCAGTCAAGTCCCAGGATTCAGTTGAATCCAGAGGCTGGCATTCAACATTCACAGCATCAGGGCAGACAACCAAAATGGGAAACAAGGGAAGGGCTGAAGTCACCTCCTTATTGCCATTGCAGTGACAGTTTTGAAATTTCTGCTGAACAGCATACAGGACCTAACAATAGGGATTGCTTGGGTCACAAGGCTTTTTCTTATAACATAAAAAGACCAGTGTTTGATGCCATGAGTGGCTCAGAACCAGTCTACTGTCAGCCTATTACTACTGTGACTGCCTCAGCTTCAGTGACTGTTGCTGTCCACTCTATCATACACAACCACAACTCCTGGGGAGGGAGCTTTCCACCCTACAAGGGATACTATGAATCTGACTCTGGGCCATTTGAGGACCCTCATGTGCCTTTTGATGTGTGGTATGAAAGAAGAAATTCTAAAGTGCAAGTTATAGAACTGCAAGATCTTGAATGTGAAGAAAGTATACCTGACAACAACTCAGAGTAAGGTAGATCTGTCTCCTGTAGACAGCAGATTTGCCTATCTTGGTTAATGATGTTGTTAATGATGTTTGTCTACCCTAGGCATCCTGTAGCAGATTTAGCTTTAAATCTGGAAAGGTAATTTATTTGAGTGGTACAGTGCTAGAAACAGCTCAAACTGGGTGCCTTCAGAGAGGGACCCTGAACAAAGAAATACCTGGGCTATTATACCCTTAAGGGTATAAGTTTCCTAGCCCTCAGGTGACAGTTTGGTCCAATAATAATGTTTAGGTCTGGGGTCTTTTTGTTCTTCATTGGTTATCTTAATTGTGTCTAGGCAGGCCATTTCTCTTATCTGTGAGGTTGCAGCTTCTGATGAAGGGGTAATGGCCTTCCTTGCTTCCTTATCTTTCATTGTGAACTGGCTCTGTGGCCTCTTACTAAACTAGGTAAAAGTTCGGGTATCTGGGCTTGCAGACTAAGGCTTCAGAAAATTTAGCTACTAATGCTAAGCAAGTTATGCTTAACAAGTTCTTTATAAGTAGTATAGCAAGATGCACAACAGTCCCCTCTTTTGTTTTTATAGGCATACTTGCTTGTCGAGGTTTTAAACTAGTAACTCCCATCAGCCACCAGCAGTTTCAACTTCCTTAGCTCTCAAAACTACCTTAAATGTAAAGCTACCCCATGACATTGCTTTATAAGGGGTCATCAAGAAGGGTGTGTCTATACCCTTCCTTGCATGTTCTTAAGTTTCTTCAATGTCTGAACATGTTGAAAAACACAACAGAACAATAAGAGCATAACAACTACAGGAAGTAAAATCTTAATAGGGGTGGCTAATAGGCTTGATAACAAATTATTAATTCCCCAATTGCTGAACAGTGTTTCCTACCAATCTTTTGGGGTGCCTGGCTGTAAATGGGAGACTAATGAATGAACAGTTAGCATTTGTTAATATCTTGCCTCTGTTATTAACATAGAAACATCAAGATTAATAGCTGCACAAGCACTCCCTTGACTTACTAACAATAAATATAAAGGCATTCAGCTTTGAAACACCATTTTAGTTGGTCTGATATTGCTTGTATGGAAGTAATAGCCAGATAAGAGTTAGATGTTGTACTATTCATAAAAAGTGTCAAACAATGGAAGAAACCCAGAAAATATGTTATTCTGAGATTGGCCTATTATTTGGCCACCCATTCCGGATATACAAAGTATTACTAAAAAAGGATCCAAGGAATGTCAAGAGTATCAATATCACAAGCTCCCACAAATAATCAAAATAAAGGCTATACAATTAGGGCTAAACAGGCTGAGCACAATGAATGTATTTCATCTGGATGTTATTCTCAAATTGTCAAAACCTTGCATTCTCGCACCAGTTTATGTGTCTGGAGGCAGCTTCCATACATATACTTCCCATACTCAAACCCTATCAATGTTATTCCCAATTACCTTAAAACAATTATTAGAACATCTTCTGTGATGACATGAAATGCAACTATAACAAAATAACCAAAGCTGAACAAACTGCAAGACCAATGGGGTTCTTCAGTGCTGCCAGTCATTAATTTAAATTATATTCTTTAGAAATTCATTTAACATGTGCATGATGAATCTAACTGTTTTTCCCTGTAACTTTTACAACAAAATAAGAAGTTAGTAGCACAGTATATGGACTGTCCCATTTATGGTCCAATTTTGCTTTGCGAGAGTGGACTTTTATCATTACTGTATCTTCAGACTGGATATCATGTACTTGCATTCCTGCTGGTATTGGTTGAAGCCATTGGGCTTGTGCTTTATTTTCTTGTAGATGTTTTTGTATTTCCATGTAAATTTGATAACCCATTCATCTCCATCTAAGAGGCTGTCTGTAGGAGTAAAACGGGCTCACGGTGGGAGACTTCTCCAAGCCAGGCTGCTCCGGGGATAAGCAGTTTATTATTTAGGTAGAAGGTGGAAGAGATCCGTTTACACTGCCAGCCACAGCGTAAACGTGCTCAAAGAGGGAGAGAGAGTGGAAAGAGGAGGTAGAGAGAGAGGGGCAAGAGGAGGAAGTGGGGAAGTTAAGAGAGATTAAAAGAGGTTAAGCGAGGTTAAGAGCGGTTAAGAGTACGAAGTTCGTGTTACAATACATTATATCTTTTTATATGGTGAATATTCTAATTCCCAGTAACCAACCAGTACATGACACACATTCTATAGAATTTACATATAGCCTATAAGAACTACTACATTACCATACAGTGTTACATTTTAAACTCTAAAAGCTACTCTTCAAATTCTTCTCTTGCTGCTTCGACCTTCGGATTCACTGTCAGCAGAAGGGTATTGTTCAATCAACAGGGATTCTCCTTCAGCTGGCTAGGCTATTGTTCTTTGGTTATATAGTAACTAACACTCAGTATCCTATAGCTCAAAGCTAGTTTTCATTTCTATTTCGATTATAGGTTTCATATTTTCAGAATCTTTTCCTAAACAATCATATTTATAAGGTTTCCCTGTTTCATCTTCTCCAACAGCTGTTCCGAGCAGAGACAAAGGTCCTGGGTATAATTGTCTGCCAAACACTGTGTTGATGACAACTTTAGAGGTGGGGGGAGGGGGGAGGGGTGTGTGTATTTCCAATATCCTGATATCCTATAGTACTATTCCTAAACTTCAGGCCTTTTTAAACCTATCTGACTACAAGTTTGAGTAATTTTATTATTTCTTTCCATTTCATTGGAGCCTTTGGTATGAGCTGGACAGTGCACCAAAGCAATTTCCCTTGTACGTTTAATAGCTTCCAATAGCATTCAGATTTCAATTCCACTAGAAATATTCTTTTCTGCCGAGGTAATGAACTCTCATTCTTTCCATAGCACAGATGCTGCATGACACTCTCCAAAAGTGTATTTAGAATCAGCATAAATAGTCACTCATTGATTATGTCCCCATCAGGGACATGCTGTTAATTCAGTGTATCCAGCTCCTTGGGAACTCACCAAGGATTGCAGAGGTTCTGTTTCAAGTATCTCTAAGTTTCTCACCACTGCATAGTCTGTGTGTCATTTTTCGTTCCTGTAGTATGAAGATCCATTGGTGAACAAGGTTAGATTCAAGTTCTCTAGAGGGTGATCTCACAGATCTTCTCATAGTTGGCTGGAGTGAAACACTACCTCAGCATAATCATGATGCAACTCACCATCGGAGGGAAGAGGCAATAAAATTGCCGAATTCAAAACAATGTATCTTTTCAATGTAATATTGTCTGCTTTTAAAATTTTTAATTCATAACGATGTGCTCTTTGTGGGGATGATGTTTGTGTAGCATGTGTTTTAAGAATCAGTTCTATTTCACATGGGGGACGCACAGTGGTTGGGTGACCCAGAACCAATGGTTTGCTCCTCTTCATGATAGTTGCTGTTATTGCTGTCATGTTGACACGGGAATTATTCCCTGCTGCTACAGGATCCTGTTCAGTTGAGTAATAAGCCACAGAGCAGCAGTGTGGACCTAGCTTTTGAGTAAGGATGTGTAAGGCCCCAAACAACCTCACTCGACAAGACATTTAAAAGGGCTTACGGTTGTTCATGTACTCCCAGTTAGACGCATGGGAGAAATACCGACAAGATATTCTCAAGAGGTCAAAACAACAAAAAGAACTTTACTGGAAACTTTAAAAAATCAAAGAAATGTCGGCAAAAGGTTTAGAGCAGCATTCGATCAATATGAAACACTTCTTAAAGTATTAACTTGGCCAATTTAACTTGGCAAACTCTAAGCTCGTTTGATTTTAAGTTACTCAAAAATTCCAAGAAGAGGGAATTATAAGAAGAAGAAAGAGAAGAAGACAGAAAAGATATAGAAATCACACATATAGCTCTCAACTCCCAGATTCCAGTGGTGTTCGGATAGAAATTCCAAGAGGAGGTAGGGTCAAGACGTATTCTTGCCTTGTGTTCAGCTTTAAATACCCCTTGGCCTTCCTGGGCCCTTCTCCCAGATGGGACTTGTGATCATGTGGCCACTCAGGAACTGGGTTAGGGGCTCCAGAGGCAGGTGTAGAGCATGGCCTCCATTGTGCCAGTGATTGGCAGCCTGGGATACCAGCTCTAGGGGGGTGGGGGATGTACAGGGCAGTGTATCGCCTCACCAAGGCAAGGCTCGACCCATCCCTTCCCCCACATATATGCACCCCAAAATGTCTTGAGACATCAATTTTCCCAGTCTCTCACAGGACTCTGCTGGCTACTCCTTTGTTCTCATGCACAAAGGGCTTGGAGTGCCAGAGCAGAAACTAAAGCTCCTTTTATAGCATGGATAGTATTTTCTTCCTCTGGAAGAAAACATATAGGCTCCACTTCCTCTGCCTTGGTAGCTTCTGACAATTGTTTACTTAACTCCTTTAGCCCCGGTAACTAGAGTCTGCAATATCCTACTGTGCCTAAAAAATCTTCACAATTGTTTCTTTGTTACTGGTCTAGGTATTTCTACAATAGCCCGGACCCATTCTGGGTCTGCTAATCTCTCTCCTTTTGTCAATATAAATCCTAAATATTTTACTTCCTGATGACACAACTGAAGCTTAGAAAGAGATGCACGGGGGCCATTTTTTCTGCTAAAGCAGTACATAGACAAATAGTATCTTTCAAACAATTTTTGCATGCCTTGCTGTCAAGAAACAAATCGTTTACATATTGTACAAGTCTAGAATCTCCAGGCAATATAATATCTTTCAAATTTTTTCCTTTCCACCCCAACATGTGATTCTTAAAATAGCTGCAGATGTCAGAGGTGGCTTGGGCCGCAAACACACTTACTGCTAATTCATTATTAAAATTCTGGAGAGTCATTCCCCCCCGTAGGTCAACAAAGCCTGTTGCAATCTTCCCCAGTAGTTGCTGGGGTGTTCCTCTGGCCTCTGTCTACATTCCTGTACTTCAGTTCAATTTATTCTTATCTCCTCACAAGCTCTAATTGCGTTTATCAGATCTGCAGCCACTGTTTGGCAATTATCTGTTTGATTATTACAAGCCAAATCAGGATCAACCTGAGGGCAGGCAGTCTGACTTCCCCCTGCCTGTAGGGTTAATTCCACATTGTTTACAACTATCTTATCCTGCTCGTCTGGATGGAACAACTCCATCAACATCAAATCAACATCGGCCCAGGATGGATCATATCCTGAACAAATATCAGAAAATAATGATGCACATCAACCTGTACCTTCCCTTAACCTGGACATTTGATTTCCTCACGTAACCAAATCCCCGGGGTTCCAGGGGTGATGGATGTATATATACATGTAACACTGAAGGTGGGGGAGGAACGTTTCACACATCCATACACACCCCCATCCCCACCACTAGCTCTGTTGCAAGAGGATGAGGGATAATATTAGAAACCACGGGGGAAAGCTCAGCAGAAGCAGTGGGAACAGCAACAGCAATTGGGGGGCAAGCAACAAGCAGTACAAAGGAAGGAGTATAAGGTGGTGCAGAGACCATCTCTGCAGGTGCCTCGGTTAAATTATTCACAATTGCTGCAGTTAAAGTTCTTCCTCGGTTTTCGTACTTGTTTTCAACCATCATCTTTATGGTGGTCAAATGCCCAATTATCCCATACATACCAATAATCCATTTGTGCTGGGAAATTGTCTTCCAGACAACATCACAAAAAGGTGCTACTCCGAACATCTAACATTAAGATAACCAAGAACATTATAGCTCTCATCAGTTGGTATATATATTTTCTGTTAATTTACTTAATATTCTACACTGTTGGACTAATCTGTCCCTCATGGAAGTTTGGGGTCATCTTCACCCACTATAACAATGCTCAGTCTCTGATATTTTATTTTATTTTCTAAACAATGAAAACTAAAGTCAGATTGTGATAGAAAACAAGAAACTGATGGGCAAAAAAGTAAAATAAAAGAAGCTGAAAAGGTGAAATGCTCATTTTATATACTAAGAGAATATCCAGTCCAAATTTTGAATGAAGGGCTGCTATAGTTTCCCATTTGCCATGATACAAAAACGTTTGCCAAATCTTTTATCTGTTAAGTAGGAAAGTAGCACAGCACATATATCCCTGAAAATTTAGGCTAAATCTAAGAGCAACCTATATGTCAGTGTGTTTATCCCTTACAAGATAGGTCCTAAAATAATAATCTTACCTTATTTCTTCACATAAAATAAAATAAAATAAAATAAAATAAAATAAAATAAAATAAAATGTCGCTAAAGGACACGGAATGATTCACACGAACACATCTCAGTAGTATGACAGGAAAAGAAGTAACTTTATTTTCTGACTCTAGTATTTATAGATTCTTGACAATGACCGGGGATTGGATAACTAAGTTACTACCTTCCCAATCACACTGGTCATGTGAAACGTCCATCAAAGGACGCTTCTTAGAAGGAATGTGTAAACACTTATGTTTACAGTTACTTTCCTGGAAAAGTAACTAAAACTATGAAAACAAGATCAGAAGGCTTAGTTTTTAGGGTGACAATAAAATATACTGATCTTAAAAAAAAATTTCTATTTCAGGGCATGCAATATCTGTATAGCAATAATCCCCATGTAGGTTTAATGTATTTAGACCTAAGTGTAAGCCCTGTTTTCTGCAAATCTGAGCAGCTGAGGGAGTGGGGGTCTTTAGTCTGGAGAAAAGGAGGCTCAGGGGAGACCTTCTTGCTCTCTACAAATCCCTGACAGGAGGTTGTAGCCAAGTGGGGGGTGGTCTCTTCTCCCAGGTACCAAGTGACAGGACAAGAGGACAAAGCCTCAAGCTGCACCAGGGGAAGTTCAGGTTGGACATCAAGAAGAATTTCTTCATGGAAAGGGTTGTTAGCATTGGAACGGGCTGCCCAGGGAGGGAGTGGAGTCCCCATCCCTGGAGGTGTCCAAGGAATGACTGGACATGGCATTCAGTGTTCTGGTCTGGTTGACAAGATGGTGATCGATCAAAGGTTGGACTCGATCTTGGAGGTCTTTTCCAACTTAAATGATTCTGTGAAATCTCTTACATACATAAACAAAAAAATCCTGATGAGATTTAATAGTCTTTCTCTCATTTCCTGCTTCTGATGTTTTGTTGTAGTTGTTGTCAAATGGATGTCAGCTAAGTCTGATTCCCTATCCAGTTTATGTTTACCTAAGCAATTGAGTCATCTTTCAAAGCATTTTCATTTGGCCCAGTTCTACCTCAGTTCTGTTTTAGGGCTATGATTTAATTGGGGATTTTGTTGTGCTGCAGTTTGCCACAAAGAATCTGTGTTACTTCTAAGATTGGTGATTTTGCAGAGCTCCACTGTTTGCTTGGAACGGCTTAGGTTCTGTTTCATTGTACTTCTCAAAAATTTGCTCTCCTCTTATGCTTGACAAAACCACAGTCTTAAGTAAATTCACAAGAAACTGTGCTTGTAGTTCTAAACAGAAGAGCCTTTGGATTTCGCTTTACAGAATTTTAACATGAAGTTCTGTGTTCATACTTATAGTTCCCTAGCTCCCAAACAGGGCTTTTCCCCTCACCCATTTATAAGTTGCTGCAATCCTCATATAAAGATAGCAAGAGAAGGCCCAGAGAGGGCTGACTTCATGTGTCCTTTCCAGGCAAATTATTGTGCATATGAAAAATCTGGAAGACCTGACCTATATCTGGAAGGTTAAAGGCAAGAACCAGCTAATATTGGACAATACCAGCTGCTTTAAACTGACTTAATTTCAGAAGTAGAAAACTTTGCTAAAGAGGGCCATTTTTGTTTCCTTTCATGCTGGGAGTCAGATTTTCCTTGAACAGATTTTAATAGCAGCAATGAAAATACTACTGTGTCCAGCATGTGACAAGGAATTAATAGAATTCCTTGGGAAAACAGGACCATGCTGTAAGAGCATGCTTGACACACCATACACAGTAATAAAATGACAGATACGCTGAAATGTCTAAATATTAAAAGCAAAAGTATTTTTATTTTAAAAAAAAAGTCAAGACACACAAATGCTTTACCTGGCAATAAAATCAAACTCTGATCCTGCAAGCATTAACACTCCAAAGAGAGTAGACACAGCTCCATCCAACACTGGTGCAAACATATGTTCCAATGCAAGGACAGCCCTACGGTTCTTGTCTCCTACAGCAGTTAAAAATGCCTGTAAAACAATGAAATCCATTTCATTAGAGAGACATGTACAGTCTTTCAAACAGCCTCTCTCTTAGTATGCAGTTTTTCACCAGCTAATTACTTCAATTTACAGTCCATTAACGTATCTCTATAGTAGGCTAGATTTCAGGACAAGGTCTGATCATGCAGTCATACCATATAGCTGCTGCTGAAGTCACATGACCAGAGTAAGCATTGATTACAGAGTCAGAGCCATAGTAATAATTTTGGAAACGATGCATGCTTCAATCATCAGGCTTTTCATTTCTTTCTCAGTTTGCTTGTTTCCACACGCAAAGAATTCATTTTATAGTAAAAGTACCTCAGGTGTAAAAATTATAGGGCTTTTCTTGTCATTCTCACGAGGGCATAGTTTCCATGACTGTCATGAGAACTTTGTTGTAAAACTAGCCAATACTGATTCAGGTTTTCCTGAATACATTTGGAACAGGCCAAGGACTTGCAACTTTTGCTCATGCACACAGTCACATCCACGGTAGCATTTACTAGTGGATCAGGTCTTTCTGTCACTTTACACAGAAGTGTTCACTGATACAGTGCATTTCTCCTCACAGGTCTGAGGATCCACACTATCACATATACACAGTAGGCACTCAACTGATGGAAAGTTGCCAGTGTATTCAACAGGACCAGTATAAAGTAACACTGCTAAGTCGTGTGCTTCTTTTTTACATTCCTATTTCACTCAAGATGAATGTTTTTGCAACTTTTTCTACTTCAAACCTAGCAGCACTATACTATGCCCAACTACATAGCATACTAGCTAGCAGTGCTATATACAACCAACTCTGTACCTCATCTACAACATGTAGATGCTGGGTGGTGCCAGCTGTCCCCATGGCCAGTTCAAACCTTGTGAAGCCACATATAACCAGCCCCTAGGGAGCTCCAGCAACCAGGAGCGATGCAAGCAGGGCATGTAAACAGGGAGTGTCATTTGAGAGAAGCAGTGCCGTAGTTTGCATGGAAGGGCACCTGAGAAGGGCAACACTACCAGTTGTTGGGCTGCTGCCTGATCTGCTCACCCACAGGCATAGGCTGTGGCCCTGATGGTCACCCCAACTAGCTGTTGGCTATGCAAACATACCTGGCAGCTTGAGGACTCCAGAGGATTAGAAGGGCTTATTAGGCAGCGCTTTGGGATTGTTGGAAGCATGGTGGCAGAGACCTGGTGAGGGCTGTGTTCTGCAGCAGCCAGGGACCATCTACCTACTCCAGCTAGCCTGGGATGAATGGAAGTGGCCACCCAGACAGAGCTTCCTGTCAGGGAAGCTGCTGTCCAAGTGGAGGGCTGTAAATTCTGTACCCCACACTTCTGAATGGAGGAGGGTGCAAGCTCCACCTGTGCAAAGTGTGTTCAGGTGGAGTCACTCAGGCAGCTGGTGGAGGAGCTGAAGGAGGAAGTCAGCAGGCTACACTGTATTAGGGAGGGGGAACAAGAAATAGATAATTATTCGAGACTTTGCAAGAAGAAATACTAGGGCCCCGTGGCACTGACCTCCAAGGACTACCAGACAAAGAGCATCAACAGCAAGCTGACAGCACCTTGGAGACGAAGGTGCCATGGTCTCTGGTGACTTGTGTCATCAGGATATCTATCACTCCCCCCTATTTCCTTGTATGTACTAACCAGCAACAGATACAAAGTCTTGGCAGTGGGTGGAGCCAATGGACAACTCTCACAGGGAGAAACTGCACCAGTTGTACACACTAAAATCTGCAAAAGAAAGCGGTGAGTGATAGTAGCAGGTGAATCTGCTGAGAGGTACCGAGGCACACGCTTCAGCTGACCTGATATACAGTCTAGGGAAGTTTGCTGCTTGTCAGGAGCCAAGATACAGGATGTCACAGAGAGGCTGACACAACTGGCTAAAAGCACAGACTACTATCCTCTACTTCTCTTCCACGTGGGCACCAATGACATGGTAAAGCATAGTCTGGGCAAGATCAAACAGGACTTCAGAGCCCTGGGGGTGCAAGCGAAGGGGACAGGGGCCCAAGTGATCTTCTCCTCTGTCTTGCCAGTCAGGGATAAGGGTGTAGGCAGAAGTCGACACATCATGCAGATCAACACCTGGCTTGGTGGCCAGTGTTGTCGCCAGGGTTTTTGCTTTCTATGATCACAGGATGTTCTTCAATGAATGCAATCTATTTGGGACAGATGGGATCCACCTATATAGAAGAGGCAGGAGAATCTTAGTTGGCAGATTGGTTGACTTAGTAAATCATGCTTTAAACTAAGGAACTTGGGGGGATGGGGGTGGAGGGGTGTTCAAAGCTGTAAAATTCATGTGCTCACAAGCAACAGGGTGAATGAGCACATCTACCAGAGTAGTGAGCAATGCTCCCCAACCCTCCAAAAAGACTAAAGAGTTGACAGTCCAACTGAAGTGTTGCTATAGCAATGCACACAGCATGGGCAACAAACAGGAGGAGCTGGAAGCCGCTGTGCAGCTGGAAAGCTATAATCTGATCGCTATCACTGAAACTTGGTGAGATGAATTGCATTATTAGAGCACTGCAATCGATGGCTATAAACTGCTCAGGATGGCCAGGCAAGGAATCATAGAATCCTAGAATTGTTAAGGTGGGAAAAGACTTTTAAGTTCATCAAGTCCAACCACTGACCTAGAACCACCACCACATGCACCACTAAGCCATGTCCTCAAGTGCCATATCCACATATTCTTTAACACTTCCAGGGATGGTGACTCTACCACTTCCCTGGGCAGTCTGTTCCAATGCTTTACAACCCTTTCCACGAATAAATTTTTCCTATTATCCAATCTAAACCTTCCCTGGCGCAACTTGAGGCCATTTCCTCTAGTCCTGTCACTTGTAACCTGGGAGAGGAGACTGACGCCCACCTCACTACAACCTCCTTTTGGGTATTTGTAGAGAGCAATAAGATCTCAATGAGCCTCCTTTTCTCCAGACTAAACACCCTCAGTTCCTTCAGCCACTCCTCATAAGACTTGTGCTCCAGACCTTTCACCAGCTTTGTTGCCCTTCTCTAGACTTGCTCCAGCACCTCAATGTCTTTCTTGTAGTGAGGGGCCCAGAACTGAAGAGAGTATTGGAGGTGTGGCCTCAACAGTGCTGAGTACAGGAGAATGATCGCTTCCCTAGTCCTGCTAGCCACACTGTTTCTGATACAAGCCAGGATGCCATTTGCCTTCCTGGACCCCTGGCCACACGCTGGTTCATGTTCAGGAAGGAGAGGTGGGGGGAGGGGGTTGCCCTCTATGTGAAAAAAATTGATTAATTGCACAGAGCTGTTTTTGACAACGAGCAGTACACAGGTTGAGAGCTTATGGGTGAAAATTAGAGGCCAAGCCAACAAACAAAACCTTGTGTCTGGTGTTTACTACAGGCCACATTATCAAGGGGAGGATGTTGATGAAGCATTCTTGCTTCAACTATAGGAAGCATCACGATCGCAGGCTCTGATCCTGCTGGGGGACTTCAACCACCCTGACATCCACTGGAAAAGCATCACAGCAAGATGCAAGAAGTCTAGGAGCATCTTGGAGTGCATTGAGGATAACTTCCTAATCCAGGTGATGGCATGGTAGGCCAGATGGCATGGCATGGCAGGATGGGTCGACAAGGGAGGAGCAGTGGATGTTGTCTACCTCAACTTCAGCAAGGCTTTTGACACTGTCTCACATTACATCCTCGTAGGTAAGCTCAGGGAATGTGGGTTAGATGAATGGACGGTGAGGTTAATCATGAACTGGCTGAATGGCAGAACTCAGAGGGTCATGATCAGAGGAGTAGAATCCAGTTGGAGGCCTGTAGTCAGTGGCATTCCCCAGGAATCAATACTAAATTCTTCATGGAAAGGGTTGTAAAGCATTGGAACAGACTGCCCAGGGAAGTAGTAGAGTCACCATCCCTGGAAGTGTTAAAGTAACATGTGAATATGGCTCCTCAACATGAGGGAGAACTTCTTTACATTGAGAGTAGCAGAGCAGTGGAACCAGCGGCCCAGGGAGGTCGTGGAGTCCCCCTCTCCAGAGACATTCAAAACCCACCTGGACATGTTCCTGTGTCACCTGCTCTGGGTGACCCTGCCTTGGCAGGGGGGTTGGACTGGATGACCTCCAGAGGTCTTTTCCAACCCTAACTGTTCTGTGATTCTGTGATAGAAAGCCCAACCAGAGGAGATGCATTACTGGGCCTTTTGCACACCAATGCAGAGGAACTAATTGGAGAGGTCAAGATCAGTAGGTAGCCTGGGCTGCAGTGAACATGCCCTGGGGGAATTAATGATATTGAGGGATGTAGCCCAGGCGAATAGTATAGTCAAGATCCTAAACCTTAGGAAAGCCAACTTTCAGTTGTTTCCCTGTGCTCTGATCACTGATCACTATCTTCTAAAACATCACATGGCAATGACAGTGAAAGTGTAAAAGTGACAGTTACTTCAGAAATTGTCCTTTATTGAATAAAATTCATCAAAAGAATATGAAGTCCATAGCAAGGAGTAAATCCCTCTGGGAGATGGGCTGAGTGAGAGAGATGGGGAAAGCTCCACCTTGCCTAGTGTGTTGTTGCATTGTGGGGTGTCCCCTGTGCTTTTGGGATGTGGTGCTGTATTTGGAGATCTGCCCAGCAAGCTGCCAGGTTGGAGGAGTCCCTGGGCCAAGCACTCTGTTTTGCCAGGGGCAGTTGCAGTGGCTATCGCAGATTCATAGAGATCAAAGCTGACTTAACAAGGCATTAAATATGTTCCTGTGAAAAACTATTCTGCTGGTTCATCCAAGAATTTGTATGTTTTGAAACTTAAATCATTATCTGTCCTTAGGCTAGCAATAGAAATTGGAAGGAGATGGATTTGATGAGTGGACTGTTCAGTGGATAAGGAATTGGTTGAACAATCGGATCCAGAGGGTAGTGGTCAATGGCTCAGAGTCCCAGTGGACATCAGTGACCAGTGGTGTCCCTCAGGGGTCCTGTGTTGGTTTTGCATGGCCTGGTTTTTGGTAGCAGGGGGGCCACAGAGGTGGCTTCTGTGTCCAGCAGAGCCAATCCCTGATGGCTCTGAAGATGGACATGCCGCTGGCCAAGGCTGGGCCAATTAGAGAGGTTGGTGTCCTGCGGTGACTGTGATGTTAAATTGTATCCCCATTCATCTGCCTAGCCCAGAAATAGGTTTTGTATCTTTAAAACTTCATCTGAGAGTAAAAGTGAGTAGAGAAGAAGCACCGAGTCTGTTATCAGGGACTGTACTTGCTCCCCCCGCATTCCAGGATGGAGTTTAGACTACAGCACAGACAGACAACGAGGGAGAGATCGCCTTTGCTTTCCAGCTAGCCGAAGCAGAGAGGTCTTCCTGGACTTTTTCCTTTCCCTTTTCTTGGAATGATTCGAACCTGCTCTGGACTGGGGACTCGGGGGAGCACCGGGAGCTTGCACCCGTGGACTACCGGGAGCCCAGCCTGGGCAGCGGCATTTTCCAACGCCAGAGGGATTGATAACAAAACGAACACCCACAGGAGGGAGACCCTCTGAATTTGTCATCTCTTCAGAGCGGCAAGAGGTTTTGTAATTTGGTATTGTTCATTTTTGTGCTGGGTAGTGCTTTCTAGTGCAATCTATCACAGCCTGTTAAATAAACAGGTTTTTTTCCACTTCTCTTGGAGAAATCTCTTCCCAAACTGGTGGGGGGGGGGGGGGGGGGGGGGAGGGGAGGGGAAGTGGCCACGTGAGTTTGCTTCCTGGAGGGGACCCCATTGGAGGTTTTCTCCCAAATTTCCCCTAAACCAGGACAGTTGGTAATGCCTCTGTGATAACATATTTAAGAAGAAAATCAAAACAAAGTGGGGACACAGTTTTTTTTTTCTAGCCAGAGAAGAGGAGGAGGTGAAAACATGTGGGGGAAACAACATGGAGACACCAAGGTCAGTGAAGAAGGAGGGGGAGGAGATGCTCCAGGAGACAGAGCTGATATTCCTCTGCAGGCCATGGTAATGACCATGGTGAAGCAGGCTGTCCCCTTGTAGCCCATGGGGATCCACAGGGGATGCAGAGATCCACCTGCAGCCCATGGGGGAGGTGCCCACACCAAAGTGTGTGGATGCCCAGGGGAGGCTGTGGTCCAGTGGAAGACCCAGTGGAGAGAGGGGGACCCTGCTTCCAAGCTGGAGCAGCCTGTCCTTGGAGGACTGCACCCCGTGGAAGAGTGACCCATGCCGCAGCAGCTTTGGGCGGACTCTTTGCCTGTGGGAGGGACTCACATTGCAGCAGTTTTGGGAAGACTGCTGCTCGTGAGATTGGAACCATGCTGCAGAAGTTCACAGAGAACTGTCTCCCATGGGAGGGATCGCATGGCATAGCAGGGGAAGGACTTCTCTCCCTGAGCAGTGGAAGAAGATCTTGGGTGAGAAACTGACCAAAACCCCCATGCCCTCTCTCCCTGTGCCATCGGGGTAGAAGGAGGGAGGAGTTGGGGGATAAAAGGTGTTTTTAAGGGCTTATTTTATTTCTCATTATCCTCCTCTGACTTTTTTAGTAATTAATTCACTTTGTACTTCTAAGTTGAGCCTGTTTTGTCCTTGGAGTGTTTTCTCCTGGTCCTTATCTCAACTCATGATCCCTTTGTTTAATTTTTTTCCTCTCCTCTGTCCAGCTGTAGCAGGGGAGGGTGAGTGAGCAGCTGTTGTGGGTGCCTGGCATTTGGACAGTGTCAACCATGACATGTCCATATTGGGACCAGTGTTATTTAATATCTTCATTAATGACATAGAGAGAGGGATCGAGGGCACCCTCAGCAAATTTGCAGATGACACCAAACTCAGTGGTGAAGGTGACCTGCCTGACGGATGGGATGCTGTCCAGAGGGACCTGGACAAGCTCGAGAAGAAGTCGCCCATGGGAATCTCATGAGATTTAACAAATCCAAGTGTAAGGTGCTGCACCTAGATCAGAGCAACCCCCAGTATCAATCCAGGCTTGGGGGATGAACCGATCGAGAGGAGCCCTGGTGAGAAGGGCTTGGGAGTGCTGGTGGACGAGAGGCTGGACATGAGCTGGCAATGTGCACTCGCAGCTCAGAAAGCCAATTGTATCCTGGGCTGCATCAAAAGCAGCATGGGCAGCAGGGCGAGGGAGGGGATTCTTCCCGTCTGCTCTGCTCTCGTGAGAACCCACCTGGAGTACTGCATCCAGCTCTGGGGTCCCCAGCACAGGAGGGCCACGAAGATGATTAGAGGGATGGAGAGACTCTTCTGTGAGGAAAGGCTGAGAGCACTGGGATTGTTCAGGTGACCTTATTGTGACCTTCCAGTACCTGAAGGGAGCCTACAAGAAAGATGGAGAGGGCCTTTTCACAAGGGCATGTAGTGACAGGACAAGGGGGAACAGTTTTAAACCAAAAGAGAGTAGATTTAGTGTCCGGTATCAGACACAGCTTTTTTCTCTTTGATGTTTCCACTGGTTTTGACTGAATTTGTGGCATTCAGAAATCAAGGCATCTAAATCTTTTTTGATTGGCATCAGGATTTTGTTACCAAGAAGTCCATGACTGAGGGAAGAAGAGTCCACATTGCCTGACTGATAACTGTAACCACAAGAATCATGAAATAAGTGTTGAATTAGCTTGATTTGTTTCTTTTTCTTGAACTTTAATTAATGTTTGGATTTTTTTCAGTTATTCAAGGGACTGGTGGATGGGACCCCCTGGGAAACTGCTCTCAGGGATAAAAGTGCTGAACAGAGCTGGAAGCTATTTAAAGAGATCTTTCTTAGAGCACAAGAACTATCAATTCCCATGTGCAAGAAATCAGGCAAGGAAGGCAGGAGTAAGGCATGTCTGAGTAAGGACCTCCTGGTCAAACTGAAACACAAGAGGGAAATGCATGGGCAGTGGAAGCAGGGGCACACATCCCGGGAAGAATATAGGGATGCTGCCCAGATGTGTAGGGATGGGATCAGGAATCCAGCACAGCTGGAGATAAATTTGGCAAGGGATGTGAATAATAATAATAATAATAATAATAATAATAATAATAATAATAATAATAATAATAATGGCTTTTACAGGTATGTTAGTCAGAAAAGGAAGGAAAAATAAATTGCATCTTCCCTGATAAATAGGGCATCTGGTGACAATCTACATGGAGGAGGCTGAGGTCCTCAACAACTTTTTTGCTTCTGTTTTCAATGGCAATCTCTCTTCCCACATCTCTCAAGTCTCTGAATCTCAAGGCAGAGATTGAGGGAAGGAAGTCCTACCCATTGTAGGAGACGATCAGGTTTGAGACCACCTGAGGAACCTGAACATATACAAGTCTATGGGACCCAGTGAGATGCATCCCAGGGTCCTTAGGGAATTAATCAATGTAGTTGTCAAGCCACACATATTTGAAAAGCCATGGCAGTTAGGCAAAGTTCCCAGTGACTGGAAAAAGAGAAACATCATGCCTCACTGCTAACTGTGACCACAAGAATCACAAAATGACTGTTGGGTTAGCTTGATTTCTTTCATTTTCTTGAACTTTAATTAACGTTTTGATTTTTTCCTCTCTATTTGTAAAGGGTAATAACTGAAGCAAAGAAGAGGCCAAAAATGGAAAACTGTATTTCCAGAATGGCTTGAAGAGAAGTACTGCTCAAAGTTGTGAGAAAGGACGTGCTACATCAGGACAGCAATTCAGTGTTATTGCAACTTATTGTATTATTTTGTAAAATATTTCTATAAATATTTAAAGAGGTACGCATATGCAAAAAAACACTGTAAAGCATATCATCTGGACTCAATTGCCTCCACTTAATAGAGTGAGGACAATATTGGGTTTGCTCTGTACTTATTGTACTTTCATCTCTTTGCCACAACTTTATCTAGTTCTAAATTTCAGCTTAAGTTTCTGCTGCTTAAATATTGTTTGATTTACTTGTATATTTCAATGCAAATATTGCTTATGTAATAGGATTTTTTCTGTAAAGGTTTATGTTTGTTTAAAATATTTTAAATTTGCATATCACAAACTGTGGTAGTATGAAATGTTACTGTTAATTTTCAAACATGCTATGCACAATATTTTTAAAAAATAAGCAGATATGAAGTAAAATATGTCAGTCTTGGAGACTTAAATAGTTTTAGCTGTGTGCAGATTTTGTTTTGCTGTGTGTATTGATGTGTGCATCTCAAAGTGTGCCTGTCAGTGTGTATGTTCCCAGTGTACTGTAGTTTCTCTTTTACTGTATGGTAACCCTTAATGGACTTATGAACCCACTGATGCTGGTGTGAGTCTGCCTTTCCCTGCTAATAGGCACTAGTGAAAACTGCACTGGTCTTAACTAACATGTACCATAGACTACCATTATCAAAGGGCCAAGATAAAATAGAAGACAGGAAGTCAGAGTTTGGGAGTGTGGTTCAGTTTCCCACTCAATTAATGACTTGGTACACGTGATTTCGGTCAAGTCATGCAACTGCCCTGTGCCTCAGTTTCTCAGTCAGTAAAATGGGCATAATTGTACTTACCTACTTCCCAGGAGAGTTACGAAGCTTAATTACTGTTCACAAAAGTGTTTTGACATTTTTCGTAAACAGTGCCAAGTGTCTGCAAACACTATAATCATTCTTTTTTCACTTCAAAATGTGCTGAGAGCATTTGCACATTTGCATTGAGAGGTGCTGGTGGTTATAGAAATTCAAAGAGCGTATGCCTTATTTTGATATTGATACTGTTAACTGAGTGGCATTAGAAGCTAAATAATCTATTTTTTTCTTGGCAAGCCACAGCTCAGCTGTCTCCCTATAGCATTCAAAGCAGTAACCTCTGTCACCTTATTTTAATTGCAGGAAAGAAGTTAATAAGAAGTGAGAAAAATCAAATGGAAGAATTAAAAATAACCCTTCTATTTTTACTTATTAAATATGAATGACTTTCTGTTGGATCCAGGACTAATGAGTGACTCTTTTCCTCTGTTGTTTTGATTTGTTTTCCTATGCTGCATTGGCACTTTTAATTAAAACAGCTAAATTGGGATCTCTTTGTGAAGCTAATTTAGCTTTTTTTTGGTTATGTTTCAGTTTAAAGATGTATTGCTGCAAGTGAAGGGCCTGAAAAATTGCTTCAACCTCTGTGTTCTGTTTGAAACCAAACCATAGGGATGGAGAACCTTAGCTTAAAATACTAGAACAAAAGTTCTCATTCTCTCTCTCTTCATCTTTCTTCATCATTTTTCTGCCCCTGCCTGATTCCTTGTCCTGCATGTCATGTGCAGGTGATCTGTCTGCTGCTTCACACTTCAATAGTCACATTGACAGAGAGAACTTGGTGGCTGACAACATTTATTTTGGTTTGCTTTGGGGATTTTAAAAACCTTTTTAATTGTGAATGATATTTATATTTTTGTATCATGTTTTCTTACAGTATTTGTCATGACAGTTTATACCAAGCAAAATACAGGGACCTTATTTCTATCGGAAACACTATGACAGCTATGTTTTTCCTTTTAAATGCATTTTTATTTGTATAGAATGCTCACTAATGTTAAATAGGAAAGAGTATATTGTTGCCGCTGGACACGAAATAGGTCACACGAACGCATCTCGAGGTGTGGTGAAAGGAAGAGAGAACTTTATTTCTTCTCTCAGAATTTATAGGCTTCTGACCACGGCCAGGGATTGGATAGTCAGGATAACACCTTCCCAACCACACTGGCCGTGAGAGATGTCCATCAAAAAACGTGTATCAGAAAGAATGTATACATATCTATGTTTACAGTTACTGTCCTGGGAAAGTCTTTAGAAAACTATGTCAGCAAGCTCAGAAAACTGAGTTTTCAGGGAGACAGGATATAACATATTAAAGGCTCAACATACCTTTCAGCATAAGGAGGCAAAAGAAAAAAATATTCAAACTGGATCTCATCTCCTGTCTATTTTGATAGAAGTAGGTTTGTGTCTGTCTTGGGGTGACTGTACTATACTGTATCCCCTATTGTCTGCTTTACGCCCAGGAATGGGTCCTGTAACTTTAAGCTAGGTCAGAGAGAGGGAGGAGGCAAAGCAGGTGGAATTCTTTCAGCGAGATTTTCACACATCCTCCCCCGGGTTCACTTGGCTGTGTTGTCAGCATGGACAGAGGGAGTACATCTTTGCTTTTTAGCTAGCTTCTTGTTTGTTAGCTAAGGCAAGAAGTTTTCCTGGGACTGTGGCTTCTTCTTCTGGAACTGTTCAGCTTTGCTCCAGTCCGAAAAACCAGACCATCATCGGGACCCCCACGCCACAGCCCAGCAGGGGGAGGCTTCAGGGACGCCACATCCCGAGCAGGTCTCTCAAAATCCACCAGCTTTCTCCACAATGGGAAGGTTTATTATCTAACATTATTCATTCTCTTTTCCTGTGCCTGCGTGGACTCTGCTTGTTAAATAAACAGGGGTTTTTTCACTTTCCTCCAAGAAATTCCTTTTGAACCTGTGGGGGAGGGGCTGCCGAAACCTACCTTTCTTTAGAGGAGACACCCTTTCAGGACGTTTTCTCCTAATTTGTCTCAAACCGAGACAGTGTCATTTCAGTTACAAAGATAAAATTATGACATATAATTTATGTGAAAATTTATTTTTGTAGTGTACATAGAAGTCAGTCTTTTGAAAGAAATATATATTTAAAAGAGTTTATATGCAATGATGATAGCATTGTTTTAGAACACTGCTGAAATGTGATTATGGTGCATACTTTTCCTTGAATGCCCCATGGCAGAAAAGAAAGTGTGAAACAGCATTAAGAGAGAAAGAGAGTGTGAATATTCATACAATTCTGGACTGTCTTTTAGTTACCATTTGTGTTCCAGAGTGGTTCTTAGTTAAGCCTTGAAAAGAAATTCTACAAACCCTCTAAATGTTAATGCATGGTGTTTCACCTGGGTTAGAGCAATCCTCAATACTGATACAGACTCGTGGATGAATGGATTGAAAACAGACCTGCAGAGAAGGACTTAGGAATACTGGTAGATGAAAAATTTCATATGTACAGGCAATGTGCACTTGCACCCCAGAAACCAAATCATATCCTGGGCTGCATAAAAAGAGGAGTGGCCAGCAGGTTGAGGGTAAGTGATTATTCTGCCTCTCTACTCTGTTCTTTTGAGACCCCGTCTGGAGTACTGCATCCAGCTCTAGGGTCCAAAGCACAGGAAAGTCATGGACCTGTTAAAAGTAGGTCCAGAAGAGGGCCAAAAATATGGTCAGAGGGTTGGAATGCATTTCTGATGAACATAGGCTGAGAGAGTTGGGGTTGTTCAGCCTGGAAAGCAGAAGGCTCCAGGGAGGCCTTATTGTGGCCTTTCAGTATATAAAGGGGGCTTATAAGAAAGATTAAGAGAGACTTTCTACCAAGGTCTGTTGTGACAGGATGTAGTGGTTTAGGTTCGCTGATTTGAGTTTTCTGGCTGTGATAGAGACCCTTTTGTTCGCCTAAACATGTAGATACGATGCTTTGCAGAACTGTGCTTTGCGAAATCAGGATGAGGTTGAAGGCTGCTCTGCTGACGCTTGTATAATCATTTACGGCCTTGCGAGCTTTCTTGAATTCCAGGAAGTTACCAAGATAAGCCTTAAAAGGAAACAGCGAAGGAAGGTCAAAAGGATAGGACTGAGGAAGACTCTTGATCTTCATCCCGCGACCACCAGAAGGCAGAAAACGACCCCCTAGCAACTGGAGACACATGCGCAGAGACACCCGAGAAAGGACACGTAACCCGGAAGTCGTACCACTTAAAAGGGGGAACACGGAAATTAGAAGCGCGGCAGTTGGCGGAGCGGGGACTCCCCTGTTGCCCAGTGCTGATTTTTGCTTATTGCTTGCTTGCTGTAATTAATAAAATTTTCTTTGATTGAATCATATCACTCTCTTGAGTGCATTCATAACATGGCTAATGCACTAAATAATGTGGTGGGTTTAGAGCTGGCTAAAATTACTAGTGCGCTTACTTTTTTGCTGTGAGATATGGATTAGGAGGAGGGAAAAACAGCTTTAAAACTTAAAAGGAATGAAGAAAACTTTATTAACAGAACTAAAAGAATAAGAAGCATTAGAATAAAACCTTCAGAGCACTTTTCCTCCCCCTGCCTGACTTCTTTTTTTTAACTGACAATGTAGAGACAAAACTTGGGATTTTAAATTAGCTACTACTTCTCCAATAGTATTTTATTAGTTCTTGTAGGGAGAGGAGTTTTCTCTTGCCATGCCATGGAGACTTTTCTACAAGAAACAGTTCTTTTGTGGCTTTTGATTTTTACAAATAGTAGCTGCCTGGGAAAAGATCGGTAATTGTGAAGTTGTTTTTTTTATTATTTTCACAGCTTTCTAACAGCTGCGTTTATGGGCTATGTCAACTTATGGGGTATTATTTTAAGGATGAGCTGTTTAAAAGTAAAGGTTTTCTTTATCTATTTTTGTGATTATCTTTATCTCTGGGAACAGAGGTCTTCTTCTCTCCCTGGGGACAAAGGGTCTTTATCACTTTAATTTTTTTTTTTGGTTTAAGCTTCTCATGGGATCACAGCTACTTTAACATCTGCTTTGCTTAATTATGGTTGCTTTTGTTCACGTTTACAGTTTGAACACTCCACCCCCCCATACTTCCTTATGAATTAAAGGGGATATTTTAGTGTATCATAGTCTGCTAAAATTTCTAATGTCCCCTGCCTCTCTGTTACCACTGTCCGCCCAGCAGCAGCCAGGGAGACAGGGGAGATAGTTTAGCTTATCAAAGAAGAACTTAAAAACGAGGCTCCTTCCCTTTGCTGAGATGGCAGTTAGAGCTTTATTTCTTGGGATCCTACGGAGTGAGGTAGCAGGAGGGAAAGAGGAAGAGGTATCGATAAGCGCCCCTTTTTGAAGACAGGGGGAAAGGGGTGGTGGGAATTCATACAACCAATAAGGGGAACTGGGGAGAACAAGATTAAGGAAAGAAACTTGCAATTCTACATTTTCAGGGGTACATTTTTTGGGTCATACCATTTTTCCTAACTGCATTACAACAATAGTCTATCTTTATGGCCTTACTAAAAGAACTTTTAGCTTCAATATTAGGGCATTTCTTCATTCTCTTTCCATTTGAGACTTGACTTTTTCTTTATTGACTTTGGTGTCTTTATGTTGTCTTTCTATGTGTCGTCACTGTCTTTTTCTCTCCCTTGAGGATCAAGGTCTGCAGGTCTCATCTGTGCAGTGAAAGGGTTAATATCTTGTCTAGGCTTGCAGATGGTCATGGGCAGAGGCTAAGCAGTCACAGTGATGGATTGCAGGCCGCTGCTGGGCGGGGGAGACGGCGGGGGGAGGTGGGGGGGAGGAGGCAGAGGGGGCCTGGCCCAACCCGGAGCCACTTCCGGGGTCCGGTGGACCCCAGTTCAGTGCAGGCCAACGGCGGGGACAGGGCTTGGTGTTAGCAAGATGTTAGCAGCTCTGAACTGGCCCAGCTTCAGCCGAGGCTCCACGGCCTCCCGTCCCCCACCCGGCTACCGCTGGGGTCCAGCCCAGCCCCAACAGGCCACACAGGCCGCGGTGGAGCGGGGCTGGCCCCACCAGAGCTCAGTTACCATTTGAGGCCACAAGCAAGAGAGAGATTTCCCGGCCTTGCCTGTTTTTAAAATGTGGAATTCACAGAGGTAGACAGAGCTTTTATATGGTTTAATAGGATGTCAATTCTCAGAGCTAGCCAGCTATTGTTTTTTTCCACGCACAGAGGAAGCTCTTAGCAGCTTCTCTCAGGAAAATCATTTCCGTGGGTGGTTTCTTTCTTCCTTACTAAATATCAGTTAAATGTGAAACCAGCACACAGGACAAGGGGCAAGTGTTTTAAACTGAAAGAGGGTAGATCTGGACTGTGTATAAAGAAAAATGCTTTATGATGAGGCTGATGTAATAAATTATGGTTGTATTAAAAATTCGGAGTGTATATAAGAAAGATATGTTTTGTAGAGACAAAACAAAATATAAAGCATGGAAAAGCCTCCCCCCAAAGTGGGATGAGGCTTTTCTCCAAGGAGTTGCTGATTGCCAGCAACGCCCAAGATAACTAACCAAAACCGGCCCATCAACCCAAACAAACACACAGGACACGGATCATCAGGAAAACAATGACACTAGCTCGGGAAATTATCTACCTCCGGATCCAAGCAACGCCCTGCGGATTCCAGTGGGTAGAGAAACCGATCAGTAGGAAAAAGACAAGTTCCAAAAGAAAGACTTCGCCAGACTTAAACATTTCTGTGTTGAAAAAGTAATCAGGGGAAACAAAGGAGGAAACCCGGCCGAGATACCCATCGGCACCAGCCCGGATTCCACCACCCTGTCATGAAAAACCTAACATTGCAACACACAGAGTCTCCTTTGCATATGAGGAGATTCTGGCCGGACACGAAATAATGTCATCATTCTATGTCAGGAAATCCATTCACTGGACAATCAAGGACACTTAGTGAATGGAACCTGCCTGGAATTTTGGCCTGAGGACTTAAAAATCCTATAAAACCCCAATCCTGAGGATGCTCAGACGTGGATTTGGGAAACCTATACCTCCGGTGTAGACCCCTGTCCACCCAGCGCTGCGCTGTTCTTTTTATTGTGGGTTTTTATCGCTGTTTCTACTTATTATTGTTTATTAATAAATTTCTCTTTGATTTTATCCCAAAATTGCCTTTGCATTTATAACACTGATGAGACACTGGAAAAGGTTGTTCAGAGAAGTTGTGGATGCTCCATCATAGGAAGTTTGCAAGGTCAGGTTGGAAAGGTCTTTTAGCAACCTAATCTAGTGAAAGAAGTCTCTGCCCATGGCAGGGAAGTTGGACTTAATGAACATTAGAGGATTATTTTAGTATAACTTTGACTCGATCTTCTCGAGTGGCCCGGCTAGCTCAGTGATGAGGTTTCTCTTCACTCGAGTTTCGAGCCAGCATATGTTTGTGGGGTTCACTGATTTTCTTCAAGAATTCAAGTCTATAGAGCGAGTAAAGAAATCAGGGGGGGACTCTCTCTCTGGTTTGCATTCCACAGTTTATTTCTGTGAAGGGGAATCCAAAGGACGAGAGACAAAGGATTTGGGGTCTGGGGGGTTTCTTTTAACAGGGTTTCTCGGAGGGTGGGAACATCAGAGAAAGAACCAATTATTTTTCTCAGTTAGTACATCTTACAAACTTTCTACAAATCAAGGTTACACACACCAAGATAAGAAATAACAGACACCAACTTCTTCAAATGCCCACAAAGGTGTAGGAGTATTCTCCACAGAGGGACAGAGGGGGAGAGAGGGGGGGCTTGGTTTCCTGGCAACACAGGGGGGAAAGAAAGGGAAGGTAAGCATGCCCTCCCAGCTTCCATAGCTCAGAGGCATTCTGGGACAGAAAAAACAAAGTTACAAACTTCCGTGTTGGAAAGAAGGGTCTCTCTTCTCCCAACCCCGTGCTTTCCTGGGCTAAAGAAACTTCAAGCAGCTGGAAATGCCAGCACGGTCTTCTCTTTACTCTATCCGGCCTCTCGCCGTGGGGCTGAGGAGAGAAACTTCAGTAACCATGGTAACTTGACGCCAGGTAAACAATTAGGAGAAAGAGAAGCTGGGGGGGGAAATCACAACTAAAAGATGAGAAAAATACATTTCAAGCTATCAACTACAACATAACTTGCTTAGCATTAGTAGCTAAATTTTCTGAAGCCTTAGGCTGCAAGCCCAGATACCCTGAACTTTTACCTAGTTTTGTTGATATATTTTGTATATTAGTAAAGGCCTGTCTGCACAAACCAGCCTTTGGAATAAGTCATGACATTAAAGGCTAAAGTCCTTGAAACCTTCCTGCAGAAGAGAGAGTAAAGCAAAACAATATCCTTGTGTGTAGGAGAAAAAATGTAAACCTGTGTGTGTTAGCCAATAGTAGCTTGCTCTGCCCGCGGACCCTGTAAAACCCTATAAAAGGTGTGCTAAAGATAGAAATAAATGGCGTTCACATTTACTTCTCTGAAGAGTGGTGAATAGCTGGCAGAGCTCTCAATATAGTTTAGTAAAAGAAGGCCGCAGAGCCAGTTCACAATGAAAGATAAGGAAGCAAGGAAGGCCACTACCCCTTCATCAGAAGCTGCAACCTCACAGATAAGAAAAGAAATGGCCTGCCTAGACACAATTAAGATAACCAATGAAGAACAAGAAGACCCCAGACCTAAATATTATTATTGGACCAAACTGTCACGTGAGGGCTGGGAAACTTAGACCCTAAGTCTATAATAGCCCAGGTATTTCTTTGTTCAGGGTCCCTCTCTGAAGGCACCCACTTTGAACTGTTTCTAGCACTGTACCGTTCAAATAAATTACCTTTCCAGATTTAAAGCTTGAGACTGTTACAAGATACCTAGGGTAGAGAAGTACTAACAGTTCGGAGGCCTAAATGAGACCCTAGGCTACCACTTTTGGATCCTGTCATCTTCAAACATCCAACTGCCGGCAATGGATGTGATTTCAGCTGGCATCCTTTATGTGGGAGGCATCAAAAGGCAAGTGTTAAAACTCCCTGAGCAGATTTGGTGTAAATACTGTAGTGGGTTTGAGTTCCACTCAGTATTGGGGTGGGTTCAAGTCCCTCCCCTGCTATGTTCCAAGTATTTGGCCATCACCAGTGTGCTTGGATTCCTTTTAATTATCAGCTCCTTTTCACTGTTACCAGATCCTCTCAATAGTCTACCCATCCTCCTGCTGAGTCTAAAAGTTCTAGTAAATCTCCATCCAATCTCTCCATCTCTCGCCCCATTTTCCAGTCCCCTCCTTTATTTTTTGATTGCTATGATACTAATATACCAGAGATTATAGTAGGCTCCATACATCTTTTTCTTGAGATGATATTATATTGACTAGACTCACCCATTCTTACTTTTTAGTATGGTAAGATTCAAATCCATAAGGACAATGACATTCTTAAAATAACATTCTTCTGAAAAATTAATTAGGATAGTCTTACAGAAAAATGATTTATGCTGAGTGTGTGAAGAGACCTTTCCCTATGTAACGTTGAGAGTTCTGAGATATAACACTACTAAGAACAGATAAATGGAAAATGTTTTAAAACATGGATAGCTTTTTATTTGTAGTATATAAACATTTAAATTCTCAAATTCCCTAATTTCTAAGAAAATATCTAAAATCTCCAACTTAGTATAAAAATTGCTTAATTGACAGAAAAAAGAAATCAGGCCTTGGTCTAAACTTATCCTTAACATTGCATGGATCAGTGCTTCCAGTGTCAAATGTGAACACAGAAAAATAGCCTTTTATTCCGTTCAGTCTTGGTCGCCAAATAAAGCAGGATGAGTTTTGCATAACAAATATCCAAAACTGCTCCCTTGCAAGAAAACTGTCTATTTTCTGCACTTCTGTGCATCAGGTTGTAATAAATTATTGTTGTATTAAAAATTCGAAGTGTATCAATAAGACAAATGTGTTTTGCAAGAACATAAAAATATAAAATATAGAAAAGCCTCTCCTCAGAGTAGGACGAGGCTTTTCTCCAAGAAGTCACTGATTGCCAGCAACGCCCAAGATAACGAACCCAGGCCGGCCCATCAACTTGAACAAAACAGACAGGACACGGACCATCAGAAGGACAATGGAGCTGGCTCGGGAAATTATCTACCTACGGACCCAAGCAACGCCCTGCAGATTCCAGTGGGAAAAGAAACTGATCAGTGAAAAAGACAAGTTCCAAAAGAAAGACTTCGCCAGACCTGAACATCTCGGTGTTGAAAAGGCAATCAGGAGAGACAAAAGGGAAAGCCCGGCCGAGATACCCATCGGCACCAGCCCGGATTCCACCACCCTGCCATGAAAAACCTAACATTGCAACACACACAGAATCTCCTTTACATATGAGGAGATTCTGTCCGGACACTAGTTAATGTCATTATTCTATGCCAGGAAATCCATTCACTGGACAATCAAGGACACTTGGTGAATGGAACCTGCCTGGAATTTTGGCCTGAGGACTTAAAAATCCTATAAAACCCCAATCCTGAGGACGCTCAGACGTGGATTTGGGAGACCTATACCTCTGGTGTAGACCCCTGTCCACCCAGCGCTGCGCTGATCTTTTTATTGTGGGCTTTTATCGCTGTTTTGCTTATTATTGTTTATTAATAAATTTCTCTTTGATTTTATCCCAAAATTGCCTTTGCATTTATAACAGATTGGTGCCGTGACTCGGATCGGAAAACTGTGGGAGAACCTCGCTGTCCAGGGGGGTACCCCCGCTGATTTCAGCGGCCTGGGAAGCCGAGAACCTCCGCAGTTCACTCCGACATCCGAACCAAATTTAGGCTGAGGTAAAAACCACAATAAAAGGGAACACGGATCCAAAAGGAGCTGGGGAAAAGAAGCCGCGGCTTGGTAGCTCATAAAAAGTCAGTCGTGCACGAAGACATCCTCGCAAGAAAATTGCTGTAAGTACTGCGAGGTTGAGCGGGGTGATTGGGCGAGCGTGTGTGAGACGTGATCTGATCACGAAGCGAGTGCGGACTCCAAAGCCGCGGTTCCATCCTCCCGCGAGGGAATTGGCCGGCCACGGAGGAAGCGAGTCGGTGTGAGAGGACTCTCTCTACGCGTTTGTAAAGCCTGGGGCCAAAGGGGTGCTCTGGGGGACCGATCACAAAGGGCTGGAAGAGGAAGAGGACGTCCAGTTGAGCTCGGGAATTAGTAAACTCTTCCAGCAACAAGGGCCCAAGGAGAGGTCCGGAGGAGAGATCGAAGCGCTAAGAAAAACCCAGGTACAGCAAACCGCGAAGGTGAGTATTAGCAGACTTTTGACTCTCAAAACACAAACACAACGCAGAGAAACAGGTAAGACTCCCTTTTCACCATGGGACAGAGAAAGAGTAAAATACAAAAGCCAGTAGATAAGAAAAACCCTTCCATAACAACGAAGGAATTGTTAGACATCCCACCAGAAAGTCCTTTAGGTTGGTTGTTAAAATATTGGGAAAATTGCCCTGAGAGGAAAAAGAAGTCCAAGGCAAAAATGATCTACTATTGTGCCGAGGTTTGGGGTGGGCAGGAATTGAGACCCCATCTCATTTGGCCAATATTAGGAACATTTGAAAGGTGGACGTGTAATGAATTACTCTATTATGTAGAGAGCAAAGTTTCCTCGGACTCCGAGGAAAAGGAATATGCCAAACTCTGGCTAAAGGCCAGAGTAGGGCTATTTCCAATGAAACTAAGAAGTGAAACGAAAACAGAAACCTGGGAACCTCTTGATCATTTACCCCCTCCATACCACGGGCCGGCAGGGTCTCCCGTGGTGGATCAAGTGGTGCCCTCGGCTCCTATGGGCTCGTCGGCACAACCAGGTGAAGCACACACATCGCGAACAGGGGAGCCGGCGCCAGCAGTGGTTCCGGTGGCCCCCCCTCTGGCTCCTCCTGTGGGGACCGCAGCCGCCGCCGCTTCTCCAGAATCCATGGTGGTGCGAGGTCGGGGATCTCCTTATCCCCCATTGCCCGTCCCGCTGCCACAACCAGGTCCCTCGAATTTGGCAGAGGGAATCCTTCATAATAACCTGGTGGCAACGGACTTTACATCAGTAATAAAGGACCAGACTCTCAAAAACCCCAATTCCCCCCCCGCAAGCAGGACTCGTTTTAAGTCTAGACAGATGAGTGAAGGATGGGAAGAGAATGAGAGTAGGCACAGAATCTTCCCTCTCAGGGAAGTGCCTACTGCTCCGGGAGTGATTGGGTTTGTGAATGTACCCCTAAACTCAGGGGATGTGCGAGCGTTTAAGAAAGAGATGGGACGATTGTTAGATGATCCGTTTGGAGTAGCGGAGAGATTGGATGAATTTTTAGGTAGTAGTATTTATACATATGAGGATCTCATGGCTATCCTGAGATCCCTGTTTAGTCAAGAGGAAAGAGAAATGATTAAACAAGCTGGTATCAGAGACTGGGAGCGGCGAAACCCTCAGGGAACGCCAGGCGATCAGAAGTGGCCGAGCGTAAGCCCGAGTTGGAACGCCCAAACAGAGGATGGCAGGAGAAGTATGAATGATTTGAGGAATATCATTGTACAAGGAATAAGGGAAGCGGTTCCCCGGGGCCAAAATATTAGTAAGGTGTTTGGGGAATGCCAAGGGAAGGAGGAATCCCCCACCGAATGGTTAGAGAGGTTGCGACGAAGTCTGCAGATTTACTCTGGGACTGATCCTAGCTCTCCGGTGGGAGAAGTGTTACTCAAAACCCAATTTGTGGCAAAATCATGGGAGGATATTAGAAAGAAATTAGAAAAGATTGAAGGGTGGCAAGAGAAAAGTCTCCAGGAGCTTCTAAGGGAAGCTCAAAAGATTTACATGAGGAGAGAGGATGAGGAACAGAAACTCCAGGCCAAAATACTAGTGGCCGCAGTAAAAGAAGCTCAGAAACAAGAACAGGCGCACGGCAAGTTTAAAACAGCGCCGAAAAAGCCGCAAGAGCCGCAGAAGGATGGCTCCGCCCCGCGGAAAGATCCCCCAGAATGTTTCTACTGTAAGAAAGTAGGGCACTTCCAACGGAACTGCCGTCAGAGATTAAAAGATGAACAAGTATTTCAAGAAGATTAGGGAAGTCTTGGGCTTTTTCAGATGGGGACGATAACAGCAAAAGAGCCCTTGATAAAGTTAAAAGTAGGTCCCCATCGCGAAGAAATAGAATTTTTGGTTGACACGGGAGCTGAGAGAAGCACCCTGCAAAAATTACCCAGGGGATGCGTAGCAAGTAAAGAAAAAGTAGTGGTAATCGGTGCAAAGGGAGATCCCTTCAAAGTTTCTGTAATAAAAGATGTGGAAATCGAATCTCAAAATAAAATATGCCTAGGAAATTTATTATTAGTAGAAGAAGCTGATTACAATTTATTAGGAAGAGATATGATTGTTGCATTAGGTATAAACATTGTTGTAAAGAATTCTGAATTAGTAATAAAGATATTCCATTTAACTCCAAGAGATGAAAGGGAGATTGATCCCAAAGTATGGCATTCAAAAGGGGAGGTGGGGAAATTAGATATTACCCCCATCAAAATTGAAATAGAAAACCCAGAGGATCCGATAAGGATCAAACAATATCCCATCCCGATAGAAGGGAGAAGGGGTTTGAAATTAGTAATTGATGACCTCCTTAGAGGGGGTACCCTCGAACCCTGCATGTCCCAACATAACACCCCCATCCTGGCAGTAAAGAAAGCGGATGGGAGCTTCCGACTGGTTCAGGATCTCAGAGCTGTAAATGCTAGAACCCGAACCAGGTTTCCGGTAGTGGCAAATCCTTATACTTTACTTAACAGACTCTCACCCGAGGATGTATGGTACAGTGTAATTGATCTAAAAGACGCATTCTGGACTTGTCCTTTGGATGAAGGGAGTAGGAATTTCTTTACCTTTCAGTGGGAGGATCCAGACACGAATAGAAATCAACAGTTAAGGTGGACGGTCCTCCCCCAGGGGTTTGTAGAATCACCAAATTTATTCGGACAGGCATTAGAACAATTACTTACTGAATTCATTCCAGAGGAAGGGACAAAGCTCTTACAATACGTAGATGATTTATTAATTGCCGGTACCATGGAAGAACAGGTCAGAAAGAGTACAATTTCGTTGTTGAATTTTTTGGGAAAAAAGGGTTTGAAAGTATCAAAATCCAAACTGCAGTTTACAGAGCCCGAGGTAAAATATCTGGGACATTGGATTTCTCAGGGAAAAAAGAGGTTAGACCCTGACAGAGTGGCTGGGATTCTCGTGCTCCCAGCCCCAAAAACAAAAAGACAAATCAGGCAATTTTTAGGGCTCCTGGGATATTGCAGACAGTGGATTGAAGGATACAGCGAAAAAGTAAAATTTTTGTATGAAAGATTAAACACTGATAGATTGAAATGGACCACTCAGGATGAAAGCAAGTTTCAGGAACTGAAAACTGCACTCATAACTGCCCCAGTTCTAACCTTGCCAGACACAAGCAAAGAATTCCAGCTGTTTGTCGATGTAAGTGGACAAACAGCCCAAGGAGTTCTGACCCAGGAGTGGGCAGAAAAGAAAAAGCCCATAGGATTTTTATCAAAAATCCTAGATCCAGTCAGTCGAGGGTGGCCTACTTGCTTGCAAGCAATTGTTGCAGTAGCTCTGTTAGTTGGGGAAGCGAAAAAGATAACTTTTGGAGCCTCTTTAACAGTCTACACCCCACACGATGTAAGAAATATCTTACAACAAAAAGCCGAGAAATGGCTAACTGATTCAAGACTTCTGAAATACGAAGCCATGCTAATCAGTTCACCAGGCCTCGAGTTGAGGACAACTACTGCCCAAAACCCGGCGCAGTTTTTGTTTGGGGAACCAACAGGCGAGCTATTTCATAATTGCATTGAAGCGGTAGAATTGCAAACTAAGGTAAGACCAGACCTGGAAGATCAAGAGTTAGAAGGGGGGGAGAAATGGTTCATTGATGGTTCATCAAAAATAGTAGAAGGAAAAAGAAAGTCAGGTTATGCCATCATAAATGGTATGACCGGACAAATCATAGAATCAGGTCCCTTGCAGGCATGCTGGTCGGCTCAAGCCTGTGAACTATTTGCGCTCTTAAGAGCCCTCAAAGGCCTGAAGGGAAAAAGGGGAACGATTTTCACGGACTCAAAGTATGCATTTGGGGTAGTGCATACTTTCGGAAAAATATGGGAAGAAAGAGGTTTAATAAATACCAAGGGAAAAGGATTAATACATGGAGAAATGATTAAACAAATTCTAGAAGCTGTCAGGGAGCCCCAGGAGATATCTGTAGTCCATGTAAAAGGACACCAAACTGGGTGGCAGTTTCACACCAGGGGAAACAATTTAGCGGACAAAGAGGCGAAACGAGCTGCGTTACTGGCGGTAAGTATTCCTGAGATTAGTCCAAAGGAACCACCAGAAGTATCCGTGCTTCCTTCGGAGAAGGAGCGAGAGGACTTCAAGAAGGTAGGTGGATATTTCAAAGAAAATAAATGGTGGTTACCAGACGGGAGGGAGCTAGTTCCAAAAAGTATAGCAAGAGGAATACTCCGGAGATTGCATGAACAAACCCACTGGGGAACCAGAGCGCTGGCTGAACAATTTTTAAAATTTTTCGGATGTAAGGGAATCTTTGAACTTGCCAAACAAGAGGTACAGGGGTGTGTGATATGCCAGAAAGTAAACCGCTCAAATTCAAAACAAACAAATTGGGGTGGCCGACCACTTTCGTATAGGCCATTCGAAAGAGTCCAGGTGGACTTCACGGAATTACCAAAGATTGGGAGAAATAAATATTTACTAGTGATAGTAGATAAACTGACACATTGGGTTGAAGCATTTCCTAGAGCAAAGGCTACAGCCCAAACTGTGTCTAAAATTCTACTAGAAGAAATAATTCCTAGATATGGGATAGTAGACCATATCGATTCAGACCAAGGTACTCACTTTACCTCGAAAATCATTAAACAATTATCAGAGGCATTGGGAATCAGATGGCAATATCACACTCCCTGGCATCCTCAAAGTTCAGGACAAGTAGAAAGGATGAATCAAACATTAAAATCACAATTGTCCAAATTAATAATTGAGACAAAAATGACTTGGGTCCGATGTCTTCCTTTGGCTTTGTTAAACATCAGGACGATGCCTCATTCCGAAACCGGTCTGTCCCCTTTTGAAATGCTATATGGAATGCCATATAGGCATGGGATGCCGGTGTCACATCCCCAGATAGAGGATGTGCAATTACAACCTTATCTCATTTCTGTAAATAAAAATCTACAGGAACTCCGGAAGAGAGGATTGATTCCCCAAAGCGCGTCATTGGGATTTCCAATTCACAAAATCCAGCCGGGCGACAAAGTATTGATCAAAGTGTGGAGGGAACTTCCCCTCAGCCCTCATTGGGAAGGCCCGTTCCTCGTTCTCCTGACAACGGACACCGCTGTACGAACGGCCGAGAAAGGTTGGACTCACTTTTCTCGAACAAAGAAAGTTCCCGATTGCAAAGCCCCTGAGTGGGAGATCACCACCACCGCCAGGAGATTTGAAAATCAAGCTCCGAAGGCACCACAAATGAACACTAGCGAAAGGATAAGTTGCAATATCCGCGATTGTTATTGTTTTCCGTTAGTGCATTTTAAGTGTGCTTATTGTAAGCAGATCTGGGTAGCTCATTGCATAAGGGGTTATAAACCGAGAGGATTGTGCACTAGGTGCCACGAGAGAGAATTAGACCAGACCAATAGATTCCTGATACTTGCAACTCGAGCGGGCCTTTTGGGAACTTGACTCTCCGGAGTGGTTCCTGTTTTATCAAAAAGGATTAGGGGGTCAGCTTGATTGCAAAGCAGAACCCTTGGAGATTGAGTGCCGTAGGACCGTGAAAGTACCGTGCAGGTTTGACCCGGTTAAAGCGTCTCGGTGGGCAACCTTTAAGCGGAGGTTTGCCATCAGGACATCAAGGGCCCCTGAAGACAGTCCTTGCTGCCGAGAAGATGGTTATCCCCGCCGTATACTTTTGTACGGGCGGAGGGAGTGGCAGAGGGATGCAATTGTGGGGAATCCTGATGTCCCTGAGCCTAGCCATGTGCTCGATCAAGGGAATAGAGCCCGAGGTACCCCCAGGGGAGGGTCCCCTGGGGAAGTGTGAGCAGTGTCAGACTGCCACAAAAATCGAGCGCTTGACCGAGTGCCCTTCAGAACTACACGCGGGAATTTGTTGGTTAAACGGCACTCAGTTCAAATTATGTAAATCAAAAGAGGAAATCTGGTGCTCGAATTCGAGAGCAAGTATCAAGGAAAAACCCATTCGGAACTTGGAAGAAATAGGGGTTGCAATGACCCACTTCCGGAACAAAAGAGAAATAAAGGGAATTTCCCCAATCGAGGTCTGTGGACAGTGTAATAAAACTGTCTGGATTGGGGGAAAGAAACACTCGACATTTTTGGCTTACCACCGAGTTAACCCTACATGCTACAATGAAGCAAACTTAAAACCATGCATGATGGGGGGAAAATTGTACTGGGAAGGGAAAAATGTGAAACACGAAGCAAAGCTGACATTCAATAATGAACCCATAATTTTGGAACTATTGAAGTCAGATGACGAGAACTCGTGTCTTCAATTTGACCCAGTGTTCTGTTTTTCTAAAGATGAAGAAGGGTTGGACCCAGAAAGTAAAATAAAACAAATAGCCATAGACATAAAACGACAAGAAATGGAAAATAAAAAGAAAAGGTTGGAGCAAGAGAGGTTAAACTCTCTCAGTGAACAATATGAACTATTAGAAAAACAATACGACAATTGGAAATTACCCAGCCCCGACCAAAACCTATTTGTTGATTTAATGCAGGAAATAGCCACCGAATTAGGTATATCCAACTGCTGGATATGCGGTGGCTTAAAATCAGCCGAGAGATGGCCATGGAAAGGAGAGGGATTGACCCCGGAACAGATATTAAAAGGGACAGAATTAAAATTTTCAAAAACAACCCGGAGGCCAGAGGGATGGGTCATAGATGATCGAATAATTGGAACTTTTTGCATTAGCCGGGAGGGAAAAGAGTTTACCGATCTGGTAGGATACACTCCGTGTGTGAATACACTCACAGTAAACTCAGAAAAGAAAACAAAAATCTGGCACCCGGAATCACCCGAAGGGTATTGGATCTCCTATCGGGAAAATAACTGCGAATGGATGGAAACTATTGGATTGTGTTAGAACAAGAAACCAGGGGCCAATCCCTTCCATGCTTTCATAGGCCTGAGGGATTATTGGGAGGATCCGGCAAAAACTAATAGAAATTGGGAAGCTCCCGATGGAATTTACTGGATATGCGGGAAAAAGGCATACAGTGAATTACCTCGGAAGTGGAAAGGGTCATGCACACTCGGACTAATTCGGCCATTTTTCTTTACACTACCAAAAGGTGAAAGTAAGTCTTTAGGGGCTCCCCTCTTTGAAACTTTAGCTCGACAAAAGAGGGACCTAAAAAAGATATTACCGATAGCAGGAGGGAGCCAGAAATGGAAAGAGGAGGAATAGCTGGCCGAGAGAATCATACAATATTATGGTCCAGCCACCTGGGCAAATGATGGCAGTTGGGGTTATAGAACCCCCATTTACCTCCTCAATCGGCTCATCAGACTGCAAGCGGTAATGGAAGTAGTTTCAAATCACACCTCAGAAGCCCTGGAACTCCTAGCAAGGCAACATTCCCAAATGAGAGCCTTTGTTTACCAAAACAGACTGGCTCTCGACTACTTGCTAGCTGAGGAGGGAGGAGTGTGCGGAAGATTTAATGAATCAGAGTGTTGCATGGAAATAGATGATTATGGCGAAACTATAAAGGGACTAGCTGCGGAAATCAAGAAAGTGGCACATGTGCCAGTTCAAAAATGGAATTCCATTCTACAAGCCTCTTGGTGGGACCAAATTTTTGGGCAAGGGGCTTGGTGGAAAAAGCTAGTATTCTTTATAGGATGTTCAATTGCCGGAATCATCTTTTTGCCTTGTTTGATTCCTTGCCTGATTAGGTTAATACAATCTGTAGTGCAAGGAATGCAAATTGCCGCCCTCCCAATAGACCCGGAAAAGGCACAAGATAAAACAGCCCTTCTCTCTAAATTACTAATTTTAGAAGAAGAGAAAGAGAGTGATAAGGCATTAAAAGCCTTAGAAAAATTTGAAAACGAACACATGTTGTCAACTGAAATTGACAATTAGGTAACAGAAGAAAAAAATGATGAAAAAGAGTAAGAAAGAAATACTTTCCTTCAAAAGAAAATGTTAAAATAACGAATTTTTAAATGTAATAAATTATTAAGTGGGGGACTGTAATAAATTATTGTTGTATTAAAAATTCGAAGTGTATCAATAAGACAAATGTGTTTTGCAAGAACATAAAAATATAAAATATAGAAAAGCCTCTCCTCAGAGTAGGACGAGGCTTTTCTCCAAGAAGTCACTGATTGCCAGCAACGCCCAAGATAACGAACCCAGGCCGGCCCATCAACTTGAACAAAACAGACAGGACACGGACCATCAGAAGGACAATGGAGCTGGCTCGGGAAATTATCTACCTACGGACCCAAGCAACGCCCTGCAGATTCCAGTGGGAAAAGAAACTGATCAGTGAAAAAGACAAGTTCCAAAAGAAAGACTTCGCCAGACCTGAACATCTCGGTGTTGAAAAGGCAATCAGGAGAGACAAAAGGGAAAGCCCGGCCGAGATACCCATCGGCACCAGCCCGGATTCCACCACCCTGCCATGAAAAACCTAACATTGCAACACACACAGAATCTCCTTTACATATGAGGAGATTCTGTCCGGACACTAGTTAATGTCATTATTCTATGCCAGGAAATCCATTCACTGGACAATCAAGGACACTTGGTGAATGGAACCTGCTTGGAATTTTGGCCTGAGGACTTAAAAATCCTATAAAACCCCAATCCTGAGGACGCTCAGACGTGGATTTGGGAGACCTATACCTCTGGTGTAGACCCCTGTCCACCCAGCGCTGCGCTGATCTTTTTATTGTGGGTTTTTATCGCTGTTTTGCTTATTATTGTTTATTAATAAATTTCTCTTTGATTTTATCCCAAAATTGCCTTTGCATTTATAACAAGGTTGATTAAGTTGGATGATTAAGTGCGCTCTAGATATGAACACCTAACTTTGAAATTGTTGAAAATGTTTATATAAAACACTGAAGCATTTATTCCTCTTTGCTTTTCTTTATTACATTGGAAAACTCTTTCCCTGCAGATTGCACATTTGAGCTCGTTATTAATAGCTGCTGGGTTTTGAAAATGTTATAAATCTGTATTGTGATATTGGCTTTCGCAGGTATTAAGATGAATATTATATGTTAAATACTTTTTAGCTATGTATGTACTTTTTTTCTTGCTAACAAGTTTTAAGCTTAAAGGAATCTCCTAAGTACCAGCAAGGAAACCCCAGAGGGCAAAGACAGTGGGGCCCAAGCTGTTGTCAGTGGAAGAACAATAGAGCCCAAACTGTTATCAGCAGAAGATATGAAGCCCAGCTGCCCTCAAAGGAAGGATGAGGGGCCCAGACTGTTATCAACACTGACCATTTGCAGAAGAAAGGAAACCAGACTCAAAATAATGTTGGTCAGCAAGAATAATGATGACCAGCAGAAATAATGCTGACCAGCAGAAAAAAACCCCATACAGAGCATGTTCTAAGAAGGCAGAACCAGGGAGGGGACATGCTTTGAATATGCATTAGACCCTCACAGCAGGAGGGGATAAAAAGAGTGTTCCCAAGATACCAGGTGTGTACCTGGCAACCTGCCAGGGCACCCGGCCGTTTTAACCCTTTGCTTTATTTCCTTTGTCTCCTATTTGTCTTTTTTTTTCTATTAAACTTTTTATAATTTATTAAATGAATCTCATTTTTAATAAAAAAGAAGGTGATTTTTCCCATGAAGAATTAAAATCATTCAAATTTTAGTGTTCCAGAGAGATTAAATGACATTATATCATTTTGGATATCTCCCTTTGAAGGTTTCTTTACCACAAGATACAGAATCTACACACAAGAGGGCATAAAGAACTACATAGCACGGAGAGTCAACAACACCGAGGCTGCAGATGATGAATGAATGTGGCCTAAAATAATGACTATTAAGAGCTCTGCTTTGTCTATGCATTTGTGTCTCTCACAACCAGATACCACATTTACCCATGATCTTAATTAATCAGTGTTGGGGTTAGGTGTCCTTTTTTTTAGTTCTGGCTTGCCTGTGGATTTTTTACCCATTAGTTGTGGGGACAACCTAACTGTGGGTACTTGGTGGGTGCTTGACAAAAGACAGAGTTTGGCTGGGCCCAGGCGGGGGGGAAGGGGGCAGGACAAAAAGGAGGGTAGGGACAGTTTGGCGGGCTTTCTTCAGCTTCGGAGAAGGACATGTTGGGTGCAGAGCTGTTGTGGTGGGGAGAAGGGAATTCGCCATCACCCTACTGCTTCTTCTCCTTCTTCCCTCTTCGTTGCGGGGCCTTGCACCCCGTCCTGCCGGGACGTGTGGCAGTGCCAGCCACTGCCACAGAGCTGCTGATCCACCTCAGCCACCGGCCCAGGATCTCTGCTCATCCCTGCTGTTCCAGCTGACTGTTCCTCAGAGCCCTGCAGGAGCACCGGGACTACCCGCCTGAGGGGGTTTGTGAAGCAAAGCCTCTCCTCCATCCCGTCTCAGCCGAGAAGGCTGTCACGGAGCCCCTGGTTCTGTTTTCTTGCTAATGCTGTAGTTATTGTTGTTTGTTTGCCTGGTTATACTAGTAAAGAACTGTTATTCCTATCCCCAGATCTCTGCCTGAGAGCCCCTTGATTTCAGAATTATAATAATTCGGAGGGAGGGGGTCTACATTCTTTCATTGCAAGGGAGGCTCCTGCCCTCCCTAGCAGACATCTGTCTTCTAAAACTGAGACAATCAGTCTTCAAAAAGCATTATTAATATTAAAATATTGTTATCTGTTCCCTCTTATCTTCAAGGAGACTGACTCAACAGTTAGAAACAATTTCTTCAGATCAGGTGTACTCTAACATGACAATCCAAATGGCACAAAAAACTTTGTGCAAAGTTTATGACTGATACTTTTCTGAAAATCATGCCACTGACTTAGGAGTTTAAGTAAGGATTTGGAATAATAACAGTTACCATTTTATTTTAAAATACTTTGTAAATGTTTTCTAGTTTTACATACCAACGCGATATGAACAGTGAATTCCACACCAATGCCAACAGAAGCAACCAGGATAAACACAGGCACTGCACTCAGCTTTATTCCAATTAGACCCATCATGCCAAACAGCTCCACAGTCATCAGAGCCAGCACCACCACCTAGATGATTTCAAACAGCCATTAGTAACTTCTCATATTCTAGACAAATGACGAAGAATAATTTATGATTATAGTCAATTCAGCACTATATGTCTGGTTGAATTAGGAAGACTTTGCACACGCACAAAGACACTAATAATGCACTTGACCAATCCAGTACTATAGTTCTGTTTGCATTCAGTAAGGACCTGCATGTGTTGCCTTAGCAAGGCAGACACCCTGGTTCAGGAAGAGCACGGTGGCCCTCCCTGGCCACTTGGTTCAAACTGCACACAAACATCAATGTGATGGATGGCAGAAATGGCGTTTATTGCTGGAGAATTTGACATTTTATAACCTAGGTTCACAGTGTTACTCCCATCTGCTTTCATCACAGCTAGGTGCTATTGGCTAATTACGGAGGTCATTACCAGAACTAAGGAGGAGGGGGGTGACTATCTTTCCGTTACATCCCGATATCTTCTGACCGCTGGGCCCTAGCTTTCACACTGCATGATCCAGATTCATGCTTAGTATGGTCTATTGAAGCAACAGGAAAGCAGGTTTAGCATTGCCAGTGATAACTACAGTGTTAATACATGTCACGACAGAAAGTATAGTCACAGAGATCTATTAGTAATAAATATATGTATATAAATTTATATTCTTGGGTATGCTCAAATGCAGTTCATGGCACAAAGCTCACCTAAAGGCGTCCCTTCAGGAGAGGAGGAGATGATATGTCAGTTTACACATTCATAGTTGGACTTGAGCATAAATCCTACTTGAAATATAGTAATATTTCTTAGTTCAGCAAACTCAACCCCAAATCTGGAATCTCCATAATTAGGCACACAAATGTGAGATTTTTGGAAAATTGAGATTTGGCCTATTTTAGAGTAGGAGCAAATTTTACAATTATAGACAAATTGTAAAATGTAGGTGCTTGTCTGTTGATTCTGTTGCCCTTTTTATGTCTCTGGAGGATAGTTAAAGGACTGGGTTATGTCACTAGAGGACACGAAGTAGGAACGATGATTCAATATCACATCAGCAGAGGTTTTATTTCCAAGGAGTGAAACAAAGAAATTAAGAATTAAAAAAAATGGTTAACTAAAAGGGGTGTCTGACAAAAACCAGACCCTGACACCCTAATCCACAAGAACAGGAAAAAGAGTCAGACTGCAAGATGAGATAAGGAGCTGGAATACACAAACAAGATGCAAAGACAAAGGCACCACAGGATAAAGGAGATTCCTCGAACCCTAAGCCAGAAGAAACGGATTTAAAGTCCCAAAAAAAAAAAGCGACCAAAGGACTGAAAGGGGCACGGGGCTAATTGTAATATGAAGTGAAGACAGGCGGGGTTAGGAAATTAATATGTATTAGGCGTATCGTGTAAACCTAGTCTGTAAAGGATAAAAAGGGAAAACCCAATCAAAAAGGTGTGCATGCTTTTTGGAGGAGATATCCCCATGCACCTCTGCTCTGAATAAATTCATACCTGCTCTTATAACTACTCTGCGAGTTATAGGGTTCCTTTTATTCCACACTTCAGGAGGTAAAAGCCTTTTTTTCAGGGTTTTCAACCCTTTTTATAAGGTGTTCCGATACAAGTTAACCTGATTGCTACAAGGAACAACACCTCTCTCATCCCTCTTGGTGGGACGAGAGAAAAAACACTCAGAACATCTGTGTACCATTGTTTTGAGAACTAAAATCTTATTTACGCAACAGTCCTTGAGAGAGAAAGGCTTCCCAAAAGACTTTCCCTTGGTAAACAGATCAGCCACTGAGAGCCTGAAACTGTCTCAGGCTCAGAAAATCATGTCCACAGGGTTATATATTTCATTATGTTTCTAAATTAAGCATTTTGTGTAGACATTTAGCAGGCCACTTCTGTTTAGAGGTGGGTAGAAATTTTTTGCCTGTTTCCTTCTCTGTAGCTGTGAGCGCATGTCCAAGGTGATGTAGAGCCCCCAGGCAGGTGCAAAGGAGAGCTGCATTATTGCAAAAATCAGGCCTTTTTAAGCAGTTAAGCCTTTATCAGTTACATAGTTTTAAATCATAACAAACATAATTGAACCAACCACCATATGCCACAATATGAACACATGATGGTTATGTAACTTGTTTTTCTACCTCTAATTCAGCTGAGTCACTTTCCCATAGTCCTTTTCTACTTAGACAAAGTAACGGGCCTGAGCCAAGATTTTACAAGGCCTTCCTTTTGTAAGTTTTTACCTATATGCAACATGTAGCAGTTACTTAAATTGGATTAGAGGTCTATTAGTCTATTTGTTCTTACTTTGCAGAACAAAAAAAAACCCCTGACTTCTGAAAACTATAGAGTCTAAGAAGGGAGGGTCTTGGCAAAACCTCTCAGAGGAAATATGCTAGCAACTGCAAGCCAGTGTGCAGTTCCCCCATGTTTGGGAAAGACAAGAGATTATTGCAGGTACCAGTGTTGTAAGTAGCAACACTTGGCTACTCTGTGCCACATCTGAAGATTCTTGGGCTCTGATACCTTCTGGACCGTAGCTGGGGCCCCCCTAGGAGTGCAAGTCAGAGTGGAGGGGGAAGAGCTGTGTGTTCCTTCGGTCCAGGGGTTTTCCAGATGCCTTGCCATCGTGGAAGAGTCACCAAAAACTGATGCCTAAAGAGGCAACCTGGAACAGAGGCTAGACAGTGCTAAAGGAATAAAATAGTGTTGGGGGGGGGGGGGGGGGGAAGAAACCTGACTGGGGTACTTGGTGGGTACTTGACAAAAGACAAAGAGTTTGGCCGGGCCCAGGGGGGAAGGGGGCAGTGCCAGCCACCGCCGCAGAGCTGCTGATACACCTCAGCCACCGGCCCAGGATCTCAGCTCATCCCTGCTGTTGCAGCTGAGTGTTCCTCAGAGCCCTGCAGGAGCACCGGGACTGCCCACCCGAGGGGGTTTGTGAAACAAAGCCTCCATCCTTTCCCGTCTCGGCCGAGAAGGCTGTCACGGGGTCCCTGGTTCTGTTTTCTTGCTAATGCTGTAGTTATTGTTGTTGTTTACCTTGTTATAAATACTAGTAAAGAAAAGTTATTCCTATCCCCAGATCGTTGACTGAGAGCCCTTGATTTCAAAATTATAATAATTTGGAGGGAGAGGGTCTACATTTTCATTCCAAGGGAGGCTCCTGCCCTCCCTAGCAGACACCTGTCTTCCAAAACTGAGACAAATAGGTATTTATATTAAAAGGCTTTTACAGGATACACCTTGGGTAGTATAAGAGTCTAGCTGTGGCTCCACCCAAGATGGACTCAAGATGGATAACTGGTCATGAGTTTTACACTTTTGTAAGTTTTGGTCCATTTTCATATTGGGATTAATTGTCCAATTACAGCTTCAGGTTATGAAGTTCCATCCTCCTAGATTGCTCTCCTCAGTTTGCTGTTTATACTTTCTGGGCCTGAAGCTGCAATGGTGTTCTTGGTTCTTGGGCTGGAAAAGGATTGTTTTGTCTAATTACCCTATGAAAAGAACTTGCTACCACTGTATATGAAGTTCAGAGTTATGTACGAATGCAGTACAGAATCTGGAAAATATGGAATTTTGTCGCTCTATTGGGAACAGTGAGAAGAACGACACAGACTCTTGTGAGTTGAACAGGAGAGTTCTTTCAAGGTTTATTACCTCAGATCTTCTTTTATAGACCGATACGTGAAAGTACAGAAAGTAAAACTCCTATTGGTTAGTAAACTAATGCATCACCATCATTGGTCAGTGGTGTACAACACCCCTCGACCTTCTCTTGCAAGAAAACAAGAAACTGACTAACAGCACCTGCAAGGCTGTCTTCTATCTCTGAGGATTGTTTTAATTCCTCCTTATGATTTCCCAGGCCACTTTCTCAGGCAAGACTGAGAACGTTATGCAGACTGCTTTTCCACAAGCACTGTACTCTCTGCCTTTGCTCATAGTTAGCATCCATAGAAGTTAAAACTTAAAGCATCATTATCAGAAGTGGCTTGTATCATAAACCACTGCACAGCTTGTGGTATGCAAAGACACTGTGCTAAGCAACCACTAAAGTACCACAGAGCCAGCAATACTTTATCCTACATCCCTTGTGTAAATTTTTCATGAATCTTACAAACATATAATAAACCAAAAGCTCAAGCATGTCTTGTGATAATTCAACCTCAGCTTTTTATGGTCAGGTGAAATATAAATCTATATTTTCATTTTACATTTTCTGGAAGTTTAACAATGAAAAAGATATAGTTAAAAGACTTGAACTCATACTGGGTGGTATTGAAAGGCATTTAAAGAACAATGCAATCATCAGTCACAGTCAACATGGGTTCACAAAGGGAAAGTCCTGTTTAATGAATTTGATATCCTTCTATGATAAGGTCACCTGCCTAGTGGGTGAAGGGAAGGCAGTGGTTGTAGTTTTTCTGGATTTTAGAAAGGCTTTTGATACTATCCCTCACAGTGGGTTCACAATAACTGGCTGAAGGGCAGAGCTCAAAGGGTTGTAGTGAATGGGGCTACATCTAGCTGATGACCAGTAGTGTCCCCCAGGGCTCAATTCTAGTGCAAATTGAACAGAAGCTGTTCAATATATCTATCAATGATCTGGATGCAGGAGTTTAATGCACCATTAGCAAGTTTGCTGATGATACCAAACTGGAAGGTGCCTTTGACTCTCGAGGGACAAGTGGCCTTGAAGAGGGATCTAGATAGATTGGAGCACTGTGCTATGATTAATGGGATGAAATTTAACAAGTCCAAATGCCAGATTCTGCAACTATGTTGGAGGAATGTTGAGTGCAAGTATAAATTCGGAGAGGAGTGGCTGGAGATCAGCCCTGCATAATGGGATATGGAGGTGCTGGTTGACAGGAACCTCAGTGTGAATTAGCAGTGAGCCCTGGCAGCCAAGAAGGCAAACTGCACCCTGGGGAGCATTAAACACAGAATAGCCAGCCAGTCAAAAGAGGTGATTATCCTGCTGTATTTGGCGTTGGTGCAGCCTCACCTTGAAAACTGTGCAAATCTGGTCCCCATAACTTAAAAAAGGTGTGAAGGTCCTTGAATGACTCAAGGGGAGGGCAACAAAGTTGGCAAAAGGGCTGGAAGGCATGTCCTACAAGGAGCGACTAAGGACTTTGGGCTTTTCTAGCTTGGAGAAAAGAAGGCTGAGGGACAACCTCATTGCAGTCTACAGATTCCTGAGGAGGGGAAGTGGAGTTGCTGATCTCTTCTCCTTGGTATCCAGTGATAAGACACATGGGAATGGATCAAAGCTGTGTCGGGGAGGTTCTGACTGCAAATTAGAATCATAGAATGGATTGGGTTAGAAGGGACCTTAGAGATCATTTAGTTTCAACACTCCTGACATGGGCAGGGACACCTTGCACTAGACCAGGTTACTCAAAGTTCCATCCAACATGTCCTTGAACACTTCCAGGGATGGGGCAGCCATGACATCTCTGGGAAACCTGTGCCACTGCCTCACCACCCTCACACTAAAGAATTTTTTCCAAATATCTAATCTAAACCTACTCTCTTTCAGTTCCAAACCATTCCCCCTTGTCCTGTCACTATATGGTCTTGTAAAAAGTCCCTCTCTACCTTTCTTGTAGGCTCCCTTCAGGTACTGGAAGGCCACAGTTGGGTCACCCCAGAGCCTTCTCTTCTCCAGGCTGAACAATCCCAATGCTCTCAGCCTTTCCTTGTAGGAGAGGCTCTCCATCTCTCTAATCATCTTTGTGGCCCTCCTCTGGACTCATATCAACAAGTTGATATGCTTCCTGTGCTGGGGACCTCAGAGCTGGATGCAATATTCCAGGTGGGGTCTCAGCAGAGCAGAGCAGATGGGAAGAATCCCCTCCCTCACCCTGCTTCCCATGCTGCTTTTGATGAAGCCCAGGCTTTCTGAGCTGTGAGCACACATTGCTGGCTCATGTCCAGCCTCTCATCCACCAGCACTCCCAAGCCCTTCTTGCCAGGACTCCTCTTGATTGGTTCATCCCCCAGCCTGGATTGATACTGAGGGTTGCTCTGATCTAGGTGTAGCACCTTGCACTTGGTCTTGTTAAACCTCCTGAGATTCCCAAGGACTTCTTCTCAAGCTTGTCCAGGTCCCTCTGTATGGTCCCATCCTTCAGGTGTGGCAAGTGCACCACTGAGCTTGGCATCATTTGCAAATTTGCTGAGGGTGCCCTTGATCCCTCTATGTCACTGATGAAGATATTAAGCAGTACTGGTCCCAGTACAGACACCTGAGGGACACCACTTATCACTGATATCCATCAGAACTCTGAGCCGTTGATCACTACCCTCTGGATGCAATCATTCAACCAATTTCTTATCCATCTAATACTGTACCCATTGAATCAATCTCTTTCCAATTTAGAGAGAAGGATGTTGTGGGGGACGATGTCAAAGGCTGTAGCAATGTATCTGAACAGCTTGGGCCATGATGTGCTCCAGCCAAACTCTATTTAGAGTTTATTATCAGACCGTCTGGAATTTCTCAAGGTTGCTGAGACATAAGCTATTCTAAAAATAAGAAAGAAGAGGCTGAAAAGAAAGAAAACAAGACCACAAGAGCCGAATAACAGAGGGCTGTTGAACATCTGGACTGTAACTAATCCTGTGCCCTGAGGGGTGTATGCAGAACACATGGACAGGATAGAGGCTGCTGGAAATGGAAAAATGGAAAATTCCACAGATGCTGAAGGGTTCGATCTGCAGCCCTAGAAAGAGCTTGGGTTAATGTAATGATGAAGGTGCACAGACACTGGGTAGAGAAATTATAAACTTATGTTCCTACAATTATAAGTAAGAATATGTCTTAAGTAGGTAAGAAATTATATTAAGTGTAATAAATTATGTGTAAATAAAAATTCGTAAAGATATATAAATAAGATGTATATGTTAAAATAATAAAAACCAAAGATGTGTATGTAAAAAGAAAGAAACCTTCCTCCCAAACCTGGCTGGGAGCTCTTCTCCGAAAGAAAAAGGATTGTAGCCAACACCCAGATAAGAAACATTAACTCGGAAAATAGACAGGATGGGAGCCATCAAGGATAACAAAAGGACTAGCTCGGAAGAGGAACCCAACTCCGGACCTGACCAACGTCTCTGCAGACCTCGGTTGTGAAACAATCAAAGTCGACAAAGACGAGCCCCAGAAAAGTATCCGCTGCTAGTCCTGAATCGCCCACCTGTCAGACCAGTGTTGGAGATACAATCACTGGAAACAAAGGGGGAGACTCCGCCAAGATTTCCATCGGCACCAACCCCGGATCACATCACTTCATCCTTGATAACTCAGAATTAAAATACATACAGAGTCTCTTTACATATGAGGAGACTCTGTCCGGACACAAGTTAGGTCTATTCTTCCAAGCCAGGAAATCTATTCACCAAACAATCAAGAACACTTGGTGAATGGAGCCTGCTTGGAATTTTAGCCTGAGGACTTAAAAATCCTATAAAACCCCAAGCCTGAGAGCGCTCAGACGTGGATTTGGGAAACCTACACCTCGGGTGTAGGTCCTGTCCACCCAGCGCTGCGCTGATCATTTTTATTGTGGTTTTTCTCTCTGGTTTTTTTTTTCTATGTTGTTTATTAATAAATTTCTCTTTGATTTTATCCCAAATTTGCCTTTGCATTTATAACAGATTGGTGCCATGACTCGGATAGGGAAAACTGTGAGAGAGTCTCGCTGTCCAGGACAGGTACCCCCGCTGATTTTAGCGGCCTGGGGAGCCGAGAACCTCCGCAGTTCACTCCGACATCCGAACCAAATTTAGGCTGAGGTAAAAACCACAATAAAAGGAGGAACGGATCCAAAGAGCTCGGGAAGGCACGGAGCCTTCAAGACAGCCGCGGCTTGGTAGCTCATAAAAAGTCAATCGTGCACGAAGACATCCTCGCAAGAAAATTGCTGTAAGTACTGTGAGGTTGAGCTGGTGATTGGGCAAGCGTGTGTGAGACGTGATCTGATCACGGAGCGAGTGCGGACTCCAAGGCCGTGTTTCCATCCTCCCGCGAGGGAATTGGCCGGCCACGGAGGAAGCGAGTTGGTGTGAGAAGACTCTCTCTTCACGTTTGTAAAGCCTGGGGCTAAAGGGAGCTCTGGGGGACCGATCACAAGAGGCTGAAGGGGAAGAGGACGTCCTGTTGAGCTCGGGAATGAGTAAACCCTTCTAGCCACAAGGACCTAAGAGAAGGTCCGGAGGAGAGATCGAAGCGCTAAGAAAAACCCCGGTACAGCAAACCGCGAAGGTGAGTATTAGCAGACTTTTGACTCTCCAAATACGAACACAACGCAGAAAAACAGGTAAGACTCCCTCTTCACCATGGGACAGAGAAAGAGTAAAGTGCAAAAGCCAGTTGATGAGAAAAACCCTTCCAAGACAACGAAGGGATTGTTAGACATCCTACCAGAAAGTCCTCTGGAGTGGATGTTGAGGAATTGGGAAAATTGTCCCGAAAGGAAAGGAAAATCCAAAGCTAAAATGATTTATTACTGTGCCGAAGTTTAGGGAGGTCAAGAACTGAGAAACCATCTCATTTGGCCAGTACTAGGGACATTTGAAAGGTGGACGTGTGGTGAATTAATCTCTCACGTGGAGTGTAAGGTTTCCTCAGACTCCGAGGAGAAAGAATATGCCAGGCTCTGGTTAACTACCAGAGTCGGGTTGTTCCTGGTAAAACAGAAAGGTGAAACAAAGACAGAAAACTGGGAACCCCTGGGTCACTTACCCCCACCATACCACAGGCCGGCAGAACCTTCTGCAGCAGATCAGGTGGTGCCGTCAGCACCCGCAGGTTCCCCAGGGCAACCAGCCGAAGCACACACATCACAAACAAGGGAATCGGCACCGGCAGTAGTTCCGGCAGCCCTCCCTGTGTCCCCGCCTGCAGGAACCCCGGCCGCCACAACCTCCTCAGAGGCCAGGTTGATGCAAGGCTGGGGAACACCCTATCCCCCGTTGCCAGTCCGGCCACCACTGCCAGGACCCTCAAACGTAACAGAGGAGGTCTCGTTTGGTAATTTAGTTGCAGCGGAGTTTCCGCAAACAATAAAAGAACAGATTTTCAAAAACCCCAATTCCCCCCCTGCGAGCAGGACTCGTTTTAAGGCGAAATTAATGAATGAGAAGTGGGAAAAGAATGAGAGTAGACACAGAATGTTCCTTCTCAGGGAAGTGTCAACTGCCCCTGGAGTAATTGGGTTCGTGAATGTACCCCTTAACTCAGGGGATGTGCGAGCGTTCAAGAAAGAGATGGGGCGATTGTTAGATGATTCGTTTGAAGTAGCTGGGAGATTGGATGAGTTTTTAGGTAGCAGTATTTATACATATGAGGATCTCATAGCTATCCTGAGATCATTGTTTAGTCAAGAGGATGAGAAACAAAAACTCCAGGCCAAAATATTAGTGGCCGCAGTAAAAGAAGCTCAAAAACAAGAACAGGCAAGGGGCAAATTTAAAACAGCACCGAAAAAGCCGCAAGAGTCTCAAAAGGATGGCTCCGCCCCGCGGAAGGATCCCCCAGAATGTTTCTACTGTAAGAAAGTAGGACACATTCAGCGGAACTGCCGTCAGAAATTAAAAGATGAACAAGTATTTCAAGAAGATTAGGGAAGTCTTGGGCTCTCTCAGATGGGGATGGTAACAGCAAAAGAGCCCTTGATAAAATTAAAAGTAGGTCCCCATCGCCAAGAAATAGAATTTTTGGTTGACACGGGAGCTGAGAGAAGCACCCTGCAGAAATTACCCAGGGGATGCGTGGCAAGTAAAGAAAAAGTGGTTGTAATCGGTGCTAAGGGAGATCCCTTCAAAGTTTCTGTAATAAAAGATGTAGAAATTGAGTCTCAAAATAAGATATGTCTAGGAAATTTATTATTAGTAGAAGAAGCTGATTACAATTTATTGGGAAGAGATATGATTGTTGCATTAGGTATAAACATTGTTGTAAAGAATTCTGAATTAGTAATAAAGATATTACATTTGACTCCAAAAGATGAAAGGGAAATTGATCCCAAAGTATGACATTCAAAAGGGGAGGTGGGAAAATTAGATATTACCCCCATCAAAATTGAAATAGAAAACCCAGAAGATCCGATAAGGATCAAACAATATCCCATCCCAATAGAAGGGAGAAGGGGTTTGAAATTAGTAATTGATGACCTCCTCAGAGGGGGTACCCTCGAACCCTGCATGTCCCAACTTAACACCCCCATCCTGGCAGTAAAGAAAGCGGATGGGAGCTTCCGACTGGTTCAGGATTTCAGAGCTGTAAATGCTAGAACCCGAACCAGGTTTCCGGTGGTAGCAAATCCTTATACTTTACTAAATAGACTCTCACCGGAGGATATATAGTATAGTGTAATCGATTTAAAAAATGCTTTCTGGACCTGCCCTTTAGGTGAAAAAAGTAGAAACTTCTTTGCCTTCCAATGGGAAGATCCGGACACCAACAGAAAGCAACAGTTAAGGTGGACTGTCCTCCCTCAGGGGTTTATAGAATCTCCAAACCTGTTTGGGCAGGCTTTGGAGCAGCTACTCACCGAGTTTATTCCAGAGGAGGGGACAAAATTATTACAATATGTGGATGACTTACTGATTGCTGGGGCATTGGAGGAAAAGGTGAAAAAGAGTATAATTTCTTTGTTGAATTTTCTGGGAAAAAAAGAGTTTGAAGGTATCCAAATCCAAACTGCAATTCACAGAGCCTGAGGTAAAATATCTTGGACATTGGATATCTCAAGAGAAAAAGAGATTGGACCCTGACAGAGTGGCCGGGATCCTCGTGCTCCCAGCCCCAAAAACAAAAAGACAAATCAGGCAATTTTTAAGGCTCCTGGGATATTGCAGACAGTGGATTGAAGGATTCAGTGAAAAAATAAAATTTTTGTATGAAAGATTAAACACTGACAGATTGAAATGGACAATGCAAGATGAAACAAAATTTCAAGAATAAAAAAAATGCCCTCATAACAGCTCCGGTATTAACCTTACCGGACACAAATAAAGAATTTCAGCTGTTTGTGGATGTAAGCGGACAAACAGCACAGGGAGTCCTGACCCAGGAATGGGCAGGGAAAAGAAAGCCTGTAGGATTTTTGTCAAAAATCCTAGACCCAGTCAGTCGAGGCTGGCCTACTTGCCTACAAGCAATTGTGGCAGTAGCCTTACTGATTAGTGAAGCCAAAAAGGTAACTTTTGGAGCCCCTGTGACAGTATTTACCCCACATGATGTAAGAAATATCTTACAACAAAAAGCAGAAAAATGGTTAACTGATTCCAGGCTTCTGAAGTATGAAGCCATGTTAATCAGCTCACCAGACTTGGAACTGAAAACAACTGCTGCACAGAATCCAGCACAATTTCTGTTTGGGGAACCCACAGGAGAGTTACTTCATAATTGCATTGAGACAGTAGAACTGCAAACGAAGGTAAGGCCTGATCTAGAGGATCAGGAATTGGAAAGAGGAGAAAAATAGTTCATTGATGACTCCTCAAGAATGGTAGAGGGGAAACGAAAATTAAGTTATGCTATTATAGATGGCATAACGGGACAAATTGTAGAATCAGGCCCTCTGAAAGCAAACTGGTCGGCTCAGGCCTGCGAGCTGTTTGCTCTCTTAAGAGCACTTCAGGGCCTGAAAGGGAGAAGGGGGACCATTTTCACAGACTCAAGGTATGGATTTGGAGTAGTGCATACCTTTGGAAAAATATGGGAAGAGAGGGGGTTGATCAACACAAAAGGAAAAGATTTAATACATGAAGAAATAATCAGGCAAATTCTAGAAGCAGTCAGAGAGCCAAAAGAAATATCAGTTGTTCATGTAAGGGGACACCAAACGGGGTGGCAGTTCCATACAAGGGGAAACAATTTAGCGGACAAAGAAACTAAACAAGCTGCTTTGTTGATGGTAAGTATTCCTGAGATAACTCCGGGAAAACCACCAGAAGTCTCCTTGCTTCCGTCCGAGAAGGAGCTGGAAGATTTCAAGAAGGTAGGAGGTTACCTTAAAGAGGAGAAATGGTGGTTACCTGACGGGAGGGAGCTAGTCCCAAAGGGGGTAGCAAAGGGAATACTTAAAAGACTACACGAACAAACACATTGGAGAACCAGGGCATTGGCTGAACAATTTTTGAAATTTTTCGGGTGTAAAGGAATTTTCGAGCTTGCAAAACAAGAGGTGCAAGGCTGTGTGATATGCCAGAAAGTAAATCGATCAAATTTTAAACAATCAAATTGGGGAGGTCGGCCACTCTCGTACCGACCGTTTGAAAGAAGTCAAGTAGACTTCACAGAATTGCCAAAAATTGGTAGGAATAAATTTTTATTAGTGATAGTGGATAAGCTGACACATTAGGTGGAAGCTTTTCCCAGAACAAAAGCAACGGCTCAAACAGTATCTAAGATTCTACTTGAAGAAATAATTCCAAGATATGGGATCGTAGACCATATCGACTCTGATCAAGGCACTCATTTCACTTCAAAAATTATTAAACAATTATCAGAAGCATTAGGAATAAGGTGTCAATATCACACTCCCTGGCATCCTCAAAGCTCGGGACAGGTGGAAAGAATGAATCAGACTCTAAAATCACAACTATCAAAATTAATTATTGAAACAAAATGCCCTGGACCAAATGTCTCCCCTTGGCACTGCTGAATATCAGAACGATGCCACATTCTGAAACAGGCTTGTCCCCGTTCGAGATGCTATATGGAATGCCATATAAGCACAGGGTGCCAGTGGCACATCCCCGAATGGAGGATGTGCAACTGCAACCATATCTCATTTCTATAAATAAAAACTTACAAGAACTAAAGAAGAGAGGATTGATTCCTCAGAGCACCCCTCTCGGATTCCCTATCCACAAAATTCAACCAGGAGATCGGGTCCTGATCAAAACGTGGAGAGAGATCCCCCTGAGCCCTCATTGGGAAGGCCCGTTCCTCGTCCTCCTAACCACAGACACAGCGGTTCGGACGGCTGAGAAAGGCTGGACTCACTCCTCCCGAGTGAAGAAAGTCACAGGTCACAGTTCAACAGAGTGGGAAGTCACTACCCCCCCAAGAGATTTGAAGATCAAACTCCGGCGGCAACGTAAATGAGTGGAGATCGGATAAGTTGTGTCAATTTCAATTGTTATTGCTTTCCTTTCGTTCATTTCAAATGCGCTTTTTGTAAACAAATTTGGGTTGCTCACTGTTTGATGAGACGTAAACCAAGAGGTTTATGTACAAAGTGTTTTGAAAAAGAATTGCAGCAGACAGATCAATTCTTAATACTCGCTACCCGGGCGGGCCTGCTGGAACTTGACTCTCCTGAGTGGTTTCTGTTTTACCGAAACGGTTTAAGGGGTCAGCTTGACTGCAAGGCAGAACCCTTAGTAGTCGAGTGCCGGCAAACAATAAAAGTTCCGTGCAGATTTGACACGGTTAAAGCGTCTCGGTGGGCGATCTTTAAGCGAAGATTTGCCATCAGAACATCAAGGGCCCCTGAAGATAGTCCTTGCTGCCGAGAAGATAGTTTACCCCGCCGTATGCTTATATACGGGCGAAGAGCAAGGCAGAGGGATGAAGTGGTGGGGAATCCTGATGTTCCTGAGCCTAGTCACGTGCTCGACCAAGGGGATAGACCCCGAGGTGCCCCCGGGGATGGAGCCCACTGGGAAGTGTGAGCAGTGTCAAGCTGCCACAAGAACCGAGACACTAACCGTTTGTCCCCCAGAACTGCACCAAGGAATATGCTGGTTAAATGATACCCGATTAAATTTGTGCAAATTAAGGAAGAAAATTTAGTGTCCCAATCCGGGAGCAAGTATTACAGAAAATCAAATTCGGAACTGGGAGGAACAAAAAGATCAAATTAATCACCTCCGACCAAAAAGAGAACTAAAGGGGGTTCCCTCAATCTCAGTCTGCGGGCAGTGTAATAAAGCTGTCTGGATTGGGGGAAGGAGACAATCCATTTTTGTAGCATATCATCGAGTTAACCCTATTTGTTACAATAAAGCAACTGTAAAGCCGTGTTCCGTGGGGGGGAAAATGTACTGGGAGGGAAGAAACTTAAAACATGAAACTAAAGTGCCATTGAATAATAATCCTATAATCCTAATTTGAGACCAGGCACATGTTAGCACAAGAAAATAAAGAAAGTACGGAGGAATACTAGTATTCCTCTCCAAATAATAATAGAATACGAATTTTTAATGAAATAAATTATTAAAGTGAGGGACTGTAATAAATTATGTGTAAATAAAAATTCGTAAAGATATATAAATAAGATGTATATGTTAAAATAATAAAAACCAAAGATGTGTATGTCAAAAGAAAGAAACCTTCCTCCCAAACCTGGCTGGGAGCTCTTCTACGAAAGAAAGAAGATTGTAGCCAACACCCAGATAAGAAACATTAACTCGGAAAATAGACAGGATGGGAGCCATCAAGGATAACAAAAGGACTAGCTCGGAAGAGGAACCCAACTCCGGACCTGACCAACGTCTCTGCAGACCTCGGTTGTGAAACAATCAAAGTCGACAAAGACGAACCCCAGAAAAGTATCCGCTGCTAGTCCTGAATCGCCCACCTGTCAGACCAGTGTTGGAGATACAATCACTGGAAACAAAGGGGGAGACTCCGCCGAGATTTCCATCAGCACCAACCCCGGATCACATCACTTCATCCTTGATAACTCAGAATTAAAATACATACAGAGTCTCTTTGCATATGAGGAGACTCTGTCCGGACACAAGTTAGGTCTATTCTTCCAAGCCAGGAAATCTATTCACCAAACAATCAAGAACACTTGGTGAATGGAGCCTGCTTGGAATTTTAGCCTGAGGACTTAAAAATCCTATAAAACCCCAAGCCTGAGAGCGCTCAGACGTGGATTTGGGAAACCTACACCTCGGGTGTAGGTCCTGTCCACCCAGTGCTGCGCTGATCATTTTTATTGTGGTTTTTCTCTCTGTTTTTTTTTTCTATGTTGTTTATTAATAAATTTCTCTTTGATTTTATCCCAAATTTGCCTTTGCATTTATAACATTAAGTAAAATAGTTTGAGGTTTAAGCTGTAATACTGTGACTTATAGAGTAGGTTAGAGAACTGTAGTAGAGGTGTGCATGAGTACGTGACCTGTCGGCTTAGTGGATAAGAAACAGACGCAGTGCAGCAAAATTAAGTAAAGGTGATAGGTTAATAAGTGAAAACAAGTTTCATGTCAACTGTCTATTGGGCTAAAATATTATATATTGCTGTGCAAAGAGGAAACTCATGTCTACCTTGAGCTATGGCTGACTTGTTGCTCCTCTAAATCTCACTCCTTGAGACTGACATCTTATCTGGCTACTTGAGCAATAAATCATTTCAAAGCAAGGTGGTCCCATCCCTCGTTTTTCATCTCGACAGGGGCACCAATGAAAAGATGCATGATCACGTGAACAGTAGTTTTAGAATGCATAAATAAGCGTGTAATGTAAACAATAAACGGCTTCTGCAAAATCATACTGGTTTGTTGTTCAGAGGTCCTGAGCTCCCGCATGTTGGTGACCTGGCGACATGATGACAGTGCCGTGATATGGAGCAGACCCAGACCCTTTGAACTTGGAGGGGGGTCCTGGGAAGTGAAAAGGCGGGAGGCCCAGCTGGAGACTAACACGGCTGGACTGTATCAGTGGGAGGCAGAGGACAGCTCCACTTGGAGTATGGGAGGGAGGTTCCTGGGAAAAACAAACCTCCGGATAATGCACAGTATGCTGCATCGGTACACCGGAACAGGTGAGTGGCCGGGGCTGGAGAGAATGGGGAAGGCTCTGTGAAAAGAAGAGCAAGCCATGCTAAACATCCTCCAGCATATGCTCTCTAAGAGAGCAATTAAATATGACCCAGTCTTAAACAGTCTTAAAAAGACTGTTAAAATTGGGTCAGGAGAGAGGATTTTTTCCACCCCCATGAGTATTTTCAATATCCTTGAGTGGGAAAGACTGGGAGTAATCCACTGTGATGGCGTGAGTGATGAATTAAAGGAAACTAAGGGACTTAGCATGTCATGGAAGTCGATGCTTGCAGTGCTAAAGCAGTTAAAAGCAAAGAGATAAAAGCACCCGGGTTACCCACGAGATGTCCTGTGGTATCCACTAAAGAGTTAACAATAGCAGTGGGGGGGGGGGGGGGGGGGCGGGCGGAGGGCGAGTCTCCCCTCCTTTCCCGCGGGCATACAAATGCAGAGTGCCGCTATTCAAGTGTAAAAAGTTGATAAGAAATAATTATGCTACAGTCACTAAGCAAGAGTTAAGAGACTTTCTTGTTTGCATGCAGTAGAATTGGCTTGATATGGACCTTGAGTATGCCTTTAGAAAGTTTCTCTGGAACGCTGTAGGAGTTTTTTTTACTTTTGCTGCTTTTTCTGTGCCTTTTGGTAATTAAGAGCTTTAACGGGCAATCTACACAGGCTGTGAACTATGTAATTCCACCTGCGTCACGGAAGTAGTCATCTTCACACCTCACCCCCCCACCCCGGCTGCATTCCTGGCTGCACTGCCCTTAGAGAGAGAAGAGAGTCAGAGAGAAGAAAAAAAGAAGATATCTGATGCTTTTAAATCAACGGTGGACATACAGGGGCAAGATATTGTGATACATAGCATGAATAAATTTGTGCTAAAGTTATAATCTTGTCTGACAAGAATCCTAGCATATTTCCAGGAAAGCTTTCCTGGCGAGATTATAGTGATATGCAGCAAGGCCAACATGAATATTCATCTGCAAGGGGCATATTTCCAAGAAACCTCCATCCAATAAGATTATAACAATATGCACTCATAAATATTCATCTGCAAGAAGTGTATTTCCAAGAAACCCAACGAAATTACAACATATACGTCAAAAACAGCATGAATATTTGTCTGCAAGAAGTATATTCCAAACGACCCCTGAAGAGCCTGAAAACATATAAAAAGCACCTTGGGACAGTTGCAGTTTGTGAAGCATGGTGGGGAAGTGCTGCAGATCCTCCTGTATCACCCAGTGCTGTTTGCCTGGCACAGCGTCAAACTGATTTTTGCTTATGGTTTCGTTTTTATGATTGTAATTTGATTATAGAATAAATTTCTTCTTTTTATTAATCAAATTGGGTAATCGTTTATAATAATATTAACTCTACTTTTGAAGAGAAGCCAGATTTAGATCAGTTTCCACCTGACCCAGGGGGACATGGTGGGGTGTGTGGGGTGTGCGCAGAGAGCAGAGGCACCCCCATGGCGGAGCCATTGCAGAAGAAGCTCCAAGGCCATGCTGGAAAAACACCAGTAATTACAGAAACAGTTGGGCAGAACCATGGTGGCTCAGGCAGCTTCAAAGGGAGACAAAATAGCCAAAAAATCGCTAACTACATGGCATCTAGTTTGAAACTCATTACTGTAATGAAAGGTTGATAAAGAATCTGCAGTGGCTGCTACTGCTACCACCTGGCCCATAGAGGCTCTCTGCTTAACATCGTTTGTTTTTGTTAAATTGTTCCTTTTCCTTCTGTCTGCAAACAATGAGAGACAAAACAATATTGAGAGAAAGAACTATGTTTGTTAAAGTTAACTTTGTGAGCTTTTTTCTGTCTGTTTTTCCCCTCTGTGAGAGTGTGTGGGGGATGGTGAAGGCTGCGCAGGAACTTTGCAGAGATAACAGCAGCAGCAGAGCAGGGCAGTTCAGCCCCCCCTCCCTCTCCAAGAAGCATCGGGATAGCACCCAGTTTGCTAAAAAGTCGTGATTCATTGTTTTCTTAGAATGTCTTTATATACCTTTTTAGAGTTAATTTTGTGTTTTTAAGTAATTATGAGTTCTTGTAGTTTTGCAATTTTACTAGAGAAAATACTGTGATCCCTTAGAAGATTCAAAAAACCCCTCTTTAGAAATGTTTAGCATAAATACTAACAGAATTAAAAAGTTACCTTTCAATAATTAGTTTTAAAAGCTAATGTCAAAATATTGAATGATTTACAGCTACTGATAAAATGACCTTCTCATTAATGTTATCTACAGAAGGTATTCATGGTTTAAAAAATAATTAGCTAGGAAAACTTCACTGTACAAGAAGACAAAGTTAAGCTAACCATATATTACCCATTTGCTTTTTTTTCCCACAATTTCAATAAGGTAACTTCATTGTGAATCCATTTGCTCTAAGAGTAACCAGAAGTAAGGAAGGTTTCTTCTTGCTTTCTCCAGAGGCATCTTCTTCTGGAAGCAACTGCCACTTGTCTCTCCTCTTTTTCTGATGGGGCTGGGTTTTTGAGAACAAAAGGTTTTACCCATTTCTGAGGTATCCATCGGGGGCCTGTAGGGGTGGACACAGATGCGTAACCACGCCCCCAGGTGACAAGTTCATAGGGGCCCTTGGTGTCGCCCTGAAAACTCAGCTTCTGAGCTTGCTGACATACTTTTCTAAAGACTTTCCCAGGACAGTAACTGTAAACATAGATATGTGTACATACTTTCTGATACACGTCTTTTGATGGACATCTCTCACGGCCAGTACAGTTGGGAAAGTGTTATCCTGACCATCCAATCCCTGGCCGTGGTCAGAAACCTCTAAATTCTGGGGGAAGAAATAAAGTGCTCTCTTCCTTTCACCACACCTTGAGATGCGTTCGTGTGATCTATTCATCTTCAGAAGCAACACTTGGTTTGCCAGGTTTCAGGGTCCCTGATCAAGACTCGCTGATGCTGTGACAACTTAAATTGATCACCACTGTTAAAATGCCGAGCCAATTGAGGACTCATGTTTTCAAATGAACAGTTCAGGAAACTGATGGTAAACATAGCTTTGCAAAGTTTTGCTGTGGAGACATCCACACTGTCCCCCTGCCCTGCCTGGCTAGGACTTGTTTGAGCGTCTGGTGTGTACGCTCAATCACAGCTTGACCTGTGGGGGAGAGGAGGATGCCAATTTTATGTTCCACTCCCCACTGCTGGATGAATTCTAGGAACTCCTTGGATTTATACGCTGGGCCATTATCTGTTTTAATTTCCTTAGGGATTCCCAGGACTGAAAAAGCCTGTACTAAGTGTTGCTTGGCATGTACAAATTTTTATCCTGAATGAGCAGAGGTGTACACTGCTCCTGAGTATGTATCAATGCTCACATGTACATACTTAAGGTGACCACAACTGGGAATGTGAGTGATATCTGTTTGTCACACCTCACAGCTTCCAAGGCCTCGGGGATTAACCCCGATGCCTAATGATGGCACTGCCTGGAGCTAACAATAGGGACAGGTAGCCACAATGGCTTTAGCCTGATCCTGTATCAGCTGGAACTGCCGTATCAGTCCTGGCACATTTTGATGGTATTGCTGGTGGCTCATCTTAGCCTGTTGGAATACATCTGGGAGAATTACCTTTTCGGCTGGGGCAGCAAGGGAATCAGCCTCCTGGTTTCCCTCAGTGATTTCACCTGGTAAATTGGTATGAGACCTCACATGCATCACATAGAAAGGATGCTCTCGAGTTGAATCCAAATAAATCAGTTTTGAGAGCAGTCTAAAGAGATGCTCGTTCTCAATGTCCTTGAGAACTGCCTGCTCTGCTCTGGAGACTACCCCTGCAACGTAGGCTGAGTCAGTAACCAAATTTATCATTTCTGAAAACTTCTCAAAGGCTCTCACGGCTGCAGCCAGTTCAGCTATCTGGGGTGACCCTTCCACAAACTCAACATCAGCTTCCCAGTGCTGAGTCTGAGGATTTCTCCAAGTCATCACCGACTTATGGGAGGTCCCAGATGCATCAGTGAAAACTGTAAGAGCTTTGAGTGGCTTTCGGCTCCTTTTCTCACAAGGAATGAGGTGGAATTCCTCATGAAACAATTTGTGCAATGGTGCATGGACTGATATTTGCCCACTGTAGCTGTCCAGAGCTAACTGGAGATTGACATTGCTCTGCAGCAGGTGCTCAAACATCTCTTTGGTTAGTTTCTCCAGAGAGTGTTTTCCTTCTCCAGAAAGTCTGATTGGAAGGTGAATACACATGAAGTCACAACCAGCCCGTTCCTGCAGCCTCACCCTGACCTTTTGGATCAGCTGAGCCATCAGCTCTTGTAGCTTGGTGATGGTTTTGGATCTTTGATGGGAGAGGAAGACTTACTCTATTATTAAGAGTGGATCTCTCTGCCCCTCGGCCCATTGGAATTTCAACCCATGTAGGTGTGGTAATTTCCCTAGGACAATAAATTTGAAAGGCAGCTCAGGCTTGAAGCAATGTGCCTGTCTTTCTGTCAAGGCCTTTTGTGCTTTTTCAATAGTGATTTTTGCTTCTGGAGTCAGCTCCTTGGGAGACAACAACTCTCTCCCCTTTCAATAAATTGAGCAGGGGGCTCAGGTCTTCATTAGTGAGACCTAGCCAGGGTCTGATCCAGTTCAAAGACCCGCACAGTGAATGGAGATCTGCTAGAGTTTTGGGATTGCGAATGATTTCCAATTTCTGCAGAACAACGGTCTGCGCAGTGATCTCCAGGCCCAGGTATTTCTAAGGTGGCATCATTTGAACTTTGTCCTCTTGCAATTGGAATCCGGCAGAGGTTAAAACTTTAACCACTAGGTCAAGTGTGTGTTGCAGTATAGTGTCATTGGGGCAGCACACAAGCACATCATCCATGTAGTATAAGATGATGTCTTCTCTTTTTTCAGTGCGAACAGGGGATAACAGATGTTGGAGTCTGGGATACAGGATGTGTGCCCTTGTTTCTGTTACTTAGTTCTAAGATCCAGAAAAACACTGAATTTCATATAACATGAACTTCATGAGCATGTTTTCATGGTGATACATGAAAACAACTGTTAAAGTTAGTTAGAAAAAGCTAAAAGTGTGTGTAGATTAGAGAGTTTTCTTAAGTCACTGGGTGAAAAAGTTAGTTTAGAGAACAGAAAACAAGATTGAGGATTTAGGGTGTTGTCTCTTGTCCTTCTTCTTTCTTCTTCATGTTCTTCTTCTAGAGGTTTTTGTGTAATAGTAGGTGATTGGATAGAAAATGCCGCAGAATAGAACAGAGGTGATTGGTCATGGGGTCATTAAGAAAAATAATATATGTGTCTATTGTTCATTGGGTAGAAATAAGTTTAAAGATAAAAGAGCGGCATTGTTTGGGGCCATTTTGTGCTATCAAACACAAAGAGAGCCACAAGGCCTTGTTGTACCATCAGAAGAAAGTATTGTACCAGATTGCAAAGAATTAAGCTTGTGCAGTTAGTCTGGAGAGACCTGCCAAGTTTTGTGATGACCTTCTAATAAACACAAGAAACAAAATTCTAACGAGCTCAAGAGTTTTCTTCAAAACATAAGAACTAAGATAAGCAGAGCTCCCCATGAGGGAGGATCCCAAAAGAATTCAGTCCAAAAGAGACTGAGAAATCCAAGAAGAGAAAGAAAAATACAGAAGACGTACAGCAGAATCAGAGAAAGGGAAAAATGATTTTTTAGAGAAAAGTTACAAATGGTGCCATGTGTAAGTGGCAGAGATAGCTCACAAAAGCTTTGAAGCTTCACAGCAACCAGTTCCTGAAAGAAATCCGTCTGGAGAAAAAAATCTGCTATCAAATTCCAGAGTTCCAAGGGCCCGGGACTTGGGGAACATCGGATTCTGCTGGTCAGTAATCTGAAGATAGCCAACACGTCTGATAAACTGTATCAAGTCGAGATAATGGGATTGAGTATTTCTAAAGAGGAATTGTTTGAACCCAGGATATGGGGGCAAAGATAAATATGAGGTTTAAAGAGTTAGGAACCCCAGAAATATGGGGGGATGAACTGCCCTTTCTGAATGTGAGGGAAACCCAGAAACTTCCCCAGTGGTGTGGTCACCCCTGTCCCCGTCCCTTCAGAGAACATGGGGGAGGAGGGAGGAATGCGAGGGAAAGCTAAACACCGGGAAGCTTGCGTTACTTGAGAAAGCAGAGTGAGCAATTTGTTACATTGTTGGAGGTTAAAAAATTGCATGGAGAGAAATGATGGAGTGTGTGCAGTGTTTTTGGAATCTTTATATTTTGAGCAAATAGCGGGGGGGGGGAGGGTGTGGAGAAAAATGCTAGAAATGCTGGAAAAGGTCCACACTGTTTCTGAAACCACGCCTTTAGAACAGCCCCCTACCCTGCACCCTCCATGCACGTCAGAGGAGCCAGAGCGAGGGAGGGAGCTTACCCTGCCCTCTGACGAATTTAATAACACAGAGATGATGTTAGAAAAGGCTGGTGAAGGTGTGTCCGCCTGTTATAGATACATTTTATATTGTTGGCTTTTCGCAAATATTAAAATGAATGTTATGTGTATAAGAATGAGAAATTTTGTTGTATTAATATAGTTTTTTTTATTTCTGTTATTGATGAAATTTAGAAATAGTAGTATAATACATATATGTTAGGTTATGGCATAGTATTAAAATAAAAACTGCCTTTGTTTGTATAACCCAAAAACTTAGAAAAAAAAAATAGCTAGAGACTCCTGCATTTGTAAACTATCTTATCCAGATGAAGACAGCAGTGACCAGAGCTCTGGGGGAGGAATTTATTGCATTTCTGGTATCAGAGTATGTAAATCTCAATGGCGCCAAGAGGATTGATCTATTGGGAAGGGGGCAAGAGAAAACTAAACAGAAGAACACCAAAGATCCTAAGAAGAATGTATGAATATGTATGAGAATTTATGGATATGTAGTAGGGTTCTGTTTTTAAGGGACAATCCTTTGTTAGTAAGGTGTGCTCTCTTGGCTGAATACAGAGACACCCGGCCGTATCTGTATACTTTATTTTTTTCTCCTAATTGTTTTTTTATTAAAATTTTAAATTTTATAAAAATTATGTGAACCTCGTTTTTCACACACCCAAGAGGGGGACACGGGGGTATTCGCTCAGGCGACCCCAAAAATACCCGCCCAGTAGGCGGAATCAGAGGCTGCCAAAGAGGAGGAGCCACAAGAAGCAGCGGGATACGGGATCCCCGAGCATAGGGGGGAGAAATTAAGAGCAATACAAAAGCGCCGCTTTAAACAGGCAGTAAAAGAAAAGGGGCTGGCCAAAGTTACAGAGGCACGCCCCGCAGGGAGACCAGTGTCGCGATCCATGACAAGGGGGACCCGGCCCTCTGGGGGGGAGATTGGCGGGGCCCCCTGTCAAGCCACGCATGCGCGTTTCGGCACTGAAGCCGAGCCGGCACAGTTCGGGAAGTTGGACCAGGAGTGCGACAAAAAGTTGCAATTTTCATTTAGGGTCCGGTTCCTGGCACAAGCGGCAGTCGTCCAAAAAGGGATTTATCTCCTGAAAAGGAGTTTCTCCTTAAATATAAGTTTTTAGAGTTTTTTCCCAGATTCAAAACCAGCCCGGCGCTGAGGGTGTGGACGGGGCTGGCATCACACACACACGGTAGCACACAGTTGCCAGAAATGTTGTCGCCATGGCAACCACCAGTGAAACAAGTAACAGCAACTTCCGCAAAAGAACCAAAAGCAAGCAACAGAAGAAAAAGAAAAAGAATAAGAGAGACAACAGAAAGCTGGACATCTCGGAGAGGAAAAAAAAAAAAAAAGTAGTTTTAATTGAGCAATTCAAAAATTAGAAGCTTTGTAAATTGTATCTGCAAATTATTGTAGTCAAGGTTGAGTTTTAAAAAGAAGTCCCTATTGAAAGAAATGCCTTCAAAAATAGATCAAAAAGTTTATAGATATTTTATAGTGAAAATATATATATAGATATTGTATTTCTAATGATATCTGCTGTTTCTGTTTTTACAAATAACATGGAAAATGATTATAATTATGCATCCCAAGAAATTTAAAAGATTTGTTCTGTTTCAGTATTCCAAATACATGAAGGTTTTGAAAATGTTATCTTCTCTATACATCTACTGATAATGTAATATTGTATGATATAGAGTGATCATCAAGTATTATTACTGTAGTTACAGTCAATTTCTAAAAAATGCATTTCTTTAAAATTGAATTGAAAGATCATATGATTAACCCTACAGAAAAAGGGTCATTGAATGTCATTGAATGACAGGTTTCTTTCACTTTCAACCTTTCCTTTAATTTGAATAAGTGTATTGTGGATTTAGTTCAATACAGCTTCAGTAATCTCAAAGTTACATTAACCATATATTACCCATTTGCTTTTTTTTTTTACAATTTTAATAAGGAAATTTTAATGTGAATCCTTTTATTATAAAAAACACATATAACAGCATATATACCAATTTGGATTTTAGATTTTAGTTAAAAAGTTAGACTTAATGTTTCTGAAAAGTACTACAAAAGCTGAATGGCAACTTGCCAAATCTGTGGTGTTGTATTTTTTTTCGCTAGTATGACTACACTTTAAAAAATCCTAATCAATTTACGCATATACTAGGCAAATTCCTGTTATGAATGAGTAGTTTTAGTAACATCTGCAGTTATTGTGAGTTATTCTCAAAGCCAGATAACATGGAATTGTGATATATTTGTTGCATCCTTATAATCTCTATAGTGAATTTATGTTACTGTTATATTGTGTTCAAAAAGTATATACCAAACTTTTAGTTGCCTTTTTTTATAATAATAAAGATTGAGTTGTGCTTTCATCTGATATAGATTAAATGTTAAAAGAATTAAGCAAAGTCAAGTTTCACTATGTTTAAATTTGAGTGTTTTTAAGTTATAACTTTAATATTTTTTTTAAGTTTTGTTATTTCCTTTTATCATAATTAATTTTTAACAGGTTTAAATATTGTTTAATTTAAATTGTTTCATATTTTATTGAAGACACTTGTTTAAACTGCAAAGTATAGTTGTTTTCCTGGAAAGATGAAGATAACTACTACTGGGACAGCTGTGATAGAACACTGGTGAACACCTGCTTATGGATAGAGTTAAATGCAATTTGTGACACCCTTGATTTCATCGGAAGTTCTATTGTTTGTTGTGATCTCTGCAGTTTTTGTTTTCTATAAGTAACACAAAAGAATAATGATTGTTATTTACTAAAAAAATTAGAAGTATTTTGCCTTATTTCATTTTTAGCCATTAAGACATAAATGTTTTAAAAATATTATCTTGATTTTTTCAGACACTGCTGACATATTCATTGTATAATGTAAATTTATGGATTTCTATGATGAGCATTATCTATAAAGTGTCATTGTTGTATTTGCAGCCAGCTTTTTTATATATTTTAACATATCTTTGTGTAATTATCTTTTAGATACGTGTCATTTGAGATTTTTTTTTTGTTTTGTTTTCTAACTACAGATGCATTTTGGTAAACAAGTTATATAGCTGTTCCTATACAGATTTTTTTTTTGTTGTTTTTTACTCTTTACCTTGTTTAAGAAGGCTTGCTTTTGCCTAATCCAGTGTAGCTTTATTATTTTTTATTTTTTTAATGTTTCCAGGACTTTAAGAAAATGTATCATTGTTGAAAGTTAGGTGTTAGAAAAGAAACTTCAGATTAAACTAACTGCTAAATGGTTTAATTCGTCAATTACCTAAGACATCTGATCATTTGTTTTATACAAATGCCTTTTTAAAGTTTGCTGTGCTTTAAGCATCTCATAACTACTATTTTTAAAAAACCTTGTTTTGAAAATGACTTAAGAGACATCTTTCCAGTTTAAAGCCTAAGGTCCTGGCCAAGCCTTGACTTTACTTGAATGGAGAATTTACCAGTAAACCCAGAAGTTTTCTGCATCAAAAGAATATTCAGGTCGATTTGACTAGGCAATTAGTGAATTAATATAGCAGCTGGATTTTTACAGTGAGCTTGGAAAATTGTGATCTGGACATGATTTTCCAATCTTTCATTGATTTATCAGCTGTGGCAGACTCTGGGATGAGAGTATATATTTAGTACATTCAGTAATTCATATTACAGATGATTTAGAGAAGTTTAATATCACATAATATTAATTATGCATCTTCTTAAAAAGTTTTTGATTGCTATAAATGTGTTATTTCCTATATGTATACATGTGCAAGTCTATTACTTTGATGGTTTTTCATTGTCATAAAAAGAAAACAGATATTTTACCTTTGTTTACAAGAGAGGGGAAGGAAACAGAGGTTGCAGTTCAGAAGCATGGAAACACTATGTATTTATTTTGGATTTTGGAAAAAGCATAAAGATCTTATATCTATTGCAAATAATTCCTGAACAGTCCTTTTTAAACAAGTCTTCTACAAAATCAATTCCATCAATTATCAGGTATTGTTCTAACAGTACTCAAGCAAAGTTGAGAGAGAATTCTTTGGTTCTAGTCAAAGGTTCAGAAGCAGGACATCTGTCAATTAAAAATCCATTTCAACTAATAATTTGGAAGAAAGTGTATGCTTGTATATTCACAGGTTCAAAGCAGAAGTAACTTCCTAGTGAAGAACGTGGAGACTTATCAGCTGCAGAGACAAGCAGACAGCCCAAAGAGCAGAAGAGTGAGCACGCAGATGTGAACTGTATCAAGACCACAGTTGACAGCTGAACATCTTGGATCCCACATGCAAGAGCAATGAACTTTGGGTTTCATGTGAAAGAGTGGGAAAACTGATATTGTAAAGCCTCATTTGCTAAAACATGGTGCGAACTGTGTCAAGATTCAGAATCTTGCATGAGAAATAAAGTCCTTAAATATGAAGGTGAATCAGGTATCACCCTTGAGCTGTATCATTTTGTTGATCACTTTCTGATGCAATTTCATTTGCATCACTTCTTTTTAAAAAAAAAAAAAAATATTTGAAATTTTCAATGACGCCACATACCACTGGCAGATGAAGGGACTCGCTTTCATTCCGAGGCAAAACTCTCCAGTGGTATCACTTCATTGCGGCTTCCCAGTTGACCGTGGGAATGGAAAAAGCAAACCGTGGTGCATCTTCTGGCTGCGGGGGAATTTGGAAAAAACAGTCCTTAATGTCTAGCACAGCCAATTGCCAATTTTGTGGGAACATTGTCGGGGAGGGCATTCCTGGTTGGAGAGACCCCATGTCCTCAATTACTTTGTTTATTTCTCTCAAATCTTGAAGGAGACGCCACTTATCTTTCCCTGGCTTCTTTATCACAAACACCAGGGAATTCCAAGGGCTGGTTGTTTCTATTATGTGTCCCTTGGCCAATTCTTCTTCCACCAATTTTTCTAGTGCTCCCAGTTTCTGTTTGCTGAGAGGCCACTGGTTCACCCAAATTGGATTATTATCTAGGCAAGATAGCTTTTGTCCAGACACTCTACAGTGGCCTCTTCTAAAAATCCTTGGGGGTCTCAGGAATGGTTAGTTTGACTCCCCACTGGGACATGGTGTCTCTCCCCCACAGGGGACACTTATAATCAGTGACAAACAGACAGACACAAGCTAAACTTCCATCCAGGCCCTCGATCTGAACAATAGCTTTAGAGATTTTTGCCAGTTTCACCCCTTCGATACCCTGTATTTTGCCAGCCACGGGTTGCAGTTCCCAATGTGAAGGCCACACCCTTTCAGGTATGATAGTCACATCTGCCCCAGTGTCAATTAACCCTTCTACATGGAGATGTTCTGATCCATGTGTCAGGTTGCACCCCATAATGGGTTTGGCCTCACCCACCACTTCTGCCCAGTATACCCCACGTGCTTTGTCATCTACTGGGACTTCTGTTGGAACAGGGATCACCTGGGCTATTATCTGCCCTTTGGCTACATAGAAGGGTGGTTGAGGACATCTTGCCAAGAGAGTGAGTTGTGTTAGGTCTCCCTTAATTGTCATGGGAGCTACCTCAATCTCTATCGGTGTGTGTGCTGTGTCTCCAATAACAAAATACCTACTATCCAGTCCTGCCAGGTCTTGTGAATTGTCCTGCAAGTCCACTCCAATGACAGTCCAACGATTAGATCTGAAACAAAAAGCTTTAGCAGTTACAAGTCTGAATCGCTTTTTGTGGTTGCCAGATCTTATTAGGCACAATTATGTTTCTGCAGTCCTCCACCCCACCCCTTTTCCTCCTTTTTTATTAAAATAGAGTCTTTTTTTTGTTTCAGGTCTGTCACTTTTGTGTCTTGGCAGTTCTTTTCTAGTATTTTTGTTGAATGGCTACAGTTTCTTTCTGGTGTTTCCCTTGTTGCTGGTTTTGAGGACAAGTCTTTGCGAAATGTCCTGGCTGCTTGCACTGGAAGCAGATGATGTGCTGCAGCTGTTCTGGTGACACCTGTGGCCTGTTCATTCCTGGTGTTGCTGCTGCCACAGTCCTTGGGTTTGTCGGTCCTGGCTTCTTGTCGTGTACACTGTACAGATCTGCTTTCTTGGCACAGGCCTCAATCATGTCTGCTATGGTGGGTGGAGGATTAATAGGTAGACTCAGAATCACTCTGCGACAGGCTTCGTTTGCATTCCTTTGGGCCATTTTTTTAATTAGTTCTGTCTGGGCCATGGGTTCTTTTACTTGTCTTTGTATCTGCAGTCTAAGTCGGTCCACAAACTGCAAAAAACTTTCTGATGGAAGTTGTTTAATATTAACATAGCTAACTTTTGTTTCAACTGTTGTTAATCGATTAAAATTTTTTTCAGCTACATCACAAATTTTATCTGCAATAAACTTTGTTAATACTCTCACTTGATCTGCAGGATTAGTCCAAATTCCTTCTCCACACAAATGTTCTAAAGTGATTTCATTGTTCTCTGTATCATGTGCATTTTGATTACATTGCTTGAGTTCAGCTAGGAGTTTTGTTAAAGATTTTTTCCATTAGCTTTCCCAAAAATAATATTCAGAGGGAGTTAGCAGACACCAAAATAAATCTTTAATATCTGCAGGAATTAAATCCTGTGATTTCAATGTAGTTCTTATTCCCCTCAAGACCTCACTATCACGACCAAAATAATTCTTTATTTTAAAAATATTTTTGATTACTTGGTAATTGAAATGTTGATGTTGTAATCGCATTGCTCCTCTGCTGCTATTGTATACTACAGGAGCAGCTGTTAGCATAACTTCATCTTCTCCAGGGCTGGTATTCCCTGGGTTTTCCTGCCTGCAACCCCCCATGCCAGGCTCTAGGGGCCCCATTCCCTCACCAGGCCTGGGGAGAGACCCAGCTCCTCTCCTGCAGGAGCTGGGCAAGGGCCTGCACCTCCCCATGCCGGGCCCTGAGGGCCCACACCCCCCCACACTAAGCCCTGGGGGCTCCGTTCCCTCACCGGACATGTGGAGAGACCCAGCCCCACCCCCGCAGGGGCTGGGTGAGAGCCCCCACCTCCCCCCCCGGGGTGCAGGGCTGGGACACCCCTCCCTCTGCCCCTCTGCAGGAGCAAAGGGTGTAACTCTCTCTCTCCCCACCCCTTCTCCCTGGGAGATGGGGCGGAAGGATAAGGGATAGGGTTACAGCCTCGGGAGGCAGGGTCATAGGGTGGGGCCAAGCAGGCCTGGGGGGTGGTGCAGGGTGGAGGAATGTTGGGGAACAAAGGGATTGTGATAAAGGTTGTGAGCAGGAAACAGTGGGTGGAAGGGGTTATGGGTAGGAGAAAGGGGATACACAGGGGGGTTCACCATGTGGCCAGGTAACATGTAGCTGGTGCCATCTTGGCTCTCAGCCACATGGGAATAGGAGGGTTCATTTTCTTTAACACTGGGAAAAGAAGGGTATAGAGAGGGAGTTCTGATGGCTTGTGAACCACCAGAACTGGGTGGCTGAGAGAGACACATGGGACTAGAACTTGTATTGTTTGTCCCAGGTACCTCTTTCAGTGGAGGAGCAGAGGTTTTGGGAGAAAGGTTAGGGGAATTAGGTGGAGACTGCAGTGCCTGTTTGTCTTTCATTTTTATTGCTCTGTTAACCAATTCTTTTTGAATTAAAAGAAAAACCGGGAGGAATTTCAAAGCCGATTTGTCTCCTCCTTCTATTTTTAAGGTTAATAAATTTCCAATTTCATCCCAGGCAGTTACTGAGTCTAATTGCAACAAGTCGATCTGTTCACTTTGCTGAGTCAAATATGATACAAACTGTTTTAACTTATTTTTTGAAATTTTTACATTTGTGGTTTTTAAAAAATCCTGTATTTTTTGTGTATGACTCCTTTTTTGTATGGAGGGCTGTGAACCCATTCTGGAAGTTAAGGCAGCTCTGCACACAATTTGTCTATTTTCCTTACTGCAGAAAGCAAATCTGGCACCACAAGGATTACAATTGAACTCACACTGGCACGGGCAACCGGGAGAATTCCCTCTCCTCCCCTCTCTGCCCGCGACTGGAGGAACCCCGCCACTTTGCATGTGGCCGAGCCCGGGATGGCTGCCGCTTGGAAGGGGTTTCACAGTAGCACAGTCCCCCGGGGTCTGTTTCACTCACCCCACCCCGGCCCAGTGTCAGAGTTATTCTTACCTTGTTCTGTCATTTCTGGCGGTGGAAAGATACCCGTTGCCCTGGAATAGGTCCATTGGTGCCGGAGGATTATCGACTCCTTTTGGAAGCTTTTTTTGCTGTATTTTAAATGGCGTCCAAAAGTCTCCAAAGAACGGCTGGCCCTGGCTATGATAAGCCTTTGAACGTGGGCTTGTTTAGCCCGACGGCTGGGCACCACTCTGTTGCAATCTGCTCCTGGGGGACCCCTCTGTTCTACCCCCCGTGGTGAGAGCCCTGCTCTTCACGGGACACGGGCGGGGGAGAGGTCCTGGAGTAGATACAACATGGACTAAAAGTATCTAGACACAGGAGGCCCAAACTTGCTTGGAATAATCCCGGGTTTATTGTCTGTCGTCCATCCAGGGCAAGAAAGAGAACGAAATGCCCTGGGTCTTATCTCTTATACTAGGGGCCGGGGGTGATCAGGGGACACAGGGAAGTTACAGCCAATGGGACAGGGGAAGGGGAAAAGGTTTTCAGGTAGGGACTAACATTACACAGACTGAGGGTGAGTTTTACCCTTGGGATATACCATGATTTTTAGATGCACTACAACATCTGATCCCCCTGAAGGAACCTCCAAGACAGATGCACAGAGAAAGAATGATAACCAGGCTTAGAGGGGCCCTGCCTTTAGCCAGGTAGAGGCTAAGGAAAACCATGTGTCATGGGGTTACTTTACCTTTAAGAAGGTTAAAGTTGCTGGGGACTGCCTGGAGTCTTTTCTCCTGACCAATTATCGGTCATTGCTGAGAATTGACAGCAGTTTTAGCCATTGAAAAGGGGGATCAACTTGTGAACCCCACCTTAAAGTGTAAAACCAGAGCTCTCTTGCTCTCTTTGTTTTCGGGCTGTGAAAGGTAGCAGAGCTCCGGCCTCTCGCTCTCTGCCCGGCCATGCGGCCGGGCGGGGGCCGGGCTGGGCCTGCCGTGTCTCCTGGCCAGGAGATGAGGCCTGCAGAGGGCTTGCCCCGAGCCCCGGCCAGGCCGGGCCGGTTCCTGGCTTGGCTGCAGGTTTTGCCGTGATGAAATTCACCAGAAACTGCTGAATGAAGAAAGAGAGGGGCTCTGGGCCTGCTGCAAGCAGAGACACCGACCACGCTCTCCAGAGCAGCTATGAAGAACTTTCCATCGCAGACAGCTCCAGCTCCTGTTCAGCAGAGATCACCGAACCATCTACAAAAGCTTGGGCAGGATTTTAACTCTTTCTTATCCAGATGAGACTTGCAGATTAATCTTTTTATCCAGAGAGAGAAAAGGAGAGTGATCAACATGAAAAGAGACTTTATAAACTACCAGTGACAAGAAAGAAAAGAAGCTTCAAGAAAGGTAGAGAATTAAGAAGATGCTTTAATTAAGCTGAAATATCTTTATGTTAAAACTATGGGGATGGACAATGAAGTCCTGAAAAGAACTCCTTTAATTCATGACGGAGTATGGGGAGGAATAGAGTGTTCAAAGTAAAATTTGAGTAAAAAGTAGAGTGATTGTGGTATAGTGAAGTGCTAGAAACAGTAAAGCAAAAATTTGAAGCCTTGGGAAGGCAATGAGAAAAACTGTTTTCTGGTGAAGCTCACAGAAAACAGATGAAGAAAACTTTTGCTTTTAAATAACTCATCCTTAAAAATGGTATCCCTAGACTCATGGCCCATAACACACCTCAGAGTGATGTGAGAATGGGAGGAATGAGCTCTGATAACAGCAGCTCTGGGCAGCTGATATCAGGGAAACGGAAAACTATAGCAAAAATAGTTTTCTTGTGAGAAACTCCATAAATTAACAGAAAGAAACTTCTGTTTCTCTACAGAGACTGGTGAAAAGACTGTAAAAGGAATTGGGACTGTTTAAACCATCAAAGTTCTAAAGTTTTTGTCTCTGTTGTCATGTGAACAAAAGAATGGTGGGCAGTAAGAAATGAAAAGGTTTTTTCTGGAAGTTTATTCTGGTGTTCTTATTATTGTAGTTTGTCAACAAACTTCCTTTATTCCTTTTAAGTTTTATGCCTGTTTTGCTCTTGTTTTAATCCATATCTCACAGCAAGAAATAAGTAATTTTTTTCCCCTTTTGTTAATTACTGGTTTAAAACCACGACACCATGTCATTTGGACTTTGTGGATTTGTTGGCCTGGCACATCAGAACCACAAAAATATGAAGCCTTGGTTGACACTGGTGCACGTGCACATTAATCCCATCAAGACATGTAGGGGCAGAATCTGTTTCTATTGCTGGCGTGACAGGGGGATCGCAGGATTTTACCTTGGTGGAAGCAGACGTGAGCCTGACTGGAAATGAGTGGAAGAAACACCCTGTTGTGACTGGCCCAGAGGCCCCATGCATTTTGGGCATAGACTTCCTCAAAAGCGGGTATTTCAAGGACTCAAAGGGACTCAAGTGGGCATTTGGGATAGCAGCTGTGGAGGCAGAAGCCATCAAGCAATTAAACATCTTGCCTGGACTATCAGAGAACCCATCTACACTAAGATTTTGAACAGGGAAGTACAACAAGTACCAATTGTCACCTCTACAGTGCACTGCCAGCAGTATCGGACAAATTGAGATGATGTGATCCCCATCTACAAGATGATCTGTGAGCTGGAGAGCCAAAGGGTGGTCAACAAAACCCACTCACCCTTCAACAGCCTCATTTGGCCTGTGCACAAATCTGAAGGAGAATGGAGATTGACTGTGAACTATCGTGCCTTGAATGAAATGACTCCACCACTAAGCGCTGCTGTGCTGGACATGTTGGAGATCCAGTACGAGATGGAGTCCAAAGCAGCAAAGTGGTACGCCACTACTTGTCGCTCTATTAGGAATGGTGAGAAGAACGACACAGACTCTCTTGGGAGTTGATCAGGAGAATTTCTCTCAGTTTATTACTTCAGATCTTTTTTATAGACTGATACGTGAAAAGTACAGAAAAGGAACTTATTGGCTAGTAAACTAACACATCACCATCATTGGTCAGTGGGGTACACCACTCCTCAACCTTCTCTTGCAAGAAAACACGGAACAGACAAACAGCACCTGCAAGGCTGTTCTCTATCTCTAAGGATTGTTTTAATTCCTCCTTATGAATTTCCAGGCCACTTTCCCAGTCAAGACTGAGAAAGTTATGTGGCCTGCAATTTCCACAGGCACCGTGCTCTCTGTTTCACAGTTAGCATCCACAATTCCCCCTTTTTGTTTTAAAATAAAAAAGCAGTGTTTGTAATCTCCTGCTGGGCCCTTGCAGGAAAGAGAACAAACACAGCACAAGAGGTCTCCTTCAACAGAGCTTGGAATGGACACAGATTAAGAATGATTTTCTGGCTTATGTTTTTGATGTTTAAGGCTTGCTTTCTTTGCAAGGAATTGATGGTTGACTCTAATACAACTAGTTCAGTGAACTAACACACACAGCACATAAAACATCATTAGTCTGCTCAAAACTGACCGTCTAACTTGTCGACAGGTAAGAATGTTCACTCTCTGCTTGTAGAAGGACCATCTGAATGATGATCGGTATCTTGATCATCATCTGAGGGTCGCCTGTTGGCTGCCTTCTGCCCTTGGTGTCGCAGATCAGGGCGAACGCACCTTGTGGGTACCCACCGTACCCCAGCGTCTGTGGAAACGCATGCATACCCACGACCCCAAGTGATGAGCTCACACGGGCCTTGCCACTTGTTAGTGGTTAGGTCTCTCACCCAAACTTTCGCTTGAGGCAGGTGCACCTCGCCTGAGGACTGCAATGAAAGAAAATGATTCAAAATGACAGGGTTATCAGAATTCTTTTGCACTGTGAGATTATTGTATACAGAGCTTTCTCCAACTGACTGTGTGGAGTTTCTCCAATCATCCCCATTTTTTGTTTTTCTAGAACACGTTTTAGGGTACCATGAGCGCGTTCGACAATAGCCTGCCCAGTTGGAGAATGTGGAATACCGAATATGTGTGAAAATCCCCACAACTGTAAAAATAGTCGTGTCTTCTGTGAGGCGTAGGCAGGACCATTGTCTGTTTTCACAGAAGAAGGTATGCCCAAGACTGCAAATGCAATTTTCCAATGGGCAATAACATCACGACCTTTTTCCCCGGTGTGAGCAGATGCCCACATAGCAGATGAGAAGGTGTCAACAGACACATGCACATACTTAAGTCTACCAAATTCAGCAATGTGAGTAACATCTGTCTGCCAAAGCTGCAGGGCTTTTAACCCTCTGGGGTTCACCCCTGCTGGCAGAGGTGCTGCAAGTCCATGACAGTCAGCGCAAGAACTGACAATGTCACAAGCTTCAGTCGGTGTTAAGTGAAACTGTTTTTGCAAAGTATGTGCACTTTGGTGGAAAAAATCATGTGATGCCTTAGCTTGCGCAATTTTGTCAGGCTGAGGTGCTACCTAAGCAGGGTTAGCTAACCTATCAGCCCTGGCATTACCTTCTGCTATGAAACCTGGTAGATTGGTATGACTCCGAATATGCAGGATGTAATATGGGTGAACTCGAGCTTGGATTACACACCACAAAGACTTCAGCAGCCAAAATAGATGCTCGTTATCAACTTCTTTCAGGAGCACACAATCTAAACACTTGGCGAGATCTGCTACATAAGCAGAATCAGTAACTAAATTCAGTGGTACCTGAGAAAACTGCTGGAATGCCATGGTTGCGGCCCTTAGTTCGACTAACTGGGCTGAGCCTTACTCATGGCCTTCCAGCACTTGCCACTCAGACTCATCCTTCCATGTAACAATGGCTTTTCCCGTCCTTCCTGAACCGTCAGTGAAAATGGTGGGTCCTTGCACAGGCACCCGACTACTTTTTTGCCGAAAGGACAATTCAGCTGACCCTGCTAATTGCAACAATTTGTGGCTGGGCAGATGATAAGCAACCTGCCCTGAAAAGTTTTGCAGCACACTCTGTAAGGAGGCACTGTTGGTCAGACTCCATTCAAATTCCTCCCGCTGTATTGGGAGGATAATTTTTCCAGGGTCAGCTGCCATTAACTGCAAACATCGCTGACGGCATTTAATTATCAATTGAACAACCAATTCAAATAATGTGGGGGTCGTCTTTTTCGGTTGATGGGGCAGAAAGACCCATTCCAAAATGTGCAAAGGATCAGACCATTGCTCACTTCATTGGCCAATGATACCTGTAGGATGAGACCCTGGACAAGTAATAAAAACAGTGATATCAATAGATGGATCCACCCGGTAAACCTGCCGAGCAGAAACAGCCTGTTGAACATCCTCCAGCGCTTACTGTGCTTCAGGAGTCAGCTCCCGAGGTGAATTCAGATCAGGGTCCCCCTTCAAAAGATTGAACAATGGGGATAACTGTGCTGTGGTCAGCCCCAAGTAAGGATGCAACCACGTGATGATACCCATCAATTTTTGGGCATCATTCAGAGTCTTGATAGAATCCATGAATTGCACCTCTTGATGGCAAATGGTTCGATCTAAGATTTTGACCCCTAGGTATTTCCAAGGAGTATGGAGGCTAGCTTTGGAGCAAGCTGCAGGCCCCATGGCCTGCCAGCCCTGCCTGAGAAGCTAGCCTGGGAAATTCATGGGAGGATTCAAAACAATCCTCAAAGACAGAAAACAGCCTGCAGGTGCTGTTTGTCTGTCCCCGTGTTTTCCTTGCAGGAGAAGGTCAGGGGGTGGTAAACCCCACTGACCAATGATGGTAATGTAGCACTTTACTAACCAATAAGAGTTTCCTTTCTGTACTTTCCACGAACTAGTCTATATAACATGGCTATGGCAATAAACTAGGGATTCTCTCCTGTTCTGACTCCCTTGAGAGTCCGTGTCGTTCTTCCTGCCGTTCCCAATTAGAACGACATCTGGTGACCCCGCGTGATGATGGACCGACCCTCCGAGGTCTGGTAACCCGACGTGATGTGCAGCCGACCCCCAAAGTCAGAACGTGAAGACATCTGCTAATCCCCTGAGGGTAAGCAGCGAGCGGGAAAAACACCAGCCCTTCCCCCTAGAGGGGAAAGTGGAATTCTCCCGAGCTTTCCAAGAGGAAGCTGGTTTCTAACCAACGGGATAGTGGAGCCTGCCGGAGAGCGGGCTTGGAACGGCCTATCTTGGTGAAGCAGAGCTTGAAATCCCGGGTCCAAGCCGATAGCGTTTGCATAATTGCATTCGCAGAGCCGCCAAGATAAGAAAAGTTTTCATAATGGAGAACTGTGATTTAGCTGATGAGCAACTTGTCAGCTTTGCATGGCAAGACGCCTTGCTGAGCATGGGACTCTGTATTCCTGAAGAAGATATACGTGCTTTGTTCCACTGGGTAAAAGCGCAAGAGTTTGCTATAACTGTGAATGATGTGTTTAACCTTGAGATTTGGTGGTCATTGGGAGACCACCTGTGGACTAAGCTAGCTGCGGGAGATACCAGTGCGTGCAGCTTAGCAGCAACTTGGGGAGTGATTTTTAAGGCACTGAAACAGTGCCAGCCTAAAAACAGTGAAACCGAACTGTGTAGCAGTCCTTCACCCCTGCCCGGACCCTTAAAGAACTTTAGCAGCGGGCAAGAGCAGTCCGTGAGCCGGAGATCTTCCTCTCCAGAAAAATTTGAGTGCCCGCCATCCGCGGAGCTCAGAGCGCAGGTTTTACCAGCAGAAAAACAACAGAAGAGCGAAAATCGCTCGGCTCTGCCTTTACCGCACCCACAAGCGCCGCCATCGCCAGCGCAGCGAGAGCTACCTTTACCTGCGCCCCCCGCGGAGCCTCCGCCGGCCCCTCCAGGACCAGCGCGGCGAGCACTGCTGCCAGCGGCCGCCGTGGAGCCTCCGCCAGTGCCCCGAGTCCCCACAGCGGCAGCAGCAGCGGCGAGAAAAAAATGAGAAAAAAGGTGGAAAAGAAGGAAAAAAAAAGCTAACTCAGGACGCCGCCCGCCGCCACCGGCCGCGGGCCGGGCGGCCAGCCGGGCCCCCTAGCTCCGGTCGACTGCGAAAACCCCATAAAAGCCGAGCCGAAGCCCGGATCTAGAGCCGGGGCCGGGGCCGGGGCCTTGGCGAGCATTCCCCCCCCCACACCCATCCCCAAGAAGCGGCGGAGGAGGGGGAGGGAGCCCAGGCCCCCCTTTCGCTCGCGCGCGCGCTCCCTGTGAGCTCCTTTCTTCTGTGCCGCAGGAAGCTTCGCGAAACCGCGGAACCCGCGCGGACGCCCCTGCACCCCTCTCGCGTGTGCGCCCCGCGCGGAGCGAGCCGCGAGGGTCGGCACGGAGCCGCGGGACCTGCACAACACCCCCGCTGCCCCGCGCTCGCCCGCGCTCCAGCGGGGAAGCGGCGGAGAGGACGGGGAGCGAACTTCGCTCCCCCTCGCGCCTGTCAGCGCGGCCCGCGCGCGCGCGGACCGTGCTACAGGCGCCGGGCCGAGTTCTGCCAGCCTTGTGCTGCCAGGTTCTTCTCCTGCGAACCCGAGCTGCCCCGCGAGACGGTGCCGGGACTCGAGCAGTGCCCCGGCCAGCACGCGTTCCCCCCCCCCGCCTTGCAGGGGGTGAACCGCACCAAAGTCCTGCAATCCCTGCAAAACCCAAATTTGCTCACTTTGTACCACTTTAGTGTTCTTTTAAACTACTATATTGACAAGTTAGACTGTCAGTTTGAACAGACTAACAATGTTTTGTATTAGTTCACTGAGTTAAAGATATTTGACTCAACCGTCAAATCCTTGCAAGGAAAACAATCTTTAAACATCATCATAAACCAAAATTCCAAATTAATATCCATTCCAATATCTAGTAAAAGAAACCACTTGTGCCGTGTTTGTTCTCTCTCCTGCAAGGGCCCAGCAGGATGTTACAAACACTGTACATTTTTTATTTTTTTCCTAAACCGAAAGGGTGAATTATGGAGGCTAGCTTTGGAGCAAGCTGCAGGCCCCATGGCCTGCCAGCCCTGCCTGAGAAGCTAGCCTGGGAAATTCATGGGAGGATTCAAAACAATCCTCAAAGACAGAAAACAGCCTGCAGGTGCTGTTTGTCTGTCCCCGTGTTTTCCTTGCAGGAGAAGGTCAGGGGGTGGTAAACCCCACTGACCAATGATGGTAATGTAGCACTTTACTAACCAATAAGAGTTTCCTTTCTGTACTTTCCACGAACTAGTCTATATAACATGGCTATGGCAATAAACTAGGGATTCTCTCCTGTTCTGACTCCTTTGAGAGTCCGTGTCGTTCTTCTGCCGTTCCTAATTAGAACGACAAAGGAGGATGCTGCTGAACCTTCTCCGGTGCTACTTGCAAGCCATAAGAATGCAGAGCTCCAAACAGTTGGGGCTGTATCCTCAGCAGTTTGTCCTGGGTGGATGCTGCCACCAGGATGTCATCCATATAATGATAACAATAAGCTTCAGGGAACTGCTCACGGACTCCAGATAAGGCCTGAGCCACATACCACTGACAAATAGTCGGGTTGTTCTTGCAGCCCTGTGGCAAAACTTTCCATTGATACCTCTGCACGGGCTCAGCATTGTTGATTGTAGGTACTGTGAAAGCAAACTTGCATTTGTCATCAGGATGCAAAGGAATAGTAAAAAAACAATCCTTTAAATCAAGGATCAGAATTTTCCACCCCATAGGAAGCATGGTAGGTGATGGCATGCCAGGCTGCAGTGCCCCCATGCTTTCCATGACTGCATTGATCTTGCGGAGATCCTGCAACAATCTTCACTTCCCAGATTTCTTCCTGACCACAAAAACCGTAAAGGCAGCATGGAAAGCTGTGTGCCCTTTGCCACAGTGGCCCCCATCAAAAATGTGTCCCAATCTGCACCCCCCATGCTGCCAAAACATCCCGCCCCCAGAGGTTAAGTGGAGCTGCAGTGACATAAGGCCGGACCGTAGCTGTTTGCCCTTCTGGGTTTTTGATCAGCACGGGCCGCTGGCTCACAAATGTCTGCGCGGTACCTCCCAGTCCCTCAATGACTGAACCCACAGAAGTCAAGGGCCAGGACGGAGGCCACGCAGAGAAGGAGACGATCGTCACATCTGCCCCGGTGTTGATGAGACCTCGAAGCTGAATTTGAGGCGGGCTGGCAGTTGGCAGACTCAGGGTACACGTCATTTGAGGCCGCTGAGTGGATACATGTGGGTGCGAAGGAGCCCGCCGAGCCTGAGATCCTCGCTCTGCCCTAGAGACAAGATACTTCTCTGTAAGAGAGACACAATGTGTCGCTCCCAGGGGTCTTTGAGTCAGATATGTTAAACTGTTGTGCTTCATTGGTGTTCCCCCCTGCTGTCCCACCCCGATACAGGTATCTCGGGGGTATCTTCCCCCCGCCCCTCTCCCCTCCTATAAATATCCTGGGTTTTCCCCTGTTCGAGAGATTCGCTGTTGCCAGCACCCTTCACCGAAGCTCTGCCTGAATAAAGTTTTATGCTTAGCGGAACGCTGGACCAGCTTTCTCGTCTCTGCTTCCCATGTCACCTGCCTGCCGCCGCTGAGCTGAGCTGAAATCACTCGACTGCTGCTGAGCTGAGCTAAAATCACTCGCCTGCCCGAAGTCGCTCACGAGCACTTCGGCCCAGCCCTTCTCAGGGCTGTTTCTCTAGAGAAGTCGCGGTGCTCCGGGCTTTCCATCGCCACGGCAACTGGCATCCCAAGCGTAGGGCATTCAAAGGAGCTCTGAAGAAGCGTCCGCCCGCAGCTTTAACTGCGAGGCTAGCCACCGCTCGAGCCGCCACCCCTCGAAGAAGCTTGCTTGCGTTTTAGCAAGAAGCGATCCAAGAGACTGCGACTGGGACCCTCGTCTGACCATCTGGGGCAAGGAAAAGCCCCGGAGGACAGGCTGCCAGGTGACCACCTACGCAGCAGCTTTTTTTTCGCCCACTGGCATCTGCCAAAGAGAAATTCTAAGTCGATCCCGTGAAGGGTCTTTTCGGGCTTTTTTCTTTTTCTTTCTTTGCTGTTTTACTGCTGGGTGGGGAGTGAAAAAGGATGGGAAATGAGCCCTCTATATTGAGGCTGACCCCACCTGAGAGGGACCTTTATATCCAAGTTGTAACTACCCTAAAAGTGGGAAATTTTAAGTTTTCTAAAGAGGATTTAAAAAGATTTATTCATTGGGTTTTTAAACATTTTAAGATTAATTCGGATTCTGCTAGATCGGGAATTTTTTGGGATAATGTGGAAAAAAAGTTATATACAGTTCAAGCTAAAGGGGATTTTTCTGTTGCAAAGTTTTTTCCTGTGTTTCAAAATATTATTTTCTCATTGGAAAAAGAGGGGATAAAAGAAGAGGGAGTTTTGGGTCCCCAGTTAAACCCCCCAACCCCGTCAACCTCTCCAAGTGTCCCCGAACCCTCTTCCCTATCTGACAGCCAGTCGGCGGGTGGACATTGCCCCTGGGCACAGGGCTGCTGCCGTCTCCCTGACACCCTCCTACCGTCTCTCTACCCGTACCAGGGTGGCAATGGCCATGCCGCTCTGGGTCTTTCCTCTAACCTCTCTCCCATGACCTCACACCCGGTTGTGTCCCCCCCAGTTCCTAGCGTTAGCACAGATGGCGCCGGCAGTGTGGCCAGTCCTGTCATTTTGTCCCACTCACACCCCAGTTTTCCCACCCTCGATGCCCAAAATGGACACTTTCCCGCCTCTACCCCTTCTCTTCCTGCCACGTCCTGTTCCTCCTCCCCCCTCATTGCGTCGTTGGGTGTAACCACGTCGGGCCCCGCCCCATCCATCGGGAAACCCCTCCCTGTCGCGGACCCCGGTCCTGTCCCTTTATGCCGGGGCCCACCCCCAGCGGCGCGCCCGCTCCAGGGTCCCCGTGCCCTAGAGGCCAGGACGGCTCCGGCTGGAGCAGGGCCATCTTGCCTTCCCAACGCAGCCACAAAAGGGCCAGCTCTAGACACCCGAGCCAGACCCTCTCTGCCAGGAAGCGCCCCCCCATCTCCACTAGGAGATGAGAGCAGTGAATCTTCTTATTCAGATTCTGTGTATGAAGACCACTGGGCTGAGGTGCAGAGGGAAGCCACATGGGCGGGGAACTCAGCTCTGTCCCAGAAAATACTTGCCTTTCCTGTAATAATGAGGAGAGACAGGGCAGGGGCACAGGTTGCTGCATGGGAGTCCCTTCACTATAGGGAACTGCAAGAACTTTGCAAAGCTGCAGAGGAACATGGCAGGGGTTCACATTTTTTTAAGCACTTGCTAGAAGCCTCCTTGTCTGCCCACGTCATGGTCCCGCATGACATCAAAAATATTATGAACTGCCTTCTCTCCCCAGCAGAGTACATGTTGTGGGAGAGGCAGTGGAAGAAACATTTAAAGCAATTGGCAGATGTTTATTCTAAAGATGTTAACAGACCTAATTTTACTTTAGAACAATTAGCAGGAGAAGGAGATTTCCAAAAGCCCCGAGATCAGGCCCGGGATCTGCCTGAAGCAGCCTTACAGGATACAGCTAATGCTGCTAAGATATCTCTTTTTACCACCCCTGATGATAAAGTACTAACGCAGTGCTTCACCAATATTAAGCAAGGGGCAACTGAGTCTTTTATTAAGTATATTGATAAGTTAAAAGTGGCCATTGAAAAGCAGATAGAGAGCTCTCAGGTGCAAAAATAATTATTAGTAAAAATAGCAATGGCCAATGCTAATCCGGAGTGCAAAGCAGTTTTGCGAGCCCTCCCACTGGACCCCGAACTAACCATAGATCAGATGGTTGAAGCCTGCACCAAACACTCCTCTGCCTCAAGTGAGAATACAGTGGCACTGGCAGTGGCTAAGGGGATGGCAGAAGGGATATCTGGAGCTTATACTGCAGACCCCAACACAAATCGCTGTTTTAATTGTGGCGAGCCTGGACATTTTTTCAAAGACTGTCCAGAGAGACATTCTATACAACCACCTGCCCACCAATGGTTACCCAGACAGAATTGGCATTTGGGAAACTTCAAGCAGAGCGCGGGACGGCCCCGCACTTCGACATCAAATCAAATGCCGCACCATTCCACCCCTCCTGCCAAACCCACCATCCTGCCTCCACGGGGACCCCGATATCAAGCCCAGCAGGTGGAGCGCTTCAGATGGGAACCTGCCGACAACTGGTAACTAGACTCTCTTTACAGATGAAGGGTGACTGTATTTACAAAATCCCCACAGGGAAATGTGGACCACCAGGCGGTCCCTCTAACATCTTAATACTTGGAGATCCTACCAACTCTCCAGGGCAAATTCATACTGTTCCTGAGGTTCAAACTATATACCCTGGAGATGAAATTTCCATCTCTCTGACCTGCATAGACCGTCCTTATTATTTAAAGGAACAGACTCCTGTGGCACAGGCCTTTTTACTTCCTAGTGACTGCCCAGATCAGGTTCCCCTCAACCCCAGCACTATGTGGACTCAGGTTGTGGGCTCCTGCAAACCCATTGTGGACTGCAGCCTATTTTGTTATGGGGAAAGGATTCAGCGTCCAGGAATGCTAGACATAGGAGCAGATGTTACCATCATTGCCCGCTCCGAGTGGCCAGACAATTGGGAATTACAGCCTGTGGCAGGCATGATTTCAGGAATTGGAGGGATGACAGCTTCCATGAGGAGCAAACAGAATATTGTCATCAAAGGACCTGAGGGACAAATGGCAACCATCAGGCCATTTGTGGTGAGAGCACCAATCACCCTCTGGGGACGGGATCTCCTGTCCCAATGGGGGGCTTCTCTGCGGATTCCCAGCAGGGATTTTTAGTGGGGGTCACTGAGAAGCGCGCCACGCCTAACATCCCCCAACTCACCTGGAAACAGTACCATCCAGTGTGGGTTGATCAGTGGCCCCTATCTGAGATCAAACTGTGTGCACTGGAAGCCCTCGGAGAAGAGCAGCTTGCCAAGGGCCACATCACTGAGACCAATAGCCCTTGGAACTCCCCTGTCATTGTTCTGCGCAAACCAGGCAAGGACAGGTGGAGACTCCTTCATGACCTCAGGAAGATCAATGATGTCATTGAAGACATGGGATCCCTCCAGCCTGGCATACCCTCCCCTTCAATGCTCCCCCGGGATTGGAAGCTGGCTGTCATTGACATAAAGGACTGTTTTTTCAACATACTCCTCCATCGTCGGGATGCCCTCAGATTTCCATTCTCGGTTCCCTCTCCAAACAGACAAGCACCTTTAAAAAGATACCATTGGCTAGTCCTTCCTCAGGGGATGAAAAATTCTCCTACCATCTGCCAATGGTACATGGCCCACATTTTGTCACCAATGGGGACCCTGTTCCCAGATGCCGTCATCCTCCACTACATGGATGACATCCTGGTTTGTGCTGCTGACGATGACTATCTGCACCGGACTTTACAAAAAACTATCCAGACAATTGTCGTGGTTTTGAACTAGTAATTAACAAACAAGGGGGAAAAAAGAATTATTATTTTTTTGCTGTGAGATATGGATTAAAATAAGAGCAAACCAGGCATAAAACTTAAAAGGAATAAAGAGAAGTTTATTGACAAACTACAAGAATAAGAACACCAGAATAAACTTTTAGAAAAAACCTTTTCATTTCTCACTGCTCACTATTCTTTCGTTCACATGACAACAGAGACAAAAACTTTATAATTTTGATGGTTTAAACAGTTCTAATTCTTTTTATAGTCTTTTCTTCAGTTTCTGTAGAGAAACAGAAGTTCCTTTCTGTTAATTTATGGAGTTTTTCACAAGAAAACTATTTTGTTATAGTTTCTTGTTCCTCTGATATCAGCTGCTCAGAGCTGTTATTATCAGAGCCCACCCCTCCTATTCCACATCACTCTGAAATGTTATAGGCCATTAGTTTGGGGATAGTATTTTTAAGGATAAGTTAGTCAAAGGCAAAAAAGTATTCTTCATCTGCTCCTGTGAGCTTCACTAGAAAACAGTTTTCTCATTGCCTCTCAAGGCTTCAAATCTCCCAGCACTTCACTATACCACAATTACTCCACTTTTTACTCAAATTTACACTTTGAACACTTTATTCCTCCCCATACTCTATTATGAATTAAAGGAGTTCTTTTCAGGACTTCATTGTCTATCTCCATAGTTTTAACAGAAAGATATTTCAGCTTAATTAAAGCATCTTCTTAATTCTCTACCTTTCTTGAAGTTTCTTTTCTTTCTTGCCACTAGTAGTTTATAAAGTCTTTTTTCATGTTGATCACTCTCCTTTTCTCTCTCTGGATAAAAAGATTAATCCGCAAGTCTCATCTGGATAAGAAAGAGTTAAAATCTTGCCCAAGCTTTTGTAGATGGTTCGGTGATCTCTGCTGAACAGGAGCTGAAGCTGTCTGCGATGGAAAGTTCCTCATAGCTGCTTTTAGAGAGCGTGGTCTCTGTCTCTGCTTGCTGCAGGCTCAGAGTTCTTTTCTTTCTTCACTCGGCAGTTTTTAGTGAATGTAGTTACAGCAAACCCTCTAGCTGAACCAGAGATCGGGCCGGGCCCGGCCCAGCCCGACCTGGCTTAGAGCAAGCCTCATCTCCCGGCCGGGAGACGAGAGACGCGGCAGGCCCGGCCCGGCCCCCGCCCAGCCGCATGGCTTGGGCAGGGAACCGGAGGCCAGCCGGAGCTCCGCCACCCTTCACAGTCAGGAAAACAAAAGAAAGCACCACAGACTTCTGGGTGTACACTTTAAGGTGGGGTTCACAAGTTGATTCTACTTTTCAATGGCTAAAACTGCTGTCAATTCTCAGCAATGACCGATAATTGGTCAAGAGAAAGGACTCCCAAGAGCCTCCAGCAACTTTAACTTCCTTAAAGGTAAACTAACCTCATGACAACAATTGAGGATGCTGGATTTGAGATCCATGAGGACAAGATCCAGCACACCTGCCCTTGGACCTACCTGGGACTCCAGATCCTTGAGTGGACCATCGTGCCCCAGCAGCTGACCATCAAAGACGACCCCAAGACCCTGCGGGACTTGCATCAGCTCTGTGGGTCCATCAACTGGATACACCCTCTGCTTGGGGTAACAACAGAAGTCCTTGCACCCCTCTTCAACCTGCTCCGTGGCAGCGAGGCCCTCGACTCACCACGCTCCCTCACACCGGAGACCCGGGAATCCATCACCAAGGTCCAGGAGGCCCTGTCTTCACGGCAAGCCCACCGCTACGAGCCCAGCCTGCCCTTCCAACTGGTTATCCTGGGTAAGGCCCCGCGCTTACACGCGCTCATTTTTCAATGGGACATGGCATTGAAGGATCCTCTCTTTATCATCGAGTGGATCTTTACACATAACCAGCCCACTAAGACTATCACCACTCCACAGGAAATCATGACTGAACTCATTAAAAGAGCTAGTGTCTGTCTCCGCACTCTTGCAGCCTGTGAGTTCACCTGCATCTTCCTCCCATTGGCAACTGGAAGTTTGGAGCCTTTGCTCCAAACCAATGAGAGCCTTCAGTTTGCTCTCAATAGCTATTCAAGCCAAATTTCTATACACCCACCTGGCCACAGACTTTTCAAAACCACATTTAATTTGGTCCCCAAATCATTACAGAGCAAAACACTGCTCCAAGCTCTGACCGTTTTCACAGATGGCTCAGGGAAATCCCACAAGTCAGTCATGACTTGGAAGGACCCCAAGACACAGAAATGGGAGTCTGATGTCCAAGTGGTTGAGGGATCACCACAGATTGCTGAATTAGCAGCCGTTGTCAGAGCTTTTGAGAAATTCCAAGAACCTTTCAATCTGGTGACTGATTTGGCTTATGTAGCTGGAATAGATATGAGAGCAGAACATGCAGTTCTAAAAGAGGTGTCTAACCCAAATTTATACAAATTGCTTTCTGAATTAGTATATCTCATCTCCCACAGAAAGCAACCTTACTATGTCATGCATGTGAGGGCACATTCTGACCTCCCAGGTGCCATTGCTGAAGGGAACAGGAGGGCAGATGCCTTAGCCATGCCTGCTGCAGCAGCCAATGTCCCTGACATTTTCGCACAAGCAAAATTGTCCCACCAGTTCTTCCACCAAAACGTGCCTGCACTGATGAGAATGTTCAGACTACCCAGAGACCAGGCTAGAGCAATAGTTGCCACCTGTCCCAATTGCCAATCGTTCCAAATATCTGTCCTTAACTCCGGGGTTAACCCCCGAGGACTTAACAGCTGCCAGATATGGCAAACCGATGTCACTCACGTCCTGTCCTTCGGGAGAGTCAAATATGTACATGTCTCTGTAGACACCTTCTCTGGTGCAGTGTTTGCCTCAGCCCATGCAGGAGAAAATGCCAAGCACACCATCCAACATTTTCTCCTTGCTTTTGCTACCCTGGGAGTCCTAGAACAAATTAAAACAGACAATGGACCTGCTTACACCTCTCACAAATTAAGAGACTTTTTCAATGAGTGGGGGGTGAAGCACACCACGGGCATTCCTCATTCCCCCACAGGGCAATCAATAGTAGAGAGAACCCACCAAAACCTAAAAAGAGTCCTTGATCACCAGTGGGGAGGAACAGAAATTATTCCTCCCATTGAGAGGCTCTGTAAGGCTCTATATGTCATGAACTTTCTAAATTGCTCATCTACAGAGCCTGACCCCCCTGTAATTCGGCACTTCTCTAATTCAACTCATGCCAAACTCACAGAGAAGCCGCTGGTGCTGATCAAGGATCCTGAATCACAACGGACATCAGGACCTTTCCCATTGATTACCTGGGGGAGAGGGTATGCTTGTGTGTCCACACCATCAGGACCTAAGTGGCTCCCAGGGAAAAATGTGAAACCTTATTTAGGCCCTACAAACCCTGCACCAGATTCAGAACTTTCAAAGTCTCCTGAGACCCACACAGGTCCAGAAAAACATCAGTCCACTGCAGCCTGGAAATGGAGACGTCGTCAGAGTCCACCGAACCGACCTGCCACCAGACCAACAACCAGACAGAGGCCAAACCGTCCTGGTACCAGGGCCGCAACGAGACGACTGCCAACGTCACGCCTGACACCATGACAGTACACAAGTCTTCTTAACTCCCTCCCCCTTCCCCTTCTTGCCCTCGTTGCCTAGCCCAAATTGCTAGTTTACACCAAAGTGCACCTCTATGCTGCTGCTGGTGTCGGGTCATGTGTCCCCAATACACAGAATAACCTTGCTTATAATTGTTTGGTTTTTTGTTTTTTTTTGGTTTTTTTTTTTTAAAGAGGGGGGAGATGGGAGAGAAAAGGGAAAAAAAAATAGCTCCCCCCCCCCCAAAAATCAGAGCTAATCTTTTATGTCCTGTTGTAGAAAATGGTGAGCAAAACCATCCTTGAGTTCCTGATGTTCCTGATTATCTGGATGCTCCTGAAAACATCGGCTGTAGAGGCCTGGCTAGTAGCACAGCCCCAGGAGAACGTGTGGATCACCCTCGCAAAGACGCCCCAACAAGAACACATGTGCTTGTCCATGGGCAGCGCCACCAACCCTCTGTCATCCTGCCTGCCCATGGACACGGCTGCAAGGAATCTAATGGACTGTGCTGCTTTGACCTCTCCAGCCCCAGTGAAGGCATCCACACCTGCATCCAGAGACCCCAACACGCAGTCCAGGAACTCCAGACTGAAAAGGAGCCCCAGTGGCTTGAGGACCTCTTTGGGAGCTAAGGGCTCAAAGGATGGGTTGCGTCCCTCCTCAAAAACATTTTTTGGGTTTTCCTAATTGTTATTATCTTCCTAAGTATGTTTTCATGTTTTAAGAAGCTATTAGCTAACTCTCTAGGAGATGCCTTTTTAATAACTAAAGAAGGGGGAGTTGTGGGTGTGGAGGAGCCCGCCGAGCCCGAGATCCTCGCTCTGCCCTGGAGACAAGATACTTCTCTGTAAGAGAGACACAATGTGTCGCTCCCAGGGGTCTTTGAGTCAGATATGCGTTGTAGTTTAAGGCCTTGCGTTCGGAAAATATCAGGATGTAATGGAAAGCTAGTAAGCCACCCCTCTCTGTTAGGATAGTAAAGTCTTCTGTAATTAGCCAATAGCACCTAGGTGTGACGTATGTAGATGGGAGTAACACAATGACCCTAGGCTATAAAATGTTAAATTCCCCTGCAATAAATCGCCATATTCGCCATCCATCACATTGATGCAGTGGGATATGGTCTGGTGGCTGAGGAAGGCCGCCGTGCTGGCTCTAGCCAGGGTGCCCGCCTTGCTTGAAAACCCACAAATGGTGCACGAAACCCAGGAGGAAAAGTGGGAAAAAACCCAGAAAGCCAGGATTCCCTGGATCAGGAGCAGCGGCAAAGATAGCTGGACTGATCTTGGCGAGAGAAATCCTGGGCCCAGAAGGAAGATGGAATCATTGATAAAGGTCAGATTGCAATTAAGTTGTAAACCTAATTCGCTTGCTATTGCAAGGCTTTGGGTTGTTAAGGTTGTAAATCAGCTTGTAAGGTTTATCCACCCTAAGGTGTGGGACAGATGTACTAAAACGCTTGCCAAAGGGATTTGGGAAGCAACAAGGAACTGTATGTTGGCTACCCTGAAATTTGGGGTCAGAGCTTTACAGCCCCCAGACGGGAGAAGCTCGGCTGAGCCGGAGTGGGGGCCGGGAGTCCCCTCGGTCCCAAAATCCTTGTGTGCTCTGGAAGAAACAACAGAAAGCAAGAGACTTTTGGAGAAAGTTAACAGAAAAAGCCAGAGGTGTGGCAGAAAAAATAAGAAGAAAACATCCCCCCAAAGACTTAAAGATGGCACTGAGAAAAAAAGTTATAGAGCAGGAAAAAATGTCTTTAACAAAGAACAAAAGCTGGCCTTGGAAGATGAGCACAGTCGGGGGGTTGAGAGAGATAAATGTGGAAAAGAAAGTGGGGGGTGGGTACAGAATGATTGGAATGCAAAGGCAGTGGAAGGAGGGGGGAGCAAAAGGCAGAGTGAAAGGCGGGGTGAAAGGTGGAGTGGAGGCAGAGTGGAACCAGGGGGGAGGGAACAGCCCGCCCACAGGGGTGGCAGGCGGGGCTGGAGCCCAAGAAAAAGGCACGGGAAACAGGAAGTGGCCAGCCAGTCGAACTCTGACTCTGATCGCGATACAAGCGATGAAGGGTCAGAGCCCGAGTCCTCAGAAGAAAAAACAGTAAAAAATATGAAGGGGGATGGGAGCAGAGCTACAACAGCAGAGCAGGCGGTTCACCCCCCCCACTCCCTCTCTAAGAAGAAGTGCCGGGATAATACCCAGTTTGCTACAAAGTCATGATTTATTGAGCTTTTAAAAGGTGTTTATATACCCTTTTGGAGTTAATTTTGTGTTTTAAGTAATTATGAGTTTATGCAGTTTTTAAAGTTTTACTAGAAAAATTATTGTGATTTTTTTTGAAAGTTTAAAAAAAAAAATCCCCTTTTCAAAAACAAGCATGTTTAAAGTGAATATTAACAGAAGTTACCTTGTAATAATTAGTTTTAAAACCTAAAGTTAAAATATGGTGTGATCTACAGCTTTAAAAAAAAAAACAAAAAAAAACCTTCCAATTAATATTATTTACAGAAGAGACTTGTGGTTTAAAAAATAATTAGTTAAAAGAACTTTACTATACAAGACAAAGTTAAGTTAGAGTATATATTACCGATTTGCTTGTTTTTTCTACAATTTTAATAAAGTAATTTTAATGTGAGTTCTTTTGTTATATAAAATGTGATGATTGTGTAAGTAGAGACCCTTTTGTTCGCCTAAACAGATAGATAGGATGCTTTGCAAAGCTATGCTTTGTGGAATCAGGATGAGGTTGAAGGCTGCTACTGACGGTTGCATAAATTACTAATGCCCTTGCGAGCTTTCTTGAATTCCAGAAAGTAACCAAGATAAGCCTTAAAAGAAAACAGTGAGAAAAGGTCAAAGGGAGAGGACTGAGGAAGACTCTTGAACTTCATCCCGCGACCACCAGAAGGCAGAAAAAGACCCCCTAGCAACCGGAGACACATGCGCAGAGACACCTGAGAAAGGACACGTAACCCGAAAGCTGAATAGCTTAAAAGGGGGAATACTGAAACTGGCGGCGCGGCAGTTTCGCGGAGAGGGAACTCCCCTACTCCCCTGTCGCCCAGCGCTGATCTTTTGCTTATTGCTTGCTTGCTGTAATTAATAAAACTTTTCTCTGATTGAACCATATCACTCTCTTGAGTGCATTCATAACAAATTTGGTGCCCGTGACTCGGATGCAATCTGTAGGACAGATTCTCGGCACTACCGGAGGGGCGCCCCGCTAATATTTAGCGGCCCGGAGGACCGGTTCCTGCCTCGGTTGCACCGACGAACCTAAATTTAAGGCAATAAGCAAAAGGGAGACCGGTCGACCCCTTAAAATCTGTGCACAGAGTCCGGACGAAGACGCGGGACGCGTGAGTATTGCGGGAACCGTTCAGTCGGGGTCGGGGGGACCCCGGAGTGTGGCGAAGTGTGTGTGTGTGTGAGAGGGGGACTGGTATCTGGATTCCCCAAGCAAGAGCGGACCCTTCTGTAGTGCGGTTCCCATTAGCCCGCGAGGGCGTGGGCCACGAACAAGGGGAAGTGAAAGAGGCTGTGTGATTTGAAGGCATTCCGGAAGAATGGGGCAGGGGAGAAGCAAGCCCCCTGTACCTATTAAACTCCCACCGGTACCTAGAGATAGTCCGTTGGGTTTTATACTAGATAATTGGAAGCATTTCCCGGGAACAGAAAATAAAGATAGGGCAAAAATGATTCACTATTGTGTAGAAGTATGGGGAGGAAAGGAAATTTCAAAGAATGTATTTTGGCCTATATTTGGATCAACCGAAGATTGGGTTAAACAAAAGTTAAATACCTGGGTAAACACAAAGATCCCCTTTAGCCCAGAGGAAAGTGCTTATGCAGAGATCTGGGTAGTAAATCCCGAGGTTTTTATATTTAAGCTGACAGAGAATTCGGGGGAGGGGAAGGGAAAGAAAAAGAAACCCCGAAAAGAAGACACTTCGATAATACCCCCCCCTCCATTTGTACCACCACCACCACGAGCCCCTCCCCCTCCGAACCCCGAGGAGGAGGATTTAGACATGCCAGAGGTGGGGCCTGTTACCAGGAATAGATCCAGAAGGAAGCAGGAGAACCTATTCCCATTAAGAGAGATGCCAATGGGTGGTCCCCAAGCTGGAATAGGGTTTATATCTGTCCCTCTTAGTTCGGGGGATGTCAGAGACTTCAAAAAGGAAATGGGGCATTATGGATGCTAAATCTGAATCAGAGTGCCTGTACAAATTACAGGCCGCATAGCTCCTCAGGCTTGCCTGAGAAAGTAGCCTGGGAAAAACATGAGAAAGAATTAAAACAATCCTCAGGGACACAAAACAACCTTGCAGGTGTTGTTTTGTATTCCTTGTTTTCCTTGCAGGAGAAAGTCAGGGGGATGGTGAGCCCTACTGACTAATGATGGTGATGTAGCAGTTTACTAACCAATAAGAGTTTCCTTTCTGTACTTTCCACGTATCTATCTATAAAACAGGCCGGGAGCAATAAACTAGAAGATTTCTTCTGTTCTGACTCCCTTGAGAGTCCATGTCGTTCTTTCTGCCGTTCCTAATTAGGACGACAGGGCATTTGCTGGAAGATCCATTGGGGGTTGCAGAAAGAGTTGATCCATTCTTAGGACCAAATATGTACACATGGGAGGAATTACAATCTATCCTGAATATTTTATTTACGGCAGAAGAGAAAAACATGATTAGAAGGGAAGGAATGCGCATCTGGGATGCTCAGCGTGTCCAGGGACCACTGGCAGATGTAAAATGGCCCCTCCAAAATCCTCATTGGGATCACCAAAATCAAGCGCACAGAGTACATATGCAGGATTTGAGGACTATTATAATTCAAGGAATTAGGGAGGCAGTCCCGAGGGGTCATAATATCAATAAAGCATTCAATGAGAGGCAAAAGAAAGATGAAACTCCTACGGAATGGTTGGAAAGGCTAAGAAAGAATTTTCAACTATATTCCAGAATGGATCCAGACACCCAATTGGGGCAAGCACTGCTTAAAGCACAATTTGTGGCAAAAGCCTGGGAGGATATTCGGAGGAAGATAGAAAAATTGGATGGGTGGCAAGACAGAGGTTTGGATGAGCTTTTGCGGGAGGCACAAAAAGTGTATGTTAGAAGAGGAGGCTCAGAAGCGGCAAATTAAGATGATGGTGGCTGCTGTGAGAGAGAGTAGAGATCAAACCTGGAAAGGGAAACAACAGATCAGAGATTCAAAGGAAAGACAGAACACTAAAGTTTGTTTTTACTGTGGAAAGAAAGGACACTTTAAGAGAGAATGTAGGGTGAGGATCCAGAATGAAAAGATGTTCAAAGACGATTAGGGAAGTCAGGGGCTCTTTATTCTGGGGACCCGAAAACACCAGAAAGAGCCCTTGATAAAGTTAAAGGTGGGTCGCCAGCACCAAGAAATAACATTCTTGGTAGATACTGGAGCTGAGAGATCAACCATTCAGTTTTTACCTAAAGGATGTAGTATATCCAAAGAAACTGCCACGGTAGTGGGGGCAAAGGGGGAACCCTTTGAAGTGGGGGTTATTAAAGATGTGATGATAGAATCAGAGTCAAAAATCGGGTTGGGAAATTTTTTGTTAGTACCAGAAGCAGATTATAATTTGTTGGGACGGGATTTAATTATTGAATTGGGAATACATTTAGATATAGTTGATAAGGAGTTGAGGATAAGGCTATGCCCTTTAAGAGTAGAAGATGAAGACAAAATAAACCCAGAAGTGTGGTATACACCTGAGAGTGTGGGACAGTTGAAGATAACCCCATTCTCGGTCACTATTAAAAACCCAGAAATCCCAGTCAGAATAAAACAATATCCCTTGTCACTTGAGGGACGAAGAGGGTTGAAACCAGAAATTGACAGATTGTTAAGTAAGGGACTATTAGAACCATGTATGTCACCTTTTAACACACCCATACTGCCAGTAAAGAAGCCAAATGGGACTTATTGTTTGGTACAAGATTTAAGAGAAATTAACAAACGCACAGTGGCACGGTTCCCCGTAGTTGCAAACCCGTATACGTTACTAAGCAAGCTGGGACCTGACAGTTTGTGGTACAGTGTTATAGATTTAAAAGATGCATTCTGGGCCTGTCCTCTTGATGAGACTAGCCGAGATTATTTCGCATTTGAATGGGAAGATCCAGATACGGGGAGGAGACAACAACTGAGATGGACAGTATTGCCCCAGGGATTCACGGAATCCCCTAATTTGTTTGGGCAAGCATTGGAGCAGATTTTACACGATTATCAGACAGACCCAGGAGTGACCTTGATACAATATGTGGATGACTCGCTTTTAGCTGGGAAAGAGGAAGAAGACGTAAGGAGAGAGAGTATTAAGTTGTTAAATTTCCTGGGTTTAAAGGGATTGAAAGTATCCAAGGCAAAACTCCAATTTGTGGAAGAAGTAAAATATTTAGACCATTACCTTAGAAAAGGGGAGAAAAAGATAGACCCTGAAAGGGTACAAGGAATTTTGTCACTACCGATTCCTAAAAATAAAAGACAGATACGTCAAATCTTGGGATTAACAGGGTACTGTAGACAGTGGATTGAAAATTATAGTAGCAAAGTTAAATTTTTATATCATAAATTGACACAGGAGGGATTAATGAAATGGATTTCGGAAGATACAGAAAAACTCCGGGAACTACAAGAAAATTTAATTCATGCTCCTGTCTTGAGTCTCCTGGATTTGAGAAGACCTTTTTATTTGTTTGTAAATGTGGAAAATGGAATTGCCTTCGGAGTCCTGACTCAGGAGTGGGCATTGAGAAAGAAGCCGATAGGGTATTTATCAAAGATCTTGGACCCCGTGAGTAAGGGCTGGCCTACTTGTCTGCAAGTAGTAGCAGGATGTACCCTACTGGTGGAGGAAGGTAGGAAAATTTCTTTTAATAGCAATTTGAAGGTAATGTCCCCCCATAACATTCGGGGTGTGTTACAACAAAAGGCGGAAAAGTGGATTTCAGATGCTAGACTTCTAAAATATGAAGGAATTTTAGTTGAGGCCCCAAACTTAATATTAGAAACCACTACTTTACAAAACCCGGCTGCATTTTTGTATGGAGAACCCGAAGGCGAACCTTTGACACATGACTGTATAACTACAATTGAGGAACAAACCAAAATTAGACCTGATCTGGAAGAAGAGGAATTAGAAAGCGAAGAAAAGCTGTTTGTGGATGGGTCCTCCAGAGTAATAGAAGGAAGGAGGAAAACAGGCTATGCCATCGTACGAGGACCTGATTTGCAAGTCCTAGAATCAGGTCCATTAGACAAATCTTGGTCAGCCCAAGCCTGCGAATTGTATGCAGTATTAAGGGCATTGAAACTACTAGAAGGGAAGGAGGGGACAATATATACAGATTCCAGATATAGTTATGGGGTTGTGCATACGTTTGGTAAACTGTGGGAAGAAAGAGGTTTAATAAACTCTCAAGGGAAAGATTTAGTTCATCAAAAACTCATAATTGCAGTATTAAAAGCCCTGAGAAGTCCCAAAAGGTTGGCAGTGGTTCATTTGAAAGGACACCAGAAGGGAATGGACTTGAGGAGTAGAGGAAATAATGCAGCCGATCAGGAGGCGAAACGAGCTGCATTACGAACAATGGTCCTAAAAGAAAAAGGGGGGCATGAAGAAATTTTGAAACATAAGGATAGTGACTTAAGAAGTAGATTTACTGAAGAAGAGAGGTTAAAACTCCCAGAGACAGGAGCAATAGAAAACCCAGAGTGGAGATGGTTTCTCCCAGATGGCCGGGAAGTACTACCAAAAGCCATAGCTCAAAGAATATTAGAAAAAATACATCAAAGGACACATTGGGGAGCACAGGGGTTAACAGACTATTTCGCTGCAAGGTATATGAGTACAGGTATTGAAGACTTAGCTAAGCAAATTACTAGAAGCTGCCTCCCATGTTTACAAACTAATAGGAAAGATCTCAGAAAATTACTGTATGGAGGGAGACCCCTGGCAAAAAGACCCTTTGCAAATATTCAGATTGACTTCACAGAACTACCGAAGGTAGGGAGACTTAAATATCTCCTGGTCCTAGTAGACCATCTCACCCATTTCGTAGAAGTTTTCCCAACATCTAGGGAAACTTCACGAACAGTTGCAAAGGTGTTATTGGAAGAAATAATCCCTAGATATGGAGTACCAGAGACAATAGACTCTGACAAAGGTCCCCACTTTACATCAAAAATAACTCAGGAGGTGGCAGAAGCATTAGGAATAAAGTGGGAACAACACACCCCTTGGCACCCTCAAAGTTCTGGGAGAGTAGAAAGGATGAATGGAGAAATAAAAAAGCAACTTACCAAGTTAGTGATGGAAACGAAACTATCATGGGTTAAGTGTGTTCCACTAGCCCTTCTGAATATTCGAACCCAGCCAAGGGCAGATTTGGGAATTTCCCCTTTTGAGATGTTATATGGTATGCCCTATAATATAGAGGAAGTTCAAACACATCCAAACGTGAGTGATCAATACATCAATAAGTACTTAATAAAATTAATGAAATTCAAGAGGGCATTGTGAGAAAAAAGGGATGCTAGCTCAAAGACCACCATTGGATTTTATATTACACTAGGTACAACCCGGAGAGTGGGTGCTGATAAGAAGTTGGAAAGAGAATCCCCTAACACCGAAGTGGGAGGGACCGTATCAAGTCCTACTAACAACTGACTCTGCGGTTCGAACAGCTGAGAAGGGGTGGACACATGCCAGTCGAATTAAAGGACCCGTGAAGCCACCAAAAGATAATAACTGGGAAGTGGTTAGCCCGGCTGGGGACTTGAGACTTAAGATATCCCGAACAAAATAACATCCAAGAACTATTAACCTGCTTAGAAACTTATGAATAGTAAACTCCATAAAGGCTTTTATATAGAATATAAGATACCTCCATCTAGTGGTGAGGAAATATATAAGTGTTAAAATAGGCTGTGTTTTATGCCGGAATTGTTACCCTTTTGTCTGTTTTAAATGTATAATATGTGAAGAACACTGGTGGACCCACTGTCATAGAGGCTACCCACCAAGAGGGGTGTGTAGATCTTGCTACACTGCCCAGAGGAGACTCACTGATTGGGCCCTAGTAACCAGAATACAAGCAGGAGAATTTGAGACAGGATCAGAGAAGTGGTGGGCCATCTACTCAAAAGGAGTCAATCCCTTGTATTATTGTTACCATCCAAACGAACCTGCGCCTTTTGTAGCAAATATAGTAGCTGGGTTATGCAGACAGTGGCTCCAGGAATTGAGGTGCAATACCCCTTTAGTAAAGCATAAAAGTTGGGAAAAATACATACAAAGAATCAATAAAAGAAGGAGTAATTCCCCTCCTGAAGAGTACTCTTGCTGCCGAGAAGATGGTACACCCCGTGTCCTGCGGCAACTGGGTTGACGACGGGAGAGGCAGAGGAGTAATAAACTGTGGAGGGAAACACTCCAATATATATGGGACCAAAAGGTCATGGTCCTGGAAATGCCACAAGAGTGGGAATGAGACAACCCAGAGAAATAATTTCTGGGGAATCCAAATTGACACTTCACAAAAGAAAAGCCTCTATTATAGCAGGGGAAGCCAATGCTCATTAAAGAAGTCAGTAACATTTATAATCTTAATCAGCACATTTAACATTTGCACAAGCAAGACTCACGAACCCTTCAATTGGTCTTTAATCCGATGGGAAGACCAAGTCATGATCCAATCACAGATCACCTCTGAAGCCCCTAGCTTTCAAGTTACACTAGACTCTCTCATTAAGTGGAAGGGTACTAGTTATAGCCGGCCTGGGCGTGAGGTACTATATATGTGCCCAGCTTCTAATCCAGGCAGAGGATATTGTAATTACCCTGGCGAATTTTACTGTAGATATTGGGGCTGTGAGACAATTTCCATGGGGTGGAAAGTACAGAACCCAGATAAGTATCTAAAGGTTGAAAGGGGTCCACACGGATGTATAAAGCCCTGGACAGATCCCTCGGGGGCAGTAACATATGTTGGGACTTGCAAATTTCACTACATCAATATCACACAATCCCAAGACCCTGGGTGGTTATTGGGACTGAACCAGGGGTCTCAGGGTATGGGAACCTGGAAAGGATCGGGGAGTGCACATTCTTATAAAGAAAGAGGTGGTTCCCCATGATTCGGGATCTGTTGGACCAAAGCCAGTGGTGTGGGGAGCAGAAGACCCCAAAGTAAGGGATCAGAATAACCATTCACAAAAACTAGAAAATAGCACCCAAGTATCAACCACGGTAGGGACACCCCAAGAATATGGAAATGAGGCTCTTTGGAAAATTTTGCAAGCTACCTTTAAAGTGTTAAATGATACACACCCAAATTTAACTAGAGAATGTTGGTTATGCTATAACATTAACCCACCCTTTTATGAGGCCATAGGCTCCATAGCAGAACCAAAAAGAGTAAATGGCACCAATCCTGCTGCCTGCTTATGGAAATCGGGAAGGGAAGACACCCCAGGAATAACATTATCTCGAGTCACTGGAAAAGGGAAATGTGTGGGAAATGTGCCCCCGGATAAGAATCATTTATGTCAGACAAAAATACAGATTAATGACCCTCGCAAGCCAGCTCAGTGGCTGATTCCAGCACCTAATACTAAATGGGTTTGTAACACTTTAGGAGTAACCCCATGTGTTTCTATAACAGCCTTTAATGAAACCTACGAATTTTGCATACAGGTTATAATAGTTCCCCAGATTATCTATCATTCTGAAGAATATATGTATACACAATACCAAAACCCAGAACACCATTTGGTGAAGCGAGAACCCCTCACAGCACTAACAGTAGCAATATTGCTTGGCATAGGAGGGGCTGGATTAGGAACAGGTGTAGCATCCTTAGTGAATCAGCACCAGGGATTTAGAGAGCTTAGAATTTCAGTAGATGAGGATTTAAGAAGAATTGATAAGTCTATAAAAGACCTCACAGACTCCTTAGACTCGCTGGCTGAAGTGGCCTTGCAAAATAGAAAATTTATTATTTTTACAGCAAGGGGGACTATGTGCTGCACTCAGAGAAGAATGCTGTGTATATGTAAACAAAAGTGGGGTAGTAAGAGAAACCATGGCCAAATTACGAGAAGGACTGGAAAAGAAAAAAAGAGAACAAGAAATGCAACAAAGTTGGTACGAATCATGGTCTAACTATTCTCCCTGGTTAACAACTCTGCTATCCACCATAGCAGGGCCACTGATTTTACTAATCTTAGGACTTACCTTTGGCCCTTGCATTTGTAACAAAATCATTAGCATCATGAAAAGCAGGTTAGAAGCAGCTCACCTTATGTTAATACAAGCTAAATATGAAGCTTTAAATGGGGAAGAGACAGAAGAATATTTAGAACTAAGTAAAAGGGAATTACAAAGATTTAGCGAACAAAAGTAAGGAATAGAAAAAGGGGGGATTGTGATGATTGTGTAAGTAGAGACCCTTTTGTTCGCCTAAACAGATAGATAGGATGCTTTGCAAAGCTATGCTTTGTGGAATCAGGATGAGGTTGAAGGCTGCTACTGACGGTTGCATAAATTACTAATGCCCTTGCGAGCTTTCTTGAATTCCAGAAAGTAACCAAGATAAGCCTTAAAAGAAAACAGTGAGAAAAGGTCAAAGGGAGAGGACTGAGGAAGACTCTTGAACTTCATCCCGCGACCACCAGAAGGCAGAAAAAGACCCCCTAGCAACCGGAGACACATGCGCAGAGACACCCGAGAAAGGACACGTAACCTGAAAGCTGAATAGCTTAAAAGGGGGAATACTGAAACTGGCGGCGCGGCAGTTTCGCGGAGAGGGAACTCCCCTACTCCCCTGTCGCCCAGCGCTGATCTTTTGCTTATTGCTTGCTTGCTGTAATTAATAAAACTTTTCTCTGATTGAACCATATCACTCTCTTGAGTGCATTCATAACATAAAACACATATAACTGCATATATACTAATTTGGATTTTGGATTTTAGTTTAAAAATTGGACTTGATGTTTCTGAAAAGTGCTACAAAAGCTAAATGACAACTTGCCAAATCCTGTGTTGTTGTGGTTTTTCTCTAGAAAAACTACACTTTAAAATCTTAACTAATTTAAGCATATATTAGGAAAATTCTTGTTATGAATGACTATTTTTAGTAACATTTGCAATTCTTGTGGGTTATTTTCAAAGCTAGATGACATAGAATTGTGATGTATTTGTTACATTTTTATAATTTTTATAGTGAATCCTGTTGGAGTCTGGCATACACAGTGTTTGCCCTTGTTTCTGATACTTAGTTATAAGATCTAGAAAAACACTGAATTTCATATAATATGAAATTCATGAGCATATTTTCATGGTGATACATGAAAACAAATGTTGAAGTTAAATAGAAAAAGCTAAAAGTGTAAGTGTGTAGATTAGAAAGTTTTTTAAATCACTGGTTGAAAAAGTTAGTTTAGAGAACAGGAGATAAGATGGAAGATTTAGGTTGTTGTCCCTTGTCCCTTCTTCTTTCTTCTTCCTGTTCTTCTCCTAGAAGTTTTTAGGTAATAGTAAATGATTAGATAGAAAATGCCGCAGTGCATCACAGAGGTGATGGGTCATTGGGTCATTAAGAAAAATAATATACGTGTCTATTGTTAATTGAGTAAAAATAGGTATAAAGATAAAAGAACTGCGTAGTTCGAGGCCATTTTGTGCATCAGACACGAAGTGTGCCACAAGGCCTTGTATGTACCATCAGAAGAAAGAAATGTGCCAAATTGCAAAGATTAACCTTGTGACCAGCCTAGAAAGACCTGTTAAGTTTTGTGATCACCTGTTAATAAACACGAGAAACAAGATTCCAACGAGCTCAGAAGTTTTCTTCTAATAATAAGAACTGAGATAAACGGGACTCCCCACGAGGGAGGATCCCAGAAGAATTCAGCCCAAAGGAGGCTGAGAGACTAGAGAAAATATATATCCACAGAAAATTCAGCCCAAAGGAGGCAAAGAGAGAGAAATTCGAAATCCATGTTATTGTTGACTTAAATGTTTTTAAGTTTAATTGTATAACTTGAATATTCTTTTAAAGTTAAGTTTTGTTATTTTCCTTTTGTCATAAATAATTATTGTTAAGTTTAAATGTCGTTTAATTTAAATTGTTTTATGTTTTATTGGAGACACTTGTTTAAACTGCCAAGTATAGTTATTTTTCTAGAGATATGAAGACAGCTACAACTGAAATAGCTGTGATAAAACACTGATGAACACCTGCTTGTGGACAGTCTGTAACACCTTTGACTTCGTTGGGAGTTCTATTGAGTTGTTGCAATTTTTGCAGTTTTGTTTGTTATAGCTTTATTATTTTTCAGTGTTTCCAGAATTTTAAGACGTACCATTGCTGAGGATCAGCTGCCATGGGAAAGGCTTCAGATTAAACCAACTGCTGAAAGGTTTAATTGGTCTGATACCTAAGGCTTTTGATCATTTGCTTTATACAAATGCATCTTAACAATTTGCTGTGCTGTAAGCATCTCATAGCTGCTACTATTGAGAACCTTGTTTTAGAAATATGTTAAGAGGCATCTTTCCAGTTTAAAGCCTAGGCCCTGGCCAAGCTTTGACTTTACCTGGATAAAATGTTTGCCAACAGATCCAGATGTTTTCTGTACCAAATCAGTATTTGAGTCACCTTTTTACTCAGCAATTTGACCCTATTGATATGACAGCTGGATCAATTTTGAAGTGGGCTTGGAGAATCATTTCCGGAGGTGATTATCCAATCCTTCACTGATGATTTTTGTTTCTTTTTGTTTGCAAACTATGGGATGCTGGTGCAGTGTTTTAGTAATTAATAGTAGCTTTATATTACATATGTTATTAATAATGTTTATGATTTAATTGATTTTTAACTGTTATAGGTTCTTATTCATTGTGTATATGGTTGTCCTGGTTTAGGGCAAATTTGGGAGAAAACCTCCAGTGTGGCTCCCCCCGGGAAGCAAACCCTCGTGGCCCTTTTCTCCCACCCCCCAACTGGTTCGGGAAGAGATTCCTCTGAGAGAAGTGGAAAAAACCTGTTTATTTCACAGGCATAGCACTACCCAGCACAAAAATGAACGATATCAAATTACAAAACCTCTCGCCGTTCAGAAGAGATGACAAACTTCAGAGGGTCTCTTTCCTGTGGGTGTTCGCTCTGTTATCAGTCCCTCTGGCGCTGGAAAATGCCGCTGCCCAGGCTGGGCTCCTGGTAGTCCACAGGTGCAAGCTCCCGGTGCTCCCCCGAGTCCCCACTCCAGAGCAGCTTCGATTCGTTTCAGAAAAATGGAAAGAAAACAGTCCAGGAAGACCTCTCTGCTCTGGCTAGTTGGAAAGCCAAGGCGATCTGTCTCTTGTTGTCTGTCTGTGCTGTAGTCAAAACTCCCGATGCGGGGGGGGGGAGCAAGTACAGTCTCTGATAACAGACTCGGTGCTTCTTTTCCACTCACTTTTACTCTTAGATGGAATTTTAAGAATACAAAACCTGTGTCTGGGTTTGGTGGACGAATGGGGATACAATTTAACATCATAATCAACCCAGGACAATGGTTTTGTGTTAATGTTGATGTTTATAACAGAAGTACATCTCATTTTTATTTTTTTTTAAGAAAATGGGGGAAATTGATGCCCTAAAAGCATTTAATTAGTGTAATTCATTAACTTCAAGGAGAGAAGTGTCTGTGTTTTGTTGGCAGGTTCAAAAAGGTCACCTGTTCATCTGACCAGACTGTCTGCCTCTGAACACATGAGATCCAGTGAACAGAGAAGTCACCACACAGCCTTGGTACTCCAGACATGGATCAGAAGTGGACCTGTCAGGACACAGTTGTGTCTGAACACTACACAGACAGTTGCCAACAGAAATTTTATGTTGTTATTATGATGTTGTGTCTCTACCAATTTTTCAGTTAACTTCTGTTTTAAGATTATGAAGGATCTGAAGAACAGCCTGAACATCGAAGCCCTCAGTCACCGATCAGCTGCCAGCTGACATCACGGGCGCAGTGAACGTTCCAGGACTGAATAGTGTTAAATCATAGTCTGTTTTTGAAGGAAATTCTGTAGAAGATCTGAGAAAAGTGTAGAGACTCCATCTAATTGTATATAAATCAAATTGTAGTTGTGTGTTTACCCTTTCAGCAAATTGCTTTCACGCTTAGACTACATATATACCAGAGCACGTGTGTTAAAAGTAGTTAGATAATAGTTTAAGATAAAGTGTTTAGCCTGTGTAGTAGTTGTTATGTTAGTATAAAGTATAAGCATTCCCCCCTTTCAAGAGGTAGTGTAAGCATCTTTGAAAGTTCATTTAATGTTAAAGTTTTAGCTGTGAGTTTGCAAACATGATGTCATTTGCATGGAACAAACTGCTTATGGTAATTGTGTTGTATATACTCGTGACCAATTGTCTGTTAACTAACATCCAAAAGTGGCAGAACATATGGGTCACTCTGGCACATTGAACTGGCCAAAGGTCAATGTGTTTAAGCCTAGCCACACCTGGAGATCCTTTTCGCACCTGTCTCATAGGAGTCCCTGAATGGGATCCTCAAGCATTTAAATGTTTAATTAGTAATGAGACTCGACTGAACCGATTGGCAATGCTGCAAGAGTGCAATTGCACTGTTGGCTTCACATCTAGACAGCTTGAAGCCTGTTGGCAAGCAAAAATTACCAGAGTTCTCAATGTTACCATACAGCCCTCAGAAGAATTAGATTTGTTAGGGTCCACCAATACCTCAGGTGGATGGATAATGTTTGAACCCCCAAGAAAAAGTAATTCCAACAAAGTAATGCAGCACTGGGCTGCAGTCAACCCTATAGCTGATCTTGTTACTACCACTGAAAGTAAAGCCTTTGTTCGTGGTGCAATCTCACAGGACAATTACTAAAGCGATTACCTAGTTCCATATTCCTAATCTGTGGAGATAGAGCATGGAATTAAATTCCTGCTAGTCCACATAGAAGACCCTGTTATCTTGGGAAACTCACTTTGTTCCACCCAAGCTTACACCAGTTGACGAATGTAGCTTGCAAAGTGGAAAACATCAAACTTTCAAAGTGAAGCCTGAATGAATTAAGGCTCAACAACTCTAAAAAGGCTCACTTGTTAGACTAAGAAAGAATTGAACTTAACATCCACAATGTTAAGTGAACTTTAGGCTGATGTGAGTAGTGTACATCTTGCAGTATTACAAAATCGAGCTGCAATTGACTTTTTGCTCTTAGCGCAAGGACATGGTTGTGAGGAGTTTGAAGGCGTGTGCTGCTTGGATCTTACTGATCATTCAGCTTCCATCCATAAGCAACTACAACAGCTACAGGATGGGCTACATGCCCTGAAAGAAGATAGTGACCCCATTGGAAGTTGGTTCGCCAGCTGGGGCATCACTAGATGGTTGAGGTCTCTTGTGCTAGAAGGATGTTGGAGTCTGAGACACAGAGTGTGTGCCCTTGTTTCTAATACTTAGTTATAAGATCTAGAAAAACACTGAATTTCATATAATATAAAATTCATGAACATGTTTTCATGGTGATACATGAAAACAAATGTTAAAGTTAGATGAAAAAAAGCTGAAAGTGTAAGTGTGTAGATTAGAAAGTTTTTTTAAATCACTAGGTGAAAAAGTTAGTTTAGAGAACAGGAGACAAGATGGAGAATTTAAGGTGTTGTCCCTTGTGCCTTCTTCTTTCTTCTTCATGTTCTTCTCCTAGAGGTTTTTAGGTAATAGTAAGTGATTGGATAAAAAATGCCGCAGTGCATCACAGAGGTGATGGGTCATTGGGTCATTAAGAAAAATAATATACGTGTCTATTGTTAATTGGGTAAAAATAGGTATAAAGATAAAAGAACTGCATAGTTTGAGGCCATTTTGTGCATCAGACACGAAGTGTGCCACAAGGCCTTGTATGTACCATCAGAAGAAAGAAATGTGCCAAATTGCAAAGATTAACCTTGTGACCAGCCTAGAGAGACCTGTTAAATTTGGTGATCACCTGTTAATAAACACGAGAAACAAGATTCTAACGAGCTCGAGAGTTTTCTTTAAATCATAAGAACTGAGATAAGCAGAGCTCCCCGTGAGGGAGGATCCCAAAAGAATTCAGTCCAAAAGAAGCTGAGAAATCCAAAAATAAAAAGAAAAATACAGAAGAGATGCAGCAGAAACAAAGAAACAGAAAAAGAACTTTTTAAAGAAAAGATACAAATGGTGCCCTGTGTTTGTGCTACAAAAACTCACAGAAGCTTCAATCAACACCTGCAAGATCACAGCAACGGCGTTCACGTTTACTTCTGTGAAGAGTGGTGAATAGCTGGCGGTCTCTCAATATCATTCCCCACTGCTTTACAGCCTTCAAAATCCTTTTGGTAATTATGGAAGGAACACCTTACCCAGCTACCATTAGTGAGCTTAAGATGCGTTTGATTCCATCTGCCTCGATATCTGGAAGAGTCATAAGGACGGCAGTTGGGGGTCCAACAATCTAAACCCAAAGATAAAGTCCAGTCACAAACACTCTTTCCCACATATGTGCTTCCTGTTCTATTTAGGCAATATATGCCTCTTTCAGAAGAATGAAGCTACCATGGACTTCCTTCTTTGTCCCAAAATCCTGTTCCATTATGGACTTCACTCAGGGTGCTAACCCACCATTTAGGCTCAACTGGGCTGGCCACCCATGGCCAGCTTTCAGATCCCCCTGGCCCTCTGCAGACCAAACAGTTTCTAAGGTTAAAAGTTTTTGCTACTTCTTCTCCTAAGGTTAAAAAATTATTTTCCCGCTTTAGACTCCAACTTAACTGAAAATATAAAGGTAAAAATATTAAGAAACATTCTAATAGTGTAATAATCTAATTTCCTAACCTAATTTTCAATTTCACGTTGTCTTCTACACCACCTGTGGCAAGTGAAAGCACAGAAACAGCTTAGCATAAAGAAAGCAATGACAGCATGGATTGGCTCCCAGTGTCTGGAGATTTGAGAGTAGGGATGCCCATACAGACTATTTCAGCAGGCAGTCGGTGGGTAGGCACTCAGGGCTTCCCCCGATGTCGACGCAAGGCTGCTGCTCCAGTCCACTCCTGCGGAGTGTCAGTCACGGCTTCCCATCCTTCTCTTCCAGCGGAGATGTCCAAATCTCTGGAGCTTTAGAGACCTTGACTCGAGTGTGATGTGTCCACCCGTGTTCAGCTGTCTTGACGGCTGTTTCTGTGGTCAGCAACACCTGGAAAGGTCCACGCCACTTAGCCACCAGGGGTGCTTCTTTCCACTCCTTAACTAGGACCCAATCTCCTGGTTGGTTATCATGCACCGCAAAGTCCAAAGGCAGGGTCTGTGTCAGCTGAGCTTCCTGTTGAAGAGATTTCACAAGAGACAGTATCCAAGCCACATACTGTTTTAGATATACATCACTTATCTCTACCCCTGCCCCAGGCTGAGAATTACAAGGATAAGGAATTCCAAACATCAGTTCAAAAGGAGATAATTGAGTATCCCCCCTGGGTCTGGCCCTTATTCTTGCTAAAGCCAGTGGTAAGAGCCGCAGCCATGGCATTTTTGTTTCTATCACCAGCTTCAGAAGATGTTTTTTTATTTCCCCATTCATCCTTTTAACCTGGCCTGAGTTCTGGGGGTGCCAGGGAGTGTGGAGGTTCCATTGTATCCCTAAAGCAGTCATAACTCCTTTAAAAATTTTTCTGGTAAAATGAGTTCCTATGTCTGAATCTATTGCTTCCACCATCCCATATCTTGGAATTATTTGTTCCAAAAATACTTTAATAACTGACCCTGTAGTTGCTGAAACGGCCAGGAACGCTTCTGGCCACCCTGTTAACTGACATACTATTACCAAAAGATATTTAAATCTCCCCACCCAGGGAAATTCAGTAAAATCCACTTGGCATCTCTGGAAGGGATGTACAGCCCAAGGCCTTACCCCCTGGCAAGTTTCTTTGTAACTTTGTTATTTGTCTTAGCACAAATCAAACAACCTTCAGCAGCTCGTTTTGCCAGAGTAAAAAGACCCACAGCAACATACATTTTGAGGAAGGCTTCTGCTATCCCTCGGGAGCCCCAATGACTCCCTTCGTGGAGCTGTTTTAACAACTGTAAGGCCAGAGCTTTTGGTATCCACTGCTTACCATCCCTTGTAAACCAATTACCCCCTCTTTCCTTTGCCCCACTCTTTTCAACTATCTCAAGTTCTTCTGGTGGAAAAGACAGCTTCTCTGGCAAGGGGGCAATTACTGGGAGGAAGGGAAGTAACTTAGAGATTTCTGGCAACAATGCAGCTCTCCGAGCTTCTTCATCAGCCAGTCTGTTTCCTATTGCCTCCTCCAAGCACCCTGCCTGGTGTCCCTTGATGTGTATTATTGATACTTTTTTTGGTAAATTCACCACCTCTAATAGGCGGGATATTAAGTTCTCATGAGCCAACGTCTTTCCTCTGCAGGTTAATAAACCTCTCTCTTCCCACAGTTTCCCAAATGCATGTATCACACCATATGCATATTTAGAATCAGTAAAAACATTCACTATCTTGTCTTGTTATAATTCACAGGCTTTCACAAGCACATACAGCTCTGCTGTCTGGGCTGACCAGGCGGGTGGTATTCTTCCCCCTTCCTTTAATTGCTTTCCATTCACGATAGAGTATCCTTTCTATCACCCTTGAAGACCCATCAATAAACACATTTTCCCCCTCAGGCCATGGAATGTCTCGCAAATCATTCTTTGCCCTAGTCTGCAGATCTATTATTTGAATACAGTCATGGAATTTGCTTTGGCTCCCCTCTTCAGGGCCATTCATACAGGAGGCTGAGTTAAAACCTTCCCTGCTTTTAAATTCTAAATCTTCTTGTTCTAATAAACAAGACTCATATTGCAACAACCGAGAGCTGGTCATCCACTTTAGAGGCTCTCTCAGTTAACAAAGCTTTAATCTGGTGTGAAACTTTAACAATCGGATAACCCCCCCTTGTCAGCTTTCGGGCCTCAGCCACCATCAGAGCTGTGGCTGCACAGGTCTGCAGACAATGGGGCCAGCCTCTGGCCACCGGGTCTAACAGTTTTGAAAAATAGGCAACAGGTCTCTGTGTTCCCCCATGCTCTTGAACCAAAATTCCTTTTGCATGACCCTGTTTAACATCCACATATAATTCAAATTCCTTTTCTGTGTCTGGAAGAGCTAGGACTGGGTCATTAACCAATTTGTCTTTTAATTTTTTAAAGCTTTGCTCTCCTTCTGGTGTCCATACCACAACATTAGGACTGTCTTGTTTTAAAAAGCCATATAAAGGTCTGGCCACAACAGAAAAGTCTTCTATCCATACTAGGCAGTATCCCACCAACCCTAAAAACTGCCGTAATTCCCTTTTTGTTTGGGGTAATGGTATTGGTAAAATTCCTTGTATTCTTTCTGGATCAATACATCGTAACCCTCCAGTTAAAATATGTCCCAAATATTTGACTTTTTTCTCTACCAACTGTGCTTTCTTTTCGGACACTAAGTCCTTTTTTACCAAGAAAATTAAGCAGTTTCACAGTAGCTCTTTCAACCATCTCCTCCTGTTCCCCTGATAACAGCAAATCATCCACATACTGCAACAACTTAACCCCTGAGGGTGGGGTAAACTCTCTTAGTATTTTTTGCAAAGCTTGTCCAAACAAAACAGGTGACTCTGTATAACCCTGTGGGAGGACTGTCCAAGTCAATTGCTGCTTTACCATTTTACCTCCTTCCTCTTGTTCTAACTCAAAGGCAAAATACTGTTTACTATCTCCTGTAATCGGACACCCCCAGAAAGCATCCTTTAAATCCAGTACTGAATAATACTGGTGTGAGGAAGGGACCTGGCTCAGGATTGTATAGGGATCCGGAACTGTGGGATGCCTTGATTTAACAATTTTATTTATTATTCTTAAATCTTGCACCATTCTGTAGGTTCCATCTGGTTTCTTAACTGGCAGGATAGAGGTGTTATAGGGAGACATGCATGGTTCCAACAGACCTGCTTTTATCAGGGACTCAATGACAGGCTGTAACCCCTTCCTTCCCTCCCTTGAAAGAGGGTATTGTTTTTTTGACACAACTTGTCCTGGTTGCTTCAAAGTAATTTGGAGAGGCTCTATGTCTAATTTTCCATATTTCCCCAGGACTGCCCACACTTCCGGATCTATTTCAGCATAAACTCTCTCAGACATTTCACACAAAGATATTACAGTGCTGGACTTGGTGTCATTTTTTATAATACTAATTTGCACTCCCATTTTTGCCATCAAATCTCTTCCCAGTAAATTACAATCACAATTAGGAACAAACAGGAACTCATGCATTTCAAACTTGTCCCCCACATCTATTAACAGCGGTTGAATAAAATGCACTTGCTCATCTTTTCCGCTTACTCCTTGAATAACCAATGATCTTTTTGACAGTTTCCCCCCTTTAGGTATAAAATTCAAGGTGGATCAAGAGGCACCTGTGTCTACTAGAAAACACACCTCCTCTCCATCCGGACCTACCTTAAAAGTTATCAAGGGCTCCTTAGTGGTGGGTCCCTGGTATAATGGAAGCCCCTGACATCCCTAACAATCCATTTCCATTATCCTCTGGACTTCTTCCTCTTGTGGGTCCAGCTGTTTCTGTGGGCATTCCCTTTTCCAATGCCCTTCTTTCCTGCAGGTGGCACAGTGGTTCCTCCCCAGCTGCTGTTTGGGTTGGTTTTCCCTGTTGAGGAGGGAATACCCTGGACACCTCTTTGTGGCCAACCCCGTCCCCTCTGCCCCGAGGGGCCCCTTGGACCTTGTGGTTTATTCTTTTGGAGCTGCAAAAACTCTGCCATCATCTTTGCCTTAGCTTTTACTTTTTCTTCATCCCTTCTTACATATATTTGCTGTGTTTTTCTCACCAATTCCTCTAGAGGCTTATTCTGCCACTCTTCATCTTTTTGTACTCTTTTCTTTATGTCAGGCCAAGCCTTAGTAACAAATTGTACTTTCAACAATGTGTCAAAGGCTTGCCCTTCAGGGTCCATTCCCCCATGCTTACTCAAGGCATCCCTAATCTTCTCCAACCAATGAGAGGGGCTTTCATGTTTCTCCTGTTCTAACGACATAGCCTTAGCTATGTTAGTTCTGGGAGCCGCTGATTTGATTGCCCCAATCAAATAAGCACGGTAATTGTGGAGGCGAGCCAGGCTGGCCTGGTTATTTGGGTCGCACTGGGGGTCCACCTGGGGGATGGCATCATCCACTATAGGTACATTAGGTCCAGCCCCCCCCCACTGCTTGTGGATGTTCATCTTCCCATAGCTGCCGAGCTTTTTGCAAAATCATTAGTTTCTCTGATGGCCCAAACAAAATCCCCAAAAGAAAATCCCAATCTTTCCAGGTATAATCTGCATTTCCCAAATATTCTTCTATCTTTTCCCCCACCCCTATGGGATCATCCAAGTATGGGGGTAATTCTTTTTTCAATCCTCTTATATCCTGGGTAGTAAGTGGTACAGGAAGGAAGGAAGGAAGGAAGGAAGGAAGGAAGGAAGGAAGGAAGGAAGGAAGGAAGGAAGGAAGGAAGGAAGGAAGGAAGGAAGGAAGGAAGGAAGGAAGGAAGGAAGGAAGGAAGGAAGGAAGGAAGGAAGGAAGGAAGGAAGGAAGGAAGGAAGGAAGGAAGGAAGGAAGGAAGGAAGGAAGGAAGGAAGGAAGGAAGGAAGGAAGGAAGGAAGGAAGGAAGGAAGGAAGGAAGGAAGGAAGGAAGGAAGGAAGGAAGGAAGGAAGGAAGGAAGGAAGGAAGGAAGGAAGGAAGGAAGGAAGGAAGGAAGGAAGGAAGGAAGGAAGGAAGGAAGGAAGGAAGGAAGGAAGGAAGGAAGGAAGGAAGGAAGGAAGGAAGGAAGGAAGGAAGGAAGGAAGGAAGGAAGGAAGGAAGGAAGGAAGGAGTGCGTGAATAGTTGGGGGGACCGGGAGACAATTACAGGGTCTAGGTAGAGATGTATCACTCTTCCAGGGATCCCAACAATGTCTCATTGCTCCCCTCGCTCTGGTCTTCTCGGTGTTGTGTGTTGCCTGCCTTCCACTTCCGTAGAATATAGATTCCAATGGATTATATGTTTGGGCTAGGTGGGAATGCCCATGTGCCTCCCCTTGGGGGGCTGGGGTTGCATTTGATGGTCCATGACACCCCCTTTGTTGTCCCTCATGTGGATATGGCTTTTCCTGGGGTGAAGGGGCCTCTGCACAGGGGCTCTTCATGGTGGAGGATGGGTGTTTACTGACTCAGACCAGAGGCTTTTTCACCACACATGCAAAACCTCTCCTCTTCCCCCTACCCTTTGGGGTGAGGGTCTCTGCCAGCCAGGCAGCTGATAGCCCCATGGCTGTGGTCTCCACCCTGAAGGTGCTTGATCCATCTGTGTGTAGAGAATATTTTAACAGAAGGAGGGCATGGTATTTTAGTAAAAGCCTGTCTGCTCAAGCCAGCCTTTGGTATAAGCGACGATATTAAAGGTAGTGTCCTTGAAACTCTCCTGAAGCAGCGAGAATGAAAGAAAAAGAATAGCTTTGTGTACAGGAGAAAAAATGTAAAACAATATGCATTAGCCAATATTATCTTGTTAAGCCTGCGGATTCTGTCAGACCCTATAAAAGTGTACTAAGGACAGAAATAAACTACATACGCCATACTTCTGTGAAGACTCGGTGAATAGTCTGGCGGTTTCATAAGGAGATAAAAAGGGACAGTGTCCAGTGCTGGGGTGTTTCTAGCTACTGGCCAAAGAACACACTGGTAGATTAAGACAGTGTTATCTCTATACTGTTACATTACTGAGGTACATGCATATTAATGTGTTTCATGCATTATTCAAAAATTCTTGTGAGTTTTTTATGTTTCAGGAACTCTTTTGTTTGATTTTACACTCCAACTTATCTGCATGACATCCTGTGGGTTAAGTCCATAAATTTTATTTCCTCTTGTGTTTCCATCCTGTTTAACACTCCCTGATAAGGAGTTAACAAGTTCTTCTATAATTCTTCCCGGTGCTCTGGTTTGTGTCACTTATCATTTAGAGAGGTCAGTCAGCAGATGTGGGGGAAACAAGCATAATTGCCTTATACCATCCTCTTAGTTACATAGGAGCATTTTAACATTTCATGTTTTGCTAAGGCCTACGATATAATACTTTCATCACACCACTAATTCTACAAGCTATAAAATGCAAAATTAATAGATTGTGTTACACTAATAAGCAGCCAAAACGAGTTACAAATTGTACCATATCCAAATACTTATGATCAAAACCAACATGTAATAGGTAATACATAATTGTGAAAGCCAATATTATATTGTCATTTTTAACAATACTATTTCTCCGTTAGCTGTAATATAGGTACCTCTATTGTGCACTGTATTTGTATCTTGTGAAAAACAAAGTTCACTCTTTAAAATTTTTAAAAGTTTAATAAAGGATAAAAGAGATAAAATCCAGCATTGGGGTGCTTGGCTATCTGCCAAAAGCACACCCTTAGCTTAAAATAGTGTTCTTTATATGCTGTTACGTTACAGGGGGTACTAGTAACAAAAAAATTACTTATTTCTTGTTGTGAGATATGGATTAAAATAAGAGCAAAACAGGCTTAAAATTTAAAAGGAATAAAGACAGTTTATTAACAAACTACAAGAATAAGAATACCAGAATAAACTTTCAGAAAACTCTTTTACTTCTCACTACTTGACTATTTTTGTACACATATGTCGCGGTTTTGAACCAGTAATTAACAAAAAGGGGGAAAAAAGAATTATTTATTTCTTGCTGTGAGATATGGATTAAAACAAGAGCAAACCAGGCATAAAACTTAAAAGGAATAAAGGAAGTTTATTGATAAACTACAAGAATAAGAACACCAGAATAAACTTTTGGAAAAAACCTTTTCATTTCTCACTGCTCATCATTCTTTTGTTCACATGACAACAGAGACAAAAACTTTGGAATTTTGATGGTTTAAACAATCCTAATTCCTTCTATAGTCTTTTCCTCAGTTTCTGTAGAGAAACAGAAGTTCCTTTCTGTTAATTTATGGAGTTTCTCACAAGAAAGCTATTTTTGTTATAGTTTTCTGTTTCCTTGATATCAGCTGCCCAGAGCTGCTGTTATCAAAGCCCACCTCTCCCATTCCACATCACTCTGAAATGTGTTATGGGTCATGATGTTTAAGGATAGTATTTTTAAGGATAAGTTAGTCAAAGGTAAAAAGTATTCTTTATCTGTTTCTCTGAGCTTCACTAAAAAAACAGTTTTCTCATTGCCTCTCAAGGCTTCAAATCTCTCAGCACTTCACTATACCACAATTACTCTACTTTTTACTCAAATTTACACTTTGAACACTCTATTCCTCCCCATATTCTATCATGAATTAAAGGAGTTCTTTTCAGGACTTCATTGTCCATCCTCATAGTTTTAACAGAAAGATATTTCAGCTTAATTAAAGCATCTTCTTAATTCTCTACCTTTCTTAAAGTTTCTTTTCTTTCTTGCCACTAGTAGTTTATAAAGTCTCTTTTCATGTTGATCACTCTATTTTTCTCTCTCTGGATAAAAAGATTAATCCGCAAGTCTCATCTGGATAAGAAAAAGTTAAAATCTTGCCCAAGCTTTTGTAGATGGTTCGGTGATCTCCGCTGAACAGGAGCTGGAGCTGTCTGCGATGGAAAGTTCCTCATAGCTGCTCTGGAGAGCATAGTCACCGTCTCTGCTTGCAGCAGGCTTAGAGCTCTTCTCCTTTACTCGACAGTTTTCTGGTAAATTCCATCACGGCAAAACCTGCAGCCAAGCCAGGAACCGGCCCGGCCCGGCTTGGCTCGGAGCAAGCTCCCGCAGGCCCCATCTCCAGGCCGGGAGACGGGAGACGCGGCAGGCCCGGCCCGGCCCCCGCCCGGCCACGTGGCCGGGCAGAGCGCGAAAAGCCAAAGCTCTGCTACTTTTCACAGCCAGAAAACAAAGAGCACTACAGAGTTCTGGTTGTACACTTTAAGGTGGGGTTCACAAGTTGATTCTACTTTTCAATGGCTAAAACTGCTGTCAATTCTCAGCAATGACCGATAATTGGTCAGGAGAAAAGACTCCCAGCAGTCCCCAGCAACTTTAACTTTCTTAAAGATAAAGTAACCCCATGACAACATAACAACAGAGACAAAAACTTTAGAACTTTGGTGGTCAAAAACAGTCCTAATTTCTAGAGTCTTTTCATCAGTCCTTGTAGAGAAACAGAAGTCTCTTTCTGCCAATCTATAGAGTTTTTAGAGTTTACTCCTCCCATCTTCACTACTCCGAGGTGTGCATGGGTCAAATGAGTCCAGGGATGCTATTTTTAAGGATAAGTTATTCAAAGGTAGAAGTCTTCTTCATTTGTTTCTGTGAGCCTTCCTGGAAAACAGCCATCCCCTTGCCCCTCAAGGCTCTAAAATCTTCACTTTACTCGTAATTTCCAGCAACTCACAGTATCACAACCACTCTCTTTTTTCTTTAAAGCCCACACTTTGAATACTTTATTCCTCCCATACTCTAGTTATGAATTAAAGGAGTCTTTAAACTACTAGTGTCCATCTCTATAGCTGTAACAGAAAGACATTTCAGCAGCAAGCATCTTCTTTTTTCTCTCTTTCTTATTTAAACTTAACTCTTTTCTTCACTGTTTTTGGTGGTTTTATGATGTCTTACATGTTAATTGTCTCTCTCTGTCTTTTCTAAGAAAAAGGAGTAATCTGTTTGTTTATCTAGGTAGTAAAAGAATCAAAAGTTTTAAGAAAGCTGCAAAAGTTCATAGTGTCAGGTTTCAGTCCAGCAGCAGACCCTGAAAACTGAACTAAGCTGCTAGGCTCTGCTTCCCCCCCCCCCCCCCCCCCTTTCGTCCCTCGCAGCCTTCATCAGCCGAGAGAGAGGGGGGGGGTGGAGGAGGTTATTACAGAGCCTGTTACCTTCTCAAAGGTGGAAACCAAAAGAGAAAGAGAGAGCTCTGAGTGTACTTCTTAAGGGGGTGTTTACAAGCTGAATTCACTTTTTAATGGTCAAAACGGCTGTCAATTCTTGGAAATGACTGATAATTAATTTAGAGAAAAAACTCCCATCAGCCACCAGTAGCTTCAACTTCCCCTCTCTTCAATCTGTCTTAAAGCTGAAGCTACCCCATGACAATATCACAGAATCACAGGATCCCTAGGTTGGAAGAGACTGTCAAGATCAATGAGTCCAACCCAGCCCTAACACCTCAACTAAACCATGGCACCAAGTGCCACATCCAATCTTTTTTAAACACTTCCAGAGATGGTGACTCCACCACCTCCCTGGGCAAACCATTCCAATACTTTATCATCCTTTCTGTAAAAATATTTTTCCTAATATCCAACCTAAATTTCCCTTGGTGCAGCTTAAGACTGTGTCCTCTGGTTCTGTCAGTTGTTACCTGGAGAAAGAAACCGACCTCCACCTGACTACAATTACATTTCAGGAAGTTGTAGAGAGTAATAAGGTGTGGTAGTTTGGCATTTAGGAAAAAAAAGTGGAAAACACCCACTGAAGTGATTTATCTGAGAGAGGCTCCTGGGAGTTTCTTGTCTGCTTGAGATAAGGCCAATAGCTAGCCAGTTTTAAGAACTGACAGCACTTTGAACCACTGAAACGTAAGATCACCTTTGTGAATAACACCTTTTAAACCCAAACCTAGGAACTTTTTGTCTCTTTGTTTCCGGCCTTGAAAGGTGTTGCTATATTTTATATATTACTAAAGGCCTGTATGCACAAACCAGCCTTTGAACTAAGTCGTGATATTAAGGGCTAAAGTCCTTGAAACCTTCATGCAGAAGAGAGAGTAAAGTAAAACAATATCCTTGTGTGTAAGAGAAAAAATGTAAACTGTGTGTGTTAGCCAATAGTAGCTCGTTCTGCTCGCAGACCCTGTAGAACCCTATAAAGTGTGCTAAAGATAGAAATAAACTGGCATTTACGATTACTTCTGTGAAGAGTGGTGAACAGCTCGGGGGTCTTCTCAATATTTGGCGCTTCGACCAGAGACACCCTGCGGGCAGAAGGACTCTGGAGTCATGGGAGTGGATCTGGGCATTAATCGTCGAGGGCTTGGATCGGCACCAAATAGGCAGCCTGAGCGCGGTGAGACGCGGAGAGGTTAGACGTGGAAGTAGGGCTGCTGGGGGGGGGCCCAGAGGCAAGGGCGTGTGTAGAAGGGTCGCAACCTTCCCCCTTGCGGGTGCTGTCAGCATGGATGTGGAATTTGCGGCAGTAAATAAACTGCTTCTCAGCATCCTCGTTAAACGAGGCGAAGCAGCCCAGGAAAGGGACCTGGATATGCTCATTATATGGGCTAATTGTCTTGAGCATTTGCAGTGCTCACTGCTTCTTGCGGGGCAAGAACGGACTGATATGTCGGCTCTGATATATGGGAAACAGCAATTACGGAAAAGAGCAAGGACACTGTGTTTCTCGGTCAAACTTGGCAGATTGTAATTAATACCTTAAAAAACAGAAAAGTGAGATATGCTGAGGATGTGAGTTCCATAATTCTACCTGCGTCACAGCGGCAGATGCCTTTACCTCCCACTGCTGGGCAAGCTCTCCTATCTATATTGCCCATGGAGAGAGGGAGGGAGAGTTAGGGAAAAGAAAATAATGAGAAAAAAGTTCCACAGGGAACGCTGAAACAACGAACAGAATCTGTTCAGTTATGGCAGGATGTGATACATCCAGAACTATTTGCTTCATTTTTGGAGTCACTTTTAGCACTACAATCTTATTTAAGTTCCATCTTTGCCACCCTGGAAGAAAAGAAGCCAGATTTAGACTGGTTTCCACCCGAACCAGGAAGATATGAGGGAGCGAGGTGAGCGCAGAGAACAAAGGCATCCTGGGGGTAGAAGCAGCGCAAGAAAAGTTCCAAGGCAACTCTGAACAATTACAGAAACAACTGAGCAGAAACAGGTGGCTCAGACAGCTTCAAAGAGAGACAAACTAGTCAAAAAATCTCAAACTGTATGGTATCTAGTTCAAAATTCATCCTTGTAATTAGAAGCTGATAAGCTGCCATGATCGCTGTTGTTAGCACCTGGCCGTGAGAGACTTTTCGTGTAAAATCGCCTGCTTTTGCAAAAGTATGCCTTTTTTCCTCTATCAGCAAACAACAAGAGAGATTGAGAGAAAAACTGCATTTGTTAAAGTTAACTTTGTGAGGCTTTTTTTTCTTTCTCTCCGTTTTTCCTCGCTGCGAGGGTATGTGGAGAATGTGAAGAAAGATAAGAGCAGAGCTGCAGCAGCGGCGGGGCGGGCAGTCCACCCCCCCCCGCTCCCTCTCTTGGGAGGGGGCACTGAGATGGTGCCTGGTTTGTTGCAGAGTCATGATTTACTGGGTTTTCAAAATGCTTTTATATACCATTGTAGAGTTAATTTTGTGTTTTAAGTAATTATGAGTTTATGCAATTGCAGTTTTTAGAGTTTTACTAGAGAAATTATTGTGGTTCTTTAAAAGTTAAGAAAAGAAAAGAAAAAAAAAAAAAAAAAGAATGTTTAAGGTGAATACTAACAGAAGTTGCCTTGCAATAATTGGTTTTAGAATCCAAGGTTAAAATATGGTGTGATTTATAGCTTTTAGGAAAACCTTCTTCCAATTAATGTTATCTGCAGAAGAGATTTGTGGTTTAAAAAATAATTAGTCAAGAGAATTTTACTGTATAAAACAAAGTTAAGTTAAAGTATATATTATCTATTTGCTTGTTTTTTCCACAATTTTAATAAGGTAATTTTAATGTAATTTTTTTTTTTTTGGTTATAAAACACATATAACTGCATATATACCAATTTGGATTTTAGATTTTAGTTTAAAAAATTGGACTTAATGTTTTTGAAAAGTGCTACAAAAGCTGGATGGCAACTTGCCAAATCCCATGTTGTTGTGGTGGTTTTTTTTCAGAAAAACTACACTTTAAAATCCTAACCAATTTAAGCATATACTGGGCAAATTTCTATTATGAATAAGTATTTTTAGTAACATTTGCAGTTATTGTGGGTTATTTTCAAAGCTAGATAACATAGAATTGTGATGTGTTTGCTACATCTTTATAATCTTTATAGTGAATTTATGTTATTGTTATATTGTGTTTAAAAGGTATATATTAAACTTTTAGTTGCTTTTTTGTAGTAACAGAATAAAATTAAGTTATGTTTTCATTTAATATAGATTAAGTGTTAATAGAATTAAGGATAGTCAAGTTTTATAATGTTTAGGCTTGACTGTTTTTAAGTTAAGTTTCCTAACTTAGATATTCTTTTAAGGTTAAGTTTGTTATTTCCTTTTGTCATATATAATTATTGTGGAGTTTAGAACAGTTTGCTATGCTGTAAGCATCTCATAGCTGCTACTATTGAGAACCTTGTTTTAGAAATGAGTTAAGAGGCATCTTTCCAGTTTAAAGCCAGGCCCTGGCCAAGCCTTGACTTTACCTGGACAGAATGTTTGCCAACAGATCCAGATATTTTCTATCCCAAATCAGTATTTGAGTCACTTTTTGACTCAACAATTTGACCCTATTAATATGACAGCTGGATCAATTTTGAAGTGGGCTTGGAGAGTCATTTTCCGGAGGTGATGATCCAATCCTTCACTGATTTTTGTTTCTGTTTGTTTGCTAACTATGGGATGCAGGTGCAATGTTTTAGTAATTAATAGTAATTTTATATTATATATGTTATTAATAATGTTTAAGATTTAATTGATTTTTAACTAGTATAAGTTCTTATTAATTGTGTATATGGTTTTGTGTTAATGTTGAACAGAAGTACATCTCATTTTTATTTTTTTTTAAGAAAAAAGGGGGAAATGGATGCCTTAAAAGCATTTAATTAGTGTAATTCATTAACTTCAAGGAGAGAAGTGTCTGTGTTTTGTTGGCAGGTTCAAAAAGGTCACCTGTCCATCTGACCAGACTGTCTGTCTCTGAACACATAAGATCCAGTGAACAAAGATGTCATCACACAGCCTTGGTACTCCAGACATGGATCAGAAGTGGACCTGTCAGGACACAGTTGTGTCTGAACACTATATAGACAGTTGCCAACAGAAATTTTATGTTGTTATTATGATGTTGTGTCTCTACCAATTTTTCAGGTATCCTTTGTTTTAAGATTTAGAAGGATCTGAAGAACAACTTGAACATCAAAGCCCTCAGTCACCGATCAACTGCCAGCTGACATCATGGGAGCAGTGAACGTTCCAGGACTGAATCGTGCTGGAGAAATTCTGTAGAAGATCTAAGAAGTGTAGAGACTCCATTTAATTGTATATAAAGCAAATTGTAGTTGTGTGTTTACCCTTTCAGCAAATTGCTTTCACGCTTAGGCTACATATATACCAGAGCACCTGTGTTAAAAGTAGTTAGATAATAGTTTAAGTGTTTAGCTTGTGTAGTAATTGTTATGTTAGTATAAAGTATAAGTATTCCCTCTTTAAGAGGTAGTGTAAGCATCCTTGAAAGTTCATTTAACGATTGAAGTTCTAGCTGTGAGTTTGCAAATATGGTGTCATTTACATGGTAAAATGCTTATGGTAATTGTGTTGTGTATAGTCGTGACCAACTGTCTGCTAACTAACATCCAAAAGTGACAGAACATATGGGTCACTCTGGCACATTGAACTGGCCAAAGGTCAATGTGTTTGAGCCTAGCCACCCCTGGAGATCCTTTCGCACCTGTCTCGTAGGAGTCCCTGAATGGGATCCTCCGGCATTTAAAGGTTTAATTAGTAATGAGACTTGTTGGCAATGTTGCAAGAGTGCAGTCGCACCGCTGGCTTCACATTAAGACAACTTGAAGCCTGTTAGCAAGCAAAAATTACCAAAGTTCTTAATGTTACAACCCTCAGAAGAATTGGATTTGTTATGTTCCACCAATACCTCGGGTGGATGGATAATGTTTGAACCCCCGACAAAAAGTCATTCTAACAAAGTAATGCAGCACTGGATTGCAGTCAACCCTATAGCTGATCTCGTTACTACCATTGAAAGTAAAGCCTTTATTCGTGGTGCAATCTCACAAGACAATTACCAACACGATTACCTAGTTCCATATTCCTAATCTGTGGAGATAGAGCATAGAATTAGATTCCTGCTAATCCACATAGAAGACCCTGTTATCTTGGGAAACTCACTTTGTTCCACCCAAGCTTACATCTATTGTTGAATATAGCTAGCAAAATGAAGAACATCAAACAGTCAAGGCGAAGCCTGAATGAATTAAAGTTTAGCCACCCTAAAAAGGCTCGCTTGCTGGACTAGGAAAGAATTAAACTTAACATCCACAATGTTAAGTGAGCTTTCAGCTGATGTGAGTAGTGTATATCACGCAGTACTATGAAATTAAGTTGCAATTGACCTTTTGCTCTTAGCACAAGGACATGGTTGTGGAGAGTTTGAAGGCATGTGCTGCTTGGATCTTACTGATCATTCAGCTTCCATCCATGAGCAACTACAACAGCTACAGGATGGGTTACATGCCCTGAAAGAAGATAGTGATCCCATTGGAAGTTGGTTCGCCAGCTGGGGCATCACTGGATGGTTGAAGTCTCTTGTGCTAGAAGGGGGACGGACTTTACTTATAATGTTAATTGGGATGACAGTCTAAGTTGTATGTTATCTTATCCAAAGCCTGGTTTGTGCAAAAAGAGAAACGGGGAATTGTTGCTATATTTTATATATTAGTAAAGGCCTGTATGCACAAACCAGCCTTTGAACTAAGTCGTGATATTAAGGGCTAAAGTCCTTGAAACCTTCATGCAGAAGAGAGAGTAAAGTAAAACAATATCCTTGTGTGTAAGAGAAAAAATGTAAACTGTGTGTGTTAGCCAATAGTAGCTCGTTCTGCTCGCAGACCCTGTAGAACCCTATAAAAGTGTGCTAAAGATAGAAATAAACTGGCATTTACGATTACTTCTGTGAAGACTGGTGAACAGCTCGGGGGTTTCTCAATAGAAAGGTATCAGAGCTCTGGTGGAACTGGCCCCGCTCCCCTGCAGTCTGTGCAGCCTGGGAGGGGGGCCTGGGCCAGACTCCAGAAGCTCCCAGGTTGGGGATGGAGACTGAGGGGCTTCCCCTGGCCCCAGGCTGGGCCGGACTCTGCTGCAGCCCCTCCCAGGAAGCCTTCTCAGTCCCATTCCAGTGGGGTGGCTGAAGCCCTTTCCAGGGGGCCCCCCGGCCCTAGGCTGGTCCGGGCCACGGCTGCTAACATCTTGCCAATACCATCTCGCCTCCCCCTTTGGCCCGCACAGACGGCTTCAGGTCGAAAACTGTCCGCTGCTTTCCAGCGGCAGCTAGGCTAAGAGAGACACCTGAAATCCAACACCATGAATACCTGCTGCGGCTTGGGCCAGATTTAACCCTTTCACTACACAGATGAGACCTGCAGACTTAATCCCCTCTCCAGAGGGAGAAAAGTAGAGTAGTCGACCCAGAGAAACAACATGAAACATCAAGGTCAGTAAAAGAGTCAAGCCCCAGATGGAAGGAGAATGATGAGATGCTTTAATAAGCTGAAATATTCTTTTGGTAGGGCCATAGAGATGGACAATAATGTTTTGAAAAACTCCTTTAATTCATGAAAGAGTATTTGGGAGGAATGAAGTATTTCAAAGTGTAGATCTGAGCAAAGGTATCGATTGATGAAACTAAGCAGATGGTGCAATAGCTGTGATCCCATAAGATGCTTGAACAGAGAGAGAGAAGTGAAAGTTGATGAAGACCCTTTGCCCCAATTGAGAAAAGGAGAAAACCTCTGTTCCCAGAGATGATTTTAGAAAAAGTTTTTTCATGTGGTGTAGTTTGGCTCGGTCAGTCCTTTATCAGTTCTTCCGGAGTTGGAAAGCGCCAAGGCCCAGACCCCGGTGGGCCACAGGCATTAGCTCCTGGGGTTTGTTTGGGTTTTCAGTTTAGAGCCAGTTTGAATAGATTTTAAAAAAAGGGAAATTAAAAAAAAAAAAACAGTCTGGGGAACTACTCTGCCTCAGCTAGCTAAAAACTAACTAAAAGCAAAGGAGAGCTCTGTCCTCTTGTCTGTCTGTGGAGGGGGAGTGAGTGCTCTTTCTGAACACAAAGCTGTGTGCTTCTTCTTCCCCCCCTTCATTCTCAGAGCCAGTCTTAAAGGTTCAGAACTTAATATGTAACATAAACAAGGCAATTGGGGATATAAGCCTTATAAAGTCATCCCAGGACACCATCCCATCTTATATTCATAAGAGTTTATACATATTCAAACCTTTTGAGTTTAGATGTTATTTTGCTTGGTTTTAACCTCCTACTTGTCTTCATGCCATCCTTCAGATTAAACCAATATATTTTATTTCTTCTTGTGGTTCCCTCCTGTTGTTTTTACACTCCCTGATAATGAGGAATCAGTAAATTAAGTTCTGGTTTCTATCACTGTTATCACTCAGATAGTCTACAAATGTGAGGAACTACCTAATTATCTTACACCATTCCCTGAGTTAGTTACGTAAAAGCATTTTAACATCACATAGTCTCTACTTTAAAATTATGCTACAGCCTAAGATATATTTACCAAATTACTATTTACTATTTATATAAACTATATGGTGCATAAATAAACTCACAGATTATACTATACAAAAAAGCAGCTAAAAGGAAATATAAATTGTACCATATCAACATCTTTGTGATTAATAATAATATGCAAAATCTAATACATAAATACAAATGCCAGTACTATATTACCATTTGTAAAATATCTAGTAGTAGTTCTTTTGTGTATCCTGTGTAGCAAGTAGTCTGTTTAAAGTCTTCTGTCTGTTAATCTTGTGTCTATTCAATAAATAATTCATTTTATAATAGATCTAATCAACCATTCTTAAGAACTTGTGAGCAAGATCAATTTGGGGTGCAGGTCACCTAAAAAAATAGAGCTACTGCCAGAAATCTGAGCCTAAGGCAAGACTCATCTAAAAGCTCTCATCTCCATTTATAACAACAGCAAATAGAAAATGGTATAAGATCATTCAGTTAGCAATATTGTCTGACTTCCTTTGTTGCAATGGAGTTCTTTCTTTAAAGATATTTTGTTTTTAGATCTAGTTATTATAACCTCTTCCTATTGTACAATTAGTACTGATGTGATAATGCAAAATTAATTTTAAAGGGGAATTTTTCCCTTGTTTTAGACCTACATACCTGGTTTTGAAAAAAATAATGATATTTGTAGGGTTTTTATGAGGTTGTAACAATGGGAAAAAACATTTGAGGCTTCAAGACTCAGCAGGAGGCTTCAAGCCATTATTTAACATCTGGATAACCTTTCATCACAAGAATTTGTAAGTCTTCCCTCCATGCTATTTCATTTATTTTATCTGGAAGTTGATGACTATATGGACTTAAAGATACTTATTAAACTTTTCATTGTACTGATAACAGAGTTATACCTGGGATCTTTGGAAATTGCAAAAAAGTGTAAATTTTTAAATCTCAGTGTCAATCTTGTAAGAAGACTGGATTTGTATTAAATGACTGATTGGATAATTTGATCAGCTGAGAATGACAGTGCTTGACTATCGGCTATGAAGAGAGGGATAACTGACTCGGTGATCAGAATCCGATTTTACTGTGGGCTACATAAGCTTATATAGCATTGTAGGAAAGCTAGTAATTTTTTACTACAATGATTGGGTTAAACATCATACAAAAATACAAAAATACAAAAATACAAAAATACAAAAATACAAAAATACAAAAATACAAAAATACAAAAATACAAAAATACAAAAATACAAACATACAAACATACAAACATACAAACATACATTTTTGCAACATCTCTGCTTGATTCAATCTTCTTTCCTGTCACCAGGTTTGATTCAATCTTCTTGCAATCTTCAAAGCTCTGTTCCTGCCAAGGCATCCTGGCTATCAGATCTATTATGCTAATCAAGTCCAAGGTACTTTCTGATTTCACCATATCTCCTTCTTCTTTTTCAACCAAAAATGTTCCTTTAATGGCTTTATTAATTAATCTCTGGATACACTGAAGTAAACAAGGTGTCAAAATTAATACAATTATTATCAAAATCAACACATGCATACCTATTCTAAACAAATCTTTTAGCCAGGGTGTTAAACCTCAGCCACTAAACAGGTTATCTAGACAAGATCCAGATTCTATTCTTAGTTTAAACACACTATTCTTTAGTTGCTGTCTGCTTTTATGAATTGACTTGGAATTGTCTGTCAGATTCATGCAGCACATTCCATCAGTCTTCACATCCATGACCTTGTGCTAGAAGCAAGAAATCTAATGCTGCTCTGTTTTGCAAAGTAGCGTCTTACACTGTCAACATCTGTTAATGTTTGATAAGGCAGAGATGGTGGCATTTGTCTGTTTTGCAAGCCAACAAGCTATTTTATTTAATTGACTTAAAGCCTTTTTTTGAAGCCAGTCCTGGCAAAAGCAAAGACGCCCAATTCATCTGAGTCTCAGACCACAAAGACAATTTATCATCACAGTATTCATCAAAAGTATGTAAACGGCACCTTATCCTGCAGGGATATTTGGGCTATAAAATCATGGAGGCATTAGGTGTCAGCACAGTCAGTTGTCCCAGACTGCAGGGACCCTCTTTTATGTGCAAAGGGATAGCAGCCCAGGCCCAGTCTCCATAAACCAAAAACATTCCAGAGTGAGGGCAGCTGCAGGGGGGCATTACTGGATTTAGAAAGACTGCCAGAAGTGTAGTTGCACCAAAAGGTTTGATTCTTATACACAGAGTTATAGGGAGAAACGTCCCAAGCTTTAGACTGATTCTTTCCTGTGTATTTAAAGTTAACACAAAAATCCATTTTCACAGAACCCAGTGAAACAAAGAAATTAAGAATTAGAAAGAAATGCTTGACTAAAAGGGGTGTCTGACAAAAACCATACCCTGACACCCTAATCCACAAGAACAGGAAAAAGAGTCAGACTGCAAGATGAGATAAGGAGCTGGAATACACAAACAAGATGCAAAGACAAAGGCACCACAGGATAAAGGAGATTCCTCGGACCCTAAGCTGGAAGAAACGGATTTGAAGTCCCAAAAGGTGGCCAAAGGACTGAAAGGGGCATGGAGTTAATTGTAATATGAAGACAGGCGGGGTTAGGAAATTAATATGTATTAGGCGTATTGTGTAAACCTAGTCTGTAAAGGATAAAAAGGGAAAACTCTCCTATTCTGTTTGGAGAGCAACTTGCCAAGGATCTGGAATCCTGGGAGGCTCCCCCAGAAGAAGGAAAGATATTGCAGTACGTGGATGACATCCTCATTGCCACCCGGACAAAAGAGGCATGCATAGCCTGGACTGTAAGCCTGCTAAACTTTCTGGGACTTCAGGGATACAGGGTATCAAAGAAAAAGGCCCAGGTAGTGAAGCCAAAGGTAATTTATCTGGGTTATGAGATCAGTGCTGGACAGCGGACTCTAGGGCAAGATCGCAAAGAAGCGATATGCCAAACCCCAAAACCTCAAACAGTGAAGGAGCTGCGAACATTCTTTGGAATGACAGGATGGTGCAGACTATGGATACACAGCTACGGGTTGCTTGTGAAACCTCTGTATGCGCTCATTACAAGCGGGAACAGAGAACTCCAGTGGACAAAAGAGGCCACACAAGCCTTCCACCAGCTGAAGAATTCCCTAATGTCGGCTCCAGTGCTTGGACTCCCGGATGTAAGTAAACCGTTCTTCCTGTTTTCCCATGAGAAGCAAGGAATTGCCCTGGGAATACTGGCCCAGGACTTGGGTCCGTACCGAAGAGCAGTTGCTTACTTCTCCAAACAACTAGACGCAACAGCCAAGGGATGGCCAGGATGCCTTAGAGCTGTTGCTGCAGTGGTGCTGAATATTCAAGAAGCACACAAATTCACCCTGGGCCAGAAAATGACTGTATTGGTGTCTCACACAGTGTCTGCAGTCCTAGAAGTAAAGGGTGGGCACTGGCTTTCCCCACAAAGGTTCCTGAAATACCAAGCCATCATGGTAGAACAAGATGATGTAGAGATAGTTGTAACTAACATTATCAACCCAGCTTCTTTTCTCAGTGGGAATCAAGGGGAGCCAGTGCACCACGACTGCCTGGAGACCATCGAAGCTTCCTACTCCAGCCGCCCAGACCTGAAAGACACCCCGCTGGATGATGCAGAAACCTGGTTCACTGATGGGAGCAGCTACATCATCAGTGGAAAGCGACACGCCGGGTATGCAGTTACCACCTGCAAAGAGGTAATAGAATCTGGACCCTTACCAACAGATACCTCTGCACAAAAGGCAGAGATCATTGCTCTAACCCGTGCCCTGGAGATTGCAAAGGGAAGGAAAATAAACATCTATACAGACTCGAGATATGCATTTGGGGTTGTACATGCACATGGGGCCATCTGGAAAGAAAGAGGACTGTTAAACTCACAAGGGAAAAACATCAAACATGCGCAGGAGATATTGCGGCTACTGGAAGCAGTCCAGCTACCTGAGCAGGTAGCAATTATGCACATTAAGGCACACCAGAAGGTGAGCTCAGAATTGGAGGAACGAGCTGGCAGACAGAGAGGCAAAAGAAGCAGCAAAAGGTGAGATAACAATTGAGGGAGCCTTAATTCCTGATGGACAGATCTCCCTTGAAGGTAAGCCAGTATATACTAGAAAAGATAGTGTCGTGGTTTTAAACCAGTAACTAAAAAATTACTTATTTCTTGCTGTGAGATATGGATTAGAATAAGAGCAAAACAGGCTTAAAACTTAAAAAGAATAAAGACAGTTTATTAACAAACTACAAGAATAAGAACACTAGAATAAACTTCCAGAAAACTCTTTTATCTCTCACCACTTGACCATTTCTTTGTACACATGACAACATAGAGACAAAAAAACTTTAGAACTTTGGTCGTTAAAAACAGTCTCAATTCTTGCTACAGTTTTTTCATCAGTCTTTGTAGAGAAACAGAAGTCTCTTTCTGCTAACCTATGGAGTTTCTCACAAGAAAACTATTTCTATTATAGTTTTCTATTGCTCTGATGTCAGCTGCCCGGAAATCTGTCATCAGTTCTTCTCCTCCCATTTCACATCACTCTGAGGTGTGTATGGGCCATGAGTTTAGGGATGTCATTTTAAGGATAAGTCATTCAAAGGCAAAAGTCTTCTTCATCTGTCTCTGTGAGCTTTCCTGGAAAACAGTTTTCTCTTTGCCTTCAAGGCTTCAAAATCTTGACCCAATTCCAGCAACTCACAGTATCACAAGTACTCTCTCTTCTTCTCAAAAGTCCACACTTTGAATACTCTATTCCTCCCAATACTCTGTCATGAATTAAAGGAGTCTTTTTAAACTACTATTATCCATTTCTATAGCTTTAACAGAAAGATATTTCAGCTGTAAAGCATCTTCTTATTCTCTCTTTCCTATTTAAAACTTAACTCTTTTCCTCACTTTTTGCTGGTTTTATGATGTCTTCTTCATGTTGATTGTCTCTCTCTTTCTCTGTCTTTCTGGGAAAAAGGAGTAATCTGTACGTTTATCCAGGTAGTGAAAGAATGGGGAATTCCCTTGGGGTCTCTCAAATTTTTGGAGGACTCAGCTGCCTTTTTATCTAAATTTCCCGGCCGCATGTCCCTCTCTTTCCCCATTGACTGAAGTACTTGAGAGGTACAGACTTCCTGGAATGCCTGATACCTAAGATTCCCCTCTAATGTATAACCCTCCCTCTTAATTTTTAATTCTTATGGAATTAATGGTGTTTTCCCATTGTCTCTTTCATCTTTCAATATCCAATTAAATTTATCAGCAAACCTACAGTTTGTTTATAAAGACAAATATATTTTTTTCCATTCATCAATCAGTGGACTCCTTCCCATTGTTTCTTTTATCTCTCAGTGCTAGTTTTATCTACCAGCAGACCCACAGCTTGTTTGTAAAGACAAATCCGTCATTCCTCTCAATCCCTCCTCTTTTATTTTTTTAATCATTGTCTTTAGAAACTGTAGTTATCATTGACCTAATTTCTTCTTCCTGAGGTTTTTTTTTGTTTTGAAATTATTTGCAGTGACATCAGTTTCTGTGTTTTTGTATCCATCTCAGGATCAGTAGGCATGGCTACTACCTGCATCCCATTGATCACATGTTGAATAAGTTCTACTAAGCAAGGGATCATGCATGGTAAAAAAATTAGAGTTGCTACAGCACAAAAAGCATTTATTTAACTTACAGTTCACCAGGTAACCATGAAAACATGTCCCATTCCCATGTATATGCTTCCTGTTCTATTTACAGAACAAATGCCTCTTTTAAAAGAATGAAGCTGCCATGGACTTCCTTCCTCATCCCAAAATCTTGTTCAGTTATGGTCTTTACTCAGGATGCTAACCCATCATTTAGGTTTGACTGGGCTGGCCACCCATGGCCAGTTTTCAGATCCCCCTGGCTCTCAGACCCAACAATTGCTAAGGTTAAAGGTTTTTGCTACTTCTTCTCCTAAGGTTAAAAAATTATTTTCCCACTTTGGGCCCCAACTTAACTGACAATATAAAGGTAAGATTATTAAGGGAAACATTCTAATGGTGTAATTTAATTTCCTAACCTCTTTTCCATTTTCATGTTTTCTTCCACACAACCTGTGGTGAGTGAAGGCACAGAAACAGCTTAACATAAAGAAAACAATGACAGCGAGGATTTGCCTCCAGTGACTGGAGATCCAAGAGGAGGTATGCCCACACAAACTATTTCAGCAGTCAGTCTGTGGGTAGGCACTCAGGGTTTCCCCCGATGTCAATGCACCAGCTACTGCTCCAGTCCACTCTTGTGGAGTGTCAGTCACAGCTTCCCACCCTTCTCCTCCAGCTGAGAAGTCCAAATCTCTGGGGCCTCAGAGACCTTGACCCAAATGTGATGGGTCCACTAATGTTCAGCTGTCTTGCAGCTGTTTCTGTGGTCAGCAACACCTGGAAAGATACACACCACTTAGCCACCACTGGTGCTTCTTTCCACTCCTTAACTAGGACCTATTCTCCTGGTTGGATTTTGTGAACAGCAAAGTCCAAAGGCAGGGTCTGTGCCAGCTGAACTTCCTGTTGAAGAGATTACACAGGAGACAATATCTGGGCCACATATTGTTTCAAATATACACCACTTATCTTTACCCCAACCCCACTAGGCTGAGAATTACAAGGATAAGGAATTGCAGCCATCAATTCAAAGGGAGATAATTGAGTATCCCCCCCTGGGTCTGGCCCTTATTCTTGCCAAAGCCAGTGACAAGAGCCATACTCACGGCATTTGAGTTTCTATCACCAGCTTCAGAAGGTGTTTCTTTATTTCCCCATTCATCCTTTCAACCCAGCCCAAACTCTGGGGGTGCCAGGGGTTATGGAGGTTCCATTGTATTCCTAAAGCAGTCATAACTCCTTTAAGAATTTTTCCTGTAAAATGAGTTCCCCTATCTGAGTCCATTGCTTCCACAATCCCATATCTTGGAATTATTTGTTCCAAAAATACTTTAATAACTGACCCTGTAGTTACTGAAACGTCTGGAAATGCTTCTGGCTACCCTGTTAGCTGACATACTATTACCAGAAGATATTTAAATCTTGCCACTTGGGGCATTTCAGTAAAATCCACCTGGCATCTCTGGAAGGGACGTACAGCCCAAGGCCTCCCTACCCTGGCAAGTTTCTTTGTAACTCTTGTTGCGAATTCATATTGTAAATATTGGCTTTTCACAAGTATTATGATAAATGTTATATGCTATATGCTTTTGCTATATTCTTCTCTCTCTTAGCAAGTTATAGGCTTAGAAATGAATTCTGAATGGTAGGGATATGCTTCATCCGGACAAGGCAAGATAACTCCAACAGGCAGGACAATGGGAGGACCAAGCTGTTTCCATCAGGACAGCGGAAACCAAGCTGTTATCACCAGCAGGAAATGGAGACCAAACTGTTATCAGAAGCCAGGACCAGGCCGTTGGCAGCAGGGGAAAGATATGAAGCCCAGCTGCCCTCAAAGGAAGGATGAGAGGCCCGGACTGTTATCAACACTGACTATTTGCAGAAGAAAGGAAACCAGACTCAAAATAATGTTGGTCAGCAAGAATAATGATGACCAGCAGAAAAAAAAACAACCCATACAGAGCATGTTCTAAGAAGGCAGAACCAGGGAGGGGACATGCTTTGAGTATGCATTAAACCCTCACAGCAGGAGGGGATAAAAAGGGTGTTCCCAAGATACCAGGTGTGTTCCTGGCAACCCGCCATGGTACCCGGCCGTTTTAACCCTTTGCTTTATTTCTTTTGTCTCCTAATTGTCTTTTCATTTATATTAAACTTTTTATAATTTATTAAGTGAATCTCGTTTTTTACACTCTGTTACTGGTTTTAGCAGAAATCAAACAACTTTCATAAACTCGCTTTGCTAGAGTAAAAAGACCCACAGCAGCATACATTTTGAGGAAGGCTCCTGCCAGTCCTCAGGAGCCCAAACGACTTCCTTCATGAAGTTGTTTTAACAACTGTAAGGCCAGAGCTTTTGGTATTTACTGGTTAGCATCCCTTGTAAACCAATTATCCCCACTTATCCTTTGCCCCACTCTTTTTAATTATCTCAAGTTCCTCTGGTGGAAAAGACAGTTTCTCTGGCAGCAGTGCAGTTACTAGGAGCAAGGGGAGGATCTTAGAGATTTCTGGCAACAATGCAGCTTTCTGATCTTCTTCATCAGCCAGTCGGTTTCCTATTGCCTCCTCCAAGCACCCTGCCTGGTGCCCTTTGATGTGTATTATCGCCACCCTTTTTGGTAAGTTCACCACCTCCAATAGGCAGGAGATTAAGTTCTCATAAGCCAACGTTTTTCCCCTGCAGGTTAATAAACCTTTTTCTTCCCATAGTTTCCCAAATGCATGTATCACCCCATATGCATATTTAGAATCAGTAAAAACATTTACTGTCTTGTCTCGGTATAATTCACAGGCTCTCACAAGCACATACAGTTCCACTGTCTGAGCTGAACAGGTGGGCAGTAACCTCCCCCCTTCCTTTAATTGCTTTCCATTCATGATAGAGTATCTTGTAAATAATTTCCCTTCTACAACTCTTGAAGACCCATCAATAAACACATTTTCTCCCTCAGGCCAGGGAGTGTCTTGTAAATATTCCCTCTCCGGAGTCTGGAGATCTATCACATGAATGCAGTCATGGGTTTCTTACTGGCCCCCCACTTCAGGGCTGTTCAAACTGGAGGCTGGGTTAAACCCTTTCCCACTTTTAAATTCTACATCCACCTGTTCCAGTAAATGAAATTCATACTGTAATAACCTAGCACTGGTCATCCACTTAGAGGTTTTCTCAGTTAAAGCTTTAATGTGATGTGAAACTTTAACAATCAGAAACCCTTCCCTTGTCAGCTTTTGGGCCTCAGCCACCATCAGAGCTGTGGCTGCACAGTTCTGCAGACAATGGGGCCAGCGTCTGGCCATCAGGTCTAACAGCTTAGAAAAATAGGCCTCTGTGCTCCCCCATGCTCTTGCACCAAAATTCCTTTAGTATGACCCTGTTTCACATCCACATATAGTTCAAATTCCTTTTCTGTATCTGGAAGAGCTAAGACTGGGGCATTAACTAATTTGTCTTTTCATTTTCTAAAGCTTTGCTTCCCTTCGGGTGTCCATACCACAACATTAAGACTGTCTTGGGTTAAAAAGTCATATAAAGGTCTGGCTAAAACAGAAAAATCTTCAATTCATACTCTGCAGTACCCCACTAACACTAAAAAATGTCGTAACCCCTTTTTGTCTGGGGTAATGGTACTTGTAATATCCTTTGTATTCTTTTGAAACAAAGAAATTAAGAATTAAAAAAAAAAAAGCTTAACTAAAAGGGGTGTCTGACAAAAACCAGACCCTGACACCCTAATCCACAAGAACAGGAAAAAGAGTCAGACTGCAAGATGAGATAAGGAGCTGGAATACACAAACAAGATGCAAAGACAAAGGCACCACAGGATAAAGGAGATTCCTCGGACCCTAAGCTGGAAGAAACGGATTTAAAGTCCCAAAAAAAAAAAAAAAAAAAAGCAACCAAAGGACTGAAAGGGGCACGGGGCTAATTGCAATATGAAGTGAAGACAGGCGGGGTTAGGAAATTAATATGTATTAGGCGTATCGTGTAGACCTGGTCTGTAAAGGATAAAAAGGGAAAACCCAATCAAAAAGGTGTGCATACTTTTGGAGGAGATATCCCCATGCACCTCAGCGCTGAATAAATTCATACCTGCTTTTATAACTACTCTGCGAGTTATAGGGTTCCTTTTATTCCGCACTTCACTTTCTGAATCAATACACAATAACTCTCCAGTCAGAATGTGTCCCAAATATTTGACCTTTTTCTCTACCAACTGTGTCTTCTTTTCGGACACTCTAAGTCCTTTTCTAGCAAGAAAATTAAGCAGCTTTACAGTAGCGTCTTCAACCACCTTCTCCTGTTCCTCTGATAAAAGCAAATCATCCACATACTGCAACAACTTAACTCCTGAAAATTGAGTAAACTCTCTTAATATTTTCTGCAAAGATTGCCCAAACAAACAGGTGACTCTGTATATCCCTGAGGGAGGACTGTCCATGTCAGTTGTTTTACCATTTTCCCTCTTTTTGTTCCAGTGATTTTCCTTTTAAACATGATCCAGTTCAGCAGCAAGCAATGCCACTGCCTAAAGCCAATCACATTTATTAGTAACCAATTGCTCCCTGACCCAATTTTTTGCATCAAGTCCACCCTAGGCATAGGGAGGTGACTAACAAATTAACCAAGGAAAGATTATAAAATATTTCCCCCTAAAGTTTTCCTATAGCCCCCACAGAGGAAGCTGCATGAAAACTACCTAGGCCTGCATAGGGACAACACCATCCCCACAAGGCAGCAGTTGCAGAATCGGCCTCAGGATTAGAACCTGACAATTCTAGTTCTCCACAACAGACCACAGACTGGTGGAGGAGGTTCTCCACAAGATGGGAGTTGCAGAATTGGCTTCAGGACTGAAACCTGCCAATTCTGGCTTTTTACAACAAAGCACACAAAAAGCAGAGGAGTGTGGTTCCCTCCAAACTGGAGCCTTTCAGCTAGGCACAAAACCCCATGTAGACAAATTAATTACATCCCCAAATTAATTTACTACAATTTCCACAAATCCCTCAGAGAAAGATGCATTCAAACTTCTAAGCCTACAGAAGAAACCACAATTTTCACAACTCCTTTGAACAATCAAAGATCCTTTTGACAATTTTCCCCCCTCAGGGATAAAAATTAAGGTGACATGAGAGGCCCCTGTGTTTACTAGGACACACACCTTCTCTCGATCCAGACTCACCTTAAAAGTTAACAAAGGCTCCAGGTTGGTGGCTCCCTGGTACAATGGGAGCCCTTGATACCCTTAACAATCCATTTCCATTATCCTCTGGACTTCCTCCTCCTGAGGGTCCAGCTGTTTTTGCAGACAATCCCTTTTCCAGTGCCCTTCTGCCCTGCAGATAGCGCACTGGTTCCTCCCCAACCGCTGTTTGGGTTGAGTCTCCCCTGCTGGGGAGGGAATGCCTCTGCCACTTCCTTGTGGCGGACCCCATCCCTTTTGACCTGGGGGATCCCTTGGGCCCTGCGGTTTTTCCCTCTTGGGCCGTAAAAATTCTGCCATCACCTTCTCCTTCCCTCCTTGTGCTCACTCTATTTACTACATGCCATATACAAGAGCCAGTCCTTGTCTTGTTGCATTGTCCAAACAGTTCCTCTCCGCTCCAGTGCTCCCAGTGGACACGGCCAGAAGCACCACAGGTGTCCACGGCATTCCACAGCCTCATGGGGACAGGGGCCACTGCCGTCCCTGCCTGGAGCTGGCGGGGTCAGGCACTGCTCAGCGCTGAGTCCCAGCAGCCCCTCAGGCCCCCAGCCCATGCTCCTGGTTCCGTACCTCCATGCCTGGTCCTGCTGCTCTTTGCCTCAACCATATCTCTCCACACTCCCCTTCCACCAATTCTGTTCCAACACAACAACACGATCCGTCCATCCCCTGTTGTCAAGACTCCTTCTTCACTCCCCTTATTGCCCCCCCCCCGGTGTGGAGTGTCAAGACCCCTTCTTGATTTTCTCTTATTGCCCCCTTTGGGCATCTATATCCGTAATTACCTCTGGGATAATGTGTAAACCAACTCAACATTCTTCCAAGGGATTCTTCGGAGATATTTTGGGATCGTCATCCCTTTTGCCGGGGCCCCTTCCTGGCTGTACCCTTGCAACCCTCCATGGGAGACTTGTTTTACCTGTGCTACCCTCCATGGGTGCCCTCTCAGATTTACCTGTGCTACCCTTCATGGTTGCCCTCCCAGGTTTGCTTCCAGAAGATCCCATTTTACTCACCAGTGAGATTTTCAGTGGTCCTTTCCTGTGGACTCTTCATGGACCCCCCTGGTCCGCAACTCGTCTGTCTCCTGGACAGTCTCAGGAACCCAATTGATTGCCCAGTGCTGGCCGCCACCAAGGTGAGCTGATCACCGAAACTGGGTGAGGCACGCCTTCAGCTCCTCTCACTGCCAGCCGGCCCCGACGGTGGAAATATCCTGGACAAGAGCCCCCATTTGTCAGGAAAATTAATCCACAAACGCCAGAGGTTTAAGTCCAAAAAGAGGACAGAGGAGTCCTTCTACTTTATTTGAATAAAGGGAGAGGCCATGGGGCAATCCCCTGGGGTCTCTCAAATTTTTTGAGGACTCAGCCGCCTTTTTATCCAAATTTCCCAGCTGCATGTCCCTCTCTCTTTCCCCATTGACTGAGGTACTTGAGAGGTACAGACTTCCTGGAATGCCTGATACCTAAGATTCCCCTCTAATGTATAACCCTCCCTCTTAATTTTTAATTCTTATGGAATTTATGGTGTTTTCCCATTGTCTCTTTCATTTACCAGCAAACCTACAGTTTGTTTATAAAGACAAATATATTTTTTTCCATTCATCAATCAGTGGAATGCTTCCCATTGTTTCTTTTATCTCTCAGTGCTAGTTTTATCTACCAGCAGACCCACAGCTTGTTTGTAAAGACAAATTCATCACTTGTCTCAGAAGCAATGGTTAGACGTGCTAATGTAACAGCCTGGCTGACAGCCAGCATGGCTTTATCCATTCGAACCACAGTTTTTGCAGAGATAAAAATATCATCTGTGTAGTGATACAATAGAACATCAGGCATACATTCCCGAATCGGGCTCAGGATTTTTGCAACATACCACTAGCAGATGGAAGGGCTGTTGCGCATTCCTTGGGGTAATACTACCCAATGATATCGAATTAATGGTGCCTGCATATTGATGCTCAGCACAGGAAAACTGAATTTTGATGCATCGTCTGGATGCAGTGGAATATCAAAGAAACAATCAAATCAATCACTGTCATATGCCAGTTTCTGGGGATCATGGAAGAGGAAGGGACCCCTGGTTGGAGGGTTCCCATTTCTTCCATTACTTCATTTATCTTGCGCAAATCATGTAACAGCATCCGCCCCCCAGATCATTTTCTGGTTACAAACACAGGGGAATTCCAAGGGCTATTAGGCGGCACTATTAGTCCCTTCTCCAGGTGTTCCTGTGCAAGTTCTTGTAACACACGCAGTTTATCTAATGACAGGGGCCATTGATCCACTCACAAAGGGTCTGAGGTTTTCCAATTCAGTTTGGGGGTGTTGCGCATCCCAATGACCCCTATACAAAATTAGAATGCATGAAAATTCCCCACTGTGTCAACACATCCCTCCCCACAGAACCAGGGGGACAGACAACACAAAAGGTTTAACTGTGGCTACATGCCCCTCAGGTCCTGTAATTTGTACCAAGTGTTGGCTTTGCAGGCTTTGGCTATTCCCACCCATGCCCGAGATCATCTGAAGCACAGCCATTAATGGCCAGTCCCTGGGTGTAGTAAAACATTTTAACAGAGTAAAAGCATGATATTTTAGTAAAAGCCTGTCTGCACAAGCCAGCCTTTGGTATAAGCGACGATATTAAAGGTAGTGTCCTTGAAACTCTCCTGAAGCAGTGAAAATGAAAGAAAAACAATAGCCTTGTGTATTGGGGAAAGAATATAAACCATATGTATTAACCAATAGCTAAGCCTGCGGACCCTGTCAGACTCTATAAAAGCGTGCTAGAGATAAACAATGTTTGCCATACTTCTGTGAAGACTTGGCTGAATGGTCTGAGCGGTTTCTCAATATGTGGCGCTCCGATCAGGGACCCTTTGCGATCAGAGGGATTCGGAAGGCCCGTGCGCGGAGAGACGTGGACATGGATCGGCACTGGGTAGGCGAGTCTGGGCGTGGGAGGATGCTGACCTGGGCCGCTGGGGGTGACCGAGGATGGAGGAGATGGGGCAAAGACCGAGGGCGAGTGCACATTGGCACCCAGGAGGAGGGTAGCTTCCCTCCCCCCGCCCGTGGCTGCAAAAAATGGATGGGTTTGCGGCAGCACAAACTGCTTCTAAACATTATCGTTAAATGAAACAAAGCAGTCAAAGATATGGACCTTAGAAATCTCATTTTATGGGCTAGACATAATAAGCGCTGGCTCCCCCAGGTCCCGCTGCTGCCTTTTGCAGCGGAAGAATGGAAAGACATAGGAGATTTGTTTTGGAAGAAAATGATTACAGGGAAAAGCAAGGACGCTGTCTCTCGGTCCAACTTGGCAGATTGTAATTAATACCTTTAAAAACAGGAAAGCGTGATATGCTCAGGCTGCGAGCACCGTAATTCTACCTGCGTCACAGCAGCCGTCTCTACCTCCCACTGCTGGGCGAGCATTCCTGTCTATGCCACCCTTGGAGAGAAGGGGGAAGAGCCAGAGAGAAGAAAATAAGGAGATGTTCAATGTTTTTAAATTGATTGTGGACATACAGGGGCAAATAGTAACTCTACCTTTGAAGAGAAGCCTAATCTAGATTGGTTTCCACCCAACCCAGGGGGGCATGGGGGAACATTGGAGCGTGTGCAGAGAACAAAAGCACCCCCATGGCAGAGGCAGTGCAGAAGAAGGTCCAAGGCCACGCTGGACAAATATCAGCAATTACAGAAACAGTTGAACAGAAACAGGTGGCTCAGCTTCAAAGAGACAGAATAGCTAAAAAAATTGCTAACTATATGGTATATAGTTCGAAATTCATCACTGTACTTAAAAGTTGATAAGTTACAATGATCACCATTGTAATCACCTGGCCCTGAGAGGCTTTTCGTGTAACATCGCCTGTTTTTGTAAAATTGTGCCCTTTTTCCTCTATCTGTGAACAACAAGCAAAATATTGAGAGAAAAAACTGCATTTGTTAAAGTTAACTTTGTGCATTTTTTTCTCTCCATTTTTCCCCTCTGCTAGAGTATGTGGGGGATTTGAAGAAAGATAACAGCATCAGAGCAGCAGCAGAGCGGGCAGTTCACCCACCTCCCCCCCCCCCGAAAAAGCACCGGAATAATATCCAGTTTGTTAAAAGGTCATTATTTATTGTTTTTTTTTTTAATGTTTTTATATACCCTTTTGGAGTTAATCTTGTGTTTTAAGTAATTATGAATTTATGTAGTTGCAGGGTTTTTTTTGAGTTTTGCTAGAGAAATTATTGTGATTCTTTGAAAGTTCAAAAAGCCCCTTTTTAAAAAGTGTTTAAGGTGAATATTAACAGAAGTATAAGTTACCTTGCAATAATTAATTTTAAAGCTTAATGTTAAAATATTGAATGATTAACAGGTACGAATGAAACAACCTTCCAATTAATGTTATCTACAAAAGATATTTGTGGTTTAAAAAGTAATTAGCTAGGAGAACTTTACTGTACAAGACAAAGTACAGGTGACCATATATTACCCATTTGTTTGGTTTTTTTACAATTTTAATAAGGTAATTTCAATGTGAGTCCTTTTGTTATAAAAAAACATGTATAACAGCATATATATTGATTTGGACTTTGGATTTTAATTACAAGTTAGACTTGATGTTTTTGAAAATTGCTACAAAAGCTGATGGCAACTTGCCAAATCCTGTGTTGTTGTGTTTTTTCTCTAGTAAAACTGCACTTTAAAATCCTCACCAATTTAAGCATATACTAGGCAAATTTCTGTTATGAATAAGTATTTTTAATAACATTTGCAATTATTGTGAGTTATTTTTAAAGCCAAATGTCATAAAATTGTGATGTATTTGTTGTTGCTATATTTTATATATTAGTAAAGGCCTGTATGCACAAACCAGCCTTTGAACTAAGTCGTAATATTAAGGGCTAAAGTCCTTGAAACCTTCATGCAAAAGAGAGAGTAAAGCAAAACAATATCCCTGTGTGTAAGAGAAAAAATGTAAACTGTGTGTGTTAGCCAATAGTAGCTTGTTCTGCCTGCAAACCCTGTAGAACCCTATAAAGTGTGCTAAAGATAGAAATAAAGTGGCATTCACGATTACTTCTGTGAAGAGTGGTGAACAGCTCGGGGGTCTTCTCAATATTTGGCGCTTCGACCAGAGACACCCTGCGGGCAGAAGGACTCTGGAGTCATGGGAGTGGATCTGGGCATTAATCGTCGAGGGCTTGGATCGGCACCAAATAGGCAGCCTGAGCGCGGTGAGACGCGGAGCGGTTAGACGTGGAAGTAGGGCTGCTGGGGGGGGGCCCAGAGGCAAGGGCGTGTGTAGAAGGGTCGCAACCTTCCCTCTTGCGGGTGCTGTCAGCATGGATGTGGAATTTGCGGCAGTAAATAAACTGCTTCTCAGCATCCTCGTTAAACGAGGCGAAGCAGCCCAGGAAAGGGACCTGGATATGCTCATTATATGGGCTAATTGTCTTGAGCATTTGCAGTGCTCACTGCTTCTTGCGGGGCAAGAACGGACTGATATATCGGCTCTGATATGGGAAACAGCAATTACGGAAAAGAGCAAGGACACTGTGTTTCTCGGTCAAACTTGGCAGATTGTAATTAATACCTTAAAAAACAGAAAAGTGAGATATGCTGAGGATGTGAGTTCCATAATTCTACCTGCGTCACAGCGGCAGATGCCTTTACCTCCCACTGCTGGGCAAGCTCTCCTATCTATATTGCCCATGGAGAGAGGGAGGGAGAGTTAGGGAGAAGAAAATAATGAGAAAAAAGTTCCACAGGGAAGGCTGAAACAACGAACAGAATCTGTTCAGTTATGGCAGGATGTGATACATCCAGAACTATTTGCTTCATTTTTGAAGTCACTTTTAGCACTACAATCTTATTTAAGTTCCATCTTTACCACCCTGGAAGAAAAGAAGCCAGATTTAGACTGGTTTCCACCCGAACCAGGAAGATATGAGGGAGCGAGGTGAGCGCAAAGAACAAAGGCATCCTGGGGGTAAAAGCAGCGCAAGAAAAGTTCCAAGGCCACTCTGAGCAATTACAGAAACAACTGAGCAGAAACAGGTGGCTCAGACAGCTTCAAAGAGAGACAAACTAGTCAAAAAAATCTGAAACTATATGGTATTTAGTTCAAAATTCATCCTTGTAATTAGAAGATGATAAACCGCAATGGTCGCCGTTGTTAGCACCTGGCCGTGAGAGACTTTTCGTGTAAAATCGCCTGCTTTTGCAAAAGTATGCCTTTTTCCTCTATCAGCAAACAACAAGAGAGATTGAGAGAAAAACTGCATTTGTTAACTTTGTGAGGCTTTTTTTTTCTTTCTCTATGTTTTTCCTCGCTGCGAGAGTATGTGGAGAATGTGAAGAAAGATAAGAGCAGAGCTGCAGCAGCAGCGGGGCGGGCGGTTGACCCCCCCGCTCCCTCTCTCGGGAGGGGGCACTGGGACGGTGCCTGGTTTGTTGCACGGTCGTGATTTATTGGGTTTTCGGAGTGTTTTTGTATACCCTTTTGGAGTTAATTTTGTGTTTTAAGTAATTATGAGTTTATGCAATTGCAGTTTTTAGAGTTTTACAAGAGAAATTATTGTGGTTCTTTGAAGGTTTGGAAAAAAAAAAAAAAAAAAGTGTTTAAGGTGAATACTAACAGAAGTTGCCTTGCAATAATTGGTTTTAGAATCCAAGGTTAAAATATGGTGTGATTTATAGCTTTTAGGAAAACCTTCTTCCAATTAATGTTATCTACAGAAGAGATTTGTGGTTTAAAAAATAATTAGTCAAGAGAATTTTACTGTATAAAGCAAAGTTAAGTTAAAGTATATATTAAACTTTTAGTTGCCTTTTTGTAGTAACAGAATAAGATAAAGTTATGTTTTCATTTAATATAGATTAAGTGTTAATAGAATTAAGGATAGTCAAGTTTTATAATGTTTAGGCTTGAATGTTTTTAAGTTAAGTTTCCTAACTTAGATATTCTTTTAAGGTTAAGTTTGTTATTTCCTTTTGTCATATATAATTATTGTGGAGTTTAGAACAGTTTGCTATGCTGTAAGCATCTCATAGCTGCTACTATTGAGAACCTTGTTTTAGAAATGAGTTAAGAGGCATCTTTCCAGTTTAAAGCCTAAGGCCCTGGCCAAGCCTTGACTTTACCTGGACAGAATGTTTGCCAACAGATCCAGATATTTTCTGTCCCAAATCAGTATTTGAGTCACTTTTTGACTCAGCAATTTGACCCTATTAATATGACAGCTGGATCAATTTTGAAGTGGGCTTGGAGAGTCATTTTCCGGAGGTGATGATCCAATCCTTCACTGATTTTTTGTTTCTGTTTATTTGCTAACTATGGGATGCTGGTGCAGTGTTTTAGTAATTAATAGCAGTTTTATATTATATATGTTATTAATAATGTTTAAAATTTAATTGATTTTTAACTAGTATAAGTTCTTATTAATTGTGTATATGGTTTTGTGTTGTTATTGGTGTTTATAACAGAAGTACATTTCTTTTTTTTTTTTTTTTTTTAAGAAAAACGGGGGAAAATGGATGCCCTAAAAGCATTTAATTAGTATAATTTATTAACTTCAAGGAGAGAAGTGTCTGTGTTTTGTTGGCAGGTTCAAAAAGGTCACCTGTCCATCTGACCAGACTGTCTGTCTCTGAACACATGAGATCCAGTGAACAGAGAAGTCATCACACAGCCTTGGTACTCCAGACATGGATCAGAAGTGGACCTGTCAGGACACAGTTGTGTCTGAACACTATATAGACAGTTGCCAACAGAAATTTTATGTTGTTATTATGATGTTGTGTCTCTACCAATTTTTCAGGTATCCTTTGTTTTAAGATTTAGAAGGATCTGAAGAACAACTTGAACATCAAAGCCCTCAGTCACCGATCAACTGCCAGCTGACATCATGGGAGCAGTGAACGTTCCAGAACTGAATCGTGCTGGAGAAATTCTTTAGAAGATCTAAGAAGTGTAGAGACTCCATTTAATTGTATATAAAGCAAATTGTAGTTGTGTGTTTACCCTCTTAGCAAATTGCTTTCACGCTTAGACTACATATATACCAGAGCACCTGTGTTAAAAGTAGTTAGATAATAGTTTAAGTGTTTAGCTTGTGTAGTAATTGTTATGTTAGTATAAAGTATAAGTATTCCCTCTTTAAGAGGTAGTGTAAGCATCCTTGAAAGTTCATTTAACGATTGAAGTTCTAGCTGTGAGTTTGCAAATATGGTGTCATTTACATGGTAAAATGCTTATGGTAATTGTGTTGTGTATAGTCGTGACCAACTGTCTGCTAACTAACATCCAAAAGTGACAGAACATATGGGTCACTCTGGCACATTGAACTGGCCAAAGGTCAATGTGTTTGAGCCTAGCCACCCCTGGAGATCCTTTCGCACCTCTCTCATAGGAGTCCCTGAATGGGATCCTCCGGCATTTAAAAGTTTAATTAGTAATGAGACTTGACTGAATCGATTGGCAATGTTGCAAGAGTGCAGTCTCACTGCTGGCTTCACATTAAGACAACTTGAAGCCTGTTAGCAAGCAAAAATTACCAAAATTCTTAATGTTACAACCCTCAGAAGAATTGGATTTGTTATGTTCCACCAATACCTCGGGTGGATGGATAATGTTTGAACCCCCGACAAAAAGTCATTCTAACAAAGTAATACAGCACTGGGTTGCAGTCAACCCTATAGCTGATCTCGTTACTACCATTGAAAGTAAAGCCTTTATTCGTGGTGCAATCTCACAGGACAATTACCAAAACGATCACCTAGTTCCATATTCCTAATCTGTGGAGATAGAGCATGGAATTAGATTCCTGCTAATCCACATGGAAGACCCTGTTATCTTGGGAAACTCACTTTGTTCCACCCAAGCTTACATCAATTGTTGAATATAGCTAGCAAAATGAAGAACATCAAACAGTCAAAGCGAAGCCTGAATGAATTAAAGTTTAGCAACTCTAAAAAGGCTCGCTTGTTAGACTAGGAAAGAATTAAACTTAACATCCACAATGTTAAGTGAGCTTTCAGCCGATGTGAGTAGTGTGTATCATGCAGTACTATGAAATCAAGTTGCAATTGACCTTTTGCTCTTAGCACAAGGACATGGTTGTGGAGAGTTTGAAGGCATGTGCTGCTTGGATCTTACTGATCATTCAGCTTCCATCCATGAGCAACTACAACAGCTACAGGATGGGTTGCATGCCCTGAAGGAAGATAGTGATCCCATTGGAAGTTGGTTCGCCAGCTGGGGCATCACTGGATGGTTGAAATCTCTTGTGCTAGAAGGGGGATGGACTTTACTTATAGTGTTAATTGAGATGACAGTCTAAGTTGTATGTTATCTTATCCAAAGCCTGGTTTGTGCAAAAAGAGAAAGGGGGATTTGTTGCTATATTTTATATATTAGTAAAGGCCTGTATGCACAAACCAGCCTTTGAACTAAGTCGTAATATTAAGGGCTAAAGTCCTTGAAACCTTCATGCAGAAGAGAGAGTAAAGCAAAACAATATCCCTGTGTGTAAGAGAAAAAATGTAAACTGTGTGTGTTAGCCAATAGTAGCTTGTTCTGCCTGCAAACCCTGTAGAACCCTATAAAGTGTGCTAAAGATAGAAATAAAGTGGCATTCACGATTACTTCTGTGAAGAGTGGTGAACAGCTCGGGGGTCTTCTCAATAATTTGTTATATTTTTACAATCTTTATAGTGAATCCATGTTACTTTTATATTGTGTCCAAGAGATATATATCAAACTTTTAGTTGCCTTTTTGTAATAATAGAATAAGTTATGCTTTTATTTGATATAGATTGTGTCAATAGAATTAAGCAAAGTTAAGTTTCATTATGTTTAAGTTTGAATGTTTTTAAGTTTTATAACTTTGATTTTCTTTTAAGGTTTTGTTATTTCCTTTTGTTATTGTTGGAGTCTGGAATACAGAGTGTGTGCCCTTGTTTCTGATACTTAGTTATAAGATCTAGAAAAACACTGAATTTCATATAATATTAAATTCATGAGCATGTTTTCATGGTGATACATGAAAACAAATGTTAAATTTAGATGAAAAAAGCTAAAAGTGTTAGAGTGTAGATTAGAAAGTTTTTTTAAATCACGGGGTGAAAAAGTTAGTTTAGAGAATAGGAGACAAGATGGAGGATTTGGGGTGTTGTCCCTTGTCCCTTCTTCTTTCTTCTTCATGTTCTTCTCCTAGAGGTTTTTGGGTAATAGTAAGTGATTAGATAGAAAATGCCGCAGTGCATCACAGAGGTGATAAGTCATTGAGTCATTAAAAAAAATAATATACGTGTCTATTGTTAATTGAGTAAAAATAAGTATAAAGATAAAAGAGCTGCGTAGTTCGGGGCCATTTTGTGTATCAGACACGAAGTGTGCCACAAGGCCTTGTTTGTGCCATCAGAAGAAAGAAATGTACCAAATTGCAAAGATTAACCTTGTGTAACCAGCCTGAAGAGACCTGTTAAGTTTTGTGATCACCTGTTAATAAACACAAGAAACGAGAATCTAACGAGCTCGGGAGTTTTCTTCAAATCATAAGAACTGAGATAAGCAGGGCTCCCCATGAGGGAGGATCCCAAAAGAATTCAGTCTAAAGGAAGCTGAGAAATCCAAAAATAAAAAGAAAAATACAGAAAAGATGCAGCAGAAACAGAGAAACAGAAAAAATACTTTTTAGAAAAAAGTTACAGTTATAATTAATTTTTACCAAGTTTAAATATTGTTTAATTTAGATCTTTTTACGTTTTATTGGAGAATCTTGTTTAAACTGCAAAGTATAGTTATTTTCCTAGAGAGATAAAGGTGACTACAACTGAAACAGCTGTGATAGAACACTGATGAACTCCTGCTTGTGGATAGAAGTGAATGCAGTCTGTGACACCCTTGGTTTCATCGGGAGTTCTATTGTTTGTTGCAATCTATGCAGTTTTTGGTTTTTTATAGCTTTATTGTTTTTCAGTGTTTCCAGAATTCCAAGAAAATATACCATTGCTGAGGGTCAGCTGCCATGGGAGAGGCTTCAGATTAAACCAACTGCTGAATGGTTTCATTAGTCTGGTACCTAAAGCTTCTGATCATTTGCTTTGTACAAATGCATTGTAACAGTTCACTGTGCTTTAAGCATCTCATAGCTGCTGTTATTAAGAACCTTGTTTTGAAAATGAGTTAAGAGGCATCTTTCTAGTTTAAAGCCTAAGGCCCTGGCCAAGCCTTGACTTTACCTGGATGGAATGTTTGCCAACAGATCCAGATATTTTCTGTACCAAAAGAATATTTGAGTCACTTTTTGACTCAGCAATTTGACCCTAATAATATGACAGCTGGATCAATTTTGAAGAGGGCTTGGAGAATCATTTCTGGAGGTGGTTATCCAATCCTTCACTGATTTTGTTGTCTGTTTGCAGACTATGGAATGCTAGTGCAGTGTTTTAGTAGTTAATAGTAATTCTGTATCACATATGTTATTAATAATGTTTATCATCTGACTGATTTCTGACTGCTATAGGTTTTTTATTCATTGTGTGTATGGTTTTGTGTTGATATTGATGTGCATGACGGAAGTACATCTCATTTTTAAAAACGGGGCAAAATGATGCCCTAAAAGCATTTGATTAGTGTAATATGTGCATTAGAAATTTAGACCACAATTCATTTTAAATAATGAAATATATGCAAAATTTAGAAAGATCATATAATCTGAATTTACAATTAGGTGTACCACAGCTAAGCCAAAATGATTCATTATCTTCAAGGAGAGAAGTGCCTATGTTTTGTTGACAGGTTCAGAAAGGTCACCTGTTCATCTGAACAGACTGCATGCCTCTGAAAACATGAGACCCAGTGAATGGAGAAGTCACTATACAGCCTTAGTACTCCAAACAGGATCAGAAGTGGAGCTACCAGGACACAGTTGTGTCTGAAAACTACACAGACAGTATGCCAACAGAAATTTTATGTTGTCATCATGATGTTGTGTCTTTACCAATTTTCTTCAGTTATTCCCTGTTTAAAGATTTGAAAGGATGTGTTGTATGAATCTTTCTAACCACTCAGTCTCTATCCATGAACAACTAAAACAGCTGCAAAACAGGTTACACGCCCTGAAAAAAGTTCATGACCCCATTAGAATTTGGTTAACTAGTTAAAGAATTTCTAAGTAGTTAAAATCTCATATACTAGAAGAGAAATTAATTCTTGTTATAGTATTAATAAAAATAGTTATTGTAAGCTGTATGTTATCCGGTATCTGTAAAAGTCTGAAACGAATTGCATCCAAACCTGGGTTGTGCAAAAAGAAAAAAGGGGGAATTCTAGAAAAACATTTTAACAGAGTAAAAGCATGATATTTTAGTAAAAGCCTGTCTGCACAACCCAGCTTTCAATCCAGGTGACAATATTAAAGGCAGTGTCTTTGAAGATCTCCTGGAACAGTAAGAATAAAGAAAAACAATGGCATTGTGTACTGGGGAAAGAATGTAAAACAATATGTATTAACCAATAGTAGCTTGCTAAGCCCATGGACCCTGTCAGACCCTATAAAATTGTGCTAAAGATAGACATAAAGGACGTTTGCCATACTTCTGTGAAGACTTGGTGAATAGTCTGAGCAGTTTCCAATAATTTTTTTTTTTTTTTAACTTAACATAGAATTGGGACTTAGAGATCATCTAGTGTCATCCTCTGCCATGGGTAAGGACACTTCCCACTGAATCAGGTCACTCATAGTCCCATCCAGCCAGGCTTTTAAGCACTGTTCATCTCTGAACTGGCTGGTATCCCAGTGTTGCCTCCTTTATTTTTCTTTTAATCTATAGAAAATTTCTAGTGTGACACACAGCACTGGATGCAGCCTCTCTTGCTTTATCCTTCCAAGTGCTGGCATTATTAAGTATTTAATTCTTTTTACAACATAAACCAGATTGGAACAAAGGAAAAGAGAGGATTTCTTTTTTCGCTTCAGCCCAGAAACTGCAAACAGCTAGTGTTTTTGTTTAGTGAAGACCTGACCACCTCTCCATGGCAAGGGTTTCAGGTTCACTCTAAAGATCAATACAGCTGTTATATGTTGTCATGGGGTAGCTTCAGCTTTAAGACAGATTGAAGAGAGGGGAAGTTGAAGCTACTGGTGGCTGATGGGAGTTTTTCCTCCAAACTAATTATCAGTCATTTCCAAGAATTGACAGCTGTTCTGACCATTAAAAAGTGAATTCAACTTGTAAACACTTCCTTAAGAAGTACACTCAGAGCTCTCTCGATCTCTTTTTGGTTTCCGGCTTTAAGAAGGTAACAAGCTCTGTAATAACCTCCTCCCCTCCCCCCCCCCCTCCCGGCCGATGAAGGCCGCAAGAGACGAGAGGGAAGGGGGGGGGGGGGGGAGGAGAGGGAAGCAGAGCCTGGCAGCTTGGTTCAGTTTTCAGGGTCTGCTGCTGGACTGAAACCTGACACCATGAACTCTTACAGCTTTTCTAAGGCTTTAATTTTTTTACTACCTGATAAACGTACAGATTAATCTTTTTTTCTCCGAAAGACAAAGAAAGAGAGACAATCAACATGCAAAAGACATCATAGAACTACTAAAAACAGTGAGGAAAAGAGTTAAGTTTAAATAAGAAAGAGGGAATAAGAAGATGCTTTACAGCTGAAATATCTTTCTGTTAGAGCTATGGAGATGGACAATAGTTTAAAAGACTCCTTTAATTCATGACTAGAGTATGGGAGGAATAGAGTATTCAAAGTGTGGACTTTAGAGAAAAGAGAGAGTAGTTGTGATACTGTGAGTTGCTGGAACTTACGAGTGAAGTGAAGATTTTAAAGCCTTAAAGGAGCCAAGGAGATGGCTGTTTTCCAGGAAGGCTTACAGAAACAAATGAAGAAGATTTCTGCCTTTGAATAACTTATCCTTAAAAATAGCATCCCTGGACTCAATTTGACCCATGCACACCTCGGAGTAGTGTGAGATGGGAGGAGTGGACTCTAGAAACTCCATAGATTAGCAGAAAGAGACTTCTGTTTCTCTACGGGGACTGATGAAAAGACTCTAGAAATTGAGACTGTTTTTGACCACCAAGATTCTAAAATTTTTTTTGTCTCTATGTTGTTATGTGTACAAAGAAATAATCAAGTAGTGAGAAGTAAAAGGGTTTTCTGAAAGTTTATTTTGGTATTCTTATTCTAATAGTTTGTTAATAAACTGTCTTTATTCCTTTTAAGTTTTAAGCCTGTTTTACTCTTATTTTAATCCATATCTCACAACAAAAAATAAGTAATTTTTGTTACTAGTTTAAAACCACAACATATGTACAGGTTAAAGTGATGAGTCAAAGAACGTGTATGTAATTTTGCTGCAGAAATATCTGGGCCTGTTGGTAATTTTTTTCAAAAAGGAGATAAAGCATGGCCAGTGCCTGCCCTGACTGGAAAAGAATCTCTTACATTATAAAATTTTAAAACAAGATTCCCAAAAATCCTGGTGTAAAAACCAAATGAATTCCCAAACTGTAACTTCTCAGCAATATCATGCCAGTAGATTCACATTTTGAAATCAATATATCAGTATGTTTCCATTCGTCGTCCCCAGGGGAAGGGGAGGCGAAGACAAACCACCGTTCTCTTGGTGGAGCCGCTCCATGGGAGCGGGGAAGCTGTGCTCATCCCCCACGGCACTATGTGCTAATCTTAGAGCAGCGACCGCCACGCCACACCGCGCGGTGGGGGGAACTGAGAAACTTGAACCACTGCCTCTCAAGCCTTGCCCGGCCGCCGTCTCAGCCCCTTCGACACCAGAGCTAGGGTGAATGGGGGCCTCCACCCGTGGCTGCGGGGAGAACACACGGCTAATCATTAAAACAAATATAGGAAAAGTTAAAGGCATAAAACACTCAGAGTTCGAGTTTGCAGAAGTCCAGATGGGTTGGCAAGGGGAGCACCTAGGCGGGGGAAAGCAGAAACCGCAGGCATCGGAGGCAGTTGCTCCAGAACAACAGGTCGCACTGTGGCAGAGCCTCTGCATTCAGCAGGGAGAGGAAGAGGTGCAGGATTATGTGTGGGCCCCATAGCTGGAAGACCAGCACTCTCCAGGAGAGCGCAGGAGATCTTTTTGCTTATCTCTCTCTGGAGGAAAAGTGGGTGGCACGTTTTTCAGTCTTGGCTGCAAATCATCAGGTCGTCGGGGTCACCAAATGTGGCACTATATTGGGAATGGTGAGAAGTATGACACTGAGTCTCTCAGCTGTGCTGTCCAAGAGACCAAAGTTTATTATACTTGATCTTTTATAGACAGGTCCGAGAGGTAAAACTCTCATTGGTCATTAAACTTAGACATCACTATCATTGGTCAAGTGGAACACCACCCCTTGACTGTTTCTTGCAAGTAAACAACAAGGATCCTAAACAACACCTGCAAAGATTGTTGTCTTTCTCCAAGGATTGTTTGGATTTTTCCTTATGCTTTCTCAGGCCAGAGTGAGAAGCATGTTTGACTTGATTTCACACAGGCTCTGTGTTCCCTGCTTGCTTTTTGCATTTAGCATCCACACTCCAGAAATCTTTCTTCCCCACCCCACCTTTTCCCTTGCCTAACTGACAACATAGATACAAAACCTGGTGGTTACAACAGTCCCAATTATACAATAGTATTTCATCAGTCTTTGTAGATAAAGGAGTCCTCTCTTGTCATTTCATGGAAAGTTCTCCACAAGAAAACAGTTTTCTTCAGCCTTTTCTTCAGCAGTTCCTTCAGCCTCACCCTGGCCTTTTGGATCAGCTGAGTCATCAGCTTTTGTGGCTTATTGATGTTTTTGGGTCATTGGTGGGAGAGGAAGACCCACTCTATGATTAAGAGTGAATGTCTCTGCCCTTCGATGCATTGGAATATCAACCCATGTTAGTGTGGTAGCTTCCCCAGGACAGTGAACTTGAAAGGCAGCTCAGGCTTATAGCGATGAGCCTATCTCTCAGTCAAAGCCCTCTGTGCTTTTTCAATTGTGGTTTTTGCCTCTGGGTTCAGTTCCCTGGAAGAAAGCAGCTCTCTCTCCCCCTTCAATAAATTGAGAAGGGGATCCAGGTCCTCGTCACTGAGACCCAGCCAGGGTCTGACCCAGTTTAGTGACCCTCACAGGGAGTGGAGATCTGCTAGGGTTTTAGGATTACTCATGATTTCTAATTTTTGCCGAACAACAGTCCGTGCAGTGATCTCCAGGCCCAGGTATTTTCAAGGCAGCATCTTTTGAATTTTTTCTTCCTGCAGTTGGAATCCTGCAGAGGTTAAAACTTTAACCATTAGGTCACGTGTGTGTTGGCGTACAGTGTCATCAGAGGCGCACACAAGCACATCATCCGTGTAGTGTAAGATGATGGCTTCCCATTTTTCGGAGTGCATTGGGGACAGCAATGAAGCCACGTACCACTAGAAGATGGAGGGATTGCATTTCATTCTCCGAGGCAAAGCTTTCCAGTGGTACCATTTCATTGGGGCCTCCTATTTGATCATAGGAGCCATGAAAGCAAACTGAGGTGCATCTGCCAGGTGTAGGAGAATTTGGAAGAAACAGTCCTTGATGTCTAGGACCACCAATTGCCAATTTTGTGGGAGCATTGTTCGGGAGGCATCCCAGGTTGGAGTGACCCCATGTCCTCAATTACTTTAGCCCTCCAAGATCCTGAAGGAGGCACTTTTCCTTCCCTGGCTTCTTTATTACAAAGGCTGGGGAATTCCAAGCTCTAGTTGTTTCTTCTATGTGGACTTAAGCCAATTGTTCCTCCAAAAGCTCTTTGAGCACCTTGAGGATATCCTTACTGAATGGCCACTTACTTACCCAGACTGGAGTGTCATCCAATGTTGAGATGAAATGCAAGGGATGTGACCACTTTGCTTTGAGATGATTTATTGCTCAAGTAGCTCAATAAGATATCAGTCTTGAGGCATGAGGTTTAGAAGCAATACATCAGCCATAGCTATAAGAAGTCACAAGTTTCTTCTCGGCACAGCAATATATAACTTTTTAGTCCAACAGATAGTTGACACAAAGTTTGTTTTCACTTATTAACCTATCACCTTAATTTTGCCGCACTGATAAGTGCTAACTAGCAAGCTGACAGGTCAGGTATTCACACACACCTCTGTTATAGTTTCTAGATCATTAACTTACTCTATAAATCACACTATTACAGTTTAAACCTCAAACTATTTTACCTAATATAATTTCTTACTTATTCTAGGCATATTCTTACTTGTACCTATAGGAACATAAGTTTATAATTTCTCTTCCCAATGTCTGTGTACTTTCATTACTGCATCAATCCAAGTTCTTTCCAAGGCTGAAAATTGAACTCTTCAGTATATGTAGAAGTTTCTATTCCTTGGTTTCCAACAATCCAGCTGCATTAACCTTTGAGTAGGGCGCTACACAGTGGCCACTTCTAAAAATCTTGGGGAATCTCAAGGATAATTAGTTTGACTCCCCACTGGGACATGGTGTCTCTCCACTACAGGGAACACTCTAGTCCGTGACAAACAGACTAACACTGGACAATTTTCCCTCTGTCCCCTCTATTTGAAAAATGTTCTAAGAAACTTTTGCCATTTTCATTCCTCCTACACCATGGATTTTGCCAGCCATGGGTTGCAAGTCCAAATGTGAAGGCCGCACCCTTTCAGGTATGATCGTCACATCTGCCCTGTGTCAATCAATCCTTCCACATGGAGATGATCTGACCCACGGGTTAGGTCTTCTGGGACATCTGCTGGCACAGGAATCGCCTGGGTGATGATTTGCCCTTTGGCCAAATAGAAGGGTGGCTGAGGGCAACAGGCCAGGAGAGTGAGGTATGTTAAGTCTCCCTTGATTGTCATGGGAGCCACCTCAATCTTCATGGGTGTGTGTTTTATGTCCCCAATAACAAAATACTAACTATCCAGTCCTGTCATGTCTTGTGAATTGTCCAGCAGGTCCACTCCAATGACTGTTCAACGAGTAGACCTGAAAGGAAAAGCTTTGGCAGTTACAGGTCTGGATCTCTTGTGAGGCTGCCGAACTTTGTTAGGCACACTTTCCCCAAAATTATTTTTTTGCAGTCCTGCACCCTGCTTCCCTTCCTCCCCCGTTTCAATTAAGAGGGAGACTTTTTCCATTCTGGAGTCCGCTACATTTACATCATTGCCCTGGGAGGGGTTGCACTCTAGTCCCAGTTTTTTTGTTGGTTGGCGGCTGCTTCCTTTTGGTATTTCTTGCAGTGCTGGCTTTGAGGATAGTCTCTGGCAAAGTGTCCTGGCCTTTAGCACTGGAAGCAGATGATATGCTGGAGCTGCTCTGATGGTATCTGTGGCTTCTTCATTTCTTGTGTTACCTCTGCTAGAGTCTTTGGGTTTGTCAATCCCAACCTCCTTTCTTGTGCATCAAACAGCTCTGCTTTCTTGGTGCACGCCTCTATCATCTCTGCTATGGTAGGTGGAGGATCAATGGGCAGTCCCAGGATCACCCTGTGGCAGGCCTTGTTGGCATTCCTCTGAGCCATCTCCTTAATCAGCTCTGCCTGTGCCACTGGTCCTTCCACTTGCCTCTCTATTTGTGCTCAAAGCCTGTCAACAAACTGCAAAAACCTTTTTGTTGGAAACTGCTTAATGTTAACATAGCTTCCCTGGGTTTCATTTGTTGGCAACTGGTTAAAAACCTTTTCTGCCATGCCACAGATCTTATCTAAAATGTATTTTGTTAGCACCCGAGCCTGAACCTCGGGTTTAGCCCACATCCCATCGCGGCATAGGTATTCAAATGTGATCTCGTTATCATCTGCATCTTTTGAATTCTGGGTGCTTTGCTTGAGCTCAGCCAGGAGCCTTTTTAAGGATCTCTTCCCTGTGTTTTCCCAAAGATGGAATTCTGAAGGGGTTAGGAGACACCGGAAGAGGTCTTTGAGACCAGCTGGAACTAACTCATGAGATGTTAAAGTAGCTCTCATCTCACCATTTGCTTGAATATCTCACTATTTTTACCAAACTCCCTTTGGGCTTTACACATTTATTTTATGTTTTGGTAAGAGAAGGGAGGTAGTGTCTATTTGTCCTTCTTTTACCATTTTATATGACAGGAGCAGCTGAGGGTATAGCTTCTTCATTTTGATCTCCAGGGTCCCCATCCCCTGGGTTTGCACCTCCCCCCCCTGCGGGTACTGGATGGGGGCCCAACCCTTCCACGCTTGCAGGTTTTGGGTGGCCCAGCCCCCCCACTGGGTGCGGACTCATCCCCCACCCTGTGGGAATGAGGGGTGGAACCATCCGCCTCCACCCCCACCATGGGAATAGGGCAAGGGGGTGTGGGAAACGGAGACAGGAAAGGGGGTGGGGCCACTGTGGGAACCAGGGTTTCAACATTTGGGGGTGGCAAAGCAGGCTACAGCCAATGTGGTGAAACTGAAGGGGAAGGGCGAGGGGAAGAATCAAACACACTACAGACCTGGGGTGGGGAAACAGGGAGAAACCACTTTAGTGCAAACATAAGAACTAGCTTAGTGCAACAGCATAATACCCCATGAGTTCATGGCCCATGGACACACCTCAAGGAGGGCTGGGAAAATGGGAGGAATTTCACAATGCAGAACTTTCTGCCTGGGCAGCTGCTATTTGTGGAAATGAAAAGCCATGAGAAAACCGTTTCTTGTGGAGAAGTCTCCATGGCATGACAAGAGAAAACTCCTTTCCCTACAAGAACTGATGAAAGACTATTGTAGAGTTGGTACTGATTTAACATCCCAGGTTTTGTCTCTGTGTGGTCAGTTGAGAAAGGGAAAAGTTGAGCAGGGGGAGGAAAGGTGTTCTGGTAGTTTTATTCTGATGTTTCTTATTCTTGTAATCCTGTTAATAAAATGTTGTTGAGGGTTAGGTGGGAATTTTTACCCATTATGTGCTGGGAAACCTAACTACCGGTACTTAAAGGTGCTCACAAAGGACAAAGAGTAGCCGGGCCCAGGGTGTCGGGGAAGGGGGCAGAAAAAGGAGGGTGGGGACAGTTTTTAGCTGGCTTTTTCCTCGGCTTCGGGGAAGAAGGACGTTCGTGCGCTGGGTCGCAGAGCTGCTTCTTCTCCTTCTCCCCTCTTGGTTGGTGGCCTCGCACCCGCTGTCCTGCCAGGCATCGCCGTGGAGCTGCTGATACACCTCATCCACCAGCCCAGGATCTCAGCTCATCCCTGCTGTTCCAGCTGACTGTTTCCTCAGAGCCCTGCAGGAGCACCGGGACTGACTGCCTGAGGGGTTTGTGAAAACAAAGCCTCTCCTCCATCCCGTCTCAGCCGAGAAAGCTGTCCCGGGGTCCCTGGTTCTGTTTTCTTGTTATTGCTGTAGTTATTGTTTGTTTGTTTACCTGGTTATACTAGTAAAGAACTGTTATTCCTATCCCCAGATCTCTGCCTGAAAACCCCTTGATTTCAAAATTATAATAATTCGGAGGGAGGGGGTCTACATTCTTTCATCCCAAGGGAGGCTCCTGCTCTCCCTAGCAGACACCTGTCTTCTAGAACCAAGACAGATTTTGGCCGCCCATCGTGGGGCACTGAGAGAAAAAGGGCAAAAAAGGAATAACAGTTCTTAAATAACCTAACTTTTGTGTGCTGGATTTAGAAACCTTGTTAGGTAGAACCATGTTGTTTAGCTTACCCAGGTTCGTGGGCCATGTGGTCACAGCTATATTTCTCCCATTTGCTGCAACTTACCTAAATATGGGTCCTATAACTAAGGCTACTGTGGCTATTATCCAGCTTGTTTTGTGGGTTGATAAGGTGAGGAATTCATGGATGTTTAACGTCCTCTGGACGGCGGGCTCATGGATTCAGAGCTGTCACACACTAACTGGATGGTTTTCAGGTTACTTTAATAATGGTACCTACTGGGAGAAAAAGACAGCTGGGGAAATTTTCTCCCAACCTTTCACCCAGTTCCTTGGGCCTACCCCGCCAGTTTTCAAAGGGTTAAAATCTTCTCTGGATGCTAATGACATCATACAGTGGCTGGTGTTGCTGATAAGCCTGTTCTACTTAGCCTTCAGAGACAAAGGGAAAGAGACCGGAGGTGCTGCTCCAGAGCCTGGCACAACCCCAGAGACAGGGAGTGGTGCTCCAGAGCCTGGCACAGCCCCAGATACAGGGAGTGCTGCCCCAGAGCCTGCCCCTGCCCCAGAAACAGGGAGTGCTGCTCCAGAGCCTGCCCCTGCCCCAGAGACAGGGAGTGCTGCTCCAGAGCCTGCCCCAGAGACAGGGAGTGCTGCTCCAGAGCCTGCCCCTGCCCCACAGCCCACCTCAGAAATGAACCACCCAGGGTGGGTGGGGGTGCTGGTGAAGGAGATGCATGAGATGGGCCAGATGCTAAAGGAGTGCATTTACTCAGCTGCTGGGAAACCCTTCCCCTGCCCCAAAGAGGGAGAGTCTGATAGTGCAGCAGTGGAACCCACAGATGTTACAACCGTCCAGGTTCCAGCTGAACCACAAGGGCAGTCACAGCCAGCAGCTGTTGCCCCTGTGGAAACGAGGAAGTCTAAGATGAAATCACAGCACCCTGCTGATAAGGATAAGAAAGGAGGGTCCTCACAACCCACAGGGGAGCCAGAAGTTGAAATCATTACTGAGTCTCTGACATATGACAGTTTCCGTAAGTTACAAAAAGACATTGTGAGGCGGGGGCGTGAGCCTTATACCACCTGGTTACTTCGGGTCTGGGACCTTATGGGTACAGGCGTGCAGCTGGATGGTGGTGAGGCGAGGAATGTGGGACCCTTGACGCAGGACTCAGGTGTGAATCAGATATTCGTCAGGGAGCAAGGGCCCCTTTCCCTCTGGGAGCAGCTTTTGATGAGTGTAAGAGAAAGGTTTGTCCATAGAGAGAGAATGGAGGAGCACTATCATAGAAGGGAATGGAAAACCATTGAGGAAGGGATCCAACAGCTGAGAGAAGTGGCGATATTAGAGGTCCTTTTTGGAAGGGGTGGACAGCATGATAATGACCCTGACAAAGTCAGGTGCACTGGGCAGATGTTGTGGAGTCTGGCAAATCTAGGGCCACGTGACTACACCACCTATATTGCAACGATTAATGCCGATAACGGCCGAGAGACGGTGGGTTCTGTTGCCACCAGGCTTAGAAATTATGACAGTATGGTCCATGGCCCACATCAGGCTAAGATTTCTGCTGTGATTAAGGAACTCAAAGAGGAGATGAGGGAAATGAGGGAAGAGATGAGGAAGAGCAGTTCCCATATGGCACCAGTGCGGGTCACAAGCCCAAAACTCCAAGCCCCACGTCCCCCAGCTAGAGAGAGAGGGTACACCTCACGAACTGAGCTGTGGTTCTTTCTACGTGACCATGGGGAAGACATGGGAAAGTGGGATGGGAAACCCACTTCTGCCCTGGCAGCACGAGTGCGTCAACTCAGGCAGGGAACCAGTAACCAGAAAGGTTCCACTAAAGTGAAGGTAGCCTCAGCCTCCCGTGACGAAACTGCCAAATATTACAGAAAAGAGGATGATCCCCTTAAAGGAACCTCTAGCATGTATGCCCAGGGAGGAGAGGATGACCAGTGCTAGAGGGGCCCTGCCTCTAGCCAGGAAGAGGCACGGGAAAACCGGGTCTTTTGGACGGTGTGGATCTGATGGCCTGGCACATCAGAGCCACAAAAATACGAAGCTTTAGTTGATACTGGTGCACAGTGTACCCTAATGCCATCAGGACATGTGGGGGCAGAACCTGTTTCCATTGCTGGGGTGACGGGGGGATCGCAGCAATTGACTCTGTTGGAAGCTGAGGTGAGCCTGACTGGGAGAGAGTGGCAGAAACATCCCATTGTGACTGGCCCAGAGGCCCCGTGTATTCTGGGCATGGACTTCCTTCGAAATGGCTATTACAAAGACCCAAAGGGACTCAGGTGGGCTTTTGGAATAGCTGCTGTGGAGGCAGAGGACATTAAGCAATTGAACACCTTGCCTGGACTATCAGAGAACCCATCTGCAGTAGGACTCCTGAAGGTGGAAGAACAGCGAGTGCCAATTGCCACCTCGATGGTGCACCGCCGACAGTATAGGACAAATCGAGATGCTGTGATCCCCATCCACAAGATGATCCGAGAACTGGAGAGCCAAGGGGTGGTCAGCAAAACCCACTCACCCTTCAACAGCCCCATCTGGCCTGTGCGCAAGTCTGACAGAGAATGGAGATTGACTGTGGACTATCGTGCATTGAATGAAGTGACTCCACCGCTGAGCTCTGCCGTGCCGGACATGCTGGAGCTCCAGTACGAGCTGGAGTCCAAAGCAGCGAAGTGGTACGCCACTATCGACATTGCTAATGCATTTTTCTCCATTCCCTTGGCAGCAGAATGCAGGCCTCAGTTTGCCTTCACGTGGAGGGGAGTACAGTACACCTGGAACCGACTGCCCCAGGGGTGGAAGCACAGCCCCACCATCTGCCATGGACTGATCCAGGCTGCCCTGGAAAAGGGTGAGGCTCCAGAACATCTGCAGTACATTGATGACATCATTGTGTGGGGGAACACAGCAGTGGAAGTATTTGAGAAAGGAGAAAAGATCATCCAGATTCTGCTAGAAGCCGGCTTTGCCATCAAGAAGAACAAAGTCAAAGGACCTGCTCGAGAGATCCAGTTCCTGGGAGTAAAGTGGCAAGATGGGCGGCGTCAGATTCCCACTGAGGTCGTCAATAAGATCACTGCAATGTCTCCACCAGCCAACAAGAAGGAAACACAAGCTTTCCTAGGTGCCATAGGTTTTTGGAGGATGCACATTCCTGAGTACAGCCAGATCGTGAGCCCTCTCTACCTGGTTACCCGAAAAAAGAATGATTTCCACTGGGGCCCTGAACAGCAGCAAGCCTTTGCTCAGATCAAACAGGAGATTGCTCATGCAGTAGCCCTTGGCCCAGTCAGGACAGGACCAGACGTGAAGAACGTGCTCTACTCTGCAGCTGGGAACAATGGTTTGTCCTGGAGCCTTTGGCAGAAAGTGCCTGGGGAGACTCGAGGCCGACCACTGGGATTCTGGAGCCGAAGCTACAGAGGGTCCGAAGCCCACTACACTCCCACAGAGAAGGAAATCTTAGCTGCCTATGAAAGAGTCCAAGCCGCCTCAGAAGTGATTGGCACAGAAGCACAACTCCTCCTGGCACCCCGACTGCCAGTGCTGGGGTGGATGTTCAAAGGAAAAGTTCCTGCTACTCACCACGCCACTGACGCTACATGGAGCAAGTGGATCGCCCTCATCACGCAGCGCGCCCGTATTGGAAACCCAAATCGCCCTGGGATTTTGGAGATAATTACAAACTGGCCTGAAGGTGAAAACTTTGGTCTCACTGATGAAGAGGAGCAGGAACAAGTGACACGGGCTGAAGAAGCTCCACCGTATAACCAGCTGCCAGCAGAAGAAACACGCTACGCTCTGTTCACTGATGGTTCCTGTCGCATCGTAGGGATGAACCGGAAGTGGAAAGCAGCCGTATGGAGCCCCACACGACAGGTCGCAGAGGCCACTGAAGGAGAAGGTGGATCAAGCCAACTTGCTGAACTCAAAGCTGTTCAACTGGCCCTGGACATTGCTGAAAGAGAGAGGTGGCCAAAGCTCTACCTCTACACAGATTCATGGATGGTAGCCAATGCTCTGTGGGGATGGTTGGAAAGGTGGAAAAAGGCCAACTGGCAATGCAGAGGAAAGCCAATCTGGGCTGCTGATGAGTGGAAAGACATCGCCACCAGGGTAGAGAAACTGTCTGTGAGGGTCCGTCATGTAGATGCCCATGTCCCCAAGAGTAGGGCTAATGAAGAGCACCGAAACAATGAGCAGGTGGATCAGGCTGCAAAGATAGAAGTGTCAAAGACAGACTTAGATTGGCAACACAAGGGAGAGTTGTTCCTAGCTCGATGGGCCCATGACGCCTCAGGTCATCAGGGTAGAGATGCCACCTATAAGTGGGCACGAGACCGAGGGGTGGATCTAACCATGGACAGTATTTCTCAGGTTATCCATGACTGTGAGACGTGTGCCACGATCAAGCAGGCCAAGCGGTTGAAGCCCCTCTGGTACGGTGGGCGGTGGTCCAGATACAAGTATGGGGAGGCCTGGCAGATCGACTACATCACACTGCCCCAAACCCGCCAAGGAAAGCGCTACGTGCTCACGATGGTAGAAGCCACCACTGGATGGTTGGAAACCTACCCTGTGCCTCATGCCACTGCCCGGAACACCATCCTGGGACTTGAAAAGCAGGTCCTTTGGAGGCATGGCACCCCTGAGAGGATTGAGTCAGACAATGGGACTCATTTCAAGAACAGCCTTATAAACAGCTGGGCTAGGGAACATGGCATTGAGTGGGTGTATCATATCCCCTACCATGCACCCGCTGCTGGAAAAGTTGAACGGTGCAATGGCCTGCTTAAAACCAGCTTGAAGGCACTGGGCGGGGGAACTTTCAAGAACTGGGAGATTAATTTAGCAAAAGCCACATGGTTAGTGAACACCCGAGGTTCCACTAACCGAGCAGGCCCTGCCCAATCTGAGCCCTTTAGAACGACAGATGGAGATAAGGTTCCAGTGGTACATATGAGAGGTATGCTGGGAAAAACTGTTTGGGTTAATTCTGCCTCCAGCAAAGACAATCCAATCCGTGGGGTTGTCTTTGCTCAAGGACCGGGTTGCACTTGGTGGGTGATGCAAAAAGATGGAGAGACCCGGTGCATACCTCAAGGGGACCTGGTTTTAGGGTGAACTACCCATGACACTGTGTTTGTATCTGTATCTGCATGTAGATATGTATATAGTTAAAGTAGTATGTGTTAGTGTATAATTTAAAGGTTTAATATTTGATGTAACATTTTGGTATGGGAAAAAATTCGGGGTGGATAGTGTTGAGGGTTAGGTGGGAATTTTTACCCATTATGTGCTGGGAAACCTAACTACCGGTACTTAAAGATGCTCACAAAGGACAAAGAGTAGCCGGGCCCAGGGTGTCGGGGAAGGGGGCAGAAAAAGGAGGGTGGGGACAGTTTTTAGCTGGCTTTTTCCTCAGCTTCGGGGAAGAAGGACGTTCGTGCGCTGGGTCGCGGAGCTGCTTCTTCTCCTTCTCCCCTCTTGGTTGGTGGCCTCGCACCCGCTGTCCTGCCAGGCATCGCCGTGGAGCTGCTGATACACCTCATCCACCAGCCCAGGATCTCAGCTCATCCCTGCTGTTCCAGCTGACTGTTTCCTCAGAGCCCTGCAGGAGCACCGGGACTGACTGCCCGAGGGGTTTGTGAAAACAAAGCCTCTCCTCCATCCCGTCTCAGCCGAGAAAGCTGTCCCGGGGTCCCTGGTTCTGTGTTCTTGTTATTGCTGTAGTTATTGTTTGTTTGTTTACCTGGTTATACTAGTAAAGAACTGTTATTCCTATCCCCAGATCTCTGCCTGAAAACCCCTTGATTTCAAAATTATAATAATTCGGAGGGAGGGGGTCTACATTCTTTCATCCCAAGGGAGGCTCCTGCTCTCCCTAGCAGACACCTGTCTTCTAGAATCAAGACAAATGTCTTTATACCTTTTAAGTTTTAAGTCTGTTTTGCCCTTCTCCTAATCCATATCTCACAGCAAGAAATGAGTAGGTGCCCTGGCGATTTAAGCCAGCTCTAAACCCACCACATTATTTGGTGTGTTGGCCAGGAAACTCAAATTGGCGAATCTAAACAACTTCAATGGTCTTAATCTTACCCCTGTTGCACCAACACAGCAAAAAAAGTAGTGAAAGCTTCGCTCAATTATATAATTCCAAGGTTTGGAGTTCATTTGAGAATGTCATCAAATAGAGGACCACATTTTATTACAACAGTGGCTGAGTAAATTTTCAGGATTCTGAAACTTACCTCGGACCTGCACACGTCTTGGTTTTGGAAAACAGGTGTCTGCTAGAGAGGGCGGGAGCCTCCTCTAGAATGAAAAATGTAGACACCCTCCCTCCAAATTATTATAATTCTGAAATCAAGGGGTCTCAGGCAGAGATCTGGGGATAGGAATAACAGTTCTTTACTAGTATGTATAACGAGGCACACAAACAACAATAACTACAGTGTTAGCAACAAAACAGAACTAGGGACCCCGTGACAGCCTTCTCGGCTGCGACGGGAGAGGATGGAGGAGAGTTTTTTCTTCACAAACCCCCTTGGGTGGGCAGTCCCAGTGCTCCTGCAGTGCTCCGAGGAACACTTATTTGGAACAGCAGGAATGAGCTGAGATCCCAGGCTGGTGGATGAGGTGTATCAGCAGCTCCAAGGCAGTGGCTGGCACTGCCAAGTCCCAGCAGGACAGGGGGTGCGAGATTCACTAACAAAGAGGGGAGAAGGAGAAGAAGAAGCAGCAGCTCCGTCTGGGTGATGGTGAATTCTCTTCTTTCTACATCAACATCTCTTTGCAAAATGTCTTTCTCTGAAGCTAAAGAAGCCCGCTCAATTGTCCCCACCCTCCCCTTTTCCTGCCCTCCTTTTCTCCTGGGCCCAGCTGAACTCTTTGTGTTTCTCAAGTACTCACCAAGTACCAGCAGTCAGGTTTTCTCCACAACTAATGGGTAAAAATTCCACAGGTGAGCCAGAACTAAAAGGACACCTAACCCGTAACAACACACCATACAGGCGCCACACAAGTGGCAAAATTGAACATATAAATGGTAGCCTTAAAACCCAGATGAGTAAAATTTGTTAAAAGACATGTATTGCATGGGTTCAGACCTTGCCTATAGCCTTGCTAAGAGCTAGCATAGAATCAAGGCAGAAGAACAACCAAACTCCCTATAAAATATTATATGGCAAGCCATATCAGGTTCCACATATCCAGAGGAAAATTCATATAAAATGTAAAAATAATTTGCACAAGTACTTAATGTTTTTGAGTTCCACTTTGCAGAAGCTCCAGAAATTCACTGTGTTATCCAAACCAATAAGATTGGACACACCTGCAAGAGGAATGGCAGAAAAATGTATTCTCACAGTAATTCCACAAAAAGAGATTGATTTTTCAGGGTTCACCCCTGTTACCGCTGAAGATGAATAGATCACACCAACACAGGTCGAGGTGTGGTGAAAAGAAGAGAGAGTTTATTTTTCCTCCCAGGATTTATAGGCTTTTGACCACGGCCAGGGATTGGATGGTCAGGATAACACTTTCTCACTGCACTGGCCATGAGAGATGCCCATCACAAGGCATGTAACAGAAAGAATGTACACATATCTCTGTTTACAGTTACTGTCCTGGGAAAGTCCTTAGAAAACCATGTCAGCAAGCTCAGAAGCTGAGTTTTCAGGGTGACACACCCCAAAGTATGATCAGGCAGATCACAAGCTAATTAAGTTCCTTAAGACTGAGATCACAGAAAGTGGATGAGCTGTTACAAGTTGTAGTCCCACCCCAATCCTTTGGGAGCTAGCTCAGAGAGAACATAGAAGTACAAATTTTGGGGCTGAAAATCTTCTGAATAATTTTAAAAAGGTAGTAATAGGAAAAGGAATGACTGATATTGTAAAATCAGTAGTGAGCAAGTGTGAAATATTCTGTAAAAACAGCCCTGATGGGAGGAAAATAGTTGTGTTAGAAGTAACAAAGGCAGGGGATCTTCCTGGAGATTACTGGCAAATAGATTTTGCTGTGGTACCACCCAAAGAAGGATACAGGTACATACTATTATTAGCCGACACCTTCAGCGGATGGCCTGAAGTTTACCTCTGTCACACTAACACAACCAAGGAGGTGGTAAAAGTTTTGCTCAATCATATAATTCCGAGGTTTGGTGTCGTTCTAATTAGGAACGGCGGAAAGAACGACACGGACTCTCAAAGGAGTCAGAACAGGAGAGAATCTCTAGTTTATTGCTACAGTCATGTTATATAGACTAGTTTGTCGAAAGTACAGAAAGGAAACTCTTATTGGTTAGTAAAGTACTACATTACCATCATTGGTCAGTGGGGTTTACCACCCCCTGACCTTCTCCTGCAAGGAAAACACGGGAATCAGAAAACAGCACCTGCAGGCTGTTTTCTGTCTTTGAGGATTGTTTTGAATCCTCCCATGAATTTCTCAGGCTAGCTTCTCAGGTAGGGCTGGCAGGCCATGGGGCCTGCAGCTTGCTCCAAAACTAGCCTCCACAGTTTGGAGTTCCCTTGGGGATGTCATCAGATAGGGGACCACATTTTGTTGCAACAGTGGTTAAGGAAGTTAGTTGTATTTTGGGAATTACTTGGGATCTGCATACACCTTATAGACCCCAAGCAAGTGGTAAAGTTAAACGTATGAATGGGACTCTGAAAACACATATTAGCAAAATTGGTCAAGAAACATCCATGACATGGCTTCAGGCCTTCCCTATAGCTTTACTGAGGATCCACATACAGCCAAGGAGGAGGGATAACATCACTGCCTATGAAATATTGTATGGCAGGCCATATCAGATTCCGCATGTTCCTGGAGAAGTTCATATGAGGGAGAAACTTGATTTACAGAGATATCTAATGGCTTTAAGTTCCACTTTGCAGAAGCTCCAGAATTGCATTGTGCTATCCAGACCCATAGGACTAGACACACCTGCACATCTGTTCCAGCCTGGAGGAGACTGGGTCTATGTTAAATGGTGGTACTGAAGTGCGGAATAAAAGGAACCCTATAACTCGCAGAGTAGTTATAAGAGCAGGTATGAATTTATTCAGCGCTGAGGTGCATGGGGGATATCTCCTCCAAAAAGCATGCACCCCTTTTTGATTGGGTTTTCCCTTTTTATCCTTTACAGACCAGGTTTACACGATAAGCCTAATACATATTAATTTCCTAACCCCGCCTGTCTTCACTTCATATTGCAATTAGCCCCGTGCCCCTTTCAGTCCTTTGGTTGCTTTTTTTTTTTTTTTTTTTTTTTTTTGGGACTTTAAATCCATTTCTTCTGGCTTAGGGTTCGAGGAATCTCCTTTATCTTGTGGTGCCTTTGTCTTTGCATCTTGTTTGTGTATTCCAGCTCCTTATCTCATCTTGCAGTCTGACTCTTTTTCCTGTTCTTGTGGATTAGGGTGTCAGGGTCTGTTTTTTGTCAGACACCCCTTTTAGTTAAGCATTTTTTTTTTAATTCTTAATTTCTTCGTTTCAGTACAGTGATCCTTTACAAGCCAAGTGGAGAGGACCATTCCAAGTCCTGCTGACTATGCTCACTGCAGTGAAAGTCACTTGCATAGGACACTGGATTCACTACTCCAGAGTTAAGAAGGCTTCTTCTCCTGAAACCACTGGAAGAACCAAGACTGATGCAGTTGAGAACGTGATTTAAATTATTCTTCTGTGCCTAAAGAACTGTTCATAATAGTTATAGTCATAATTCTTTGCATGATAGCCAGCTGTGCAAAACACTACTGTTGTTAGATATTTACTGTTGTTAGATATTTACTGGTATTAAATACATATTATTAGTAGATATTTAGAATAGAGACTTTACAAGGTAGATGCCTTGTCAAGCCTCTAAAGAGGGGTAATGATTTCTTAAGTTTTAGCTTTTATATTTTTCAGATCCTGTACTGCATTAATGTATAACTCAGAACTTCATATAGAGTGTTAGTAAGTTCTCTTCCCAGTTTGGTTAGACAAAATGATCCTTTCCCAGATAGGAACCAAGGTGTCTCGGTTTTGGAAGACAGGTGTCTGCTAGGGAGGGCTGGAGCCTCCTCTAGAATGAAAAATGTAGACCCCCTCCCTCCAAATTATTATAATTCTGAAATCAAGGGGCTCTCAGGCAGAGATCTGGGGATAGGAATAACAGTTCTTTACTAGTATGTATAACGAGGCAAACAAACAACAATAACTGCAGCATTAGCAAGAAAACAGAACCAGGTACCCCGTGACAGCCTTCTCGGCTGAGACGGGAAGGGATGGAGGAGAGGCTTTGCTTCACAAACTCTCTCAGGTGGGCAGTCCCGATGCTCCTGCAGGGCTCTGAGGAACACTTAGCTGGAACAGCAGGGATGAGCTGAGATCCTGGGCCGGTGGATGAGGTGTATCAGTAGCTCCGTGGTGGTGGCTGGCACTGCCACATGTCCCGGCTGAACAGGGGGTGCAAGGCCCACTAACAAAGAGGGAAGAAGGAGAAGCACCAGCAGCTCCGTCTGGGTGATGGCAAAAATTCCCTTCTCTCCACAGCAACACCTCTCCACCCCAAGTGTCTTTCTCTGAAGCTGAAGAAGCCTACCAAACTGTCCCTGCTCTCCCCTTTTTCTGCATCCTTTCCCCCCTGGGCTCAGACGAACTCTTTGTGTTTTCTCAAGCACCCACCAAGTACCCGCAGTCAAGTTTCTCTGAAACTAATGGGTAAAAATTCCACAGGTGAGCTAGAACTAAAAGGAGGACACCTAACACCCAACACAAGGTCATCATGCCAGCCTCAGGCCCGAAAAATATAAACAAAAGTGAACTGGAGGAAGAAAACTGGGGGAATGTGACTTCATAACCTGAAGCTGTAATTGGGAAATTAACCCCTGATATGCAAATAGAATGATCTTATATCTGTTCGAAAACCTTGTGACTGTCGTCCATCTTGGGTGTAGCCTCTGCGAGGCTCCTGCACTGCCCAAAGTGTACCCTTTGAAGGCCTTTCAATAAATACCTACTTTATTTTCTAACTCTGTCTAGCCTATGTTCTAGATAGCCTCTCCAAGGCATCACAAAACTTCAATTTTCTTTGAAAGCCCTAGTTACATTTTTCTGTACTTAGTGCTCCAATTCATCCTCATCCCTTGGAGGTATTTCTCTAAGTATTTTTTAATAATTTTTACCAAGACATTGAGCTGCCTGATTCAAGAATTATACTAAATTTTGACCTGTGAGTTACTATTGCTCCCAAGTAGAAGCACTTTGTTCAAATTAAGGTTTCAGCGTTCAGGTCCTGAATTGAAGTTTACTGATGACTTTAAGGCTAAAAATGTTCCTAGAATCTATTCAAAAACATGGCTTTGATCATCAATTTCATAATGCAGTCAGTACTGCATGCTCTGTATATCAGAAATGAAAAAATGTTCTTGCTTCCCTCTTCTGCTTCAGAAGTCTGAAAACCTGCTAAATTAATCTGCTTGCCTGTCTTTACTGCATCTTATAGTTCTGGAATGGAATACGGCTTAGAAAAGTTAAGAATAGAAGTTTATTTTTGCTAGACCAACCTGATCTCCTTCTATGACAAGGTGGCCTGCTTAGTGGATGAGGGAAAGGCTGTGGATGTTGTCTACCTGAACTACAGTAAAGACTTTGAAATAATTTCCCATAGCATTGTCCTGAAGAAACTGGCTTCCCCTGGTGGGGATAGATACACACTTTGCTCAGTAAAAATCTGGCGGGATGGCCAGGCTCAGAGAGTGGTGGTGAATGGAGTTACATCCAGTTGGTGTTTGGCCACTAGTGGGGTTCCCCAGGTCTCAGTATTGGGGCCAGTCCTTTTTAATATCTTCATCAATGACCTGAATGAGGGGATTGAGTGCACCCTCAACAAGATTGCAGATGACATCAAGTTGGATAGGAGTGCTGATCTGCTGGAGGGTAGGAAGGCTCTGCAGAGGGATCTGAACAGGCAGGGTCAATGGGCCAAGACCAGTTGTATGAGGTTCAATAAAGTGAAGAGTCCTGTGCTTGCGTCACAACAACCCTCTGCAGCACTACAGGCTGAAGGAAGAGTTACTGGAAAGTGGCCCAGTAGAAAAAGACTTGCAGGTACTGGTTGATAGCTGGCTGAATATGAGCTATCAGTGTACCCAGGTGGCCAAGGCAGCCAATGGTGTCTTGGCTTGTATCAGAAATTGTGTCCAACAGGACTAGGGAAGTGATTTTTCCCCTGTACTTGGCACTGGTGAGGCCACATCTTGAGTCCTGTGTTCAGTTTTGGGCCGCTCACTCCAAGAAAGACATTAAGATGCTGGAGTGAGTCCAGAGAAGGGCAATGAAGGTGTTATTTAAGGTCCCTTCCAACCCAAACCATTTGTCCTGGGGTGACTTTATGATGCTTGTATCCCAAATCATCTGTTATGTTTATGCTACTTATTAAGTTCTGCATCTTAAAGACTGCAAACATTAGCCCAAGATAAAATTAATTATTTATTCTGGACAAGTAATGATGACTTTAGACAATATTCTGAGCAAGAAACTGCTTTCACCAAGCTGTCTCAGATGTCTTCATTCATATTCTCAGTACTTGCCCCAGTGCCACATGAGGATAATATTTTTTCTCATGGTGGCCACAAACAGGTCCTTGTTCCACCTGGATGTAATATGGTGCTATTTTTAGTCCCCCTGCTCCCCTGGGACCGTGTTCTGCCCAGACATGGTCCAGAGGAGGGAAGGTTATATCTAAATAGCAAGGATTAGAGACAAAAATGAGGCTCTTCTCTTCTTGGGACAAGGTCCCGGCTTTATTCAGGGGATCCGACGCAGAAAAGAGGAAGAGACTGGCCCGGTGCTGTTTTTTGAAGGGAGGGGAAAGGGGGAAGAGTTACAAATTACAGCCAATAGAAAAACATTACAAGGGAGGAGTCAGGGGAAGAGACTAACCACTCTGCAGCTCAGAGGGTGTCTCTCTGGGTCATACCATGTTCCTTAATGCATTACAAAAATATGGGCTCTCAAACTGATGCCTGAATTCGATTTCAACTGCTACAAGAGCTAATTCAAAATCAGAAATGTCAGAGTATAGCACAGGACTTTGCTTTATAAACATTCCTTTGTTAATGAAATTGGAAAAGTTCCATGAATAATCATTCTTCACATAAACACTACTTAAAAATCCCTTTCCTCAAATTTGCTTTGACAACTACTTCTGAAAAAGTAATACTGAAAAACATAGTCTTACTGTTATATCATCAGAATAAAAAACTGTGGGTTCAAGCACTGGATACAAAATTTCTGGGTCTTCATCCAACATGATGGTTTCTGCTACTTTATGGCTGGAGTACACTCACCCATTTAGGAGATTAGACTCAGGCTAATGGTCCACTTCTGGAGACCACCACTTTCTGAGGACACAAAGGAAACTCTGATGCCATTAGTCAAAGGGAAACATCCAGACTTTGTGACATCAGTGTATTTCCCAGATGTTAAAAGTCTTTTTCTTTCTTCACTGCCGTCCACAAGCTGATTCCACCTGCTGCACCATCTTAGTAACAGATTGCCATCTCAGGGAAAGGGGACTGGATCTTCATGATATGTTTCTATGACACTGTGTCAGTTTAGAGACACATTTAGGAGAAAAACACTCTGGAATGAGTATTTCCTCTAAAAAAGGGGTTCCAACAATCCCTTTCCAACAATAAGAAACAAATACTAGTGGATAAAAGTGAAAAAAACCCAACCATTTATTGACAACCAGTGTCCACACGGCATGGGAAAAAAAGTGTTGTGGTTTTAAACTACTAACAAAAATTACTTTTTTTTTTTTTGTTGTGAGATATAGATTAAAATAAGAGCAAAACAGGTTTAAAACTTAAAAGGAATAAAGACAGTTTATTAACAGACTATTAGAATAAGAATACCAAAATAAACTTTCAGAAAACCCTTTTACTTCTTACTACTCGATTATTTTTTTTTGTACACATAACAACATAGAGACAAAAAAATAGTTTTATAATTTTCGTGGTCAAAAACAGTCTCAATTGTTAGAGTCTTTTCATCAGTCCTTGTAGAGAAACAGAAGTCTCTTCCTGCCAATCCATGGAGTTTCTAGAGTCCACTCCTCCCATCTCACACTATTCTGAGGTGTGCAATGGGTCAAATTGAATCTAGGGATGTTATTTTTAAGGATAAGTGATTCAAAGGTAAAAATCTTCTTCAGTTGTTTTTGTGAGCTTTCCTGGAAAACAGCCATCTCTTTGGCTCCTTTAAGGCTTTAAAATCTTCGCTTCACTCGCAAGTTCCAGCAACTCACAGCATTACAACCATCCTTCTTTTCTTTAAAGTCCACACTTTGAATACTCTATTCCTCCCATACTCTAGCCATGAATTAAAGGAGTCTTTAAACTACTGTCCATCTCCATAGCTGTAACAGAAAGACTTTTCAGCAACAAGCATCTTCTTTTTTCTCTCTTTCTTATTTAAACTTAACTCTTTTCTTCACTGTTTTTGGTAGTTTTATGATGTTTTACATGTTAATTGTCTCTCTTTCTCTGTCTGTTCTAAAAAAAAAGGAGTAATCTGTTATTTAGGTAGTAAAGGAATTAAAAGAAGAAAGCTACAAAAGTTCATAGTGTCAAGTTTCAGTCTAGCAGCAGACCTTGAAAACTAAACTAAACTGCTAAACTCTGCTTTTCTCTCCTTCCCCCCCCCTCCCTGCGGCCTTGTCCCGGGCCTGGGAGGGGGGGGGAAAGCCAAGACGGAGCTTGTTACCTCTCCAGAGCCGGAAACAAAAGAGAGCGAGAGAGCTCTGAGTGTACTTCTTAAGGGGGTGTTTACAAGTTGAATTCACTTTTTAATGGTCAGATCTGCTGTCAATTCTTGGAAATGACTGATAATTGGTCAGGAAGAAAAGCTCCCATCAGTCACCAGTAGCTTCAACTTCCCCTTTTTTTACTCGGTCTTAAAGGTGAAGCTACCCCATGACAAAAAGGTAAATAAGTGCTAGATACTGAACTGTCAGACCTTACCCACACCCCCCCTCCAGAGAAACAAAACCCAAAAATTCTGAGGAAAGAAAAAAAACAAACACAAGGGCCAGCAATGTGGTGGGGAGAAAGCTGGGTCTGACTCCTGACCCAGGGGAAAAAAACCAACAAAACAAAAGGTTTACATAGCAGCTCAGGCAAAACAAACAGATGGGAACCTGTTGAATCTCTAAGTGTTGGTCTCCACAGCAGATGAAGCAGGTGGGCTTTTTCTCGCTGGCTCAGCTTTTCCTGGGTTGGGGGCCAAAATGGAGCAGCCCCTTGCCTTTCCCTGTCTGTCCCAGCCGACCCTTCTCCCACTGGTCATTCTCTCTGATCTCGGACCAAAACCAAACCATCCAACTTATTTCAAAGAAAAATCTGCCGAAGGATTGCTGCCACAGCCTCTCCTAGGCCAGGGAAATGAAAAGGAAAAACCTTCTTGCCTAAGCTTGCAAGAAACCAAGCTAGCTAAGCAAAAAAAGAACCCAGTCCATATGGCATGACAGATGCCTGGGGAGTGAGGCTTTGTAAAAGCCTGCAGAAGATCCCCAAAGATCTCCCCTCCCCTCAGACCCACATTAAAGTTACAGCAACCATTTTTGGGCATAGACACATGATCAGGGAATAGATCAATCATAAAATCACCCCAAGACAGGCACCCTGTGGAATGGTAATGGGATCTCCAGGGATTTCCAGAAGTATAGATAATTGGTGGAGTTTGTAGTCCTGGGGGATGTGGGTCAGATAAGGAGTAAAGTTAGGCTCCTGAACTTTAGGAAAACAGACTTTCAGCTCTTCAGGGAGATAGTCAATAGGATCCCCAGGGAGACTGCCCTCTGGGACAAGGGAGTGGAACAGAGCTGGCAGATGTTTAAGGAAGTCTTCCATGGAGTGCGAGAGCTGTCAATCCCCAGGAGCAAGAATTTGGGTCTTGGGAGCAAGACACCAGCAGGACTGAATTGGGAACTACCGGTCAAACTAAAGGAAAATAATCAAATTCACAGATGGAGACAAGGACAGACAACCTGGGAAGAGTATAGAGATGAAGTTCGGTTGTGTAGGGATGGGGTAAGGAAGGCCAAGGCAAAGCTGTAACTGGATGTGGCAAGGGATGCAAAGAATAACAGGAAGGGCTTCTACAGGTATGTTAACCAGTAAAGGAAGGTCAAAGATGGTGTTACACCCCCAATAAACAATGTTGGAAAACTGGTAAAAATGTATGAGGAGATGCTGAGGTACTCAACAACTCTTTTGACTCAGTCTTCAATGGCAACCTCTCTTCCCACACCTTGAGTGAATGGAAAGCAGGGTGGTGACTAGGGAAGCAAAGATCAGATTCATGACCACCTGAGGAACCTGAAGGTACATAAGTCTATGGGACCCAATGAGATGCATCCCAGATTCCTGAGGGAATTGGCTGATGTAGTTGCCAAGACATCCTCCATGATATTTGAAAAGTCATGGCAGTCAGGTGACTGGAAAAAGGAAAACACTGTAACCATCTGTCTTGGTTTGAAAGACAGGTGTCTACTAAGGAAGGCAGGACCCTCCATTGGAATGGAAAATAGAGACCCACTTCCCTCCGAATTATAATTTTGAAATTAAGGGGCTCTCAGGCAAATATATGAAAATAGGAATAACAGTTCTTTACTAGTATGTATAATAAAGCAAACAAACAGCAACAACTACAGCATTAACAACAAACAGAACCAGGAACCCAGTGACAACCTTCTTGGCTGCAGGCACTTTCCCCTTTGGTGTAGTGATGGTCACAGCCGGCAGGGTCACTGGTAGCTCCCAGTGGGCAGGGCAGGTGCAATGATTCCCCCACAGCTGCAGGGGTACTGTGGTAATGGTGGCTTGACTGAGACAGGAAGGGATGGAAGAGAGGCTTTGCTTCACAAACCCCCTGGAGCAATCGATCCTGGTGCCCCAATGGGACTCTTGGAAGCAGCAAGCTGGGCCAGCAGGACGTCTCAGCAGGCAGGGGGTGTGGGGTTACACTGTAGAGAAACCCAGAGCAGTGCTGAAGGAGAGGCAGGGGCAGGGCAGTGGCAACCCGGCTCCCAACAGGTCAGGGAGAGGCGAGCTCAGGATCCTGGGCACCTGAGGAGATGGTGATAGGTCCCTTTTTAGGGAGGTAGGTGTTATTAAGGTCCCAGTTCAGTGGCTGTTCTCAGAAGCAGAGGCTCACTCCATAGCAGAAGAAGTAGCTCTGGGCTGGGCTCTGGCAGCAGCTACGAATTCCCTTCCCAAAGCAGCAGCTCTGACCATCCTCCGCCAAAGCCGAGAGAGTGAGAGAGAGCTAGCAGCTGCCCCAGCCTCATCTTTCCCCAGCCCAATTCTCACGCTATCTCTGCCCCTCGGAGAGAAACTCCCAGATAAGAGAAGTGCAACCAGATGCCCTCCTCCCCTGAGCTTGGCCACTTATTTTTTTTTTTTCTCTAGTGTTTCCTAGCAACTTATGGGGAAAAAAAATCCCTAAGTCAAAAGGAACAAAAAGAAAGAAACCTAATCCCCAACACCATCTTTAAAAAGAATAGAAAGGAAGACCCCGTGAACTACCAGTATGTCAGCTTCACCTCTGTACCTGGGAAGATCACTGAACAGATATCCTAGAAGCTATGCTAAGGCACACAGAGGACAGGGAGGTGATTTGAGACAGCCAGTACAGCTTCACCAAGGGTAAATCCTTCCTGACCTAGTGGCCTTCTATAATGGAATGACTACATCAGTGGACAAGGGAAGGGCTGCAGATGTAATTTATCTGGACTTTTGTAAAGCCTTTGACATGGTCCCCTACAACATCCAGAGATGGATTCAATGGGTGGACTGTTAGATGGATAATGTTATAAATAACTATGTAGTTGTTTGCTTTCACAATTATGTATTGGCTTTTGCAAATTATTATTAATCACAACAATTTTGATATAGTACAGTTTGTAATCACTTTTAACTGCTTTTGATATAGTATAATTCATCAGCTTTTTGTGGCCAATGCCCTGGTCCCTGTGTAGCTCGTATCCTCAGAACGCCATTTATGGATGATATTTTAGTTTGTGGACAGTGTGATAAACATATATTGTAGTTTTGGCTTTGGCAAAATATTAAAGTGGATGCTCTACATTATAATGTTAACTTTTGCAGAAGTAGCTGTAGTTGTGAAATAATAACTAATGCTTTTATTTTTGTAACTAACTGACAATAATGAGAATAACTTAGATATATTTGTGAAATAGCTGATGTTGTTTTGAAGTACTTGTGGTCAACTTACAATAATGGAAATAGCTAAAACCATCTGCAGAGTCAGATAACATTTATGGAACGGATGTGATGAGGATCCCTGCTACTGACCTTTTGACTATCAATAACTGTCACCTGCTGAAGCCAAGGAACAGGGGACCGTTGTGAGGAAGTGACACACAACCCTCAAAACAATTATCCGTGATTACTGTGCGCACTCTAAAAAGGCAGATCAGGGGTCCAACCAAGCAAAAGAATTCCTGGAACATGTAAACAAGTTAAAAGAAATGTTTGAATATGTATAATCTTTATGAATATGTGTAGTGGTTTAGATTTGCTAATTTGAGTTTTTTGGCTAAGGTACTAAATAATGTGGCGGGTTTAGCGCTGGCTAAAATCACCAGGGCACTTACTCATTCTTTGTTGTGAGATATGGATTAGAAGAAGGGTAAAACAGGTTTAAAACTTAAAAGGAATAAATAAACTTTATTAACAGTATTACAAGAATAAGAAACATCAGAATAAAACTTTTAGAAGCTTTTCCTCCCCCTGCCTAACTTTTTTTTCTTAAATGACTACGCAGAGACAAAACGTAGGATGATAAAGCAGTCCTAACTATACAATAGTTTTTTATCAGTTTTTGTAGGGAGATGAGGTTTTTTGGTTATGCTATGGAGAGTTCTCCACAAGAAACAGTTTTCTCATGGTTTTTTATTTTTACAAATAACAGCTGCCTGGGTAAAAATTTTGCTATTGTGACATTTTTTTGTCATTTTTACAGTCTTGTTAGAGGCATGTTTATGAGCTATGAACTCAAGGGCTATTATTTTAAGGATGAGTTATTTAAAGGCAAAGGTTTTTTCCATCTGTCTCTGATAATTTCTGGGAACAGAGGTTTTCTTCTTCTCTCACTGGGGGCAAAGGGTCTTCATGGACTTTCATCTTTCTCTGTTCAAGCGTTTCATGGGATCACAGCTACTCTAACATCTGCTTAGTTTCATTAATGGGTGCTTCTGTTCAGATCTACAGCTTGAATACTTCATGCCCCTGTTGTAGTGCATCTAAAAATCTTGGTATCTCCCAAGGGTAAAACTCACCTCTGGTTTGTGTAATGTTAGTTCCTACCTGAAAACCTTCTTTCCCGTCCCCCTTCCCATTGGCTGTGACCTCCCTGTATCCCCTAATCACCCCTGCCCCCTAGTATAAGAGATAAGACCCAGGGCATTTCGGTCTCTCTCTTGGCCCGGATGGACGACAGACAATAAACCCGGGATTATTCCAGCAAGTTTGAGCCTCCTGTGTCTAGATACTTTGAGTCCGTGTTGTATCCACTCCAGGACCCCCTCCGCCGCCTGTACCCTGAGATGAGCGGGGCTCTCACCACGGGGGGTGGGACAGAGGGATCCCACCGGGAGGAGGATTGCAACAGAGTGGCGCCCGGCTGGGGGCTGAACAAGCCCACGTTCAAAGGCTTATCAGAGCCAGGGTGAGCTGTTCTTTGGAGACTTCGGATGCAGTTTAAAAAATACAGCAAAAAAAGTTTCCGAAAAGGAGTCGAAAATCCTCCAGCACCAGGGGACTGATTCCAGGGCAAGGAGTATCTTTCCACTGCCAGAAAATGACAGAAAAAGGTAAGATTGAACTCCGACACAGGGCTGGGAGGGCTGGAGAGTGAAACAGACCCCAGGGGACTGTGTTACGTGTAACCCCTTCCCAGCAGCAGCAGCCCCGAATGTGTGGGGTTCCTCCCAGCCATAGGCAGAGACGGGATGGGGGGAGAGGGAATTCTCCCTGCTGCCTATACCAGTATGAGTTTAATTGTAATCCTTGGGGTGCCAGTTTGTTTTCTGCAGTAGGGAAAATAGACAGATTGTGTGCAGAGCTGCTGTGACCTCCAAAATGGGATCCCGGCTCTCCACACAAGAAAGGAGTCATACACAAAAAATACAGGATTTTTTAAAAACCACAAATGTAAAAATTTCAAAAAATAAGTTAAAACAGTTTGTATTATATTTGACTCAGCAAAGTGAACATATAGAATTGTTGCAATTAGATTCAGTAACTGCCTGGGATGAAATTGGAAATTTATTAACCTTAAAAATAGAAGGAGGAGACAAATCGGCCCTGAAATTCCTCCCGGTTTTTCTTTTAATTTGAAAAGAATTGGTTAACAGAGAAATAAAAACGGAAGACAAACAAACACCGCAGTATCCATCTAACTTCCCTAACTTTTCCCCCAAAACCTCTGCTCCCCCACTGGAAAAGATACCCGAGACAAACAATACAAGTTCTAGTCCCGTGTGTCTCTCTCAGTCACCCAGTCCTGCTTCACAAGCCATCAAGGCTCCCTCTCTATACCCTTCTTTTCCCAGTGTTAAAGAAAATGTATCTTCCTATCCACGCATGGCTGAGAGCCAAAATGGCGCTGGCCACGTATTTCCAGGCCACATGGTGAACCCCCCTGTGTATCCCCTTTCTCCTACCCATAATCCCTTCCACCCACCAGTTTCTGCCCCTAACCCTTATCAAAACCCCTTTGTTCACCCTGACATTCCACCCTGCTCCACCCCCCAGCCCTGCTTGGTCCCACCCTATGACCCTGCCCCCCGAAGCTGTAACCCTATCCCCTATCCCTCCGCCTCCTATCCCGCGGGAAGGAGGGGTGGGGAGGGAGAGAGTTACACCCCTTGCTCCTGCAGAGGGGCAGGGGGAGGCCTGTCCCGGCCCTGCCCCCCAGGGGGGGGGTGCCAGCCTACCAAGCCTGGTGTGGGGGGGCGCGGACCCTCTTCCGACTCCTGCGGGGGTGGGGCTAGGCCTCTCCACAGGCCCAATGAGGGAATGGGACCCCCGGGATGCAGCGTGGGGGGGGGGGCGAACCCCCAGGCCCTGGCGTAGAGGGGAGCGGACCCCCGGGACCTGACGTGGGGGTAGGGGCGGCCGCCCGCCCGGCTCCTGCAGGGGAGGTTCTGTGTCTCTCCACAGGTGTGGGGAAGGAACGGGCACCCCAGAGCCCGGCATGGGGGGGAGGGGGCAAAGAAACCCTGGGAATACCAGCCCTGGAGAAGATGAAGTTATGCTAACAGCAGCTCCTGTAGTATACAATAACAGCAGCGGAGCAATGCAATGACAACATCAGCCTTTCAATTACCAAGTAATCAAAGATATTTGTAAAATTAAAAATTATTTTGGTTGTGATAGTGAAGTCTTGAGGGGAATAATAAGAACTACATTGAAATCACAGGATTTAATACCTGCAGATATTAAAGATTTATTTCAGTGTCTGCTAACTCCCTCTGAATATGATCTTTGGGAAAGCTTGTGGAAAAAATCGTTAACAAAACTCCTAGCTGAACTCAAACAAAGTAATCAAAATGCACATGAAACAGAGAACAATGAAATCACTTTAGAACATTTATGTGGAGAGGGAAATTGGATTAATCCTGCTGATCAAGTGAGAGTATTAACAAAGTTTGTTGCAGATAAAGTTTGTGATGTGGCTGAAAACATTTTTAACCAATTACCAACAGTCGATATTCAAGTCAGTTATGTTAATATTAACCAGCTCCCATGTGAGAGTTTCTTACAGTTTGTAGATCGTCTGAGGCTACAGATATAGAGACAAGTTAAAGAACCAGTGGCCCAGACGGAACTGCTTAAAGAAATGGCCCAAAGGAATGCCAACGAGGCTTGTCGTAGAGTAATTCTGAGTCTTCCTATCAATCCTCCACCCACCACAGCATATATGATTGAAGCGTGTGCCCAGAAAGCAGATTTGTACAGTGTACACGACAAGAAACCAGGCAACCCAAGGGCAGTAGCAGCAGTGACACCAGGAATGAACAAGCCACAGATGTCACCAGAACAGCTGCAGCACGTCATCTGTTTCCAGTGCAAGAGGCCAGGACATTTTACAAGGAACTGTCCTCAAACCCAGCAACAAGGGAAGCAGCAGAAAGAAGCTATAGAAAACCAACCAAAAAACTAAAGTCTCAGCGCTTTTCTGTCAAGCGCAGAGACATAAAAATGACAGACCCAAAGCAGAAAAAAGACTATTTTAATGGGAATAAGGGAGGAAAGGGAGCGGGGTGGGAGACTGCATAAATATAATTGTGAGGAATGTTTGCCTAATAAGGTCTGGCAAACACAAAAGCAATTCAGACTTGTAACTTTTAGAGCTTTTTGTTTCAGATCTGATCGATGGACTGTCGTTGGGGTAGACTTGCAGGATAATTCACAAGACCTGGCTGGACTGGATAGTAGGTATTTTGTTATTGGAGACACAGCACACACACCAATAGAGATTGAGGTGGCTCCCATGACAATTAAGGGAGACCTAACACACCTCATTCTCTTAGTTAGGTGCCCCCAACCACCTTTCCATATAGACAAAGGGCAGGTAATAGCCCAGGTGATCCCTGTTCCAACAGAAGTCCCAGTAGATGACAAAGCACCAGGAGTATACTGGGCAGAAGTAGTGGGTGAAGACAAGCCCATTATGGGATGTAATTTAACACATAAATCAGAACATCTCCATGTAGAAGGGTTAATTGATACTGGGACAGATGTGACTATCATACCTGAAAAGGTGTGGCCCTCACATTGGGAACTACAACCAGTGGCAGGAAAAATACAGGATGTTGGAGGGATGAAACTGGCTAAAATTGCTAAAGATATCGTCCAGATCGAAGGTCCGGACGGTAGAATAGCTAGTGTCCGACCTTTTGTTATTGACTACAAGTGCCCCCTGTGGGGAAGAGACACCATGTCCCAGTGGGGGGTGAAATTAACAATTCCTGAGACACCTCAGAATTTTTGATGGAAGCCACTGTAGAGCGTCCACTCCAAAAGCTATCTTGGCTAGATAATGATCCAATTTGGGTGAACCAGTGGCCTCTCAGCAAACAGAAACTCGGGGTGCTAGAAAAATTAGTAGAAGAAGAATTGGCCAAAGGACACATAGTAGAAACAACCAGCCCTTGGAATTCCCCGGTGTTTGTAATAAAAAAAGCCAGGGAAGGATAAGTGGCGCCTCCTTCAGGACTTGAGAGAAATAAACAAAAAAATAGAGGACATGGGGTCTCTTCAACCAGGTATGCCATCCCCAACTATGTTACCACAAAATTGGCTACTAGCAGTACTGGATATTAAAGACTGTTTGTTTCAAATTCCCCTGCACCCAGCTGATGCACCAAGGTTTGACTTCTCCATTCCTACAATTAACTGAGAAGCTCCAATGAAACGGTACCACTGGACAGTATTACCTCAGGGGATGAAAGCGAGCCCCTTCATCTGCCAGTGCTATGTTGGGTCTTTGCTGTCCTCAGTGTGTGCTGAAAAGAGATGCCATCATTTTGCATTACATGGACGATATTTTAGTATGCTGTCCCAATAACAACATACTGAAAGACACGCTTGACCTAGTGGTTAAAGTTTTAACCTCTGCTGGATTCCAATTGCAGGAAGACAAAGTTCAAAGGATGCCACCTTGGAAATACCTGGGCCTGGAAATTACTGCACGGACTGTTGTTCCACAAAAATTGGAAATTATTGGTAATCCTAAAACTCTAGCAGATCTCCATTCCCTATGCGGGTCACTAAACTGGGTCAGACCATGGCTAGGTCTCACAAATGAAGACCTGAGCCCCCTGCTCAATTTATTGAAAGGGGAGAGAGAGCTGCTGTCTCCCAGGGAGCTGACTCCAGAAGCAAAAACTGTAATTGAAAAGGCACAAAAGGCCTTGACAGAAAGACAGGCACACCGCTTCAAACCTGAGCTGCCTTTCAAATTTATTGTCCTGGGGAAACTGCCACACCTACATGGGTTAATATCCCAGTGGGCCGAGGGGCAGAGAGATCCACTCTTAGTAATAGAATGGGTTTTCCTCTCCCATCAACGACACAAAACTATCACCAAGCCACAAGAGCTGATGGCTCAGCTGATTCAAAAGGCCAGGGTAAGGCTGCAGGAACTGGCAGGTTGTGACTTTATGTGTATTCACCTCCCAGTCAGGCTCTCTGGAGAAGGCAGAAACTCCCCTGAGAGATTGACCAAAGAGATGTTTGAGCACCTGCTGCAGAGCAAAGTTAACCTCCAGTTAGCTCTGGACAGCTATAGTGGGCAAATTTCAGTTCATGCACCATCATACAAATTGTTTCATGAGGAATTCCACCTCATTCCTCGTGAGAAAAGGAGCCGAAGGCCACTCAAAGCTCTCACAGTGTTCACTGATGCATCTGGGACATCCCACAAGTTGGTGATGACTTGGAGAAATCCACAGACTCAGCTTTGGGAAGCTGATGTTAAGTTTGTAGAGGGGTCACCCCAGATAGGTGAACTGGCTGTGGTCGTGAGAGCCTTTGAGAAATTTTCAGAACCGATTAATTTGGGTACTGACTCAGCCTACGTAGCAGGAGTGGTGTCCAGAGCGGAACAAGAAGTTCTCAAGGACATTGAGAACGAACATCTCTTTAGATTGCTTTCAAAACTGATTTACTTGGTTTCGAATAGAGAACAACCTTTCTATGTGATGCATGTAAGGTCACATACCCTGTTGCCAGCTGTCTTAGTTTAGGGCAAATTAGGGAGGAAAACTCTAAATGGGGATTTCCCCAGGGAAATGCCCCCTCCCCACTAACTGGTCCGGGAAAGGGAAAAAAAAAAAATTTCTTGGATAGAAGTGGAAAAAGCTGTTTATTTAACAGAAACTGAATAATATTAAATAATAAAACTTCTCGCTGTTCGATGGGATGGCAAGTCTAGGAAGAAAAGTCCTTTTCATGTGGTGTAGCTCGGCTCACTCAGGTTCTTATCAGTCCCTCCGGAGCTGGAAAGTGCCAAGGCTCAGGCCCCGGTGGGCGTGAGCTCCCGGGGTTTGTCTGGGTGTTCAGTCCAGATCAGGCTTGCACAGATCCAAGAAAAAAGGAAATAAAACAAAGGTCCAGGGAACTCATCTGCCTCAGCTAGCTAAAACTAACTAAAAGCCAGAGAGAAGCTCTGTCCCGCTGTCTGTTCATGCTGCAGACACCACAGTCCAGGAGCGGGATGTGTGGGAATGATGTTTTTCTTTAACACAAACTGCGTGCTTCTTCTTCCCCCTCTCTTGCTCTCAAAGCCAGTCTTAAAGGTGCAGAACTTAATATATAACATAAACCAGACGATTGGGGATACCAGTATCATAAAGTCACCCAGGACATGAAATCGCTGAGGGGAACTGGAAGGCGGATTCCCTTGCTGCCCCAGCTGAAAAGGTACGTCTCCCAGATGTGTTTCAACAGGCACAGATAAGTCATCAGCAATACCATCACAATGTGCCAGGACTGAGTCGTCAGTTCCAGCTGACACGGGGTCAGGCTAAAGCCATCGTGGCTACCTGTCCCAATTGTCAGCTCCAGGCAGTGCCATCATTAGGCATCGGAGTTAATCTTCAAGGCCTTAGGAGTTGTGATATCACTCACATCCCCAGTTTTGGTCGCCTTAAGTATGTACATGTGAGCATTGATACATACTCAGGAGCAGTGTACACCTCTGCTCATTCAGGATAAAAATTTGTACATGCCAAGCAACACTTAGTACAGGCCTTTTCAGTCCTGGGAATCCCTAAAGAAATTAAAACAGATAATGGCCCAGCGTATAAATCCAAGGAGTTCCTAGCATTCATCCAGCAGTGGGGAGTGGAACATAAAACTGGCATCCCCCATTCCCCCACAGGTCAAGGTGTAATCGAGCGTACACACCAGATGCTCAAACAAGTCCTAGCCAGGCAAGGTAGCGAGGCAGTGTGGATGTCTCCACAACAGAAACTCTGTAAAGCTCTGTTTACCATCAATTTCCTAAACTGCTCATTTGAAAACATGAATCCTCCTGTGACTCGGCATTTTAACAGTAGTGATCAGTTTAAATTGTCACAGCGTCCACCGGTTTTAATCAGGGACCCTGAAACTTGTCAAACCAAGGGCCCCTATGAACTTGTCACCTGGGGGCGTGGTTACACGTGTGTATCCATGCCCACAGGTCCCCAGTGGATTCCTCAATAATGGGTAAAACCTTTTGTTTCAAAGAATCCAGCCCCAGCAAGAAGAGAAGAGAAGCAAGTGGCAGTTGCTTCCAAGAGAAGATGCCACTGGAGAGAGCAAGAAGAAACCTTTCTAGCCTCTGACCTGCATACTTTGGCTGTAAATATGTTTTAAAAAAATGTCTTTTTTCTTTTTGTAGAAATAACCTACCTCTCACTCAAATCCATGATGAGCCTTAACCCTGCTGTCATCCTGCTCTCACTGAGCAGCCTGACAGCGGCCTGGATAGTCCCTCAGCCACAACAGAACATCTGGGTGACCCTGGCACAAACACTCCAACAAGAGAGCATCTGCCTGTCCACTGCAGCAGCAAAAGACCCTATGTCTACCTGTCTGGTAGGAATTCCCCTGCAGGCTGACAAGCTACCCTCCAGAACAGGGCGGCTATAGATTTTCTTTTGCTTCTGCATGGACACGAATGCCAGGAGTTTGAAGGACTTTGCTGTTTGAACTTGACCTCGGAAGCTCCCAATGTCCACGGAGCCCTAGGGTCGAGAGTTGAAAACCTTGATTGGACAAGTGAAACAAGAATCAGAAGACTGGTTTAGGTAGCTGTTCAAAGGCTGGGGACTCACAGGATGGTGTGTAATTTCTCTCTCCTTGCCTCCTTTGGGCTGAATTCTCCATGGATATAACTTTTCTCTAGTCTCTCAGCCACCTTTGGGCTGAATTCTGTTGGAGTCTGAAATACAGACTGTGTGCCCTTGTTTTTAATATTTAGTTCTGGGATCCAAGAGAACACTGAATTTCATATTATATGAAATTCATGAGCATGTTTTCATGGTGATACATGAAAACAAATGTTAAAGTTAGATAGAAAAAGCTAAAAGTGTAGGTGTGTAAATTAGAAAGTTTCTTAAATCACTGGGTGAAAAAAATAGTTTAGAGAACAGGAGACAATATGGAGGATTTAGGGTGTTGTCTCTTGTCCTTCTTCTTTCTTCTTCATGTTCTTCTCCTGGAGGTTTTTGGGTAATAGTTAGTGATTGGATAGAAAATGCCGCAGTGCATCACAGAGGTGATGGGTCATTGGGTCATTAAGAAAAATAATATACGTGCCTATTGTTAATTGGATAAAAATAGGTATAAAGATTAAAGAACTACGTAGTTCAGGGCCATTTTGTGTATCAAACATGAAGTGTGCCACAAGGCCTTGTTTGTACCATCAGAAGAAAGAAATGTACTAAATTGCAAAGATTAACCTTGTAACCAGCCTGGAGAGACCTGTTAAGTTTTGTAAGGATCCTTCAATAAACACGAGAAACAAGATTCTAACGAGCTCGAGAGTTTACTTCAAATAATTAAGGACTGAGATAAGTGGAACTCCCCACGAGGGAGGATCCCAGAAGAATTCAGCCCAGAGGAGGCTGGGGGACTATAGAAAGCTGTATTCACAGAGAGTTCAGCCCAGAGGAGGCTGGGAGACTATAGAAAGTTATATCCACAGAGAACAGAGCCCAAAGGAGGCAAAGAAAAGAGAGACAGAGGTAACAAGTGGTGCCCCGTGTGAGGAGCGAAACTCACAGAAGCTTCAATCAACACCTGCAGGATCACAGCAACCAGTTCCTGAAAGAAATCCGTCTGGAGAAAAACATCTGCTATCACATTCCGAAATTCCAAGGGCCCTGGACTCGGAACATTGGATTCTGCTGGTCAGTAATCTGAAGATAGCCAGGTCTGGTAAGCTGTATACAGTCTAGATAATGGGATTGAATATTTATAAAGAGAGATTGTTTAAACCCAGGATATGGGGGAAAATATAAATATGATGTTTAAAGAGTTAAGTGCCCCGGGAATATGGGGAGATAAACTGCCCTTTCTGAAAGCGCGGGAAACCCAGATAATTCCCCAGCGGTGTGGTACCCCTGTCCCTGTCCCTTCAGAGAACGTGGGGGGACGAGGGAGGAATGCGAGGGAAAACTGAACACCGGGAAGCTTGTGTTACTTCAGAAAGCAGAGTGAGCAGTTTGTTATATTGTTAGAGGTTAAAAAAATTGCATGGAGAGATATGATGGTTTATATAGAGTCTTTCTGGAATTATTGCAGTTAGAAGAAATCGCGGGGGGGGATGGAAAAAAAAAAAAAAGTTAGAAAAGTTCCACGCTGTTTCTGAAACCACGCCTTTAGAACAGCCCCCTACCCAGCACCCTCCATGCACGTCAGAGGAGCCAGAGCGAGGGAGGGAGCCTACCCCGCCCTCTGACGAATTTAATAAGACAGAGATGTTAGAAAAGGCTGGTGAAGGTGTGTCCGCCCAAGAGGGGACACGGAGGGGGGTGTTCGCTCAACAGGCTACCCCGAAAATACCCGCCCATCAGGCGGAGTTAGAAGCTGCCCAAAGAGGAGAGGCTTCAAAGAGCAGCGGGAAATGGCGGGATGGCCGCGCCGCGGAGTGACCCCGAGCAGAGGGGGGAGAGATTAGAGAAAAAAAAAAAAAAAAAAAAAAAAAAAAAAATTAGAACGCTGCCATAGACAGACAGCGAAAGAAAAGGGGCTGGCCAAAGTTATAAAGGCACACCCCGCAGGGAAAGCACTGCCACGATCCATGATGAGAAGACCCGGCCCTCCGGAGGGGAGATTGGCGGGGCCCCTGTCGAGCCGCGCATGCGAGTTTCGGTGCTAAAGCCGAGCCTGTGAAGTTCCGGAACTCAGCCCGGCTGGCTCAGACGGCAGAGCCTGAGACTCTTAATCTCAGGGTCGTGGGTCCGTTTTCTGGGACAAACAGCAGTCACCCAAAAAGGGGATTTATCTCCTGAAAAGGAGTTTTTCCCTAAATATAAGTTTTTAGAGTTTTTTTTTTTCTCAGATTCAAAAGCAGCCCGGCGCGGACGGGCTTGATAGCACACAGCAGCCAGAAACGCTGTCGCCATGGCAACCACCGGTAAAACAACTCAAGCAACTTCGATGAAGCTACAGAAAGCAACAAAACAAAAGAGGAAGAACAGAAAGCTGGACATCTCAGAGAGGGACAAAAGAGAGTGTTTTAATTGGACAATTCAAAAATTAGAAACTTTGCAAATTGTATTGTTGGCAAATCAGCGAATTGTTGTAATCATGATTGACATTTAAAAAGAAGTCTCTATTGAATGAAGTGCCTTCAAAAATAGATCAAAAAGTTTATAGATATTTTATGGTGAAATATATATAGATGTTGTATTTCTAATAATATCTGCTGGTTTTGTTTTTACAAAATAGCATGGAAAATGATATTTATACATCCCAAGAAGTTTAAAAGATTTTTATTCTGTTTCAGTATTCCCAATACATAAAGGTTTTGAAAATGTTATCTTCTCTATACATCTACTGATAATGTAATACTGTATCATATGGAGTGATCATCAAGCATTATTACTGTAGTTACAGTCAGTTTCTGCAAGAAGCATTTCTTTAAAATTGAGTTAAAAGATCATATGATTAACTCTACAGAAAAAGGATTGAATGACAGGGGTTTTTTTATTTTTAACCTTTCCTTTCATTTGAGTATGTGTATTGTGGAGTTAGTTCAATACAGTTTTCAGTAATTTCAAAATTATGTTAACCATATATTACACATTTGCTTGGTATTTTTTTTTTATAATTAGGCAATTTTAATGTGAGTCTTTTTGTTATAAAAAAACGTATAACAGCATATATATCAATTTGGATTTTGAATTTTAGTTAAAAAGTTAGACTTAATGTTTCTGAAAAGTACTACAAAAGCTGAATAGCAAATTACCAAATCTGTGGTGCTGTATTTTTTTTTCTAGTGAAACTGCACTCTAAAAATCCTAACAAATGTAAACATATACCAAGCAAATTTTTGTTATGAATTGGTATTTTTAATAACATCTACAATTATTATGAATTATTCTCAAAACCAGATAACACAGAATGATGATAAATTTGTTACATCCCTATAATCTCTATAGTGAACCAATATTCCTATTATATTGTGTTCAAAGATGGGTATACTAAACTTTTAGTTGCCTTTTTTTGTAATAACGGAGTAAGATTAAGTTGTATTGTCATCTGGTATAGATTAAGTGTTAATAGAATTAATCAAAGTTAAATTTCACTATGTTTAAGTTTGAGTGTTTTTAAGTTAAGTTATAACTTTGGTATTTTTTGATTTTTAGTTTTGTTACTTCTTTTTATCATAATTAATTTTTAACAAGTTTAAATTTAAATTGCTTTATGTTTTATTGAAGATATTTGTTTAAATTGCAAAGTATAGTTATTTTCCTAAAGAGATGAAGATGAACACCTGCTTGTGAACAGAAGTGAATGCAGTCTGTGACACCTTTGACTTCATTGGGAGTTCTATTGTTTGTTGTTATATTATTATTGTTATATTGTTATATTGTTGGTATATTGTTATTGCTATTGTTATAGTTTTCTTATTTTTCAGTGTTTCCAAAATTTTAAAAAGATGTACCATTGCTAAGGGTCAGCTGCCATGAGAGAAGCTTCAGATTAAACCAACTGCTGCATGGTTTAATTGGTCTGGTACCTAAGACTTCTGGTCATTTGCTTTATGCAAATGCTTTTTAAAAGTTTGCTGTGTTTGAAGCATCTTATAGCTGTTATTTTTAAACCCCTTGCTTTGAAAATGAGTTAGGAGACATCTTTCCAGATGAGGCCTAAGGCTCTGGCCAAGCCTTGACTTTACCTGGATGGAGAATTTACCAATAAACCCAGAAGTTTTCTGCATCAAAACAATATTCAGGTCAATTTGACTTGGCAATTAGTGAATTAATATAGCAACTGGATTTTACATTGGGCTTGGAAAATTGTTATCCGGACATGATTTTCCAATCTTCCATTGATTTATCAGCTGTGGCAGACTCTGGGATGAGAGTATAATGTTGCTATATTTTATATATTAGTAAAGGCCTGTATGCACAAACCAGCCTTTGAAATAAGTCGTGATATTAAGGGCTAAAGTCCTTGAAACCTTCATGCAGAAGAGAGAGTAAAGCAAAACAATATCCCTGTGTGTAAGAGAAAAAATGTAAACTGTGTGTGTACCAGCCAACAGTAGCTTGTTCTGCCTGCAGACCCTGTAGAACCCTATAAAAGTGTGCTAAAGATAGAAATAAACTGGCATTCACGATTACTTCTGTGAAGAGTGGTGAACAGCTCGGGGGTCTTTCAATATTTGGCGCCCGAACAGGGACACCCCTGCAGGCAGAGGGGCTTTGGAGTCAGCGGAGTGGATCTGGGCATTAATCGTCGCGGGTTCGGATCGGCACCAGATAGGCAGCCTGAGCGCGGTGAGACGCGGTGCGGTAGGACGTGGTAATTCAGGCTGCTGGGGGGGGCCCAGGTAGGCAAGAGCGTGATAGAAGGCTCGCAACCTTCCGCCTTGCGGGGTGCCGTCGGCATGGAGACAGAGTTTGCGGCGGCAGATAAACTGCTTCTCAGCATCCTCGTTAAACGAGGCGAAGCAGCCCAGGAAAAGGACCTGGATATGCTCATTATATGGGCTAATTGTCTTGGGCATTTGCAGTGCTCACTGCTTTTTGCGGTGCAAGAACGGACTGATAAATCGGCTCTGATATGGGAAACGGCAATTACGGAAAAGAGCAAGGACACTGTGTTTCTCGGTCGAACTTGGCAGATTGTAATTAATACCTTAAAAAACAGAAAAATGAGATATGCTGAAGCTGTGAGCCCTGTAATTCTACCTGCGTCACAGCGGCAGATGCCTTTACCTCCCACTGCTGGGCAAGCTCTCCTATCTATGCTGCCCATGGAGAGAGGGAGAGAGAGTTAGGGAGAAGAAAATAATGAGAAAAAAAAAAGTTCCACAGCGATCGCTGAAACAACGAACAGAATCTGTTCAGTTATGGCAGGATGTGATACATCCAGAACTATTTGCTTCATTTTTGGAGTCACTTTTAGCACTACAACCTTATTTAAGTTCCATTTTTACCACACTGGAAGAAAAGAAGCCAAATTTAAATTGGTTTCCACCCGAACCAGAGGGACATGAGGGAGCGAGGTGGGCACAGAGAACAAAGGCACCCTGGGGGTAGAAGCAGCTCAAGAAAAGTTCCAAGGCCACTCTGAACAATTACAGAAACAACTGAGCAGAAACAGGTGGCTCAGACAGCTTCAAAGAGAGACAAACTAGTCAAAAAATCTCAAACTATATGGTATCTAGTTCAAAATCCATCCTTGTAATTAGAAGCCGATAAACCTCAATGATCACCGTTGTTAGCACCTGGCCGTGAGAGACTTTTTGTGTAAAATCACCTGCTTTTGCAAAATCGTGCCTTTTGTCCTCTATCGGCGAACAACAAGAGAGATTGAGAGAAAAAACTGCATTTGTTAAAGTTAACTTTGTGAGGCTTTTTTTTTTCTTTCTCTCCGTTTTTCCTCGCTGCGAGAGTATGTGGAGAATGTGAAGAAAGATAAGAGCAGAGCTGCAGCAGCGGCGGGGCGCGTGGTTGACCCCCCCGCTCCCTCTCTGGGGGGGGGGGGCACTGGGATGGTGCCTGGTTTGTTGCAGGGTCGTGATTTATTGGGTTTTCGGAGTGTTTTTGTATACCCTTTTAGAGTTAATTTTGTGTTTTAAGTAATTATGAGTTTATGCAATTGCAGTTTTTAGAGTTTTATTAGAGAAATTATTGTGGTTCTTTGAAAGTTAAGAAAAAAAAAAAAAAAAAAAGAAAAGAAAAGGTGTTTAAGGTGAATATCAACAGAAGTTGCCTTGCAATAATTGGTTTTAGAACCCAAGGTTAAAATATGGTGTGATTTATAACTTCTAAGAAAACCTTCCAATTAGTGTTATCTACAGAAGAGATTTGTGGTTTAAAAAATAATTAGTCAAGAGAATTTTACTGTATAAGACAAAGCTAAGTTAAAGTATATATTATCTCTTTGCTTGTTTTTTCCACAATTTTAATAAGGTAATTTTAATGTGAGTCCTTTTTGTTATATAAAACACATATAACTGCATATAAACCAATTTGGATTTTGGGTTTTAGTTTAAAAATTGGACTTAATGTTTTTGAAAAGTGCTACAAAAGCTGGATGGCAACTTGCCAAATCCCATGTTGTTCTGGTGGTTTTTCTCCAGAAAAACTGCACTTTAAAATCCTAACCAATTTAATTGTCTTAGTTTAGGGCAAATTAGGGAGGAAAACTCTGGATGGGGATTTCCCCAGGGAAATGCCCCTCCCCACCAACCGGTCCGGGAAAGGGAAAAAATTTCTTTGGAGAGAAGTGGAAAAAGCTGTTTATTTAACAGAAAATTGAATAATATTAAATAATAAAACCTCTTGCTGTTCGATGGGATGGCAAATCTAGGAAGAAAAGTCCTTTTCATGTGGTGAACGGCTCGCTCAGTTTCTTATCAGTCCCTCCAGCGCTGGAAAAGTGCCGAGGCCCAGGCCCTGGTGGGCCACAGGCGTGGGCTCCCGGGGTTTAGCTGGGTGTTCAGTCCAGAGCAGGCTTGCACAGATCCAAGAAAAAGGAAAAAAAAAACCAAAGGTCCGGGGAATTCTTCTGCCTCAGCTAGCTAAAACTAACTAAAAGCCAGGGAGAAGCTCTGTCCCGCTGTCTGTCTGTGCTGCAGACAACACAGTCCAGGAGCGAGATGTGTGGGAGTTATATTTTCTTTAACACAAACTGCGGCTTCTTTTTCCCCCTCTTTTGCTCTCAGAGCCAGTCTTAAAGGTACAGAGCTTAATATATAACATAAACCAGACGATTGGGGATACCAGTATCATAAAGTCACCCCAGGACATTCCACCCCTTATCCTCATATCGTCAACTTATTATCAAAATTAATATATATATATATTTTAACTCTACAACACATATATTATACAGACAAGGGAATTAATTCACGATCTTCACCCAACTATCAGATCTCCTTGAGGTACACATTGTGTTGTTCCATCTTTCCGCATTATCCACCATGTGCAACTCGGTTCCTGAGCAAAAACAACCCCACGAATGGGTTTGTTTGCACTCGAAGTAGAATTGATCTAAACTGTCTTTCCTAACAAACCTCTGAGATGTACCGCTGGGACTTTGTCTCCGTCTACTATATACAGGGCCTCGGATTGGGCTGGGCCTGCTCGGTTGGTGGAACCTCGGGTGTTAACTATCCAGGTGGCCTTTGCTAGATGTTGCTCCCAATTTTTGAAAGATCTCCCACCTAATGCTTTCAAGGTAGTCTTTAACAGTCCATTGTACCTCTCCACTTTCCCTGCAGCAGGTGCATGGTAGGGGATATGGTACACCCACTCAATGCCATGTTCTCTAGCCCAGCTGTTTATAAGGTTATTCTTGAAATGAGTCCCATTGTCTGACTCAATCCTCTCAGGGGTGCCATGCCTCCAAAGGACCTGCTTCTCAAGTCCCAGGATGGTGTTCCGGGCTGTAGCATGAGGCACAGGGTAGGTTTCCAACCATCCAGTGGTGGCTTCTACCATCGTGAGCACGTAGCGCTTTCCTTGGCGGGTTTGGGGCAGTGTGATGTAGTCAATCTGCCAGGCCTCCCCATACTTGTATCTGGACCACCGCCCACCGTACCAGAGGGGCTTCAACCGCTTGGCCTGTTTGATCATGGCACACGTCTCACAGTCATGGATAACCTGGGAAATACTGTCCATGGTTAGATCTACCCCTCGGTCTCGTGCCCACTTATAGGTGGCATCTCTACCCTGATGGCCTGAGGCATTATGGGCCCATCGAGCTAGGAACAACTCTCCCTTGTGTTGCTAATCTAAGTCTATCTTTGACACTTCTATCTTTGCAGCCTGATTCACCTGCTCATTGTTTCGGTGCTCTTCATTAGCCCTACTCTTGGGGACATGGGCATCTACATGACGGACCCTCACAGACAGTTTCTTTACCTTGGTGGCGATGTCTTTCCACTCATCAGCAGCCCAGATTGGCTTTCCTCTGCGTTGCCAGTTGGCCTTTTTCCACCTTTCCAGCCATCCCCACAGAGCATTGGCTACCATCCATGAATCAGTGTAGAGATAGAGTTTTGGCCACTTCTCTCTTTCAGCAATGTCCAGGGCCAGTTGAACAGCTTTGAGTTCAGCAAGTTGGCTTGATCCACTTTCTCCTTCAGTGGCCTCTGCGACCTGTCGTGTGGGGCTCCATACGGCTGCTTTCCACTTCCGGTTCATCCCTACGATGCGACAGGAACCATCAGTGAACAGAGCGTAGCGTGTTTCTTCTGCTGGAAGTTGGTTATATGGTGGAGCTTCTTCAGCCCGTGTCACTTGTTCCTGCTCCTCTTCATCAGTGAGATCAAAGTTTTCACTTTCAGGCCAGTTTGTAATTATCTCCAAAATCTCAGGGCGATTTGGGTTTCCCATACGGGCGCGCTGCGTGATGAGGGCGATCCACTTGCTCCATGTAGCGTCGGTGGCGTGGTGGGTAGAGGGAACCTTTCCTTTAAACATCCACCCCAGCACTGGCAGTCGGGGTGCCAGGAGGAGTTGTGCTTCTGTGCTAATCACTTCTGAGGCAGCTTGAACTCCTTCATAGGCAGCTAAGATTTCCTTCTCTGTGGGAGTGTAGTTGGCTTCGGACCCTCTGTAGCTTCGGCTCCAGAATCCCAGTGGTCGGCCTCGAGTCTCCCCAGGCACTTTCTGCCACAGGCTCCAGGACAGACCATGGCTCCCGGCTGCAGAGTAGAGCACGTTTTTCACATCTGGTCCTGTCCTGACTGGGCCAAGGGCTACTGCATGAGCGATCTCCTGCTTAATCTGAGCAAAGGCTTGTTGTTGTTCAGGGCCCCACTGGAAAGTGTTCTTTTTGCGGGTGACCAGGTAAAGAGGGCTCACAATCTGACTGTACTCAGGAATGTGCATCCTCCAAAAACCTATGGCACCTAGGAAAGCTTGTGTTTCCTTCTTGTTGGCTGGTGGAGACATTGCTGTAATCTTGTTGATGACATCAGTAGGAATCTGACGCCGTCCATCTTGCCACTTTACCCCCAGAAACTGAATCTCACGAGCTGGTCCCTTAACTTTGCTCTTCTTGATGGCAAAACCGGTTTTCAGGAGAACTTGGATGATTTTCTCTCCTTTCTTAAAGACTTCTTCAGCCGTCTTTCCCCAAACAATGATGTCATCAATGTACTGCAGATGTTCCGGAGCCTCACTCTTTTCCAGTGCAGCCTGGATCAGTCCATGGCAGATGGTGGGGCTGTGCTTCCACCCCTGGGGCAGTCGGTTCCAGGTGTACTGCACTCCCCTCCACGTGAAAGCAAACTGAGGCCTACATTCTGCTGCCAGGGGAATGGAGAAAAATGCATTGGCAATGTCAATAGTGGCATACCACTTTGCTGCTTTGGACTCCAGCTCATACTGGAGCTCCAGCATGTCCGGCACGGCAGCGCTCAGCGGTGGAGTTACTTCATTCAATGCACGATAGTCCACAGTCAATCTCCATTCTCCTTCAGATTTACGCACAGGCCAGATGGGGCTGTTGAAGGGTGAGTGGGTTTTGCTGACCACCCCTTGGCTCTCCAGCTCTCGGATCATCTTGTGGATGGGGATCACAGCATCTCGAGTTGTTCTATACTGCCGGCGGTGCACCGTCGAGGTGGCAATTGGTACTCGCTGTTCTTCCACTTTCAGGAGTCCTACTGCAGATGGGTTCTCTGACAGTCCAGGCAAGGTGTTCAGTTGCTGGACACCCTCTGTCTCTACAGCTGCTATCCCAAATGCCCACCTAAGCCCCTTTGGGTCCTTAAAATACCCACTTCGGAGGTAGTCTATGCTCAAAATGCACGGGGCCTCTGGGCCAGTCACAATGGGGTGTTTCTTCCACTCATTTCCAGTCAGGCTCACATCAGCTTCCACTAAAGTAAAGTCCTGTGATCCCCCTGTCACACCAGCAATAGAAACAGATTCTGCTCCTACATATTTTGATGGGATTAGGGTGCACTGGGCACCAGTGTCAACCAAGGCCTCATATTTTCGTGGTTCAGATGTGCCAGGCCAATGAATCCACACAGTCCAAAAGACACGGTTTTCTCTAGCCTCTACCTGGCTAGAGGCAGGGCCCCTCTAAGCCTGGTTATCCTTCTTTCCTTGGGTATATGTCTTGGAGGTTCCTTCAAGGGAATCAGACATGTCATCATCATACTTGTCAGTTTGACTACAGGCTACTGGAGCGGCTTTCTTTTTGGTGGAGTATCCCCCCTGAGTCTTGCTGTCTTCTAATTCACGCACTCGTTGTGCCAGAGCACCAGTAGATTTTCCATCCCATCTTTTCATGTTTTCTCCACAGTCACGTAGGAAAAACCACAGCTCAGCTCGTAGCTTTTTCTCTCTATCTGGGGAATTTCTGCGTTGGGTCCCGGGGCTCTTGGACTGTACTGCCGAGACTGGAAGAAGATCTTCCTTGAGTTTTTTGAAATTCTCTTCTATTTTGTCTTGGAGGTTTTGCATATCTGTTCTCACAGCTGCAATTGTTGCCTGCATGGGGCCATGCACGGTATCTGCATATGTTCGAAGTTTCTTCGCCATATCCAGCACAGTCTCCTCTCGGTCATCCCGCTTCATTGTTGCTAAAGCAGAAGCGTATTCTTGTGGCCCAAGTCGAACAAGTTTTCGCCACATCACAGATGTACATGGCACCAAATCTGGATTTCTAGTACCTAAGTCACCCACGAAGACAATCTCTACTATTGCCATTTCTCTCAAGCGCTGAATCTCTTGTTTTATGGTTTTCTAACGAGTTTGCTGTATATAGAGATCGTCTGCACACAGATATCTTTGTGCCACACTTCTCAGGACCCGTTCCCAGAGACTATAAGGGTCAGCCCCCCTCATTACTTCTTGATCGATAACTGGATCATGTGACAGGGATCCCAGATGCCTCGCTTCAGTGCCATCCAGAACTGTAGCTTCACCTGCAGCATCCCACAGACGGACTAACCAACTAATTATAGATTCATTAGGTCGTCGAGTGTAATCTTTTCTCAGGCCACGAAGGTCCTTCAGGGAGAAAGGTTCACCAGCGCCTTCTGATTTTTGATCAGTTGCTGGTCTTGAGGGTCCTTCCCCCGCATCGCCATTATCATCATCTACTGGCCGATCGGTTTTGGTTTTGAATTTCATACCTCTCGTGGTAGGAGCAACAGACACTGGCTTAGGTTCACTGTCTGGTGTGGCCACTGGCTTAGGCTCACTGTCTGGTTTGGCTGCTGGCTTAGGCTCACTGTCTGGTTTGGTTGCTGGCTTAGGCTCACTGTCTGGTTTGGCTGCTGACTTGGCTGCAGCCTGAGTGACTGGGGTAGCTGCTGATTTATCTGCCTGCCCTACAGTATCTAGCAGCGTGCGATAAGCATACACTAGGGCCCAGCTTATTGCAATGAAATTTTTCTTCTTATAATCATCACAGCAATTCTCTTCCAGATATTTCCCTACTTCATCTGGGTTCTGAATTTGTTCACGTGAAAATTCCCAGGCTGGGGAATCAGAAAATTCCTCCAGAGTTCGGCCAATTCTTTCCCATTCTCTACTCCACTCAGGATTTTTCACACCTGAGCCTACTTCTGGGACAGGGGTTTCATTGGCTCCTCTGGATATCTCAGCCCTCACTCTAGAGAAGTTACAGGCCGTATAGAGGAAGCTTAACAGCTGAACTACCAGGAAAGTGACCAGGAAAGTGGTATCCTTAACACTCAGGGGAAACTGGATATTCTCAAAGAGGGACATAACAGATTCAAAGGAGAAAAAGGAAAGAAAAGGCTGAAAAGCCTCATCCCCTGCTCTTCCTCTAACAAACTGGGTACAATTACCAATAAACTCCCAAAATGTGCTACTGGGACTGGGAGGCAGGGTCGGGCGAAGAAACCATAAGCCAAACATACTTGACAGAAACTTCAGTAGTTCTATAAACTTCCTACAAATAATTATCACTAAGCCCAGCACAATAACCATTCTAATCCATGCCCCTCTATTGTGAAAGAGGGAAAAGACAAGTATTAAAACCTCAAAAAATTCTAGGGACCAGATCGACATGAAGGCTTCCACCCCGAGAGATATTATGTATCTAAACAACATGGCTGCTGACTGCTTTATCTTAACACAGAATAAATACAACTAAAAATACAACCAACAATCAGTACAGGTTTTTCCACTTTCTCTCGCCCCACGTTGGGCGCCAAAAGCTGTATATGTCTTAGTTTAGGGCAAATTAGGGAGGAAAACTCTGGATGGGGATTTCCCCAGGGAAATGCCCCTCCCCACCAACCGGTCCGGGAAAGGGAAAAAATTTCTTTGGAGAGAAGTGGAAAAAGCTGTTTATTTAACAGAAAATTGAATAATATTAAATAATAAAACCTCTTGCTGTTCGATGGGATGGCAAATCTAGGAAGAAAAGTCCTTTTCATGTGGTGAACGGCTCGCTCAGTTTCTTATCAGTCCCTCCAGCGCTGGAAAAGTGCCGAGGCCCAGGCCCTGGTGGGCCACAGGCGTGGGCTCCCGGGGTTTAGCTGGGTGTTCAGTCCAGAGCAGGCTTGCACAGATCCAAGAAAAAGGAAAAAAAAAACCAAAGGTCCGGGGAATTCTTCTGCCTCAGCTAGCTAAAACTAACTAAAAGCCAGGGAGAAGCTCTGTCCCGCTGTCTGTCTGTGCTGCAGACAACACAGTCCAGGAGCGAGATGTGTGGGAGTTATATTTTCTTTAACACAAACTGCGGCTTCTTTTTCCCCCTCTTTTGCTCTCAGAGCCAGTCTTAAAGGTACAGAGCTTAATATATAACATAAACCAGACGATTGGGGATACCAGTATCATAAAGTCACCCCAGGACAATATATTAGGCAAATTTCTATTATGAATAAGTATTTTTAGTAACATTTGCAGTTATTGTGGGTTATTTTCAAAGCTAGATGACATAGAATTGTGATGTGTTTGCTACATCTTTATAATCTTTATAGTGAATCCATGTTATTGTTATATTGTGTTTAAAAGGTATATATTAAACTTTTAGTTGCTTTTTTGTAGTAACAGAATAAGATTAAGTTATGTTTTCATTTAATATTGATTAAGTGTTAATAGAATTAAGGATAGTCAAGTTTTATAATGTTTAGGCTTGAATGTTTTTAAGTTTTAAATTTTAAGCTTTAAGTTTTCTAACTTAGATATTCTGTTAAGGTTAAGTTTATTATTTCCTTTTGTCATATATAATTATTGTTGAGTTTAGATATTGCTTGATTGAAATTGTTTTGTGTTTTGTTGGAGACACTTGTTTAAACTGCAAAGTATAGTTGTTTTCCTAGAGAGAGGAGGACGGCCACAGCTGAGACAGCTGTGATGGAACACTGATGAACACCTGCTTGTGGATAAAAGTGAATGCAGTTTGTGACACCCTTGACTCCATTAGGAGTTCTATTGGTTGTTGCAATCTCTGCAGTTTTTGTTTGTTATAGTTTTCTTATTTTTCAGTGTTTCCAGAATTTTAAGAAGATGTGCCATTGCTGAGGATCAGCTGCCATTGGGGAGGCCTCAGAGTAAACCAACTGCTGCATGGTTTAATTGGTCTGGTACCTAAGGCTCCTGATCATTTGCTTTGTACAAATGCATTTTAACAGTTTGCTATGCTGTAAGCATCTCATAGCTGCTACTATTGAGAACCTTGTTTTAGAAATGAGTTAAGAGGCATCTTTCCAGTTTAAAGCCTAAGGCCCTGGCCAAGCCTTGACTTTACCTGGATAGAATGTTTGCCAACAGATCCAGATATTTTCTGTCCCAAATCAGTATTTGAGTCACTTTTTGACTCAACAATTTGACCCTATTAATATGACAGCTGGATCAATTTTGAAGTGGGCTTGGAGAATCATTTCAGGAGGTGATGATCCAATCCTTCACTGATTTTTGTTTCTGTTTGTTTGCTAACTATGGGATGCTGGTGCAGTGTTTTAGTAATTAATAGCAGTTTTATATTATATACCCTATTAATAATGTTTAAGATTTAATTGATTTTTAACTAGTATAAGTTTTTATTAATTGTGTATATGGTTTTGTGTTGATGTTGTTGTTTATAATAGAAGTACATCTCATTTTTATTTTTTTTTAAGAAGACGGGGGAGATTGATGCCCTAAAAGCATTTAATTAGTGTAATTTATTAACTTCAAGGAGAGAAGTGTCTGTGTTTTGTTGGCAGGTTCAAAAAGGTCACCTGTCCATCTGACCAGACTGTGTGCCTCTGAACACATGAGATCCAGTGAACAGAGAAGTCACCGCACAGCCTTGGTACTCCAGACATGGATCAGAAGTGGACCTGTCAGGACACAGTTGTGTCTGAACACTATACAGACAGTTGCCAACAGAAATTTTATGTTGTTATTATGATGTTGTGTCTCTACCAATTTTTCAGGTATCCTTTGCTTTAAGATTTAGAAGGATCTGAAGAACACTTTGAACATCAAAGCCCTCAGTCACCGATCAACTGCCAGCTGACATCACAGGAGCAGTGAACGTTCCAGGACTGAATCATGCTGGAGAAATTCTGTAGAAGATCTAAGAAGTGTAGAGACTCCATTTAACTGTATATAAAGCAAATTGTAGTTGTGTGTTTACCCTTTTAGCAAATTGCTTTCACGCCTAGACTACATATATACCAGAGCACGTGTGTTAAAAGTAGTTAGATAATAGTTTAAGTGTTTAGCTTGTATAGTAATTGTTATGTTAGTATAAAGTACAAGTATTCCCTCTTCAAGAGGTAGTGTAAGCATCTTTGAAAGTTCATTTAACGATTGAAGTTCTAGCTGTGAGTTTGCAAATATAGTGTCATTTACATGGTAAAATGCTTATGGTAATTGTGTTGTGTATAGTCATGACCAACTGTCTGCTAACTAACATCCAAAAGTGACAGAATATATGGGTCACTCTGGCACATTGAACTGGCCAAAGGTCAATGTGTCTGAGCCTAGCCACCCCTGGAGATCCTTTCGCACCTGTCTCGTAGGAGTCCCTGAATGGGATCCTCAAGCATTTAAAGGTTTAATTAGTAACGAGACTTGACTGAATCGATTGGCAATGTTGCAAGAGTGCAATCGCACTGTTGGCTTCACATTAAGACAACTTGAAGCCTGTTAGCAAGCAAAAATTACCAAAGTTCTTAATGTTACAACCCTCAGAAGAATTAGATTTGTTAAGTTCCACCAATACCTCAGGTGGATAGATAATGTTTGAACCCCCGACAAAAAGTCATTCTAACAAAGTAATACAGCACTGGGTTGCAGTCAACCCTATAGCTGATCTCGTTACTACCATTGAAAGTAAAGCCTTTATTCGTGGTGCAATCTCACAAGACAATTACCAAAACGATCACCTAGTTCCATATTCCTAATCTGTGGAGATAGAGCATGGAATTAGATTCCTGCTAATCCACGTAGAAGACCATGTTATCTTGGGAAACTCACTTTGTTCCACCCAAGCTTACATCAATTGTTGAATATAGCTAGCAAAATGAAGAACATCAAACAGTCAAAGCGAAGTATGAATGAATTAAGGCCTAGCAACTCTAAAAAGGCTCGCTTGTTAGACTAAGGAAGAATTGAACTTAACATCCACAATGTTAAGTGAGCTTTCAGCCGATGTGAGTAGTGTATATCATGCAGTACTATGAAATCAAGTTGCAATTGACTTTTTGCTCTTAGCACAAGGACATGGTTGTGGGGAGCTTGAAGGCATGTGCTGCTTGGATCTTACTGATCATTCAGCTTCCATCCATGAGCAACTACAACAGCTACAGGATGGGTTACATGCCCTGAAGGGAGATGGTGATCCCATTGGAGGTTGGTTCGCCAGCTGGGGCATCACTGAATGGTTGAGGCCTCTTGTGCTAGAAGGGGGACGGACTTTACTTATAGTGTTAATTGAGATGACAGTCTAAGTTGTATGTTATCTTATCCAAAGCCTGGTTTGTGCAAAAAGAGAAAGGGGGAATTGTTGCTATATTTTATATATTAGTAAAGGCCTGTATGCACAAACCAGCCTTTGAAATAAGTCATGATATTAAGGGCTAAAGTCCTTGAAACCTTCATGCAGAAGAGAGAGTAAAGCAAAACAATATCCCTGTGTGTAAGAGAAAAAATGTAAACTGTGTGTGTACCAGCCAATAGTAGCTTGTTCTGCCTGCAGACCCTGTAGAACCCTATAAAAGTGTGCTAAAGATAGAAATAAACTGGCATTCACGATTACTTCTGTGAAGAGTGGTGAACAGCTCGGGGGTCTTTCAATAGTATATATTTAGTACATTCAGCAATTCATATTACAGATTATTTAGATAAGTTTAATGTCACACAATATTAATTATGCATTTTCTTAATAAGTTTTTGATTTCTGTAAAAGTGTTATTTCCTCTGTGTATACATGTGCAAGTGTTTTACTTTGATAGTTTTTCATTGTCATAACAAAAAACCAAATACCTTAATTACAAAAAATAAAAGAAAAAGGGGGGGACCAAGGCTATGCCTCGGAAGTATAAAAACCTAATATATCTTAAATTTTTAGAAAAAGTGTAAAGATCTTATATCTATTGCAAATAGTTCTTGAACAGTCCTTTTTAAACAAGTCTTTTACGAAACCAGTTCCATCAATTATCAGGTATTATTCTAACAGTACTCAAGCAAATTTGAGAGAGAATTCTTTAGTTCTGGTCAAAGTTCAGAAGCAAGAAGATTAAAAAATCTATTTCAATTAATAATTTGGAAGAAAGTGTATGTTTGTGTATTCACAGGTTCAAAGCAAAAGTAACTTCCTAGCAAAGAACATGAAAACTCATCAGCTGCAGAGACAAGCAGACAGCCCAAAGAGCAGAAGAGCGAGCACACTGATGTGAACTGTATCGAGACCACAGTTGACAGCAGAACAACTTGGATCCAACATGCAAGAACAGTGAACTTTGGGTTTCATGTGAAACAGTGGGAAAGTTGATATTTTAAAGCCTCATTTGTTAAAGCATGGTGTGAACTGTGTCAAGATTCAGAATCTTGCACGAGAGATAAAGTCCTTGAATATGAAGGTGAATCAAGTATCACCCTTGAGCTGTATCATTTTGTTGATCACTTTGTGATGCAATTTCACCTGCATCACTTCTTTTAATTAACTCAAAAGAAAGTGTACCTTATCTCAGAAAATAGATTTTTAAATAATATCCAATTTTTCTGTGTTAAAACAGAATGAAGATGAGATAATGAATGTTATTCCAAATCATGCTCTATACAAAGAGGCAACATCTTAATGTAACCTTGTATCAATCTTAGTTACACCTGATTGTGAAGAATTTGACTTTTGAAATTTTAAATAGAGATTTATAACAACTTAGCCTTCAATTCAAGTAGCTTCAGCAGAAACTTTAGAGCAATTAAACAAATTAAGCTACTAGTCAAGTAAGCAACCTAGACCTATTTCTCTAGCTTTGAGTAGTTAGTTAACTAATGTTCAAAACTGGAGCCAGAGTGCTCTGTGGAACAGAGCAGCAGTTCTGTTGTTGGTGCATAAGGCATGAGTGAAGAAAAAACAACCCTTCTTGAAAAGTAATCAAAGAAAAGCTTTGGGTTGATTTTTTTTTATTTTTTTTAAAGAGAGGGGCAGATGATGGAGTCTGAAATACAGACTGTGTGCCCTTGTTTTTAATATTTAGTTCTGGGATCCAAGAGAACACTGAATTTCATATTATATGAAATTCATGAGCATGTTTTCATGGCGATACATGAAAACAAATGTTAAAGTTAGATAGAAAAAGCTAAAAGTGTAGGTGTGTAGATTAGAAAGTTTCTTAAATCACTGGGTGAAAAAGTAGTTTAGAGAACAGGAGACAATATGGAGGATTTAGGGTGTTGTCTCTTGTCCTTCTTCTTTCTTCTTCATGTTCTTCTCCTGGAGGTTTTTGGGTAATAGTTAGTGATTGGATAGAAAATGCCGCAGTGCATCACAGAGGTGATGGGTCATTGGGTCATTAAGAAAAATAATATACGTGCCTATTGTTAATTGGATAAAAATAGGTATAAAGATTAAAGAACTACGTAGTTCAGGGCCATTTTGTGTATCAAACATGAAGTGTGCCACAAGGCCTTGTTTGTACCATCAGAAGAAAGAAATGTACTAAATTGCAAAGATTACCCTTGTAACCAGCCTGGAGAGACCTGTTAAGTTTTGTAAGGATCCTTCAATAAACACGAGAAACAAGATTCTAACGAGCTCGAGAGTTTACTTCAAATAATTAAGGACTGAGATAAGTGGAACTCCCCACGAGGGAGGATCCCAGAAGAATTCAGCCCAGAGGAGGCTGGGGAATTAGAGAAGAACTGTATCTACAGAGAATTCAGCCCAGAGGAGGCTGGGGGACTATAGAAAGCTGTATTCACAGAGAATTCAGCCCAGAGGAGGCTGGGAGACTATAGAAAGTTATATCCACAGAGAACAGAGCCCAAAGGAGGCAAAGAAAAGAGAGACAGAGGTAACAAATTCCTCTGGGATCCTCCCTCGTGGGGAGTCCCACTTATCTCAGTTCTTATTATTCGATGAAAACTTCCGAGCTCGTTAGAATCTTGTTTCTCATGTTTATTGAAGGATCCTTACAAAACTTAACAGGTCTCTCCAGGCTGGTTACAAGGTTAATCTTTGCAATTTGGCACATTTCTTTCTTCTGATGGTACAAACAAGGCCTTGTGGCACACTTCGTGTCTGACGTACAAAATGGCCCCGAACTACGCAGCTCTTTTATCTTTATACTTATTTTTACTCAATTAACAATAGACACGTATATTATTTTTCTTAATGACCCAATGACCCATTACCTCTGTGATGCACTGCGGCATTTTCTATCCAATCACTATTACCCAAAAACCTCTAGGAGAAGAACATGAAGAAGAAAGAAGAAGGACAAGAGACAACACCCTAAATCCTCCATCTTGTCTTCTGTTCTCTAAACTACTTTTTCACCCAGTGATTTAAAAAACTTTCTAATCTACACACCTCCATTTCTCATCTAACTTTAGCATTTGTTTTCATGTATCACCATGAAAACATGCTCATGAATTTCATATTATATGAAATTCAGTGTTTCCTTGAATCTTAGAACTAAATATTAAAAACAAGGGCACACAGTCTGTATCTCAGACTCCAATATGGTGGACTTCAATAATCAGAACAATCTTGTTGTTTTTTGTTATTTGTTTTTAATTGTGTTAGCATTTGGAATTGTCCGTTGTTTGATTTTAAAGGCCCTCAGTACTTTAATTTTTACTACCTCAGAAGCTAACCACATGGAACTATCTGACAGAAATGAACCTAATCGGTCCACCAATCATGAGTGGTGGGCAAGCTCACGGTAAAAGACAAAATGAACTAGGGTTTTTCTTCCTCATTTTTGTATAACAGAAAAGGGTGAGGTGTTGTAGTGCATCTAAAAATCTTGGTATCTCCCAAGGGTAAAACTCACCTCTGGTTTGTGTAATGTTAGTTCCTACCTGAAAACCTTCTTTCCCTTCCCCCTTCCCATTGGCTGTGACCTCCCTGTATCCCCTAATCACCCCTGCCCCCTAGTATAAGAGATAAGACCCAGGGCATTTCGGTCTCTCTCTTGGCCCGGATGGACGACAGACAATAAACCCGGGATTATTCCAGCAAGTTTGAGCCTCCTGTGTCTAGATACTTTGAGTCCGTGTTGTATCCACTCCAGGACCCCCTCTGCCGCCTGTGCCCTGAGACGAGAGGGGCTCTCACCACGGGGGGTGGGACAGAGGGGTCCCCCCGGGAGGAGGATTGCAACATGCCCCCAATACTCATTAATAAATTAAAGAAGGTGTTTTAGTATATCATTGTATATCTCCATCTCCATGGGCTTTCTAAAAAAATATTTCAGCCTTCTTCAGCATCTCATCTCTTTTTCATCTGAGGCTTGACACTTTCTTTTACTGACTTTGATGTTTTCATGTTGGTTTTTTATGTGTCACTCTTTTTCTCTCCCTGGAGAGAAGAGTAAGGTCTGCATGTCTTATTTGTGTAGTGAAAAGGTTAAATCATGGTGTTGAATTTTAGGCCGCTCTGGTGCCTCCCTCAGCCTGGCAAATGCTGAGAAGGGTGGGCAGTCTTCAGCCTGGAGCTTTCTGTGCAGGCTGGGGGGGAGGGGGTGGGGTGGGGTTTAAGTGTCAGCAAGATGTCAGGAGCCATAGCCTGGCCCTGCCTGGGGCTGGGGCTCACCTCGAACTCCATCCCCCACCTGGGAGCTGCTGGGGTCCAGCCTGCCCCCCCCCCACCCAGGTCTCACAGGCTGTGAGAAACTAAGACCAGCCTCATCAAAGTTCCGTTACCTTTCAAGGCCGGAAACAAAGAAAAAAAGTTCCCAGGTATGTGAGTTTTAGAAACTAGAATTCACAGAGGTAGACTTAATTTTCAATAGTACAAAATGTTTCAGTTCTCAAAACTAGCCAGCTATTAGCCTGTCTCACACACAGAAGAAGCTCCCAGCAGCTTCTTTCAAAAAAAATCACTTCCATGAGTAGTTGTTACTTCTTTCTTTAAATGTCAAACTACCACAATATGTATTTGACCAATGGAATGGAAAAAGTATATAAGAAGAGTGGTTATGTTTAACTGGGGTGCCTCTGGCCATCGTCAAGCACCCAGCACTGTTATTAATTTGTCCCTTATTATCCCTTATTAAACTTCTAAAAATTTTAAAGAGTGCAGTTTGTTTCTCACAGATAAGAAATTGGTTGGAGCCAGCAATGTGCACTTGCAGCCCAGAAAGTCAATTGTATCCTGGGTTGCATAAAAAGAAGCGTGGGAAGGTCAAGGGAAGTTATTCTGCCCCTCTCCTCTGCTCTTGTAAGACCCCACCTGAACTACTGCATCCAGCTCTGGGGTCCCCAGCATAGGAAGGAGATAGACCTGTTGGAGTGAGTCCAGAGGGATGGAGCACCTCTCCCATGAGGAAAGGCTGAGAGAATTGGGATTGTTCAGCCTGGAAAAGGAAAGATTTCAGGGTACCTAAAGGGAGCCTACAACAAAGATGGAGACAATTTATAAGGGCAATTTATAGTGACGGGACAAGGTGGAATGGCTTCAAACTGACAGGTGTGATGGTGCATTTCCCCTTCCTCCTTTTCAGGCCACAGCGTGATATCTAAGTAAGTTTGGCCTGTAAGTAAGGTTGTGTTGGTTTTCAGCGGCCTGGTTTTTGGTAGCAGGGGGAGCGACAGAGGAGGCTTCTGTGAGAAGCTGCTACAAGCTTCCAACGTGTCTGGCACAGCCAACCCCTGATGGCTCTGAAGATGGACATGCTGCTGGCCAAGCCTGGGCCAATTAGAGATGATGGTAATGCCACTGTGATAACATAATGTGGTGGTTTCACATTGATTGACATTTGGGAAAAGAGTAATAAAAAACCCCATGGAAGTGATTTCCTTAAGAGAAGCTGTTGGGAGCTCTCTCTGTGCCTAGGACAGGACAATAGCTGTCTAGTTCTGAGAACTGACATTTTGCACCATTTAGAAATTAGATTCGCCTCTGTGAATTCCACATTTTAAAACCCACAAACCCGGGAACTCCCTCTGTTAGCTTCCGGCCTCAGAAAGTAATGGAGCTCTGGTGGGGCCGGCCCTGCTCCCCCATGGCCTGTGCAGCCTGGGGGAGGCCAGGCCGAACCCCAGCAGCTCCGGACGGGTGATGGAGGCTGCAGGACCCTGGCCCCAGGCTGTGCTGGGCCACAGCAGCTGACATTTTGCTGACACTAAACCCTCCTCCGGCCCGCACTGATGACTCCAGCCTGAGTCAGGACCGCCCTTGGCAGCTGTGGATGCTAGCTCTAGAGCAGGCAGCAGAGAGCCTGTAGAAATTGCAGGCCGCATAGCTTTCTCAAGTCCAGCCTGAGAAAGTAGCCTGGGAAGTTTTAAAGAGGATTCAAAACAATCCTCAGCGACAGAAAACAGCCTTGCCAGGTGCTGTTTGTCTGTCCCTTGTTTTCTTTGCAGGAGAAAGTCAGGGGGTAGTGTGCCCCACTGACCAATGATGGTAATGTGGTAATTTGCTAACCAATAAGAGTTTCCTATCTGTACTTTGCACGTATTGGTCTATAAAACAGACCTGAAGCAATAAACTAGAGAAATTCTCCTGATCGACTCCTAGAGAGTCTGTGTCGTTCTTCCCAGCCGTTCCTAATAGAGCGACAGGCAGCAGCTGCCAGGTGGAGGGAGGCTCCCAGTGGAGCCTGAAATCCAACTCTGTGACTGCTGTGGCCACTGGGCAAGATATTAACTCTTTCACTACACAGATGAGACCTGCAAACCTTGTTCCTCTTTCCAGGGAGAGAAAAGGACGGAGTGAGGACACATAGAAAGACAACATGAAAACACCAAGATCAGTAAAAAAGGAGTCAAGCCTCCAATGGAAGAGGGATGAGGAGATGCCAAATGGGGCTGAAATATTCTTTTGGTAGGGCCATGGAGATGGACAATGATATACTGAAATATCACCTTTAATTCATGAGAAAGTATGGGGGGATTAAGTATTCAAACTGTAGATCTGACAGAGGCATCCACTGATGAAGCCAAGCAGATTTTAGAGTAGCTGTGGTCCCATGAGAAGCTTGAACAGAGAGAGAGATGAGAGCGATGAAGACCCTTTGCTCCCAAGGAGGGAAGAAGAAAACCTCTGTTTCCAGAGATGATCACAGAGACAGATGAAGAGAACCTTTGCCTTTGAACAATTCATCCTTAAGATAATACCCCATGAGTTCATGGCCCATGGATACACCTCTAGGAGGGCTGTGAAAATGGGAGAATGTTGTGAAGTGCCTCGGGGAGGCCAAGAGTTAGTTTCAGATAAGCATTGTTAAAGGAGAGGCATGGCTGTCGGCCATGTGTGTGAATTTTGACCCCCTGTGTTGGGGGATGGGCATGTGAGCCCTGGATGAAGTTGTCCCACCCCAAACCCCTTGTGAAGGGCAGCCCAGGAGTTCTGATTGGGTTTGAGTCCCTGGGGGTTTTTCCCTTGTTGTGTTTCTAGTGGTCCCTGACCCTGAACTCCACCCTAGTTCTCTCCCTCAAAAACCCCTGCTCGGCCTCTGTTCTGGATCTGAGTTTGTTCCATGCTGAATAAATGGTTTCATGAACAGAAGCCCGTCTCATTGGTGTTCCATGCTGGTCCCCAGAACCCTGCGGCTTCTCTGGAAGTGATCCTGAGGTTGCGAACTACAACAGGAGAAAATGTCATGATGCAAAACTTTTTGCCTGGGTGGCTGCTATTTGTGGAAATGAAAAGCCATGAGAAAACTGCTTCTTGTGGAGAAGTCTCCATGGCATGACAAGAGAAAACTCCTGTCCCTACAAGAGCTGATGAAAGACTATTGTAGAGTTGGTACTGATTTAACATCCCAGGTTTTGTCTCTGTGTGGTCAGTTGGGAAAAGAAAAAGTTGTTAATAAAGTTTCTTGATGCAGGATTTCGGTCTCTTCAGGGCCGAGCTCCCTTGGGATACTCCCCTAAGAGGAGTCTCACTTATCTTAGTTTTGTGTCAGGAAGAATACTCCAAAGGCTCGTTAAGCTCTTGTTTCTCGTGTTTATTAATATATTATCAAAAGACTTGGTAGGCTTTCCCAGACTTTCTGCTCAAGTTCAACTTACTATCGACTGGCTCAAATTGGCTCAAATGAGGCAAAATGGCTCCAAAATGCGCAGCTTTTTTGTCTTTATACTCATTTTCACCCAATTAACAATAAACACGTGTATTGTTTTTTGATATTAACCAATATTTTTTTTATATCTACTTGCGTAACTAAAACTGCAACTAACTTCTAACCAATCATTCCTTGTGCTCTTAAAAACTGCAAAATTATGGAGGAGAGGAAAGAAGGAAGAAGTGTTAAGAACCACACCCTTTTTCCTTCATCTTTACTCCATTTACAAAACACTGAAATCTATATTTTTTACTTCAGTGATATATTTTACTCTATACTACTTTTTATATTTTTTTTTTTAAACTTTTATAAATCCTGGTTTACCCAGAGATATATGGAAGCCTTTCCATCAGTGAGAGACAAAATTAATGCTTTTTTGGAGGATAGAACAGAGAAATGTTTCTCCATTTCTGGATTCCTACAGTTTCTTTATACCTTTTAAGTTTTAAGACTGTTTTTCCCTTCTTCTAATCCATATCTCACAGCAAGAAATGAATAAGTGCCCTGGTGATTTTAGCCAGCGCTAAACCCACCACATTATTTGGTGCATTGGCCAGAAAACTCAAATTGGTGAATCTAAATCACTTCACATATTTAAGAAGAAATAGCAACAAAGGTAGACATGCAGTTTTTAATTCCATATAGAGAAGAGGAAGGGGTGAGAACATGTGAGGGAAAACAACATGGAGGCACCAAGGTCTTTGAAGAAGGAGGGGGAGGAGGTTCTCCAGGCACCAGAGCTGAGATTTCTCTGCAGGCATTGGTGAGGACCATGGTGAGGAAGGTTGTCCCTCTGCAGCCCATGAGGATCCACAGGGGAAGCAAAGATGCACTCTCAGCCCGTGGGGGAGGTACTCACGCTGGTGGGGTGGATGCCTGAAGGAATATGTGATACAGTGGAAGACCCGGTGGAGAGAGTGGGCCCCTTCTTCCAAGCTGGAGCAGCCTATCTGTGGAGGACTACACCCCGTGGGAGGCACTCACATTGCAGCAGTTTTGGCAGGACTGCCGCTTGTGAGATTGGAACCACATTGGAGAAGCTCACGGACAGCTGTCTCCCGTGGGAGGGGACTCCATGGTGTAGCAGGGGAAGAACTTCTCTCCCTGAGCAGTGGAAGATCTTGGGTGATGAACTGACCAAAACCCCCATGCCTTGTCTCCCTGCACTGTTGGTGGGAAGGAGGGTGGGGCTGCAATAAGAAAGGTGTTTTAAGGGCTTATTAATGGAAAACCGCTCAGACTATTCACTGAGTCTTCATAGAAGTATAGCGAATGTAGTTTATTTCTATCTTTAGCACACTTTTATAGGGTCTCATCGGGTTTGCGGGGCTTAACAAGCTACTATTGGTTAATACATATTGTTTTACATTCTTTTCCAAGTACACAATGCCATTGTTTTTCTTTATTCTCACTCTTCCGGGAGAGTTTCAAGGACACTGCCTTTAATATTGTTGCCTGGATTGAAAGCTGGGTTGTGCAGACAGGCTTTTACTAAAATATCATGCTTTTGCTCTGTTAAAATGTTTTCCTACAGCTTATTTTAATTCTCATTATCCTCCGCCAATTTTGTTAGTAAAAAATTAATTTTGCAACTTTAAGTTGCGCCTGTTCTGCCCTTGGAGTGTTTTGTCCAGGTCCTTATCTCAACTCATGAACCCTTCATTTAGTTTTTTTTCTCTCCTCTGCCCAGCTGTTGCAGGGGAGGGTGGGTGAGCTGCTGTCATGGGTGCCTGGCATTTGGCCAGTGTCAAACCATGACATAGGTTAACTTATAAACTTACTTTAATACTGCTAAGTGTTGTTCTTTTTTCTAAATTGTTAAACGTAAGTTATAAGCTAGAATAGAAGGATCACCCTTGAAGAATGTTGTTAATGATATGTATTGCTATCTCACACGCATGCAAAAGGCTATAGAACACAGAAAAAACAAATACTTTATTTCTCATATCAGAGCACATTCTTTGTAACTTTTAAATTTGTTTTTTCTTCTCTCGATTCTGCTGCACCTCTGCACTCCTTTTCACTCCTGTATTTCTCAGCTTCTCTGAGCTGAGCTCCTTGGGGATACTCCCTCATGGGGAGTCCCACTTATCACAGTCCTTCGGGTCAGGACAAAAACTCCAAAGTCTGTTAGGATCTTGTTTCTCGTGTTTATTAGGATGTTATCACAAAACTTGGCAGGTCTCTCCAGACTTTCTGCACAAGTTCAATTCACTGCAATCTGGCTCATTTCTTTCTGATGGTACAAAATGGCCTTGTGGCTCACTTTGTCACTCACTTTGGATTTGAAAGCACAAAATGGCCCCAAACTACGCAGTTCTTTTATCTTTATACCTATTTTTACCCAATTAACAATAGACACTTATATTATTTTTCTTAGTGACTCAATGACCCATCACCTGTGTGCTGAACTGCGGCATTTTCTATCTAATCACCTACTATTACCCAAAAACCTCTAGAAGAAGAACATGAAGAAGAAAGAAGGAAAAGAAACAACATTCTGAATCCTCCATCTTTTCTGCTTTCTAAACTAGCTTAAACTCCAAACCTTAACTTTTTCACCCAGTGACTTAAGAAAACTCTCTAATCCACATGCTCACCCTTTTAGCTTTTCTAACTTTAACAGTTGTTTTCATGTATCACCATGAAAACATTCTCATGAATTTCATATTATATGAAATTCAGTGTTCTTCTGGATCTCAGAGCTAGGTATTAGAAACAAGGGCACACACTCTGTGTCTCAGACTCCAACATTCTTCACTTCCAGGATTCTCGCTGGAAGTAAATGCAGAAGCAGACAAATTAACAATGACCCTTGCAAACACTTTGCCAAACATTTTTGAACAGGCAAAACTGAGTCATGCATGTTTTCATCAAAATGAGCAAGCACTTATGCGAAGGTTTCACATTTCCAAGGATCAAGCGAAAGCAATCATAAGTGCTCGCCCTGACTGTCAACTTATGCAGCCCTCTGCATCCATAGGAGCGGTCAATCCGAGAGGATTGTAGAATCTGCAATTGTGGCAAACAGATATCACAAAATACCCACCTTTCAAAAGATTCAAAAATATTCATATGTCAGTGGACACTTTCTCAGGTGCTGTCTTTGCCACCCTGCACACAGGAGGAACAGCAAAACATGCATGTCAGCATTTTTTGCAAGAATTCGCATCACTAGGTGTGCCTGAAGAAATAAAAACAGATAATGGTCTTGCCTATACGGCACGAAGGCTTGCCACATTCTTAATGAATTGGGTTGTTCCTCACACCTTTGGTATTCCTCACTCTCTTACAGGTCAAGCCAACATTGAGAGGACACACCACACCTTGAAATCCCTTTTGGATAAAAAAAAGGGGGGATGCAGAGGCTATACCTCAAATGTGTTTGAACAAAACCTTATATGTTTTAAATTTTTTAACCGTTCTTTTGCAGAACCAATTCTGCCAACCATCAGGCATTTTTTTAACAGTACTCAGGCAAAATTAAAGGAAAATCCTTTGGTTTTGATCAGAAATCCAGAGACAGGACACATCAAAAGTCCATTTACATTAATAACCTGGGGCAAAAGGTATGCTTGTGTCTCCACAGGTTCAGGACAAAAGTGGTTTCCAGCAAAGAACGTGAAACCTTATTGGCCACAGAAACAAGCAGACGACCCCAGGAGCAGAGAACCGAGCACACGGACGTGAACTGCATTGAGACCGCAGCTGACTTCAAACATCTTTTATCCCACATGCAGACGCAGTGAACTTTGGGTTTTATGTAAAAATGTGTGGGAAATTGTTAATATTGTAACACCTCATTTGTAAAAGCATGGTGTGGATTGTGTCAAGATTCATAATCTTGCATGTGAGATAAGGCCATTGAACATGAACTTAAATCAGGTAACACCCTTGTGCCTTATCACTTTGTTGATCGCTTTAAGTAATGCGATCCTGCCTGTGATTCAACCAAAAGAAAACATTTGGGTGACTCTGGGAAATGCATCAGGACTGGATACCATTTGCTTGATTCACTCAAGTCCAGAAAAACCATTCTCAACTTGCTTGGTGGGTTTGCCAGTGGACGAGTGGCCAATTCCAAAAAACATCCCTCCAAAACTTTCACAATTCATTCTAAATCCCACTGATGGATGGGGCCTCTGGTCCAAATTCCTCCCTGAGGCCTCCTATGAGCCCCAAGAATTGGAAATCCTTGGCTCAGTGAGAATGGATTTTTGCATAATATTCTGTTTTCCTGTACCAAAACAAAGCAAAGACAAAATTACAGATGTCACTCCAAATCATGCTTTATACAAAGACGTGACAACTTGGTGCAACTTCACCTCAGTCTGAGTCATACCACCCAACCATGTTCCATTGCAATTGCCAAAAGGGGGTTTTCTCATTTGTGGTAACAGAGTTTGGCCTGCCATTCTTTCAAATGTTAAAGGTGGTCCATGCAGTATTGGAAAACTCTCTCTGCTGATACCTAACATAAAAATCATACAAGAACAAAGACACAGAGGAAAGAGGTTTGTTGATCAGTATGCACCTGATTGCAATGATGAGTTTTACTCATGGAATTTTGGACAGAGATTCGTAGCAGCTCTCCTTTTGCCTCAAGTAGCTTCAGGAGAAGTCTTGAAGCAATTGGACAGAGTAGGCTGCTGGTTAAGCAAGCGATCTCATTCCACCTCTCTCACTTTGAGTGATTTCTTAACCGATGTTCAAAGCATGAGACGCAACTCTGCAAAAACAGAGCAGAAATTGATTTTCTCTTGCAAATGAATGGACATGGGTGTGAAGAATTTGAAGAAATGTGTTGTATGAATCTGTCCGATCATTCAGAGTCTATCCACAAGAGCATACAACAATGGAAAGAGGGTAAAGCCAAACTTGGGAGTTGAAAAGGGGTCATGGTTGGATGGTCTGTTTGGATGGTTGAGCTTTGCACCATCATGGAGGGAACTTACAAGGATAGGCATATTCATATTGTCATCGTAATCCTCCTGGTTTTTGTACCCTGTCTACTGCAATGGATCCGACATATGATAGACAAGGCTGCTAAGGAAGTGTTCTTGATTCAAACAGGAAGGGGAGATGTTGAGGTCAGAGGCATGGAAAATAGGCCCTTATCTATGGTGCCTGGCTGACACCCAAGAGAGCACTGAGTTTAGCCTAAAACCATGGAGACAGCTTTTAAAGTTAAGTAAAAAATTAATAATGTGACTGTGTAAGTTAGAGTTTTCTTAAGTCACTGGGTGAGAAATTTAGAGTTTAAGGATTAAGCTATATTAGTGAATAAGAGACAATCATGGAAGATTTGCGGTGCTGTCCCTTTCTGCTTCTTCTTCCTTCTTCATCTTCTTCTTCTAAGGGTTTTTGGGTAATAACGAGTGATTGGATAAAGAATTCCGCAGTGCAGCACACAGGTGTCAGGTCACTGGGTCACTAAGAAAAATAATTTACTTGACATTTGATTATTGGACAAATAAACACATAAAAGATATTGGAGAGAGTCTTTGTTCTCCATTTTGCACCTTTCTATCTTAGTGTATGTAGCTCCTTGTACTCTGTATATATGTAGTATAGATAAGGAAAGAATAAACAACAGAGCCTGAACACAAGAAAATGGTCTCTCTTGTCAATCTCAGTCTTGGGGAAAAAGAACCTGACCACCAGTGTCACCGCAACAGAGCCTGATTATTATGACCCACATATGTGACCAAGGTAGCTTGCTGTCCTTTTTGCCACTCAACTTCTCATAAAGCATATTGAGTGGGAGTTAATAACAACTGAGCAAGCGACTTTAAATCATGGGGTGTCATAATGTGAGCAGCAAATACAGAAGATAGCTGTTACCTCTGTCTCTCTTTTCCTTGCCTCCTTTGGGCTCTGTTCTCTGTGGATATATCTTTTCTCTAGTCTCTCAGCCTTCTCTGGGCTCAATTCTCTGTGAATACAGCTCTCTATAGTCTCCCAGCCTCCTCTGGGCTGAATTTTCTGTAGATACAGCCTTTCTATAGTTTCCCAGCCTTCTCTGGGCTGAATTCTCTGTGAATACAGTTTTCTATAGTTCCCCAGCCTTCTCTGGGCTGAATTCTTCTGGGATCCTCCCTCGTGGGGAGTTCCACTTATCTCAGTTCTCATTATTCGAAGTAAACTCTCGAGCTCGTTAGAATCTTGTTTCTCGTGTTTATTGCAGGATCCTTACAAAAGTTAACAGGTCTCTCCAGGTTGGTTACAAGGTTAATCTTTGCAATTTGGTACATTTCTTTCTTCTGATGGTATAAACAAGGCCTTGTGGCACACTTCATGTCTGATACACAAAATGGCCCCGAACTACGCAGTTCTTTTATCTTTATACCTATTTTTACCCAATTAACAATAGACACTTATATTATTTTTCTTAATGACCCAATGACCCATCACCTCTGTGATGCACTGCGGCATTTTCTATCCAATTACTAACTACTACCCAAAAACCTCTAGGAGCAGAACATGAAGAAGAAAGAAGAAGGACAAGGGACAACACCCTAAATCCTCCATATTGTCTCCTGTTCTCTAAACTACTTTTTCACCCAGTGATTTAAGAAACTTTCTAATCTACACACCTACCTTTCTTATCTAACTTTAGCATTTGTTTTCATGTATTACTATGAAAACATGCTCATGAATTTCATGTTATATGAAATTCAGTGTTTTCTTGAATCTCAGAACTAAACATTAAAAGCAAGGGCACACAGTTTGTATTTCAGACTCCAACAATAGCAAGCTTGCAAAATATGTGGAGCCCATACCATGCTCTGCCTCTGTCTGCTGGAGCACTTTAATCACTGAGGACAGCGGCTCCCATTGGGTAGTTCACATTCACTGACCCAAGTAAATTACACAATTCTTTCAGCAATGTCCAGTTTCCCCTCCCTTAACACTTGTTGTTTCAGGTGAACCCAATTATCATGGGGCTCAGGGGAATAAAGGTCTGGCTCTTTCTCAGGGTCGACAGGTCCAGGGTCAAAAGGATCTTCTCCATCATCCTTGCTGTCATCCAGGCAGTAGCCAGCATCAAATGCCCCTAAGGATTGTGAGGGGCCCCTCTCACTCGTAAGAGGGAGGGCCGTGGGCTGTACCAAAAGGGACGCAGTCTCTTCAGATGGTAAAGAGCTCTGAGGCTTTGCTGCAGAGGGAGGGCAAGAGGCAACCCTTTTATCTTTTCCATGGGATTTTTCTTGGGCCTTTAGCACCTCAAAAATATCCTTCCAAGAAGGAAGCATTTCTGCAGCTGCTTTATCTCCCTTCATTGCACAATGCCACAGTTTAACTCCCACATTGTCCCACAAATCTTTCGTAAAGATTGCGGACTGGGTAACTCCCAGCAGCTTAGAGGGTGTCCATTTTAGCATGAATTTTAAGTCACACGAGGGCAAAAATTTGCCATGCTTTTCTAGTGGCTTAGTCATAAGTTCAAAATCATCTCTTTCTTGGCCAGACATTCCCTGACCCATGTTCCCTGCAGCTCACCTTCTTTCCAGAAGGAATTTTTGCCAGCCAGCTCCTGCTTCCTGACAGCAGCACTTCAGTTCTGTGGAGCTCGCTGACTGCTGCTCAGAAAGGCAGATCATCGCTCTCCTCACACGGGGGACCAATTGTCAGCGATTGAGAGATGGGACTCCACTCAGGATGTATGCAAGAAGTCATTTATTGTGAAGGCGTGAAGTCAACTATTGATTCCAGAGTTCAGTTTATATACTATTACAGCTTTGGGTAATATTTTCCACTGCTGAGCAATAATCACATTATTCATGTTTCTTAACAATATTGCTAATCACTATCTTACAGGTGCAGTCTTACATTACTTGCTTAAAACAAAGCATAACATTCCTTTTCTTTCCTTCCTCAGATTTCTGTTTGAATTTTCCATGGTTTCTGGCCTACCAGGGCCAGGATGTCCACATCCATCAACTCCCCAGTACTCTCTGTTTCACTGCCCAGCTGCCCCCCCATATGTTCACTGTTCTGTTGATTTATTTTTGGGCTTTTTAGTCGCCACTAAACACACAGGTGAATCTGCAACAGATGTCTGTCACCACTGTCTCTATGCATTTACAACAATGGGTTGCCTGCAAGAAATTCACACTGATAATGGCCTTGCTTATCAATCTAACTCTGTTGTTCTATTTTTACAGGCCCACAACCCCTCCTCTCAGAGGATCGTTGAATGGATGAATTGCACACTCAAAACTCTTCTTAAACAAAAAAGGGGAAACCCTCAAGTGGCACCACAGGATGAACTGTATTTTGCTTGTTTTACGGTAAAATTCTTAAATCCCTCTAATGATCCTTTCACTCTTACAGCTGCAGAATGTCATTTTAAAATCCCCAAAGACAGACTCCAACATCCTAAGTGTGATAGATTGGCATTTAAGAAAACAAAGAGAAACACCTAAGGAAGTTAAAACCGCTGGAGGCTGATGGGAGTTTTTCTCCTAGCCAACAGCTGGCCATTTCTAAGAATTGACAGCAATTTTAACCATTGAAAAGTGAGATCAACCTGTGAACACCACCTTAAGACCTAAGCCTGGGAATTTCTTTGTCTCTTGGTTTCCTGGCTGTGAAAGGTAACTGAGCTTTAGCTGGCTTCCTGTCCCCTGCCCGGGCCATGCGGCCCGGGCAGGGGCTGGGCTGGGCCTGCCGCAGCTCCCGCCCAAAAGATGGGGCCTGCAGGGCTTCTCCCGGGCTCTGGCTGGGCCAGGCCGGTCCCTGGCTCGGCTGCATTTTTTTTTGCCATGACTGAATTCACCAGAGACTGCCGAGTAAAGAAAGAAAAAGCTCTTGACCTGCGGCAGGCTGAGACAGTGACCACACTCTCCAGAGCAGCCATGAAGAATCTTCCATCGCAGACAGCTCCAGCCACTGTTCTGGCAGAGATCACAGAACCATCTACAAAGCCTCAGCAAGATTTTAACCCTTTCATTACCCAGATGAGACTTGCAGATTAATCCTTTTTTCCAGAGAAAGTAAAAGAGAGTAATCAACATGTAAAGAGACTTTATAAACTATCAGAGACAGTAAAGAAAAGAATTAAGCTTCAGAAGAGGTAGAGAATAAGGAGATGCTTTAATTAAGCTGAAATATTTTCCTGTTAAAGCTATGGAGATGGACAATAGTGTCCTGAAAAAACTCTTTTAATTCATGACAGAGTATATTGGGAGGAATAGAGTGTTCAAAGTGTGGATTTTGAGCAAAAGGTGGAGTAATTGTGATACAGTGAGGTGCTGGAACAGAGTGAGGCAAAGTAATAGTTGAAGATTTGAAGCCTTGAGAGGTAATGAGAAAATTTCTGTTTCCAGAGAAGCTCACAGAGACAGATGAAAAGAACTTTTGCCTTTGAATAACTCATCCTTAAAAATGACATCCCTAGACTCATTGACCCATACACACCTCAGAGTGATGTGAAATGGGAAGAGAAAATCTGATGACATTTCTGGGCAGCTGGCATAAGGAAAATAGAAAGCTATAACAGAAATAGTTTTCTTGTGAGAAACTCCATAGATTAGCAGAAGAAGCCTTCTGTTTCTCTACAAAGACTGATGAAAAGACTAACAGGAATTGGGACTGTTTTAAACACCAAAGTTCTAAAGTTTTTTGTCTCTATGTTGTCATGTGAACAAGGAAATGGTTGGGTAGTGGGGGATAAAGGAGTTTTCTGGAAGTTTATTTTGGTGTTCTTATTCTTGTATTTTTGTTAATAAACTTTCTTTATTAATTTTAAGTTTTAAGCCTGTTTTGCTCTTGTTCTAATCCACATCTCACAGCAAGAAATAAGTAAGTTTTCTAGTGATTTTTTTAGTTACTGCTTTAAAACCACAACATTTATTTGGTGCATTGGCCAGGAAATGGAATTGACAAATCTAAACCACTACACTAAGGTATTATATAGACAGTTTCCTGACACAACTACCTGGCACAGACCTGATTTATTAACATGGGGTCGAGAATATGCATGTATTCTATCCCCTTCAGGTCTGTTGTGGGTACTTACTAAAGCCATCAAGCCATACTGAGATCTGGAAAGACACTCAGCTGAATCCTGTGATGGAGATGATCACATTGAAACTGACTAACCCCTGGACAGGGAAGAAGAGGAAGACCAGTAACAGCATAACATGGGGTGATCTCAAGGCTCTGAATGATGAGGCATCTAGGATGATGCAGTATGTAGGGGTAGAACCTAATGCTGCAAACACCTTCTTGGCCTTTCTGGCCATTGTATTGGCTAATATGGAAGTAAGATCTTTGCTTTACATGTTGCTATTTAGCTCCTGTGTCATAGGTGTCAACACACAAATCTACTGGGCTCATGTTTATGACCCTCCAGTGTTTCATCCAGTAACCAGGTGGGACCTGGAAGTTCCTATTTCTAATAACAACTCTAAGATACTATGAGGGGCTTGGATCCTTGTCTTGGTTTGAAAGACAGGTGTCTGCTAAGGAAGGCAGGGGCCTCCCTCGGAATGTAAATGTAGACCCCACCCTCCGAATTATTATAATTCTGAAATTAAGGGGCTCTCAGGCAAAGATATGAGAATAGGAATTGTTGCAATCCGCTCCCGAGGGACCCCTCTGTCCTACCCCCCGTGGTGAGAGCCCTGCTCTTCACAGAACACGGGCAGGGGAGAGGTCTTGGAGTGAATACAACATGGACTCAAAGTATCTAGACACAGGAGGCCCAAACTTGTCGCCCTGAAAACTCAGCTTTTGAGCTTGCTAACATAGTTTTCTAAGGACTTTCCCAGGACAGTAACTGTAAACATAGATATGTGTACATTCTTTCTGTTACACGTCTTGTGATGGGCATCTCTCATTGCCAGTGCAGTGAGAAAGTGTTATCCTGACCATCCAATCCCTGGCCATGGTCAAAAGCCTATAAATCCTGGGAGGAAAAATAAACTCTCTCTTCTTTTCACCGCACCTCGACCTGTGTCCGTGTGATCTGTTCATCTTCAGCAGTGACACAGACTTGCTGGAATAATCCCGGTTTTATTGCATGTCATCCATTGCGGGCAAGAAAGAGACCAAAATGCCCTGGGTCTTATCTCTTATACTAGGGGGCGGGGGTGATCAGGGGACACAGGGGAGTTACAGTCAATGGGACAGGGGGACGGGAAAAGGTTTTCAGGTTGGAACTAACATGACACAGACTGAAGGTGAGTTTTACCCTTGGGATATACCAAGATTTTTAGATGCACTACAACAAGGAATAACAGTTCTTTGCTAGTATGTATAATAAAGCAAACAAACAACAACAACTACAGCATTAACAACAAACAGAACCAGGAACTCAGTGACAGCCATCTCGGCCACAGGCACTTTCCCCTTTGGTATAGTGATGGTCACAGCCGGCAGGGGCACTGGTGGCTCCCGGTGGGCTGGGCAAGTGTGATGATTCCCCCACGGCTGCAGGGGGCACTGTGGCATGAGCTCGGGGAGCACATAGTAATGGCAACTTGGCCAAGACAGAAAGGGATGGAAGACAGTCTTTGCTTCACAAACTCCCCAGGGCAGTTGATTCTGGTGCCCCTGCAGGGCTCAGAAACAGCAAGCTGGGCCAGTAGGAATGAGCAAAAATCCCAGGGTGGTAGATGAGATGTATCAGAAGCTCCAGAACTGTGGCTGGAACCGTGGGACATCTCTACAGGCAGGGGGTGCAGGGCTACAGTGCAGCGAAAGCTCAGAACAGTGCTGAAGAAGCAGCGGGGGCAGGACAGCAGCAGACTGGTTCCCAGCAGGGCAGAGAGGGGTGAGCTCAGGATCCCGGGCACCCAAGCAGAATGTGATAGGTCCCTCCTTTAATGAGGTAGGTTACAACAAGGTCTCAGTTCAGTGGGTGCCCTTACAAGCAAAGGCTCACCCCACAGCAGAAGAAACAGCTCTGGGCTGGGCTCCGGTGGCAGCAGCAAATTCCTTTCCCCAAACAGCAGCTCCGATCGTCCTCCAAAGCTGAGAGAGAGAGCGAGCTAGCAGACTAGCAGCTGCTCCCACCCCTTTACCTGCCCAGTTCTCATAGTATCTCCTCAGAGAGAAACTCCCAGATAAGGGAAGTGCAACCAGATGCCCTCCTCCCCTGAGCTTGGCCACTTCTTTGTTTTCTTAAGTACCCAGTAGTCAGTGTTTCCGAGCAACTCATGGGAAAAAAAATCTATAAGTAAAAAGGAACAAAAGGAAAGAAATCTAACCCCCAACAATCCCTCTGTCTGGGTCATTAACTAATGGGACAGATTGGCTATCAGTTGAAGGAAATCAAACATTTGCAGTAGACTCCTATTTCCTATGCTTAACTACTCTCAGTGACAGCAATTGCACCCCTTTCACATTACACATGCATCTAATAAAAATTACTACTGGTAAAAAGGCTACCTTACAATCAATTGAACTTCCAGAGGTTAACATGTCACATAACCCTATAAACACCACCACGGTTCCAGGTAATATTCCCACATGTCAGCAGAAAGCTTTCAGTCCCTCTGTGCATATTTCATGGTCTCTGTGCAGGATGGAAAACCCTGATGAACAACAGATACACCCCCTCAATATCTCAGTATCAGAGTGGAGTCCACAAGGTCATTTTATATGTAACAGTGCCAGACTTGATGTAAATGGCTTATGTTCAGGAATTATTAGCTGGAGGCGTGGAGGACTCTCAGGGTCTATCACAGAGATCTGTGATGCCAGTGGAGAATCCCTCCCTCATACAAGCCTTTGGCAATTAATGCTCCCCTTCCTACCTCCATGACTGAAAGAAATTGGCCAGGAGACAAGACTCCTGTTTGATGCCTTTATTAGGATTCAGCTCTTGGGGTGGGGGGCCGGAGGAGTTGCTTGCACCACAGCTGTTCCCACACTGGCAGCTCCAAGGAGGAGGCACAATTCAGCTTTGCAGCACACACTGCAGAGCTGGGGCTTCCGTCCTCATGGGAGTAGCCAGGAGGCCTGTTGTTCTGGCTGGTTGTTTAGGGATGGTCAGTCCTTTCCAGTCCTCTTTAGGTCATGGTGATGCAGGAAGATGGTTTCTAAGCAGGCTTAGGTGATGCAGGGAGATGATCTTTCATCATAACTTGCTAGAATATGTTTCCTTGTCTTTTTATTCCTCTGTTAGCTCGTTGTTTTGGTGTCTTGCATGCCTTAGTTTGCATATTACTTGGTTGCACAGCTTCATGGGACTTTCTTTGTTCTACTTTGGCACAGCATCCATGGGAGTTGCTTCTGTGGCGTACCTTTCTAATAGGTTGGTTTTGTTAGTGTGGCCCAGCCCCCATGGGAGCAGCTTTGTTACATAGTAGCAGGTGTTATAAATGCAAAGGCAATTTTGGGATAAAATCAAAGAGAAATTTATTAATAAACAACATAGAAAAAAAAAAAAAAACCAGAGAGAAAAACCACAATAAAATGATCAGCGCAGCGCTGGGTGGACAGGACCTACACCCGAGGTGTAGGTTTCCCAAATCCACGTTTGAGCGCTCTCAGGCTTGGGGTTTTATAGGATTTTTAAGTCCTCAGGCTAAAATTCCGAGCAGGCTCCATTCACCGAGTATTCTTGATTGTTCGGTGAATAGATTTCCTGGCTTGGAAGAATAGACCTGACTTGAGTCCGGACAGAGTCTCCTCATATGCAAAGAGACTCTGTATGTATTTTAATTCTGAGTTATCAGTGTGATCCGGGGTTGGTGCTGATGGAAATCTCGACGGAGCCTTCCCCTTTGTTTCCAATGATTGCTTTTCAACACCGGGATGTTCAGGTCTGGCAAGGCCTATCTTTTGGGGCTTGTCTTTTCTTTTGTCGATCAGATTGTTCCTTACAGGAATCTGCAGGGCGTTGCTCGGGTCCGGAGGCAGGTAATTTTCCCCGAGCCAGCTCCATTGTCGTTTTGATGATCCGTGGCCTGTCTGTTTGTCCGAGTTGATGGGCCTGCTTGAGTTCGTTATCTGGGTGTGGGTGGCAATCAGTGGTTTTTCCGGAGAGAATCCTGTTCCCCCCTTCCGCAAGGAGAGGCCTTTTACATTTCATATTTTTATGTCATTGCAAACACATTTGTCTTAGTTATAACCTTCGAATTTTTAATACAAACAATAATTTATTACAGCAGGGAAGTAAGGGAAAGGGATAGAATAGTGCCTCAAAAGAACCTTTAAAACACTTCAGAAACTGGTAAGGAATTAACATTAATAATCACCATCAGAGTAAACAAGGGGTACAACAAACAAGGTTTACAAATGGGATAAGAACATTAACTGTACATAACTAAACACCGTATTTTAACTGGGGTGGATTTCTTGAGAGATTTTATTCATGACAATGACTATGGGCTTTGCATTATTTTCAGGAGTCATCTACCTACTGGATGAATGCCACCAACATCAAGACTCTTGATACTATGATCAGCACAACACATCCCCATACATTCCTGTTAAAAACTGTAGTGATTTAGATTCTCCAATTTGAGTTTCTAAGCAAATGCACCAAATAATGTGGTGGGGTTAGCACTGGCTAAAATCACCAGGGCACGTATTCATTTCTTACTGTGAGATATGGATTAGGAGAAGGGCAAAACAGGCTTAAAACTTAAAAGGTATAAAGAAATGTTATTAACAGGACTACAAGAATAAGAAACATCAGAATAAAACTACCAGAACACCTTTCCTCCCCCTGCCCAACTTTTTCTTTTCCCAACTGACCACACAGAGACAAAACCTGGGATGTTAAATCAGTACCAACTCTACAATAGTCTTTCATCAGCTCTTGTAGGGACAGGAGTTTTCTCTTGTCATGCCATGGAGACTTCTCCACAAGAAGCAGTTTTCTCATGGTTTTCCATTTCCACAAATAGCAGCCACCCTGGGAAAAAAGTTCTGCATCATGACATTTTCTCCCATTTTCATGGCCCTCCTAGAAGTGTATCCATGGGCCATGAACTCATGGGGTATTACCTTGTTACCATGGGGTTAAATGATTCTGAAAATGTTTCTTAAAATCATGTAGAAGTAGGCCTCAAGAATGCTTGGTATTAGGGATGGTCTAGCAAGCTGAAATTTTTACGGTAAAGGGAGATGGTACTTGGGGTCTCCAAGATACCCACCCAGAGATAAGATTCGTACATGTTCGTACAAGGATGAGCTAACTCTCATGAAGCAATATCGATAAAGTTAATGAAGATTTATTAATGAAGCAATGTTGATAAGGTTGTTATAGTGATTACTGCTACAACTGAAATTGTATAAATATGTGCACTTTGGACAAAGACGATGGAGCTAGATTTGGGTTGCTGATACCCCTAGTTCCTGCGTGCTTCAATAAAGCACCTGCATATAATCAGTCCGTTATTATGTGTGTTCCTGAATGCTAACAATAGGAGTCAGTGTAGATAGACAGGAAAGGTATTCTGTGCCTCACATTGGAAAACACTCCAAACAGCTATGAGCTCCGCAGCCTGAGCGCTGCTTTCTCGCTCAGTAATAATTCGTTCACCAGAGGAAAAGTGGAGGGCTACTGCCCTGTATCTCCACACCTTTCCCTCTCGTTTGGCAGAGGCATCAGTGAACCAAGAGTTTCTGATTGTTCAGGGGAGAAGGGAGGGGCTACTTTAATTACCGAGGCAGGTTTGTCATGGCTGCTACCTAAGCTCTCAGTTTTTTGTATCACCAGATTTTTTACCGCTCCTTCTGTTATTGAGAAAATGTTACAGTACTGTTCAATCTGGGCATACCATTTTCTCACTGAGGCCCTCTGGGCAACCCCGTTAGGGGTGGGGGTCCCAGTAGTGACTGTCTTAATAACTTTGAAAGGGCCTCTTAATACAATTGGTTGTTGTCGTGCAATTTTTTCTGTTTCAATGAGAGCTAGACTGACTACAAACAATTTCTTTTTCCAGGTAGTGTACTTCTTTTCAACATCTTTAAAGCCACAGGAATAAAAGCCAACAGGCCTTGTAGTGCCCTCTGGGCCCCATTGCCATATGTGTACTGACAACCCTGAGGGGAGAATCCCTATTCTACTTGGAAAGGATCTGTGGGATGAATAGGGCCCAGGGCTTGATGAGCTGTTACTTCAAAAATCAGCAATTGCAATGCTCCCTCCTGAGAAGTCCAATCCCATTTCACCCCTTTCCTCAGCAAATTATAAAGGGGCCTTGCAATTATTGGAAAATCTGGGATGTGTTTTCTCCAAAACACTAATAATCCTAGAACTTATTGGAGATTGTTCCTGGATTCAGGCATTTTAATTTGATCTAAGGAGGTTAGGGTATCAGGTGGAATACATGTCATACCTTCTTTCCACCAAATTCCCAAAAACTTCACTTCCTGAGAAGGTTTTTAGATTTTCTCTGGGGGAATTTGTAAATTGAGACTTTCTAAATGGGAGATTATTTTTTCTTGGATATCTTCCACTATTTCTTTTTCATCTCCTCCCATGAGGATATCATCTATGGTTTTTTGGAGGAGAATTGCAGTAGATTTCAGTGATTCTGGAAGGCCTCAAATTAAAGTGGTCATAATTTCAGGTTTTACAGGTAGTTGCATAGGTGATTCATAGCCAGTAGTTAATTTTCTGTCGTGTATCATTTGCAAGCAGCAGCTTTGTGTATGTTTTCTAGTAGTTGGTCGGGGGTACCAATTATAGCTATGGGGTCTCCCCTTTCCAAGGGGCAAGCCCCCCTGCCCAATAAGCTGTGCGCTGAGTTAGGGGCCATGGGTTACGTCTGTCTCCTGCTGTTAAGAAGACCCCGTGTCCCCAGTACCCACTGGCTTCTTGTTCTGTCAATTGAATCTGATCTCCTCCGATGAGAGACACTGGGAATATGTATTCTGTCTCTGACTCGTGAGGGAGACGCCAATACTCCTTTTTTAACTTAGCCAATTCAGTAGCAGTGTTTTCTTTAAAGAATAAAGAAATCAGTGATTTCTTTAGTGGTTATATGCGGATCAAGATCTTCATCATTGATATAATTATATTTTGTTTTAATTAGAGGTTTCAAACTAGGACAACAGTGTTCCCTACAATTTTTCATCCAAGTTAGCACCTTTTGACGGTAAATTTGATTAATGAGAGGGGTTTCCCTCTCCTCTGTTTCTTTTAGAGAGCCAGCATTTTTTGAACTTTTAACTCGTTCCTCTCTTAGGGCCACTCGCAACAGAGGGTTCTCATTCCTTTCTTCATGCAATTGTTTTGCAAAATTTCAACTAGGTTTTGAAGGGAGTCTATTATAGTTCTTTCTTCATTTCTTCACTTAAAGCGAGTTTCTATAGCTGCTGTAAGGCAAGCTCTCACAACTGAGCAAAGTATAGTTTTATGTTTGCCCAATTTAAATTTTGTTTCATGTTGCAAAGAACATACTCTATCAGTCATATTTTCCAAATTAAGCCAATTATTAAGAGCCCATTCTTCCCCTCCCGGATAAGGTCTGGCATTGTGTTTTGTTAACAGAGCATAAAATTCAGCTTTAACCTTTTCAGTGGAATTTTCAGTCATTTTTACGAAGGGAAAACCACTACAGGGAGGTATAAGCTTAAGTTACGCACACACCCCCAGCCTTTTCTATGTCACCCTTCACTTCCCTGTGGGTCAAGAAAATCAAATCTGCTTGGGAGGCACTCCCTACACCAAGCAGTCAAAATTCATACACAGCAACAAGAAAAAACAGTCCTGCCCTTTGCGCTAAGAGATCTTTTGCAAAATTCTGAAGACAGAGCCCTCAAGGGAGTGTGGGGTGCTTTTCACCTAGGCGTGTGCAGTTTGCGGGAAATTCGAGTCGCCCCCTGTCTCTGTAGGACACACAATGACTCACACAGACACGGCTCACATATAACATGTAAAAAACTGGTTTTATTCTTACAACTTCAGTATTTATAGATTCTCAGCAATGACCAGGGATTGGATAGTTAGGTTACCACCTTTCCAATCATACTGGTCTTGCGAGGCGTCCATCAAAAGACATGTATCAGAAAGAATGTATACATATCTATGTTTACAGTCACTGTCCTGGGTAAGTTTTTAGAAACTATGTCAACAAGATCGAAAAACTGAGTTTTCAGGGCGACATCTCACGCTTTTTGTTTTTAAAAAAGAAAAAAGAAAAGAAAATGAACAAAGAAAGCTAACAATATTCTAAAAAATCAAAAGGAAAATTAACAGGAAAAATAAACAATGCTCAATACAATCAGAAGGCTGTAATTTCAGGGTGATATCTCACCCTTTCCTTATTACAAAAAAATAAAAGTGAAAGCGTGTCAAACATCAACACCTGCTCGTGGATGGGCCATCGGGGTGATCACTCACGTCATCCGCATCTGAGTCATCATCCGATGGCCCATCGATTCGATGACTCCCAATTTGGTCACAGTCTCCAACCACCTCGTCAGCAGGATGTTGCCTCTGCAGTTGCAGGTCAGGACGAACGCACTTTGCAGGTACCCAGCCTACCCCAGCATCTGTGGATACACACTCATACCCACGCCCCAAAGCGATAAGGTCATAGGGACCTTCCCACTGCTGGGTGACTAAATTCCTCACTCGAACCTTTGCTCAAGGCTGATGTGTCTCATCTGAAGCCTGCAATGAAAGGTGATAGCTCAACATGACCGGGTTATTGGAGTTCTGCGGCACCGTGAGGTGGTTGAGGGTATATAAAGCTTTTTCCAACTGACTGTGAAGGGGTCTCACCCTGCATTCCCCGTTTTTGCTTCTGTAGAACTCGCTTTAGCGTACCATGAGCATGTTCTATGATAGCCTGACCTGTCGGAGAATGAGGGATACCAAACTTGTGTGACACACCCCACAACTGCAGGAACTGCCTCACCTTCTGAGAGGCGTAAGCAGGACCATTATCGGTCTTCACAGCAGAAGGCACACCCAAGACAGCAAAGGTCTGCCTTCAGTGGGAAATGACATCGCGGGTCTTTTCTCCTGTGTGAGCAGAAGACCACATGGCAGAGGAGAAAGTGTCCACACTGACGTGTACATACCGGAGCCGACCAAACTTGGCAACTTGGGTGACATCCGTCTGCCAAAGCTCCAAGGCCCTAAGGCCTCTGGGGTTTACCCCTGCCGACAAAGGCCCAGCAAGCGCATGACAGTCATCACAAGACTCGACAATGTCATGGGCCTCAGCTGACGTCAACTTGAACTGCTTCTGCAAAGTATGTGCATTCTGGTGGAAAAACCTGTGTGATGCCTTGGCCTGTTCGATCGTGTCAGGCTGAGGTGCAACCCACGCAGGGTTAGCCAACTTGTCAGCCCTTGCATTACCTTCTGCAATGAACCCTGGTAAATTGGTATGACTCCTCACATGCAGAACGTAGTACAGATGTACCTGGGCCTGAATGGCACACCACAGGGCCTTCAGTAAATGAAACAAGGCAGGATTACTGACCTCCTTCAAGACTGAATGACCCAACCACTGGGCTATGTCAGCCACGTAGGCAGAATCCGTGATCAAATTAAAAAGTTCCTGGGAAAACTTCTGAAATGCCATGACAGCAGCCCATAATTCCACCAATTGGGCTGACCCATCCTCATGACTTTCCAAAACCTGCCACTCAGATCTGTACTTTCAGGTAGCAGTGGCCTTCCCAGTCCTCCCCGAACCGTCAGTATAGTCGGTGGGTCCTTGTACAGGTTCCTGACTATTTTTGGGCTGCAAAGAAATTTCAGTGAATTTTGCCACTTGCAAAGGCTTATAGCTGGGAAGATGATAGGTGATCTGCCCTGAAAAGTTTTCCAGAGCACTATGCATGGAAATACTGTTCGTAAAGCTCCAGTCAAAGTCCTCCTACGGTACCGGGAGGACAATCTTTGCGGGATCAGCACCCATCAATTCCAAACACCATTGCTGGCGTTTGGCTATCAAGCGAGCTATCAGCTCAAACAATGCAGTTGCCATTTTCTGAGGCTGATGGGGCAGGATGACCCATTCCAGGACATGCAAGGGATTGGACCATTCATCATTCCATTGGCCAATGATACCTGTGGGATGCAAATCTGGAGTGGTATCGTGGTTTTAAAGCAGCAACTAAAAAAATCACTAGAAAACTTACTTATTTCTTGCTGTGAGATGTGGATTAGAACAAGAGCAAAACAGGCTTAAAACTTAAAATTAATAAAGAAAGTTTATTAACAAACTACAAGAATAACAAAACCTGAATAAAACCTCCAGAAAACCCCTTTTTTCCCCCACTACCCAACCATTCTCTTGTTTACATGACAATATAGAGACAAAAAACTTTGGAACTCTGGTGTTTAAAACAGTCCCAATTCATGCTAGAGTCTTTTTATCAGTCTTTGTAGAGAAACAGAAGGCTTCTTCTGCTAATCTATGGAGTTTCTTACAAGAAAACTATTTCTGTTATAGCTTTCTATTTCTCTGATGCCAGCTGCCTGGAAAAATCTGCCATCAGATTTTCTCCTCCCATTTCACATCACTCTGAGGTGTGTATGGGTCAATGAGTCTAGGGATGTCATTTTTAAGGATGAGTTATTCAAAGGCAAAAGTTCTCTTCATCTGTTTTTGTGAGCCTGTTTGGAAACAGAAGTTTTCTCTTTGCCTCTCAAGGCCTCAAATCTTCAACTATTACTTCTCTCCCCTCTGTTCCAGCACCTCACTGTATCACAATTACTCCACCTTTTGCTCAAAATCCGCACTTTGAACACTCTATTCCTCCCAATATACTCTATAATGAGTTAAAAGAGTTTTTTCAGAACATTATTGTCTATCTTCATAGCTTTAACAGGAAAATATTTCAGCTTAATTAAAGCATCTCCTTATTCTCTACCTTTTCTGAAGCTTAATTCTTTTCTTTACTGTCTCTGATAGTTTATAAAGTCTCTTTACATGTTGATTACTCTCTTTTACTTTCTCTGGAAAAAAGGATTAATCTGCAAGTCTCATCTGGGTAATGAAAGGGTTAAAATCTTGCTGAGGCTTTGTAGATGGTTCTGTGATCTCTGCCAGAACAGTGGCTGGAGCTGTCTGCGATGGAAGATTCTTCATGGCTGCTCTGGAGAGTGTGGTCACTGTCTCAGCCTGCCGCAGGTCAAGAGCTTTTTCTTTCTTTACTCGGCAGTCTCTGGTGAATTCAGTCATGGCAAAAAAAAATGCAGCCGAGCCAGGGACCGGCCTGGCCCAGCCAGAGCCCGGGAGAAGCCCTGCAGGCCCCATCTTTTGGGCGGGAGCTGCGGCAGGCCCAGCCCAGCCCCTGCCCGGGCCGCATGGCCCGGGCAGGGGACAGGAAGCCAGCTAAAGCTCAGTTACCTTTCATAGCCAGGAAACCAAGAGACAAAGAAATTCCCAGGCTTTGGTCTTAAGGTGGTGTTCACAGGTTGATCTCACTTTTCAGTGGTTAAAACTGCTGTCAATTCTTAGAAATGGCCAGCTGTTGGCTAGGAGAAAAACTCCCATCAGCCTCCAGCGGTTTTAACTTCTTTAGGTGTTTCTCTTTGTTTTCGTAAATGCTAATCTATCACAAGCGGTAATGAAAACAGTGACATCAATGGAAGGATCAATGCGATAAACCGGAAGAGCAGAAACTGCTACCTGAATCTCTTCCAGCACCTGTTGTGCCTCCAGGGTCAGTGTCAGAGGCAACTTCAAATCAGTGCCTCCCTTCAACAGAGCAAACAAGGGAGACAGCTGTGATGTGCTCAGTCCCAAATAAGGACGCAACCAAATAATGACACCCACCAATTTTTGGACATCATTCAGTGTCTTCACTGAATGCACAAATTGCACCTCCTGATGTTGGAATGTTCGTTCCAAAATTTTGACCCCCAAATACTTCCAAGGAGGTTGTTGCTGAACCTTTTCTGGAGCCACTTGTAGCCCATGAGAGTGCAAGGCAGTGAGCAGCTGAGGCTGTATCCACTGCAGTTCATCCTGGGTGGGCGCAGCCACCAAGATGTCATCCATATAAGGATAGAGATGAGCATCAGGAACCTGCTTGCGAACTCCAGACAGGGCTCGAGCCACCTACCATTGGCAAATGGCCGGTGAATTTTGCATGCCTTATGGCAAAACCCTCCTTTCATATCTCTGTGTGGACTCAACATTGTTGATAGCTGGCACTGAGAAGGCAAATTTTGGTCTGTCATTGGGATGCAAAGGAATTGTAAAGAAACAATCCTTCAGATCCACAATGAGGACTGGCCAGTCAGCGGGAAGCATGGTGGGTGATGGCATACCAACCTGCAACGTCCCCATGCTTTCCATCACAGCGTTAAATTTCCGGAGGTCTTGCAGCAACGTCCATTTTCCAGACTTTTTCTTGATACAGAAAACAGGAGTGTTCCAGGGATTGGTAGAAGGCTCCAGATGACCCTGGTCCAACTGTTCTTGCACTAAATCACAGAGGGCCGGCTTTTTAGTGGGTCTTACGGGATGAGCACTGCTCTCTGCATATGGGCAGTGTCAACAAGTCTGTGGAGGCTAACCTATGACGGTGTCTCACCAGGGATGGACACGGTGCACACCCGCTCAGGATGATCTTTGGCCATTAGGACAGCGGTCCAGTGAACCTGAGGTGGCCCAGTGGACCCGAAGCCGCCATCTTCCCGCACGCGGTTCTCAGCCCTGCAAACACAAGACTTAAAAGATGCAAGTTGAGCAAGCCTGGTTCCCGCAGGGATAGTGACAGAGGGGGTGAGCATGGAAACCATGGCATAAATCTGCCCCGTGAAATCCAAATCAATGATTCCTAGGTGCACAATGATGCCCTGAGCAGTGGTACTAAATCTCCCTACAAGGAACACTCATGCCCTCACCCACTGGGCCAAACACATCCAAGGGAACCCTGTACATCCTACAAGAGTCCATGACAACTGTGACCACTGTGCAGACATCAAGACCCCCTGAGCCACAGGTGCTGGCTACGAGCCGGCCAAGCAAACCTCCATCGGCTCCGGGGTGTGAAGAGAGGCTTGTGTCTGAGCGCGTCTCCCCATCCCGCTCGGTTTCCCGAGCCAGACAGAGGCTGATCATTGGCATGGAATTTCGCCTTGCACACATTTGCCGCATGATTGGGCCTCCCACACCGGGCACAGTAATACAAGGGGGATGTTGCCCTCTGCACTTCCTTCTTCTGCTTCTTGCCGGCTTGAGCATTTCCTTGCTGCTGCTGCCCGCCCTGTGGCACCACCCAAGCTGGCCGCAGAACCACAGCCAGAGCAGGCGGCTCCTCAGCAGCGACATCCGCCTGTATACAAGCCTCTGCCATGTCTGACAGTGAGGGATCCCCAGGGAGTGCCCCAATGATCCTCCTACACACGGCATTGCAGTTAGACCTCCCAAGGCTTTTGAGCACGAGCCGTCTCGTCTCGCGATCCTGCACCTGCCTCTCTACAGAAGCAGTCAGCCAATTCCCAAATCGCAGAAAAGATTGGTCAGCCCGCTGGACAACAGTCGCAAAAGGCTCCTTTGGGGCAGCTAGTTCTATGGTCAGCACCAATGCTGCCATGCCTGTCTCCTTGTGTTGAGGGTTAGGTGGGAATTTTTACCCATTATGTGCTGGGAAACCTAACTACCGGTACTTAAGGGTGCTCACAAAGGACAAAGAGTAGCCGGGCCCAGGGTGGCAGGGGAAGGGGGCAGAAAAAGGAGGGTGGGGACAGTTTTTAGCTGGCTTTTTCCTCAGCTTCGGGGAAGAAGGACGTTCGTGCGCTGGGTCGCGGAGCTGCTTCTTCACCTTCTCCCCTCTTGGTTGGTGGCCTCGCACCCGCTGTCCTGCCAGGCATCGCCGTGGAGCTGCTGATCCACCTCATCCACCAGCCCAGGATCTCAGCTCATCCCTGCTGTTCCAGCTGACTGTTCCTCAGAGCCCTGCAGGAGCACCGGGACTGACTGCCCGAGGGGTTTGTGAAAACAAAGCCTCTCCTCCATCCCGTCTCAGCCGAGAAAGCTGTCCCGGGGTCCCTGGTTCTGTGTTCTTGTTATTGCTGTAGTTATTGTTTGTTTGTTTACCTGGTTATACTAGTAAAGAACTGTTATTCCTATCCCCAGATCTCTGCCTGAAAGCCCCCTTGATTTCAAAATTATAATAATTCGGAGGGAGGGGGTCTACATTCTTTCATCCCAAGGGAGGCTCCTGCTCTCCCTAGCAGACACCTGTCTTCTAGAACCAAGACAGATTTTGGCCGCCCAACGTGGGGCACTGAGAGAAAAAGGGCAAAAAAGGAATAACAGTTCTTAAATAACCTAACTTTTGTGTGCTGGATTTAGAAACCTTGTTAGGTAGAACCATGTTGTTTAGCTTACCCAGGTTTGTGGGCCATGTGGTCACAGCTATATTTCTCCCATTTGCTGCACCTTACCTAAATATGGGTCCTATAACTAAGGCTACTGTGGCTATTATCCAGCTTGTTTTGTGGGTTGATAAGGTGAGGAATTCATGGATGTTTAACGTCCTCTGGACGGCGGGCTCATGGATTCAGAGCTGTCACACACTAACTGGATGGTTTTCAGGTTACTTTAATAATGGTACCTACTGGGAGAAAAAGACAGCTGGGGAAATTTTCTCCCAACCTTTCACCCAGTTCCTTGGGCCTACCCCGCCAGTTTTCAAAGGGTTAAAATCTTCTCTGAATGCTAATGACATCATACAGTGGCTGGTGTTGCTGATAGGCCTGTTCTACTTAGCCTTCAGAGACAAAGGGAAAGAGACCGGAGGTGCTGCCCCAGAGCCTGCCCCTGCCCCAGAGACAGGGAGTGGTGCTCCAGAGCCTGCCCCTGCCCCAGAGACAGGGAGTGGTGCTCCAGAGCCTGCCCCTGCCCCAGAGACAGGGAGTGGTGCTCCAGAGCCTGCCCCTGCACCAGAGACAGGGAGTGCTGCTCCAGAGCCTGCCCCTGCCCCAGAGACAGGGAGTGCTGCTCCAGAGCCTGCCCCTGCACCAGAGACAGGGAGTGGTGCTCCAGAGCCTGCCCCTGCCCCACAGCCCACCTCAGAAATGAACCACCCAGAGTGGGTGGGGGTTCTGGTGAAGGAGATACGTGAGATGAGCCAGAAGATAGAGTGCATTTCCTCAGCTGCTGGGAAACCCTCCCCCTGCCCCAAAGAGGGAGAGTCTGATGGTGCAGCAGTGGAACCCACAGATGTTACAACCGTCCAGGTTCCAGATGAACCACACGGGCAGTCACAGCCAGCAGCTGTTGCCCCTGTGGAAACGAGGAAGACTAAGGTGAAATCACAGCACCCTGCTGATAAGGATAAGAAAGGAGGGTCCTCACAACCCACAGGGGAGCCAGAAGTTGAAATCATCACTGAGTCTCTGACATATGACAGTCTCCGTAAGTTACAAAAAGACATTGTGAGGCGGGGGCGTGAGCCTTATACCACCTGGTTACTTCGGGTCTGGGACCTTATGGGTACAGGCGTGCAGCTGGATGGTGGTGAGGCAAGGAATGTGGGACCCTTGACGCAGGACTCAGGTGTGAATCAGATATTTGTCAGGGAGCAAGGGCCCCTTTCCCTCTGGGAGCGGCTTTTGATGAGTGTAAGAGAAAGGTTTGTCCATAGAGAGAGAATGGAAGAGCACTATCATAGAAGGGAATGGAAAACCATTGAGGAAGGGATCCAACAGCTGAGAGAAGTGGCGATATTAGAGGTCCTTTTTGGAAGGGGTGGACAGCATGATAATGACCCTGACAAAGTCAGGTGCACTGGGCAGATGTTGTGGAGTCTGGCAAATCTAGGGCCACGTGACTACACCACCTATATTGCAACGATTAATGCCGATAACGGCCGAGAGACGGTGGGTTCTGTTGCCACCAGGCTTAGAAATTATGACAGTATGGTCCATGGCCCACATCAGGCTAAGATTTCTGCTGTGATTAAGGAACTCAAAGAGGAGATGAGGGAAATGAGGGAAGAGATGAGGAAGAGCAGTTCCCATATGGCACCAGTGCGGGTCACAAGCCCAAAACTCCAAGCCCCACGTCCCCCAGCTAGAGAGAGAGGGTACACCTCACGAACTGAGCTGTGGTTCTTTCTACGTGACCATGGGGAAGACATGGGAAAGTGGGATGGGAAACCCACTTCTGCCCTGGCAGCACGAGTGCGTCAACTCAGGCAGGGAACCAGTAACCAGAAAGGTTCCACTAAAGTGAAGGTAGCCTCAGCCTCCCGTGACGAAACTGCCAAATATTACAGAAAAGAGGATGATCCCCTTGAAGGAACCTCTAGCATGTATGCCCAGGGAGGAGAGGATGACCAGTGCTAGAGGGGCCCTGCCTCTAGCCAGGAAGAGGCACGGGAAAACCGGGTCTTTTGGACGGTGTGGATCCGATGGCCTGGCACATCAGAGCCACAAAAATACGAAGCTTTAGTTGATACTGGTGCACAGTGTACCCTAATGCCATCAGGACATGTGGGGGCAGAACCTGTTTCCATTGCTGGGGTGACGGGGGGATCGCAGCAGTTGACTCTGTTGGAAGCTGAGGTGAGCCTGACTGGGAAGGAGTGGCAGAAACATCCCATTGTGACTGGCCCAGAGGCCCCGTGTATTCTGGGCATGGACTTCCTTCGAAATGGCTATTACAAAGACCCAAAGGGACTCAGGTGGGCTTTTGGAATAGCTGCTGTGGGGGCAGAGGACATTAAGCAATTGAACACCTTGCCTGGACTATCAGAGAACCCATCTGCAGTAGGACTCCTGAAGGTGGAAGAACAGCGAGTGCCAATTGCCACCTTGACGGTGCATCGCCGACAGTATAGGACAAATCGAGATGCTGTGATCCCCATCCACAAGATGATCCGAGAACTGGAGAGCCAAGGGGTGGTCAGCAAAACCCACTCACCCTTCAACAGCCCCATCTGGCCTGTGCGCAAGTCTGACAGAGAATGGAGATTGACTGTAGACTATCGTGCATTGAATGAAGTGACTCCACCGCTGAGCGCTGCCGTGCCGGACATGCTGGAGCTCCAGTACGAGCTGGAGTCCAAAGCAGCGAAGTGGTACGCCACTATCGACATTGCTAATGCATTTTTCTCCATTCCCTTGGCAGCAGAATGCAGGCCTCAGTTTGCCTTCACGTGGAGGGGAGTGCAGTACACCTGGAACCGACTGCCCCAGGGGTGGAAGCATAGCCCCACCATCTGCCATGGACTGATCCAGGCTGCACTGGAAAAGGGTGAGGCTCCAGAACATCTGCAGTACATTGATGACATCATTGTGTGGGGGAACACAGCAGTGGAAGTATTTGAGAAAGGAGAAAAGATCATCCAGATTCTGCTAGAAGCCGGCTTTGCCATCAAGAAGAGCAAAGTCAAAGGACCTGCTCGAGAGATCCAGTTCCTGGGAGTAAAGTGGCAAGATGGACGGCGTCAGATTCCCACTGAGGTCGTCAATAAGATCACTGCAATGTCTCCACCAGCCAACAAGAAGGAAACACAAGCTTTCCTAGGTGCCATAGGTTTTTGGAGGATGCACATTCCTGAGTACAGCCAGATCGTGAGCCCTCTCTACCTGGTTACCCGAAAAAAGAATGATTTCCACTGGGGCCCTGAACAGCAGCAAGCCTTTGCTCAGATCAAACAAGAGATTGCTCATGCAGTAGCCCTTGGCCCAGTCAGGACAGGACCAGACGTGAAGAACGTGTTCTACTCTGCAGCCGGGAACAATGGTTTGTCCTGGAGCCTTTGGCAGAAAGTGCCTGGGGAGACTCGAGGCCGACCACTGGGATTCTGGAGCCGAAGCTACAGAGGGTCCGAAGCCAACTACACTCCCACAGAGAAGGAAATCTTAGCTGCCTATGAAGGAGTTCAAGCCGCCTCAGAAGTGATTGGCACAGAAGCACAACTCCTCCTGGCACCCCGACTGCCAGTGCTGGGGTGGATGTTTAAAGGAAAGGTTCCTGCTACCCACCACGCCACTGACGCTACATGGAGCAAGTGGATCGCCCTCATCACGCAGCGCGCCCGTATTGGAAACCCAAATCGCCCTGGGATTTTGGAGATAATTACAAACTGGCCTGAAGGTGAAAACTTTGGTCTCACTGATGAAGAGGAGCAGGAACAAGTGACACGGGCTGAAGAAGCTCCACCGTACAACCAGCTTCCAGCAAAAGAAACATGCTATGCTCTGTTCACTGATGGTTCCTGTCGCATCGTAGGGATGAACCGGAAGTGGAAAGCAGCCGTATGGAGCCCCACACGACAGGTCGCAGAGGCCACTGAAGGAGAAGGTGGATCAAGCCAACTTGCTGAACTCAAAGCTGTTCAACTGGCCCTGGACATTGCTGAAAAAGAGAAGTGGCCAAAGCTCTACCTCTACACAGATTCATGGATGGTAGCCAACGCTCTGTGGGGATGGCTGGAAAGGTGGAAAAAGGCCAACTGGCAACGCAGAGGAAAGCCAATCTGGGCTGCTGATGAGTGGAAAGACATCGCCACCAGGGTAGAGAAACTGTCTGTGAGGGTCCGTCATGTAGATGCCCATGTCCCCAAGAGTAGGGCTAATGAAGAGCACCGAAACAATGAGCAGGTGGATCAGGCTGCAAAGATAGAGGTGTCAAAGACAGACTTAGATTGGCAACACAAGGGAGAGTTGTTCCTAGCTCGATGGGCCCATGACGCCTCAGGTCATCAGGGTAGAGATGCCACCTATAAGTGGGCACGAGACCGAGGGGTGGATCTAACCATGGACAGTATTTCTCAGGTTATCCATGACTGTGAGACGTGTGCTACGATCAAGCAGGCCAAGCGGTTGAAGCCCCTCTGGTACGGTGGGCGGTGGTCCAGATACAAGTATGGGGAGGCCTGGCAGATTGACTACATCACACTGCCCCAAACCCGCCAAGGAAAGCGCTACGTGCTCACCATGGTAGAAGCCACCACAGGATGGTTGGAAACCTACCCTGTGCCTCATGCTACAGCCCGAAACACCATCCTGGGACTTGAAAAGCAGGTCCTTTGGAGGCACGGCACCCCTGAGAGGATTGAGTCAGACAATGGGACTCATTTCAAGAACAGCCTTATAAACAGCTGGGCTAGGGAACATGGCATTGAGTGGGTGTACCATATCCCCTACCATGCACCTGCTGCTGGAAAAGTTGAACGGTGCAATGGCCTGCTTAAAACCAGCTTGAAGGCACTGGGTGGGGGAACTTTCAAGAACTGGGAGATTAATTTAGCAAAAGCCACATGGTTAGTGAACACCCGAGGTTCCACTAACCGAGCAGGCCCAGCCCAATCTGAGCCCTTTAGAACGACAGATGGAGATAAGGTTCCAGTGGTCCATATGAGAGGTATGCTGGGAAAAACTGTTTGGGTTAATTCTGCCTCCAGCAAAGACAATCCAATCCGTGGGGTTGTCTTTGCTCAAGGACCGGGTTGCACTTGGTGGGTGATGCAAAAAGATGGAGAGACCCAGTGCATACCTCAAGGGGACCTGGTTTTAGGGTGAACTACCCATGACACTGTGCTTGTATCTGTATCTGCATGTACATATGTATATAGTTAAAGTAGTATGTGTTAGTGTATAATTTAAAGGTTTAATATCTGATGTAACATTTTGGTATGGGAAAAAATTCGGGGTGGATAGTGTTGAGGGTTAGGTGGGAATTTTTACCCATTATGTGCTGGGAAACCTAACTACCGGTACTTAAGGGTGCTCACAAAGGACAAAGAGTAGCCGGGCCCAGGGTGGCAGGGGAAGGGGGCAGAAAAAGGAGGGTGGGGACAGTTTTTAGCTGGCTTTTTCCTCAGCTTCGGGGAAGAAGGACGTTCGTGCGCTGGGTCGCGGAGCTGCTTCTTCACCTTCTCCCCTCTTGGTTGGTGGCCTCGCACCCGCTGTCCTGCCAGGCATCGCCGTGGAGCTGCTGATCCACCTCATCCACCAGCCCAGGATCTCAGCTCATCCCTGCTGTTCCAGCTGACTGTTCCTCAGAGCCCTGCAGGAGCACCGGGACTGACTGCCCGAGGGGTTTGTGAAAACAAAGCCTCTCCTCCATCCCGTCTCAGCCGAGAAAGCTGTCCCGGGGTCCCTGGTTCTGTGTTCTTGTTATTGCTGTAGTTATTGTTTGTTTGTTTACCTGGTTATACTAGTAAAGAACTGTTATTCCTATCCCCAGATCTCTGCCTGAAAGCCCCCTTGATTTCAAAATTATAATAATTCGGAGGGAGGGGGTCTACATTCTTTCATCCCAAGGGAGGCTCCTGCTCTCCCTAGCAGACACCTGTCTTCTAGAACCAAGACACCTTGCATTGCTCAAGCACAAGAGGGTCAAGTCCAGCTTGCCTATTAACATCAGAAAAGCTGTCCCTGCCCAGCAGAGCATCAGATCTGATTGCACGCCTGGGATTCCGCTGACCCAAGGCAGTATTCTGCAGCACCACTCGACATGCCAACAGAGCCCATTGAGATTCAAACATATCATATTCAACCGGCTGAAAAAGAACACAGACTAAGCTCTGAATATCATAAGGCACCAAGACATCACCAACATGACCTTGAAGGGTGTCTTGGTTCTAGAAGACAGGTGTCTTCTAGGGAGAGCAGGAGCCTCCCTTGGGATGAAAGAATGTAGACCCCCTCCCTCCGAATTATTATAATTTTGAAATCAAGGGGGCTTTCAGGCAGAGATCTGGGCATAGGAATAACAGTTCTTTACTAGTATAACCAGGTAAACAAACAAACAATAACTACAGCAATAACAAGAACACAGAACCAGGGACCCCGTGACAGCTTTCTCGGCTGAGACGGGATGAAGGAGAGGCTTGTTTCACAAACCCCTCGGGCAGTCCCGGTGCTCCTGCAGGGCTCCGAGGAAACAGTCGGCTGGAAACAGCAGGGACGAGCTGAGATCCTGGGCTGGTGGATGAGGTGGATCAGCAGCTCCGCGGCGGTGCCTGGCACTGCCACACGTCCCGGCAGGACAGGGGGTGTGAGGCCACCAACAAAGAGGGAAGAAGGAGAAGAAGCAGCAGCTCCGTCTGGGTGATGGCGAAATTCCCTTCTCTCCACCGCAGCAGCTCCGCGACTCAGCACACGAACGTCCTTCCCTGAAGCCGAGGAAAAGCCAGCTAAAAACTGTCCCCACCCTCCTTTTCTGCCACCTTCTCCCCCCACCCTGGGCTCGGCCACTCTTTGTCCTTTGTGAGCACCCCTAAGTACCGGTAGTTAGGTTGTCCCAGCACATAATGGGTAAAAATTCCCTGGGCAGGCCAGAACACAAAAATAAAACAAAAAAAAAAGAACACCTAACCCTCAACAAAGGGCCTGCATAACTTCATTTGACCCTAACCCATGTTTCTCAGCCGTCTCCCGGAGATTCGCCAAGGCTTTCAATGATAACGGCTGATGGACCTTCTGATTCGCGTCCTGACTCACAGGGAACGCCTGATGACCATCTGGAAGGACTGCCCTGCCTGCACCATCTTGTCCCACGGCCTCCCCCAAGACAGGGCCAGGCATCCGGCCAGAAGCCATCTCAACAGCGCTCGGCGTCACAGCCGGCATAGCACCAGCATGTTGAAAGACCCCCGAGCTGTTCACCAGTCTTCACAGAAGTAATTGTGAATGCCGTTTATTTCTATCTTTAGCACACCTTTTATAGGGTTCTACAGGGTCTGCAGGCAGAGCAAGCTACTATTGGCTAACACACACAGTTTACATTTTTTCTCTTACACACAAGGATATTGTTTTACTTTACTCTCTCTTCTGCATGAAGGTTTCAAGGACTTTAGCCTTTAATATCACGACATGTCAAAGGCTGGTTTGTGCATACAGGCCTTTACTAATATATAAAATATAGCAACACCAGCAGGGTCAGAGGAGTCATCCCCATCTTCCAAGGGGCTATGCTCAGAATCGTAGCCAGCCAACTCGTCAGTTTTTGCCTTCACCGCTTTCCAAAACTGCGCCTGGTCCCGCGGCCACATGGTTGTTTGTCAGGAAGGTAAAGTCCATAGGCCAGCTGAAAAAACCCCACTAGCCCGGGACCCCTTGCCCCTTGGGGCCATTGGTTTTTTTACAGTCGTATCACTGCCTGTGCCCAAAGTAAACAACACAGGGCTCGCGTCCACCCTGGCCGACCCAGCCGCAGGCCCAGGCAGCACACAGGAACTGGAAGCAGGACAGGGTGAAGCTGGATTGGCGCTGCCCCCCGCCCAGCGCAGGGGTGGGGCAAGGCGCAGGGAGAGGTGTGGCTTGCAGGGCCACGGCACCGCCCTGCCCCACTGCCAGGGGCTGTCCCGAGCTTGCGGGAGGAGGGGCATCTGGCACCGCCCCCAATAGGGTCTCACTGGTGACTCACAACCCCAGCGCTGGCACCGGCTGCTCTGTGCGGAGCGGCCCGGCCACCCTGCCCACTGGGACAGGGTCTGAGAGAAGGTCAATCAAACCCCCGTTCTCCGGGACAGCGCCCACCCACCCCTGCGTAGCCCTCCCCGTCAGCTCCTGTAGGATATGGTACAGCCCCACCACAATGAGGGCACGGGATCGTCCCTGAATCCACCTCTCGGGGAGGTGTGGGCCCCTGCCCTGACAGCTCTCCCTGCTTTTGCGCTGGGAACACACACAGCAAAGGCGATTCCACATCGGCCTTCCACCTCCCGGGTACCGGGCCAGGCAGAGCCACGCTCAGCAGCTCCGCGGAGTCCCTAAGAGCCTTCTGGTCAGAGCCCAGCCCTCCGGGAGCCTCGGGAACCCTGGTGGAGCCAATCTCGGGATCTGAGACACAGTCTTCCCTCAGCCCTGTGTCACACGGGGAAGGGCACAACTCCGCCTTGCCTCCCAAGCTGGAATTTATGTCACCCTCATCGTCTTAACTCAGAGGAAACAGCCACTGAATTAGTAGAAGAGGACCAACATTCCTCCAGGGCACAGTCACACTGTCTCCAAATCACCAAAAGCCGAGCTATTTTTGCATTATACCCTGTGGTCATCACCTGAATCAGTGAGGTCCCTAACGCACTCCAAGACTGCCTCGAAAAAGCTGTCTCAACCATAGGAAAAAACCTCTCAGATTTTCCATAACTATACAATCGCTGAAAATCAGCATCTGAAACATCGATCCGCTTTCTATCTAGCAAACCACGCCAAAACTCCATAAGCAGGGTGTCCGTTTGTTGGGGAAGATGAAACAGGGAAACCTTATGAATATGATTGTTTGACAAAAGATTCTGAAGGTATGAAGCCTAGAATCGAAATAGAAATGAAAGCTTGCTTTGAGTCATAAGATGCTGAGTGCTGGTTACTATATGACCAAAGAACAATAGCCTAAGCAACTGAGAGAGGTTCCCTGATGATGAAACAATGTCCTTCTGCAGATAGAAAGTCCAAAGGTCAAGAAGCAAGGAAAGAACTTGTAAAGCTTTTAGAATTTGAAATGCAAAACTGTATGATAATGTAGTGATTCTTATAGGCTGTATGCAAAATCTTTAGTGGGTGTGTCTCATGGTGATTGGTTACTGGGAATTAGAATATTCACTATAGGAAAGCATATAATGGATTGTAACAAGAACGTTGCTTTCTTGATCCCTCCTTCCCCATCTTTAACCTCATCCCTCCTGTTCTCCCGTCGCTCTCTCACCCCTCCCCCTTACCACGTGGATGCCGAGGCTGGAGGCGGACATGGGTCTCTCCCTCTCTTGACCCATGTAATAAACTGCTTATACCTGAACAGCTTGACCCTGGAGAAGTCTCTCACCGTGAGCGAGTGTTTTGTACTTCAATATCTGGCACCCAATGTTCAAGAGCCTGCTCCATCGGTGAGACACTTCTCCATCAATAGTAACTAAAAAAGACTGGTTTTTCACCCTTTAAGGCTTTCTCGAGTACACTTCATGCGGCTCATCACCGTAACACTGTAACTCTTTTTCCCCTGTTCCACCGCACTCTCTGGCACGAGTCAGCTGTTGCTAAGCAGCACCGGCTCCGGAGCTTTAGAGGTATCTGCTGCGTGGTTTATTCAGGGTGCATGTTGCCAGGCGATGTCTGCACCTCTGATTTCCGCAGGGCCCCGTGGCACGGGAAGGTGTGGCAAAGCCAAGTCTTTTCTGTGCTACGTGGGACATCCCCTGCGTGGTTTATTCGGGGTGAGCGTTGCCAGGCAGCGTCTGAACCCCTGGTTCCGTGGAGCCCCCAAGTTCAGGAGGGCGTTGCAAGGCGACGTCTCGCCTGGGCTAGGCGGGGAAAGCTTCTGCGTGGTTGAGCAAGGGGCAGGTGTTACCACAACATTTGCACCCTGAACTCTCTATAAGTTTTTACGCTGCAGCGTCCAAACCGTAGCTTTTAGAAGATTCTGCAGCGTGGTTATGTGCGAGTATTACTAAGTGACACCGGAGCGCGGACGGGTGGTACCTGGCCAGCACCCATCGCTCAAGCTCTGAGAGACGAGCCAACATCATTAAAATAAGAGGTGAGTCACAGACCAGTCTATCATGGATCAAAACTGTTCAGCCCCAGAAAAAAAGCTGTATAAGCAACTAAAATTCTTACTGAAAGCCAGCCAAAGTAATTTGCCTAAACAAGAGCTAAAAAACCTCCTAGCTTGGACCCTGGTTAACTTCCCAAATGCACAACACTCAGAATTCTTTACTAGAAATTTCTAGGAGACAGTTGGAAATAAGCTATTTAATAACATATCCCGCCGAGATATGGTGGCCGCAAAGTTGGTCCCAGCCTGTAGGCCACTCGTAGAAATGTGTGCTGCAAATACACAACGCACGATGAGCCCCCCGTACCCCGCAACCCCCGTCTCTCCTGCCTCACATCGTTCCCCCGCCCCAGCCGGCATGGTTCCCGTTCCGCCCACCCAGACCCGCGTGCCCCCAGCCCCCGACCACGTGTCCCCCGCTGCCTCTGCCCCAGTTCCAACAAGCTTCGTTCCCACCCCTTCCCCCATCTTCCCCGTCCTAGCGCCCCCCCCTTTCTTCCCCCTCCTGCCGTTCCAGCTCCCCCCGGTATCGCGGCCCCACCCCATTCCACTGTCCCCTCGGTTCTAAGCCCTGCCGACCCTCGGCACCATGGTCCCCGCGGTCCAGCCCCTCTCCACCACCCCCGTAGTTCAAATCCCCGCCACCCCACCCACCCTCGCCATCGCGGTCCTCACGGCTCCGCTCCCTACGCCCCGCCGACCCCGCGCCCCAGTCCCCAGCACCCCTGCCGCGGGGCCGCCGGTTCCAGCAGTCCCGCCTTCAGCCGTCCCTCCTGGAAATCCGCTGTTTGCTGCTGTGATAAATGAACTTATGAATAAAAATTTGTGGAAGTCTAAATAAATATATTTGTAGCTATAATAATATAAAATATAAAATACAGTGTGGCCAAAGAGTCCTTCCCCAGATCTAGTCGCGAATTCCCATTCAGGAGATAATAATTCTAGCCGCACCCAGATAACAATCCTAGCCGGCACCCATCAACCGAAGAGAATGAGCAGGACACGGGCCATCAGGCTGACAAAGGAACGAGCTCGGACAAGATAATCATCGCCGGACCTGACAAGCTGCAGGTGGGGAGCAATCAAACTAGACAAAGAAAGAAGCACAGCCGAGATATTCATCGGCCCCAACCCCGGAGCCAACCACTCCGTCCTGATGGCCCAAACCAGGACAAAATCAAGGAACACCCAGGACTCTTTTACATATGAGGAGACTCTGCCCCACTGTCTATTGATTCAGTTCTCCGGTTCCAGGAAATCCATTCAAACAACCATCAAGACACTTTGTTGAACAGTAACTGCTTGGAGTTTTGGCCTCAGGGCACAAAACCCCTATAAGAACCCCGGACTGCAGCCCATACGGTGTGGATTTGGGAACACCTATACCTTTGGGTATAAATCCCTGTCCACCCAGCGCTGCGCTGCTTATTTTATTGTGGTTTTTTTTCTCGTTGTTGGTTTTTTATTGAAATTGTTTTATAATAAATTGTTCTCTTTATTCAACCTCAATTTGCCTTTGCATTTATAACACTGCTGCCGCCGCGGCTCCAACAGCACTTGGCATGCCCGCTGACCTACCGCCCCCCTCCACGTGCACCTCCCTTGTGCCACTCGTGCCGCCTTGGCCCCCCCGGGTCCCCCGTGCCACCCCACCGGTACAGCCTTGCTACAGCCCTCCGTGCCAGCCTCTCAAGCCGCGGAGGGGGAGAGAAAGGACAGGCATGGAACTCCGGCTCTACAGCTGCTGCCATCTGCGCCACCTCCGCCACCGCCCAGCCTGGCCACTGTTCCGTTCCTGCCACGCCTCCTCGCACTGCAGCCTCCGCTGCCGCTGCCACCCGACTCTGCCACACAGCTCCCGCCCATCTCTGCCCCGCCGCTGACACTGGCACAGCTCCTGTCTGCATCCGCCATGCCAGCAACACCGCCCGACCCCACGGAACAGCAACAGCCACCATTGCAGCTGAATCCATACACAGTGGTCCCATCGCCCAGCCTAATGGCCCGCCCACTCCTGCCCAGGTCCCCTGCGTCACAGCTGCCGCCTCTGCCGAGCACCCAGAACAGCTTTAACAATCCTCATCTGACAGACTGGCATGAAGTAAAACGTCAGATCTGCAGAGAAGAAAGTCTTAATCCCTTAGCTATGCCTGTTTTACTGAGCCAACAGCCCGGCGGTCCCAAGACATGGGCCCCCATCCCATTTCAGGATATAAAAGAACTAAGAAAAGCAGTGAGAGACAGCGGCATTTGTTCCCCATATTTTAAACAACTGTTGAAAAGTACTCTGGAAGGATACACACACCAAATGACTGTAAAAATCTTGCCAGTGTAACTGACAGACTCACAATATATGCTGTGGCAATTCAAATGGAGAAAAATGCTCACGGAAGTGTTAGCAACTTAGAGGCAAAGTATTGATGCAGATCTTCATGCCCTCACTATGTCTAAATTAACTGGTGATCATCCTCATGATAGAAACTAAGATCAAATAAATATACCCAGAATAGTATTAGATGACATTAAAAAGATGGCTCGCAGAGCTTTCTTGCAAGTTCAGCCTGCAGGGACTTTTGAAAAAGCATATAACCTGATTAACCAAGAGTTGTCTGAACCATTCACCACCTTTGTTGACCGAGTACTCCAAGCAGCAGAGAGGCAATGCAGTAATGATATTGCCCGTCCAATAATGGTACGTGACTGTTGGGGGGTTAGGTGTCCTTTTTTTTGTTCTGGCTTGCCCGTAGAATTTTTACCCATTAGTTGCGGGGACAACCTAACTGTGGGTACTTAGTGGGTTCTTGACATAAGACAAAGAGTGGCCGGGCCCAGGGGGGGAAGGGGGGCAGGTAAAAGGAGGGTGGGGACAGTTTGGCGGGCTTTCTTCAGCTTCGGAGAAAGACATTTTTGGGAGCGGAGCTCTTGCGGTGAAGAGAAGGGAATTTCGCCATCACCCAGATGGAGCTGCTGCTTCTTCTCCTTCTTCCCTCTTTGTTGGTGGCCTCGCACCCCCTGTCCTGCCAGGACTTGTGGCAGTGCCAGCCACCGCCACGGAGCTGCTGATACACCTCAGCCACCAGCCCAGGATCTCTGCTCATCCCTGCTGTTCTAGCCGACTGTTCCTCAGAGCCCTGCAGGAGCACCGGGACTGCCCGCCCGAGGGGGTTTGTGAAACAAAGCCTCTCCTCTATCCCGTCTCAGCCGAGAAGGCTGTCACGGGGTCCCTGGTTCTGTTTTCTTGCTAATGCTGTAGTTATTGTTGTTTGTTTACCTGGTTATACTAGTAAAGAACTGTTATTCCTATCCCCAGATCTCTGCCTGAAAGCCCCTTGATTTCAAAATTATAATAATTCGGAGGGAGGGGGTCTACATTCTTTCATTCCAAGGGAGGCTCCTGCCCTCCCTAGCAGACACCTGTCTTCTAGAACCAAGACAGTGACATTATTGAGAACAATGCCAATGCAGAATGCAAAAGAGTCATCAAAGCCTTGGGAAAAGAAAGACCCACAGTGCCCCCCCCCACCCCCCCCCCCCCCCCCCCCCCCCCCCCCCCCCCTCCCCTGCCCCCCCCCCCCCCCACAGTGCCTGAAATGATTAATGCCTGTAATAAAATTGGAAGTCCACAGCAAACAGCTACAATCCAAGCAAATGAACTTGGAAAGACTTTAGGAGAAAAAATTGAAAGAGCTCTTATAGCTTAGACAGCACAAGCAGATATACGAGACCAGAAACTCACTGAAATCTTAACTGCCATACACCTAAACTCCCAGCAACAGAGCAACAACATGACTGTTATGCAAGCTGCTGTAACCGCAGGACCCTGCTATTTTTGCAAAGACAAGACTTTTTAGTAGTAGGCAAAGAAAGGAATAGCATCCTGGGACTGCTTGTTCTGTCTTGTGTAATGTCAGTCAACTGCAAAGAAGAACTACTAGTGTTAGCCAAAGCCTATTATCCCCCACTGCACATCTGGCCTAACACCCCTATAGCTATTGCTATAGCACTGCCCCTGGAGACTATAGATCAGATACCACCATGCTGTTTCCCGGCTGCTCCTGAAAATCCTGAAGTATGTTGGATTCAACACATAAGCTGTGACCGACCAATAATAACTTGCCAATTGTCTAATTGTGGGGTTCAAGCTGATATCAAAGGGATGATTGACATGGGTGCAGATGCCTCTATAATCTCTCATGATCACTGGCCAGCAGATTGGAAACTAATAAATCCGTCAGGTACTATCACAGGCATTGGGGGTGCCACTCTGTGTTTACAAAGTGAGTCTGTAATCAGTATTACAGGACCAGAAAGAAAAAAAGCATTGATCCATCCCTATGTAGTGCAGAAACCCATCACAGTATGGGGAAGAGATTTACTTTCACAGTGGGGAGCAAAAATTGAAGTGGGTTTTTCATAGGGGCCACTGAAGCACTCAGTACTTTAAAACTGGCCTGGAAAACTGACACCCCTGTCTGGGTCAACCAGTGGCCCTTGCCGGATAATAAGCTGAGTGCCCTCAAAAGACTGGTAGCTGAACAATTACAAAAAGGTCACATTAAACCCACTAACAGTCCCTGGAATTCACCTGTGTTCGTTATCCACAAAAACGCCTCTGACACCTGGAGATTGCTACAGGATCTCAGGAAGATCAATGCAGTAATTGAAAGCATGGGACCACTCCAACCTGGCCTGCCTAACCTCTCCATGATCCCAAGAGAGTGGCCACTTGTTCTTATTGACCTAAAAGACTGCTTCTTCAACATTCCCCTGCATCCAGATGATGCACCCCGCTTTGCTTTTTCAGTGCCAAGTACAAACCTACAAGAACCGCTCCAGAGGTATCATTGGCTTGTTCTACCTCAAGGCATGCGAAATTCACCTACTATCTGTCAATATTTTGTAGCCCGTGCACTGTCTCCAGTTTGTAAGCAATTCCCACAATCAGTTATCCTTCATTACATGGATGATGTCCTTGTCGCAGCACCAACACAAAAACAAATGGAAGAAACCCGCAATAGAGTAGTCACAGAAATAAAAAAGGCTGGACTGGTAATCTCTGAATAAAAAATACAAGAGACCACTCCTTGGAAGTACTTGGGATGGAAGCTAACAGAACAATCCATCACACCACAAAAAATACAACTCTGGACAAATATTTGTACCTTGCAAGATTTACAGCAGCTCTTAGGAGAAATTAATTGGGTCAGGCCTGTGTTGGGAATCACAGCTGATGAACTAGCCCCACTCTTTGACTTGCTAAGGGGAGATAATGACATCAAATCCCCTAGATCTCTCACCCCTGAAGCCTACAAAGCTTTAGAAAAAATTACAGATGCTTTGCAAAACAGACAAGCACACCGCTATGTTCCAGACAAACCCTTTTTCCTTGCAGTGTTGGGAGAAAAACTGAGATTGCATGGTCTCATTTTTCAGTGGGACTCATCTCAAAAAGATCCTTTGTTAATAATTGAATGGGTTTTTCTTGCCTACAGGTCGCCAAAGACAATATTCACATCTTTAGAAATGATATCCCAAATTATTATCAAAGGCAGAGCAAGACTTCTTTCAATATCTGGCCGTAAGTTCACAACTATTTACTTACCCCTGATAAAAACTTATTTTGATTGGTCAATGCAAAAATCTGAAGACCTGCTCTTTGCCTTACTTGATTTTCCAGGTGTTTGTTCTATCCACTATCCAGCACACAAATTGATTAAAGCTAAATTACGCTACAGAGAAAAGCCCCTGCTCAGTGAAGAACCTTTAGATGCAATTACTCTCTTCACTGATGGGTCAGTACAAACACACAACTCAGTTATAACATGGCAGAGTAAAGAAACTAAAATCCATCCGTCATTGCCCTCAATAGGGTCCCACCGGTGACGCAAAGCCCAATAGCCAGCAGCGGCTGCTCTACAAGGAGCGGCACGGGCATCCCGCCCACTGGGACACGGTCGGAGAGAAAGCAAATCAAACCCCCGTCCTCCAGGGCGGCGCCCACCTGCGCATGCGTTGCAGTCAGCGCGGAGCCTGGGCCCGCCCTGTCAACCTCCAGGGGATACAGCACAGCCCCATCGCAATGAGGACACAGAATTGTCACCGACTCTGCCTCCAGGGGCAGCGCAGGCCCCTGTCCTGGCAGGTCTCCCCCCCCTTGCACTGGAAACACACACAGGGAAGGCGATCCCGCCTTGCTCTTCCGCCTCCTAGGCACTGGGCGAGGCGGGGCCACTCTCATCAGCTCTGAGGAGCCCCCAAGAACCCCCTGGCACCCACCTGCCTGCTAGTCAGGGCTGAACTGGCTGGGGGCCCCAGCAACCCCGGGGGAGCCGACTTCGGAATCCGAGACACAGCCCTCCACTAGCCCCGCGTCGCGGGGGGAAAAAGAGAGCTCCGCCCTGCTTCCAAAGCTGGAATTTATGCCGTCCCCTTCGTCCAAGTCAGAGAAAACAGCCACTGAATTAGCAGTAGAGGACCCACAGCTCCCCAGAGCAAAGTTACACTGCCTCCAGATCACCAGGAGCCGAGCTATTTTGGCATTATACCCTGCGGGCATCACCTGAATCAGAATCCCCCAACACATTCCAAGCGTGCTTCTAAAAGACTTTCTCAACCATAGGAAAAAACCCCTCAGCACAGCCAAAACAATAGTCGCTGAAAATCAGCATCTGAAACATCGATCCGCTTTCTATCTACTAAAGCACACTAAAATTCCATAACCAGGGCATCTGCCGGGTAGAACCCAAGAGAGGCCATTGCACAGAAACTCACCAAACTCAACGCTGCTACCTTTACCCGCAACACATGCAGGATGTCACCAGATGTCACTGTAGGACACAGAATGATTCACACAGACATGGTTCAATGTATGATAGGGAAAAAGATGATTTTATTTTGTGACTCCAGTATTTATAGATTCTTGACAATGAACAGGGATTGGATACCCCCTTTCCAATCACACTGGTAGTGCGAAACTTCCATCAAAAGAAGTTTCTTGGAAAGAATGTATACACATCTATGTTTATATAGTTACTTTCCTGGGAAAGTGGCTAGAAACTATGAAAACAAGATCAGAAGGTTTAATTTTCAGGGCGACAGACAACTGTCCTCCTGGGTTGGTAGATGGTTGCAGGGAGCAGAATGATCCCCCCGTTATTCAAGAGGAGGCAGTCAGAGAACTGTTGAGCCGCTTGGATGATCATAAATCTATGGGACCAAATGGGATCCATCCTAGGGTGATGAGGGAGCTGGCAGATGAGCTTGCGAAGCCACTCTCCATCATTTACTAGCAGTCCTGGCTCACCAGTGAGGTTTCAGATGACTGGAAGCTGGCCAATGTGACACCCATTCACAAAAAGGGTGGGAAGGAAGATCCTGCTAAGTATAGGCCAGTCAGCGTGACCTCAGTACCCGGTAAGGTTATGGAATAGTTTATACTGAGTGCCATCATGCAGCACTTACTGGATGGCCAGGGTATCAGACCCAGCCAGCATGGGTTTAGGAGAGGTAGGTCATGTTTGACCAACCTGATCTCCTTTTATGACCAGGTGACCCGCCTGGTGGATGCTGGAAAGGCTGTGGATGTTGTCTATTTGGACTTCAGCAAGGCCTTTGACACTGTCTCCCATAGCACACTCCTGAAAAAGCTGGCAACCCTCGGCTTGGACAGGAGCATTCTTTGCTGGGTTAGGAACTGGCTGGATGGCCGGGCCCAGAGAGTGGTGGTGAAAGGTGCTGCATCCAGTTGGCGGCCAGTCACCAGTGGTGTACCTCAGGGGTCTGTGCTGGGGCCCGTTCTGTTCAATATTTTTATTGATGACATGGATGAGGGTATTGAAACCTTCATTAGTAAATTTGCAGATGACACTAAGCTGGGAGCGTGTGTTGATCTGTTGGAAGGTAGGAGGACTCTGCAGAGAGACCTGGAACGTTTAGATGAATGGGCAAAATCCAATGGGATGAAATTTAATAAGTCCAAGTGCTGAGTCCTGCATTTTGGTCACAATAACCCACTGCAACACTACAGGCAAGGGATGGTGTGGCTGGACAGTGCCCAGGCAGAAAGGGACCTGAGGGTGCTGGTTGACACCCGACTGAATGAGCCAGCAGTATGCCCTGGTGGCCAAGAAGGCAAACAGCAGCCTGGCCTGTATCAGAAACAGTGTGGCCAGCAGGACCAGCGAGGTCATTCTTCCCCTGTACTCAGCACTGGTGAGGCCACACCTTGAGTTCTGTGTCCAGTTCTGGGATCCTCAGTTTGGGAAGGACATTGAGACACTGGAGCATGTCCAAAGGAGGGCAACGAGGCTGGTGAGGGGCTTAGAACACAAGCTCTATGAAGAATGGCTGAGGGAGATGGGGTTATTTAGCCTGGAGAAAAGGAGGCTCAGAGGTGACCTTATCACTCTTTACAACCTCCTGAAAGGAGGTTGTAGTCAGATGGGGGTCGCGACGTCTCTTTCACCAGACAGCAACCGACAGAACGAGAGGACACAGTCTCAAGTTGCATCAAGGGAAATTTAGGTTGGACATTAGGAAGAAGTTCTTCACAGAAAGAGTAATAAAATACTGGAACAGTCTGCCTGGGGAGGCGGTGGAGTCACCATCCCTGGATGTGTTTAAAAAAAGACTGGATATGGCACTCGGTGCCATGGTTTAGTTGGGGTATTAGGGCATCGGTTGGACTCAATGATCTTGAAGGTCTCTTCCAACTTAGTGATTCTGTGATTCCGTGAGCTGAACATCAATGCCCAAACATTTCCCCTGGTGTGGCGGAGACACCTGGTATGGGGAAAGATCGATAAGGGAATGAAAAATGAGGACCTAATTAGCATCAAAGGCAAAGGGATCAATAACCAATAGGAAACCAGATATTAAGAACTGTGTAACACGGGACCAATGAACATTGAACCAGTGAATTTCTCTGGGTTTTGTCTGTATAAGTACTTGAAAAATCTAGTAAAAACTATGTGTGATGGAATGATTTTCTCTGCACAACCTGGGCAATGTATGGATGAAATTATTTCTGTTGCACATCCTGGCCAGGATGAAGTAATGCCTTAATTCTCTAACACTAAAAAATATTGTTGGAGAGTTTTTGGGTTTCCCACAGTTTCGGTGACAGAAGCACTTTTTAAAAATCATGAAAACCCTATTCAATTAATGAAATATAATTGTAAGGCCCCAAAACTCGCTCGATGGGCCTCTTAAAAGAGCTTATGGGTTTTTTATGTACTCTGAGTTAGATGCACAGAATACTGACAAGATAGTCTCAAGAGACCACAACAACAAAGTCTGTACTGCCAAACTGTCACAACACAGCTAGACTGTAGCTGGGCAAATAAATTTGACCATAAATAAGAAACCAAATTTGGCTCTCCTAGTTCGATAAACAAGTCCCTGGGTGAGCAATGATAGGATAGATTTGAACTCAAAAAGAGCATCCCAACCAATTCCTTTCAACCCTAATGCAGACATATATCACTGGTCAGGGAGTTGGACAACCAATTTGTTGTCCAGACACAGGAATTTTGAACCCCCTATACAACAGGGTTCCGAACAATAAACCAGACTGTTTGTCTCATGATCTTGGTGACTCGAGTCGTGAATCTGTCTCCAACCCATGACCGCAAGTAACAGCAAACTTCAGAAAATCAGAGAACTTTGGCAAAAGATTAGAGCAACATTCAATCAACATAAAACATTTCACAAATCATTAATTTAGCCCATTCAACTTATCGAACTCCAAGCCCATTCAAATTTAGGTTACTCAAACTTCAAGAAGAGGGAATTAGAAGATAGAGAAAGAGAGAAGAGATATAGAAAAGAACAGATATAGCTGCCATTTCTGATTCCAGCAGTGTTCACCTGAGAGAAATTCCAAGAGAAGGTAGGGTCAAGACGTGCTCACCTTATGCCCTGGCTTACGCACCCTTTGGTTTTCTTGGGCCCTTCCCCCAAGTGGGACTTCGGGTCTAGTAGCTCCTTAGGAGCTGGTTTAGGAGCTCCAGAGGTGGAGTGTGGAGCATTGCCTCTGGTGTGCTAGGTGATTGGTGGCCACTGCGAGGGCTGGGCTACAGGCCCTAGGAGATGGGGTGTGTGAAGCAGGGCATTGCTTCACCAGAGAAAGGCCCAACCTGCCCCTTCTCCCACACAGGGTCCCAAAATATTTTGAGCCAGCAATCCTTCCAGTCTCTCACAATGATACACTATATTTTCAAGCTAACTTTCCATTGAACTAAGATGGAATTTATCTAGCTTGCTTATACGAGTGTGCGCGTGCACAGACACTCAGACACCCGTGTGCACAACAATAGATAAAACCAGGAGCTGTTGCAGTCATTTGGAAGGCTATTTTCCCTTCACTTCTAAGAGCTGAATCTTCCTCTCCAAACTAGCAGAGCCTGGGTTAAAGCTTAGGAGTTCCCTTTAAGCCTGCTCTACTTTTTGCACTACCTAGCTTACCAAACCATCTCCATACAATTAAAGAGCTGAAGAAGTCCTGATGTTTAAATGAATGAAAGTAAGCCTCCAATATAGCTGCCCCTCTTCCAATGTAAAACAAAATGCCTTGCTAGACACAACCCAACTAAAAGCTGTCTGATAGTCTAATTTCAATTCCTACTGCGTTTCACATATTAAAACCATCATATGTTTAGGTCAGGATTTCTTCTATCCTTTTTCAAATGCAAAAGTGAGAGCAGCCCCCTGAAGAGAAAGGTCTTGTTCTTAAAACTGTCCTTGAGACACAAGCAATTGCAGCCCCCTGCAGGCCTGTCAGTGAGAAAAATATGTATTTCTGTGTTGGGGGTTAGGTGTCCTTCCTTTTCTTCTGTCTCACTTATAGAATTTTTGCCCATTAATGTCAGGGAAACCCCTGACTGCTGGTACTTAGTGGGTGCTTGAGAAACACAATGAGTTTTGCTGGGCTTAGGGGGAAAGGGGGGCAGGAAAAAGGGAGGGCGGGGGCATCTGGGGGCTGTCTGGTTTCTTCAGCTTCAGAGCAGAATGCTCACTGGGAGCTGTGGTTACTTGGGGAGAGGAATTCACCATCACCCAGATGGAGCTGCTGCTGCTTCTTCTTTCTTCCTTTGTGGACCTTGCACCTCCTGTCCTGCTGGGATGTTCTGCCATGCCAGCCACCGCCATGGAGCTTCTGATACACCTTGTCCACCAGCCCGGGATTTCTACTCACTCTTACCATTCCTGCTGGCTGTTCTGCAGAGCCCTGCAGGAGCACCGGCATTGACTGCCCAAGGGGCTTTGTGAAGCAAAGCCTCTCTTCCATCCTTTCCCATCTTGGCCGAGAAGGTGAAACAGACAAATTAAGAATTAGGAATCAAGCATGAAGAAATTCTTTGACTAAAAGAGAGAGGCTGCCAAAACCATATGAAATGCTTACTGCTCCCACAAGAGCAGGAAGAGTGCAATACTACAAGATAAGATAAAGAGCTAGAATGCACAAACAGGATGCAAGGACAAGGGCACCACAGGATAAGGGGATTCTTTGTACCCCTAAACTGGGGAGAAATGGTATCAAAGTCCGAAAGATGGTCAAAGGACTAAAAGGAATATGCACAAGGAGACAAGGTGAAAAGTTCAACTGAGAAGAAAATTGCTGACTTCATCCCAAGGACCCCCAGACAAGCACCAGAGTGACCAACAGGGAGCAGTGTACAATAGCAAAGAGTCTGGGAGCTAATTTTAATATGAAGCGGGGACGGGCGGGGTTAGGAAATGAATATTAGGCATATTGTGTAACCCTAGTTTGTAGAGAATAGAGAGGGGCAAGTTTCCAGGGTGTGCATGTTTTTGAAGGAGCTATCTCCCATGCACCTCAGTGCTGAATAAATACATACCTACACTTATAACTTACTCTGTGAGTTACAGAGTTTTCTTTCTGGATATCAAAGGCTGTCATGGGGTCCCTGGTTCTGTTTTTTGTTAATGCTGTAGTTATTGTTACTTGTTTGCCTCATTATACATACTAGTAAAAAACTGTTATTCCTATCCCCAGATCTCTACCTGAGAGCCCCTTGATTTCAAAGTTATAGTAATTCAGAGGGGGGGGGGGTGTCTACATTTTCATTCTGTGGGAGGCTCCTGCCCTCCCTAGCAGACACCTGTCTTTTAAAACAAGACATTCTGATACCTTTTCCTTGGTCTTAAAATTAAGAGCTGGTTGCTATATTTTATATATTAGTAAAGGCCTGTATGCACAAACCAGCCTTTGACATAAGTCGTGATATTAAAGGCTAAAGTCCTTGAAACCTTCATGCAGAAGAGAGAGTAAAGCAAAACAATATCCTTGTGTGTAGGAGAAAAAATGTAAACTTGTGTGTGTTAGCCAATAGTAGCTTGCTCTGCCCGCAGACCCTGTAAAACCCTATAAAAGGTGTGCTAAAGATAGAAATAAACGGCATTCACAATTACTTCTGTGAAGAGTGGTGAATAGCTGGCGGTCTCTCAATAAGAGCCAGACATGGTTAAGGCATAAAAGGTTTTTATCTAGGTATTTAATAAGGATTTTTATGGTGCAACACTTTGCCATGGTGGAGTACGCTGAAATGCACACATGAGATAGATCACATATGTAATTTTATAGACTTTGCAAATTAGCATATGTAATAAAGATACTCCAATGAGAGGCTTGTATGAATAGCTTGATATCCTCCTATCCCAAAGTATTCTCCCTTTGATGGGCTTAATCCTAGTTTACAGGTTGTATTTTAGAGGAGACCTTGGTTTCTCAAGATTCCAGCCTCCAACTGCTAGGCCTTTAGGATGGTTTGTCTTCTGGCTTAACAGAATACCAGGACTATGCTAAGTTATCAGACTTAAGGAATTATAAGTATGCATGTGAAGGGCACTGATAATACATAAAAGTACATAAAAGGCAAAAAATTGTCATGGCATCATTTCAATAAAACTAGTCTGCACTTGCTTATTTATGTCTAGGCATCCACTTGGTTGAAAGTTATAATAAGTTTAATAAAATGTGCACGTATCTGAGCTTGCTATGCAACTGTGTGAGGTTTTTTTTTACCTCTGTGCAAGGCACACGGAGCTCTCCCATAAAATAAGTTGTACTTCCAATTGTCTTTTATTCAAGGATCTGTAGGTATTTTAGAAACACTGAAATTCAGAAGGGACATTTCAGCATTCAGCCCACTTAATAATTACTGCAAATTTCATCCTGTAGCTGCTGTATTGAATGCAATAATGTTGACTCTCAGTTCTGAGGACTTCAAGAGAAGAGGAATCCACTGCTCTCCCTGGTAGTTTTCTCAAACAGCCAATCAGTTTTTCTGTTAAAAACATTACAGCAATAAATAACCCATAAAGTTTAAGATAATATTGTTAACAGGAAGATTTAAGTTGTATGTCTGTATTCGAGAAAGCCTTAAAGGGTGAAAAACCAGTCTTTTTTAGTTACTATTGATGGAGAAGTGTCTCACCGATGGAGCAGGCTCTTGAACATTGGGTGCCAGATATTGAAGTACAAAACACTCGCTCACGGTGAGAGACTTCTCCAGGGTCAAGCTGTTCAGGTATAAGCAGTTTATTACATGGGTCAAGAGAGGGAGAGACCCATGTCCGCCTCCAGCCTCGGCATCCACGTGGTAAGGGGGAGGGGTGAGAGAGCGACGGGAGAACAGGAGGGATGAGGTTAAAGATGGGGAAGGAGGGATCAAGAAAGCAACGTTCTTGTTACAATCCATTATATGCTTTCCTATAGTGAATATTCTAATTCCCAGTAACCAATCACCATGAGACACACCCACTAAAGATTTTGCATACAGCCTATAAGAATCACTACATTATCATACAGTTTTGCATTTCAAATTCTAAAAGCTTTACAAGTTCTTTCCTTGCTTCTTGACCTTTGGACTTTCTATCTGCAGAAGGACATTGTTTCATCATCAGGGAACCTCTCTCAGTTGCTTAGGCTATTGTTCTTTGGTCATATAGTAACCAGCACTCAGCATCTTATGACTCAAAGCAAGCTTTCATTTCTATTTCGATTCTAGGCTTCATACCTTCAGAATCTTTTGTCAAACAATCATATTCATAAGGTTTCCCTGTTTCATCTTCCCCAACAAACGGACACCCTGCTTATGGAGTTTTGGCGTGGTTTGCTAGATAGAAAGCGGATCGATGTTTCAGATGCTGATTTTCAGCGATTGTATAGTTATGGAAAATCTGAGAGGTTTTTTCCTATGGTTGAGACAGCTTTTTCGAGGCAGTCTTGGAGTGCGTTAGGGACCTCACTGATTCAGGTGATGACCACAGGGTATAATGCAAAAATAGCTCGGCTTTTGGTGATTTGGAGACAGTGTGACTGTGCCCTGGAGGAATGTTGGTCCTCTTCTACTAATTCAGTGGCTGTTTCCTCTGAGTTAAGACGATGAGGGTGACATAAATTCCAGCTTGGGAGGCAAGGCGGAGTTGTGCCCTTCCCCGTGTGACACAGGGCTGAGGGAAGACTGTGTCTCAGATCCCGAGATTGGCTCCACCAGGGTTCCCGAGGCTCCCGGAGGGCTGGGCTCTGACCAGAAGGCTCTTAGGGACTCCGCGGAGCTGCTGAGCGTGGCTCTGCCTGGCCCGGTACCCGGGAGGTGGAAGGCCGATGTGGAATCGCCTTTGCTGTGTGTGTTCCCAGCGCAAAAGCAGGGAGAGCTGTCAGGGCAGGGGCCCACACCTCCCCGAGAGGTGGATTCAGGGACGATCCCGTGCCCTCATTGTGGTGGGGCTGTACCATATCCTACAGGAGCTGACGGGGAGGGCTACGCAGGGGTGGGTGGGCGCTGTCCCGGAGAACGGGGGTTTGATTGACCTTCTCTCAGACCCTGTCCCAGTGGGCAGGGTGGCCGGGCCGCTCCGCACAGAGCAGCCGGTGCCAGCGCTGGGGTTGTGAGTCACCAGTGAGACCCTATTGGGGGCGGTGCCAGATGCCCCTCCTCCCGCAAGCTCGGGACAGCCCCTGGCAGTGGGGCAGGGCGGTGCCGTGGCCCTGCAAGCCACACCTCTCCCTGCGCCTTGCCCCACCCCTGCGCTGGGCGGGGGGCAGCGCCAATCCAGCTTCACCCTGTCCTGCTTCCAGTTCCTGTGTGCTGCCTGGGCCTGCGGCTGGGTCGGCCAGGGTGGACGCGAGCCCTGTGTTGTTTACTTTGGGCACAGGCAGTGATACGACTGTAAAAAAACCAATGGCCCCAAGGGGCAAGGGGTCCCGGGCTAGTGGGGTTTTTTCAGCTGGCCTATGGACTTTACCTTCCTGACAAACAACCATGTGGCCGCGGGACCAGGCGCAGTTTTGGAAAGCGGTGAAGGCAAAAACTGACGAGTTGGCTGGCTACGATTCTGAGCATAGCCCCTTGGAAGATGGGGATGACTCCTCTGACCCTGCTGGTGTTGCTATATTTTATATATTAGTAAAGGCCTGTATGCACAAACCAGCCTTTGACATGTCGTGATATTAAAGGCTAAAGTCCTTGAAACCTTCATGCAGAAGAGAGAGTAAAGTAAAACAATATCCTTGTGTGTAAGAGAAAAAATGTAAACTGTGTGTGTTAGCCAATAGTAGCTTGCTCTGCCTGCAGACCCTGTAGAACCCTATAAAAGGTGTGCTAAAGATAGAAATAAACGGCATTCACAATTACTTCTGTGAAGACTGGTGAACAGCTCGGGGGTCTTTCAACATGCTGGTGCTATGCCGGCTGTGACGCCGAGCGCTGTTGAGATGGCTTCTGGCCGGATGCCTGGCCCTGTCTTGGGGGAGGCCGTGGGACAAGATGGTGCAGGCAGGGCAGTCCTTCCAGATGGTCATCAGGCGTTCCCTGTGAGTCAGGACGCGAATCAGAAGGTCCATCAGCCGTTATCATTGAAAGCCTTGGCGAATCTCCGGGAGACGGCTGAGAAACATGGGTTAGGGTCAAATGAAGTTATGCAGGCCCTTTGTTGAGGGTTAGGTGTTCTTTTTTTTTTGTTTTATTTTTGTGTTCTGGCCTGCCCAGGGAATTTTTACCCATTATGTGCTGGGACAACCTAACTACCGGTACTTAGGGGTGCTCACAAAGGACAAAGAGTGGCCGAGCCCAGGGTGGGGGGAGAAGGTGGCAGAAAAGGAGGGTGGGGACAGTTTTTAGCTGGCTTTTCCTCGGCTTCAGGGAAGGACGTTCGTGTGCTGAGTCGCGGAGCTGCTGCGGTGGAGAGAAGGGAATTTCGCCATCACCCAGATGGAGCTGCTGCTTCTTCTCCTTCTTCCCTCTTTGTTGGTGGCCTCACACCCCCTGTCCTGCCGGGACGTGTGGCAGTGCCAGGCACCGCCGCGGAGCTGCTGATCCACCTCATCCACCAGCCCAGGATCTCAGCTCGTCCCTGCTGTTTCCAGCCGACTGTTTCCTCGGAGCCCTGCAGGAGCACCGGGACTGCCCGAGGGGTTTGTGAAACAAGCCTCTCCTTCATCCCGTCTCAGCCGAGAAAGCTGTCCCGGGGTCCCTGGTTCTGTGTTCTTGTTATTGCTGTAGTTATTGTTTGTTTGTTTACCTGGTTATACTAGTAAAGAACTGTTATTCCTATGCCCAGATCTCTGCCTGAAAGCCCCCTTGATTTCAAAATTATAATAATTCGGAGGGAGGGGGTCTACATTCTTTCATCCCAAGGGAGGCTCCTGCTCTCCCTAGAAGACACCTGTCTTCTAGAACCAAGACACCCTTCAAGGTCATGTTGGTGATGTCTTGGTGCCTTATGATATTCAGAGCTTAGTCTGTGTTCTTTTTCAGCCGGTTGAATATGATATGTTTGAATCTCAATGGGCTCTGTTGGCATGTCGAGTGGTGCTGCAGAATACTGCCTTGGGTCAGCGGAATCCCAGGCGTGCAATCAGATCTGATGCTCTGCTGGGCAGGGACAGCTTTTCTGATGTTAATAGGCAAGCTGGACTTGACCCTCTTGTGCTTGAGCAATGCAAGGTGTCTTGGTTCTAGAAGACAGGTGTCTGCTAGGGAGAGCAGGAGCCTCCCTTGGGATGAAAGAATGTAGACCCCCTCCCTCCAAATTATTATAATTTTGAAATCAAGGGGGCTTTCAGGCAGAGATCTGGGGATAGGAATAACAGTTCTTTACTAGTATAACCAGGTAAACAAACAAACAATAACTACAGCAATAACAAGAACACAGAACCAGGGACCCCGGGACAGCTTTCTCGGCTGAGACGGGATGGAGGAGAGGCTTTGTTTTCACAAACCCCTCGGGCAGTCAGTCCCGGTGCTCCTGCAGGGCTCTGAGGAACAGTCAGCTGGAACAGCAGGGATGAGCTGAGATCCTGGGCTGGTGGATGAGGTGGATCAGCAGCTCCACGGCGATGCCTGGCAGGACAGCGGGTGCGAGGCCACCAACCAAGAGGGGAGAAGGTGAAGAAGCAGCTCCGCGACCCAGCGCACGAACGTCCTTCTTCCCCGAAGCTGAGGAAAAAGCCAGCTAAAAACTGTCCCCACCCTCCTTTTTCTGCCCCCTTCCCCTGCCACCCTGGGCCCGGCTACTCTTTGTCCTTTGTGAGCACCCTTAAGTACCGGTAGTTAGGTTTCCCAGCACATAATGGGTAAAAATTCCCACCTAACCCTCAACACTATCCACCCCGAATTTTTTCCCATACCAAAATGTTACATCAGATATTAAACCTTTAAATTATACACTAACACATACTACTTTAACTATATACATATGTACATGCAGATACAGATACAAGCACAGTGTCATGGGTAGTTCACCCTAAAACCAGGTCCCCTTGAGGTATGCACTGGGTCTCTCCATCTTTTTGCATCACCCACCAAGTGCAACCCGGTCCTTGAGCAAAGACAACCCCACGGATTGGATTGTCTTTGCTGGAGGCAGAATTAACCCAAACAGTTTTTCCCAGCATACCTCTCATATGGACCACTGGAACCTTATCTCCATCTGTCGTTCTAAAGGGCTCAGATTGGGCTGGGCCTGCTCGGTTAGTGGAACCTCGGGTGTTCACTAACCATGTGGCTTTTGCTAAATTAATCTCCCAGTTCTTGAAAGTTCCCCCACCCAGTGCCTTCAAGCTGGTTTTAAGCAGGCCATTGCACCGTTCAACTTTTCCAGCAGCAGGTGCATGGTAGGGGATATGGTACACCCACTCAATGCCATGTTCCCTAGCCCAGCTGTTTATAAGGCTGTTCTTGAAATGAGTCCCATTGTCTGACTCAATCCTCTCAGGGGTGCCGTGCCTCCAAAGGACCTGCTTTTCAAGTCCCAGGATGGTGTTTCGGGCTGTAGCATGAGGCACAGGGTAGGTTTCCAACCATCCTGTGGTGGCTTCTACCATGGTGAGCACGTAGCGCTTTCCTTGGCGGGTTTGGGGCAGTGTGATGTAGTCAATCTGCCAGGCCTCCCCATACTTGTATCTGGACCACCGCCCACCGTACCAGAGGGGCTTCAACCGCTTGGCCTGCTTGATCGTAGCACACGTCTCACAGTCATGGATAACCTGAGAAATACTGTCCATGGTTAGATCCACCCCTCGGTCTCGTGCCCACTTATAGGTGGCATCTCTACCCTGATGACCTGAGGCGTCATGGGCCCATCGAGCTAGGAACAACTCTCCCTTGTGTTGCCAATCTAAGTCTGTCTTTGACACCTCTATCTTTGCAGCCTGATCCACCTGCTCATTGTTTCGGTGCTCTTCATTAGCCCTACTCTTGGGGACATGGGCATCTACATGACGGACCCTCACAGACAGTTTCTCTACCCTGGTGGCGATGTCTTTCCACTCATCAGCAGCCCAGATTGGCTTTCCTCTGCGTTGCCAGTTGGCCTTTTTCCACCTTTCCAGCCATCCCCACAGAGCGTTGGCTACCATCCATGAATCTGTGTAGAGGTAGAGCTTTGGCCACTTCTCTCTTTCAGCAATGTCCAGGGCCAGTTGAACAGCTTTGAGTTCAGCAAGTTGGCTTGATCCACCTTCTCCTTCAGTGGCCTCTGCGACCTGTCGTGTGGGGCTCCATACGGCTGCTTTCCACTTCCGGTTCATCCCTACGATGCGACAGGAACCATCAGTGAACAGAGCATAGCGTGTTTCTTTTGCTGGAAGCTGGTTGTACGGTGGAGCTTCTTCAGCCCGTGTCACTTGTTCCTGCTCCTCTTCATCAGTGAGACCAAAGTTTTCACCTTCAGGCCAGTTTGTAATTATCTCCAAAATCCCAGGGCGATTTGGGTTTCCAATACGGGCGCGCTGCGTGATGAGGGCGATCCACTTGCTCCATGTAGCGTCAGTGGCGTGGTGGGTAGCAGGAACCTTTCCTTTAAACATCCACCCCAGCACTGGCAGTCGGGGTGCCAGGAGGAGTTGTGCTTCTGTGCCAATCACTTCTGAGGCGGCTTGAACTCCTTCATAGGCAGCTAAGATTTCCTTCTCTGTGGGAGTGTAGTTGGCTTCGGACCCTCTGTAGCTTCGGCTCCAGAATCCCAGTGGTCGGCCTCGAGTCTCCCCAGGCACTTTCTGCCAAAGGCTCCAGGACAAACCATTGTTCCCGGCTGCAGAGTAGAACACGTTCTTCACGTCTGGTCCTGTCCTGACTGGGCCAAGGGCTACTGCATGAGCAATCTCTTGTTTGATCTGAGCAAAGGCTTGCTGCTGTTCAGGGCCCCAGTGGAAATCATTCTTTTTTCGGGTAACCAGGTAGAGAGGGCTCACGATCTGGCTGTACTCAGGAATGTGCATCCTCCAAAAACCTATGGCACCTAGGAAAGCTTGTGTTTCCTTCTTGTTGGCTGGTGGAGACATTGCAGTGATCTTATTGACGACCTCAGTGGGAATCTGACGCCGTCCATCTTGCCACTTTACTCCCAGGAACTGGATCTCTCGAGCAGGTCCTTTGACTTTGCTCTTCTTGATGGCAAAGCCGGCTTCTAGCAGAATCTGGATGATCTTTTCTCCTTTCTCAAATACTTCCACTGCTGTGTTCCCCCACACAATGATGTCATCAATGTACTGCAGATGTTCTGGAGCCTCACCCTTTTCCAGTGCAGCCTGGATCAGTCCATGGCAGATGGTGGGGCTATGCTTCCACCCCTGGGGCAGTCGGTTCCAGGTGTACTGCACTCCCCTCCACGTGAAGGCAAACTGAGGCCTGCATTCTGCTGCCAAGGGAATGGAGAAAAATGCATTAGCAATGTCGATAGTGGCGTACCACTTCGCTGCTTTGGACTCCAGCTCGTACTGGAGCTCCAGCATGTCCGGCACGGCAGCGCTCAGCGGTGGAGTCACTTCATTCAATGCACGATAGTCTACAGTCAATCTCCATTCTCTGTCAGACTTGCGCACAGGCCAGATGGGGCTGTTGAAGGGTGAGTGGGTTTTGCTGACCACCCCTTGGCTCTCCAGTTCTCGGATCATCTTGTGGATGGGGATCACAGCATCTCGATTTGTCCTATACTGTCGGCGATGCACCGTCAAGGTGGCAATTGGCACTCGCTGTTCTTCCACCTTCAGGAGTCCTACTGCAGATGGGTTCTCTGATAGTCCAGGCAAGGTGTTCAATTGCTTAATGTCCTCTGCCCCCACAGCAGCTATTCCAAAAGCCCACCTGAGTCCCTTTGGGTCTTTGTAATAGCCATTTCGAAGGAAGTCCATGCCCAGAATACACGGGGCCTCTGGGCCAGTCACAATGGGATGTTTCTGCCACTCCTTCCCAGTCAGGCTCACCTCAGCTTCCAACAGAGTCAACTGCTGCGATCCCCCCGTCACCCCAGCAATGGAAACAGGTTCTGCCCCCACATGTCCTGATGGCATTAGGGTACACTGTGCACCAGTATCAACTAAAGCTTCGTATTTTTGTGGCTCTGATGTGCCAGGCCATCGGATCCACACCGTCCAAAAGACCCGGTTTTCCCGTGCCTCTTCCTGGCTAGAGGCAGGGCCCCTCTAGCACTGGTCATCCTCTCCTCCCTGGGCATACATGCTAGAGGTTCCTTCAAGGGGATCATCCTCTTTTCTGTAATATTTGGCAATTTCGTCACGGGAGGCTGAGGCTACCTTCACTTTAGTGGAACCTTTCTGGTTACTGGTTCCCTGCCTGAGTTGACGCACTCGTGCTGCCAGGGCAGAAGTGGGTTTCCCATCCCACTTTCCCATGTCTTCCCCATGGTCACGTAGAAAGAACCACAGCTCAGTTCGTGAGGTGTACCCTCTCTCTCTAGCTGGGGGACGTGGGGCTTGGAGTTTTGGGCTTGTGACCCGCACTGGTGCCATATGGGAACTGCTCTTCCTCATCTCTTCCCTCATTTCCCTCATCTCCTCTTTGAGTTCCTTAATCACAGCAGAAATCTTAGCCTGATGTGGGCCATGGACCATACTGTCATAATTTCTAAGCCTGGTGGCAACAGAACCCACCGTCTCTCGGCCGTTATCGGCATTAATCGTTGCAATATAGGTGGTGTAGTCACGTGGCCCTAGATTTGCCAGACTCCACAACATCTGCCCAGTGCACCTGACTTTGTCAGGGTCATTATCATGCTGTCCACCCCTTCCAAAAAGGACCTCTAATATCGCCACTTCTCTCAGCTGTTGGATCCCTTCCTCAATGGTTTTCCATTCCCTTCTATGATAGTGCTCTTCCATTCTCTCTCTATGGACAAACCTTTCTCTTACACTCATCAAAAGCCGCTCCCAGAGGGAAAGGGGCCCTTGCTCCCTGACAAATATCTGATTCACACCTGAGTCCTGCGTCAAGGGTCCCACATTCCTTGCCTCACCACCATCCAGCTGCACGCCTGTACCCATAAGGTCCCAGACCCGAAGTAACCAGGTGGTATAAGGCTCACGCCCCCGCCTCACAATGTCTTTTTGTAACTTACGGAGACTGTCATATGTCAGAGACTCAGTGATGATTTCAACTTCTGGCTCCCCTGTGGGTTGTGAGGACCCTCCTTTCTTATCCTTATCAGCAGGGTGCTGTGATTTCACCTTAGTCTTCCTCGTTTCCACAGGGGCAACAGCTGCTGGCTGTGACTGCCCGTGTGGTTCATCTGGAACCTGGACGGTTGTAACATCTGTGGGTTCCACTGCTGCACCATCAGACTCTCCCTCTTTGGGGCAGGGGGAGGGTTTCCCAGCAGCTGAGGAAATGCACTCTATCTTCTGGCTCATCTCACGTATCTCCTTCACCAGAACCCCCACCCACTCTGGGTGGTTCATTTCTGAGGTGGGCTGTGGGGCAGGGGCAGGCTCTGGAGCACCACTCCCTGTCTCTGGTGCAGGGGCAGGCTCTGGAGCAGCACTCCCTGTCTCTGGGGCAGGGGCAGGCTCTGGAGCAGCACTCCCTGTCTCTGGTGCAGGGGCAGGCTCTGGAGCACCACTCCCTGTCTCTGGGGCAGGGGCAGGCTCTGGAGCACCACTCCCTGTCTCTGGGGCAGGGGCAGGCTCTGGAGCACCACTCCCTGTCTCTGGGGCAGGGGCAGGCTCTGGGGCAGCACCTCCGGTCTCTTTCCCTTTGTCTCTGAAGGCTAAGTAGAACAGGCCTATCAGCAACACCAGCCACTGTATGATGTCATTAGCATTCAGAGAAGATTTTAACCCTTTGAAAACTGGCGGGGTAGGCCCAAGGAACTGGGTGAAAGGTTGGGAGAAAATTTCCCCAGCTGTCTTTTTCTCCCAGTAGGTACCATTATTAAAGTAACCTGAAAACCATCCAGTTAGTGTGTGACAGCTCTGAATCCATGAGCCCGCCGTCCAGAGGACATTAAACATCCATGAATTCCTCACCTTATCAACCCACAAAACAAGCTGGATAATAGCCACAGTAGCCTTAGTTATAGGACCCATATTTAGGTAAGGTGCAGCAAATGGGAGAAATATAGCTGTGACCACATGGCCCACAAACCTGGGTAAGCTAAACAACATGGTTCTACCTAACAAGGTTTCTAAATCCAGCACACAAAAGTTAGGTTATTTAAGAACTGTTATTCCTTTTTTGCCCTTTTTCTCTCAGTGCCCCACGTTGGGCGGCCAAAATCTGTCTTGGTTCTAGAAGACAGGTGTCTGCTAGGGAGAGCAGGAGCCTCCCTTGGGATGAAAGAATGTAGACCCCCTCCCTCCGAATTATTATAATTTTGAAATCAAGGGGGCTTTCAGGCAGAGATCTGGGGATAGGAATAACAGTTCTTTACTAGTATAACCAGGTAAACAAACAAACAATAACTACAGCAATAACAAGAACACAGAACCAGGGACCCCGGGACAGCTTTCTCGGCTGAGACGGGATGGAGGAGAGGCTTTGTTTTCACAAACCCCTCGGGCAGTCAGTCCCGGTGCTCCTGCAGGGCTCTGAGGAACAGTCAGCTGGAACAGCAGGGATGAGCTGAGATCCTGGGCTGGTGGATGAGGTGGATCAGCAGCTCCACGGCGATGCCTGGCAGGACAGCGGGTGCGAGGCCACCAACCAAGAGGGGAGAAGGTGAAGAAGCAGCTCCGCGACCCAGCGCACGAACGTCCTTCTTCCCCGAAGCTGAGGAAAAAGCCAGCTAAAAACTGTCCCCACCCTCCTTTTTCTGCCCCCTTCCCCTGCCACCCTGGGCCCGGCTACTCTTTGTCCTTTGTGAGCACCCTTAAGTACCGGTAGTTAGGTTTCCCAGCACATAATGGGTAAAAATTCCCACCTAACCCTCAACACAAGGAGACAGGCATGGCAGCATTGGTGCTGACCATAGAACTAGCTGCCCCAAAGGAGCCTTTTGCGACTGTTGTCCAGCGGGCTGACCAATCTTTTCTGCGATTTGGGAATTGGCTGACTGCTTCTGTAGAGAGGCAGGTGCAGGATCGCGAGACGAGACGGCTCGTGCTCAAAAGCCTTGGGAGGTCTAACTGCAATGCCGTGTGTAGGAGGATCATTGGGGCACTCCCTGGGGATCCCTCACTGTCAGACATGGCAGAGGCTTGTATACAGGCGGATGTCGCTGCTGAGGAGCCGCCTGCTCTGGCTGTGGTTCTGCGGCCAGCTTGGGTGGTGCCACAGGGTGGGCAGCAGCAGCAAGGAAATGCTCAAGCCGGCAAGAAGCAGAAGAAGGAAGTGCAGAGGGCAACATCCCCCTTGTATTACTGTGCCCGGTGTGGGAGGCCCAATCATGCGGCAAATGTGTGCAAGGCGAAATTCCATGCCAATGATCAGCCTCTGTCTGGCTCGGGAAACCGAGCGGGATGGGGAGACGCGCTCAGACACAAGCCTCTCTTCACACCCCGGAGCCGATGGAGGTTTGCTTGGCCGGCTCGTAGCCAGCACCTGTGGCTCAGGGGGTCTTGATGTCTGCACAGTGGTCACAGTTGTCATGGACTCTTGTAGGATGTACAGGGTTCCCTTGGATGTGTTTGGCCCAGTGGGTGAGGGCATGAGTGTTCCTTGTAGGGAGATTTAGTACCACTGCTCAGGGCATCATTGTGCACCTAGGAATCATTGATTTGGATTTCACGGGGCAGATTTATGCCATGGTTTCCATGCTCACCCCCTCTGTCACTATCCCTGCGGGAACCAGGCTTGCTCAACTTGCGTCTTTTAAGTCTTGTGTTTGCAGGGCTGAGAACCGCGTGCGGGAAGATGGCGGCTTCGGGTCCACTGGGCCACCTCAGGTTCACTGGACTGCTGTCCTAATGGCCAAAGATCATCCTGAGCGGGTGTGCACCGTGTCCATCCCTGGTGAGACACCGTCATAGGTTAGCCTCCACAGACTTGTTGACACTGCCCATATGCAGAGAGCAGTGCTCATCCCGTAAGACCCACTAAAAAGCCGGCCCTCTGTGATTTAGTGCAAGAACAGTTGGACCAGGGTCATCTGGAGCCTTCTACCAATCCCTGGAACACTCCTGTTTTCTGTATCAAGAAAAAGTCTGGAAAATGGACGTTGCTGCAAGACCTCCGGAAATTTAACGCTGTGATGGAAAGCATGGGGACGTTGCAGGTTGGTATGCCATCACCCACCATGCTTCCCGCTGACTGGCCAGTCCTCATTGTGGATCTGAAGGATTGTTTCTTTACAATTCCTTTGCATCCCAATGACAGACCAAAATTTGCCTTCTCAGTGCCAGCTATCAACAATGTTGAGTCCACACAGAGATATGAAAGGAGGGTTTTGCCATAAGGCATGCAAAATTCACCGGCCATTTGCCAATGGTAGGTGGCTCGAGCCCTGTCTGGAGTTCGCAAGCAGGTTCCTGATGCTCATCTCTATCCTTATATGGATGACATCTTGGTGGCTGCGCCCACCCAGGATGAACTGCAGTGGATACAGCCTCAGCTGCTCACTGCCTTGCACTCTCATGGGCTACAAGTGGCTCCAGAAAAGGTTCAGCAACAACCTCCTTGGAAGTATTTGGGGGTCAAAATTTTGGAACGAACATTCCAACATCAGGAGGTGCAATTTGTGCATTCAGTGAAGACACTGAATGATGTCCAAAAATTGGTGGGTGTCATTATTTGGTTGCGTCCTTATTTGGGACTGAGCACATCACAGCTGTCTCCCTTGTTTGCTCTGTTGAAGGGAGGCACTGATTTGAAGTTGCCTCTGACACTGACCCTGGAGGCACAACAGGTGCTGGAAGAGATTCAGGTAGCAGTTTCTGCTCTTCCGGTTTATCGCATTGATCCTTCCATTGATGTCACTGTTTTCATTACCGCTTGTGATAGATTAGCATTTACGAAAACAAAGAGAAACACCTAAAGAAGTTAAAACCGCTGGAGGCTGATGGGAGTTTTTCTCCTAGCCAACAGCTGGCCATTTCTAAGAATTGACAGCAGTTTTAACCACTGAAAAGTGAGATCAACCTGTGAACACCACCTTAAGACCAAAGCCTGGGAATTTCTTTGTCTCTTGGTTTCCTGGCTATGAAAGGTAACTGAGCTTTAGCTGGCTTCCTGTCCCCTGCCCGGGCCATGCGGCCCGGGCAGGGGCTGGGCTGGGCCTGCCGCAGCTCCCGCCCAAAAGATGGGGCCTGCAGGGCTTCTCCCGGGCTCTGGCTGGGCCAGGCCGGTCCCTGGCTCGGCTGCATTTTTTTTTGCCATGACTGAATTCACCAGAGACTGCCGAGTAAAGAAAGAAAAAGCTCTTGACCTGCGGCAGGCTGAGACAGTGACCACACTCTCCAGAGCAGCCATGAAGAATCTTCCATCGCAGACAGCTCCAGCCACTGTTCTGGCAGAGATCACAGAACCATCTACAAAGCCTCAGCAAGATTTTAACCCTTTCATTACCCAGATGAGACTTGCAGATTAATCCTTTTTTCCAGAGAAAGTAAAAGAGAGTAATCAACATGTAAAGAGACTTTATAAACTATCAGAGACAGTAAAGAAAAGAATTAAGCTTCAGAAAAGGTAGAGAATAAGGAGATGCTTTAATTAAGCTGAAATATTTTCCTGTTAAAGCTATGAAGATAGACAATAATGTTCTGAAAAAACTCCTTTAACTCATTATAGAGTATATTGGGAGGAATAGAGTGTTCAAAGTGCGGATTTTGAGCAAAAGGTGGAGTAATTGTGATACAGTGAGGTGCTGGAACAGAGGGGAGAGAAGTAATAGTTGAAGATTTGAGGCCTTGAGAGGCAAAGAGAAAACTTCTGTTTCCAAACAGGCTCACAAAAACAGATGAAGAGAACTTTTGCCTTTGAATAACTCATCCTTAAAAATGACATCCCTAGACTCATTGACCCATACACACCTCAGAGTGATGTGAAATGGGAGGAGAAAATCTGATGGCAGATTTTTCCAGGCAGCTGGCATCAGAGAAATAGAAAGCTATAACAGAAATAGTTTTCTTGTAAGAAACTCCATAGATTAGCAGAAGAAGCCTTCTGTTTCTCTACAAAGACTGATAAAAAGACTCTAGCATGAATTGGGACTGTTTTAAACACCAGAGTTCCAAAGTTTTTTGTCTCTATATTGTCATGTAAACAAGAGAATGGTTGGGTAGTGGGGGAAAAAAGGGGTTTTCTGGAGGTTTTATTCAGGTTTTGTTATTCTTGTAGTTTGTTAATAAACTTTCTTTATTAATTTTAAGTTTTAAGCCTGTTTTGCTCTTGTTCTAATCCACATCTCACAGCAAGAAATAAGTAAGTTTTCTAGTGATTTTTTTAGTTGCTGCTTTAAAACCACGATACCACTCCAGATTTGCATCCCACAGGTATCATTGGCCAATGGAATGATGAATGGTCCAATCCCTTGCATGTCCTGGAATGGGTCATCCTGCCCCATCAGCCTCAGAAAATGGCAACTGCATTGTTTGAGCTGATAGCTCGCTTGATAGCCAAACGCCAGCAATGGTGTTTGGAATTGATGGGTGCTGATCCCGCAAAGATTGTCCTCCCGGTACCGTAGGAGGACTTTGACTGGAGCTTTACGAACAGTATTTCCATGCATAGTGCTCTGGAAAACTTTTCAGGGCAGATCACCTATCATCTTCCCAGCTATAAGCCTTTGCAAGTGGCAAAATTCACTGAAATTTCTTTGCAGCCCAAAAATAGTCAGGAACCTGTACAAGGACCCACCGACTATACTGACGGTTCGGGGAGGACTGGGAAGGCCACTGCTACCTGAAAGTACAGATCTGAGTGGCAGGTTTTGGAAAGTCATGAGGATGGGTCAGCCCAATTGGTGGAATTATGGGCTGCTGTCATGGCATTTCAGAAGTTTTCCCAGGAACTTTTTAATTTGATCACGGATTCTGCCTACGTGGCTGACATAGCCCAGTGGTTGGGTCATTCAGTCTTGAAGGAGGTCAGTAATCCTGCCTTGTTTCATTTACTGAAGGCCCTGTGGTGTGCCATTCAGGCCCAGGTACATCTGTACTACGTTCTGCATGTGAGGAGTCATACCAATTTACCAGGGTTCATTGCAGAAGGTAATGCAAGGGCTGACAAGTTGGCTAACCCTGCGTGGGTTGCACCTCAGCCTGACACGATCGAACAGGCCAAGGCATCACACAGGTTTTTCCACCAGAATGCACATACTTTGCAGAAGCAGTTCAAGTTGACGTCAGCTGAGGCCCATGACATTGTCGAGTCTTGTGATGACTGTCATGCGCTTGCTGGGCCTTTGTCGGCAGGGGTAAACCCCAGAGGCCTTAGGGCCTTGGAGCTTTGGCAGACGGATGTCACCCAAGTTGCCAAGTTTGGTCGGCTCCGGTATGTACACGTCAGTGTGGACACTTTCTCCTCTGCCATGTGGTCTTCTGCTCACACAGGAGAAAAGACCCGCGATGTCATTTCCCACTGAAGGCAGACCTTTGCTGTCTTGGGTGTGCCTTCTGCTGTGAAGACCGATAATGGTCCTGCTTACGCCTCTCAGAAGGTGAGGCAGTTCCTGCAGTTGTGGGGTGTGTCACACAAGTTTGGTATCCCTCATTCTCCGACAGGTCAGGCTATCATAGAACATGCTCATGGTACGCTAAAGCGAGTTCTACAGAAGCAAAAACGGGGAATGCAGGGTGAGACCCCTTCACAGTCAGTTGGAAAAAGCTTTATATACCCTCAACCACCTCACGGTGCCGCAGAACTCCAATAACCCGGTCATGTTGAGCTATCACCTTTCATTGCAGGCTTCAGATGAGACACATCAGCCTTGAGCAAAGGTTCGAGTGAGGAATTTAGTCACCCAGCAGTGGGAAGGTCCCTATGACCTTATCGCTTTGGGGCGTGGGTATGAGTGTGTATCCACAGATGCTGGGGTAGGCTGGGTACCTGCAAAGTGCGTTCGTCCTGACCTGCAACTGCAGAGGCAACATCCTGCTGACGAGGTGGTTGGAGACTGTGACCAAATTGGGAGTCATCGAATCGATGGGCCATCGGATGATGACTCAGATGCGGATGACGTGAGTGATCACCCCGATGGCCCATCCACGAGCAGGTGTTGATGTTTGACACGCTTTCACTTTTATTTTTTTGTAATAAGGAAAGGGTGAGATATCACCCTGAAATTACAGCCTTCTGATTGTATTGAGCATTGTTTATTTTTCCTGTTAATTTTCCTTTTGATTTTTTAGAATATTGTTAGCTTTCTTTGTTCATTTTCTTTTCTTTTTTCTTTTTTAAAAACAAAAAGCATGAGATGTCGCCCTGAAAACTCAGTTTTTCGATCTTGTTGACATAGTTTCTAAAAACTTACCCAGGACAGTGACTGTAAACATAGATATGTATACATTCTTTCTGATACATGTCTTTTGATGGACGCCTCGCAAGACCAGTATGATTGGAAAGGTGGTAACCTAACTATCCAATCCCTGGTCATTGCTGAGAATCTATAAATACTGAAGTTGTAAGAATAAAACCAGTTTTTTACATGTTATATGTGAGCCGTGTCTGTGTGAGTCATTGTGTGTCCTACAGAGACAGGGGGCGACTCGAATTTCCCGCAAACTGCACACGCCTAGGTGAAAAGCACCCCACACTCCCTTGAGGGCTCTGTCTTCAGAATTTTGCAAAAGATCTCTTAGCGCAAAGGGCAGGACTGTTTTTTCTTGTTGCTGTGTATGAATTTTGACTGCTTGGTGTAGGGAGTGCCTCCCAAGCAGATTTGATTTTCTTGACCCACAGGGAAGTGAAGGGTGACATAGAAAAGGCTGGGGGTGTGTGCGTAACTTAAGCTTATACCTCCCTGTAGTGGTTTTCCCTTCGTAAAAATGACTGAAAATTCCACTGAAAAGGTTAAAGCTGAATTTTATGCTCTGTTAACAAAACACAATGCCAGACCTTATCCGGGAGGGGAAGAATGGGCTCTTAATAATTGGCTTAATTTGGAAAATATGACTGATAGAGTATGTTCTTTGCAACATGAAACAAAATTTAAATTGGGCAAACATAAAACTATACTTTGCTCAGTTGTGAGAGCTTGCCTTACAGCAGCTATAGAAACTCGCTTTAAGTGAAGAAATGAAGAAAGAACTATAATAGACTCCCTTCAAAACCTAGTTGAAATTTTGCAAAACAATTGCATGAAGAAAGGAATGAGAACCCTCTGTTGCGAGTGGCCCTAAGAGAGGAACGAGTTAAAAGTTCAAAAAATGCTGGCTCTCTAAAAGAAACAGAGGAGAGGGAAACCCCTCTCATTAATCAAATTTACCGTCAAAAGGTGCTAACTTGGATGAAAAATTGTAGGGAACACTGTTGTCCTAGTTTGAAACCTCTAATTAAAACAAAATATAATTATATCAATGATGAAGATCTTGATCTGCATATAACCACTAAAGAAATCACTGATTTCTTTATTCTTTAAAGAAAACACTGCTACTGAATTGGCTAAGTTAAAAAAGGAGTATTGGCGTCTCCCTCACGAGTCAGAGACAGAATACATATTCCCAGTGTCTCTCATCGGAGGAGATCAGATTCAATTGACAGAACAAGAAGCCAGTGGGTACTGGGGACACGGGGTCTTCTTAACAGCAGGAGACAGACGTAACCCATGGCCCCTAACTCAGCGCACAGCTTATTGGGCAGGGGGGCTTGCCCCTTGGAAAGGGGAGACCCCATAGCTATAATTGGTACCCCCGACCAACTACTAGAAAACATACACAAAGCTGCTGCTTGCAAATGATACACGACAGAAAATTAACTACTGGCTATGAATCACCTATGCAACTACCTGTAAAACCTGAAATTATGACCACTTTAATTTGAGGCCTTCCAGAATCACTGAAATCTACTGCAATTCTCCTCCAAAAAACCATAGATGATATCCTCATGGGAGGAGATGAAAAAGAAATAGTGGAAGATATCCAAGAAAAAATAATCTCCCATTTAGAAAGTCTCAATTTACAAATTCCCCCAGAGAAAATCTAAAAACCTTCTCAGGAAGTGAAGTTTTTGGGAATTTGGTGGAAAGAAGGTATGACATGTATTCCACCTGATACCCTAACCTCCTTAGATCAAATTAAAATGCCTGAATCCAGGAACAATCTCCAATAAGTTCTAGGATTATTAGTGTTTTGGAGAAAACACATCCCAGATTTTCCAATAATTGCAAGGCCCCTTTATAATTTGCTGAGGAAAGGGGTGAAATGGGATTGGACTTCTCAGGAGGGAGCATTGCAATTGCTGATTTTTGAAGTAACAGCTCATCAAGCCCTGGGCCCTATTCATCCCACAGATCCTTTCCAAGTAGAATAGGGATTCTCCCCTCAGGGTTGTCAGTACACATATGGCAATGGGGCCCAGAGGGCACTACAAGGCCTGTTGGCTTTTATTCCTGTGGCTTTAAAGATGTTGAAAAGAAGTACACTACCTGGAAAAAGAAATTGTTTGTAGTCAGTCTAGCTCTCATTGAAACAGAAAAAATTGCACGACAACAACCAATTGTATTAAGAGGCCCTTTCAAAGTTATTAAGACAGTCACTACTGGGACCCCCACCCCTAACGGGGTTGCCCAGAGGGCCTCAGTGAGAAAATGGTATGCCCAGATTGAACAGTACTGTAACATTTTCTCAATAACAGAAGGAGCGGTAAAAAATCTGGTGATACAAAAAACTGAGAGCTTAGGTAGCAGCCATGACAAACCTGCCTCGGTAATTAAAGTAGCCCCTCCCTTCTCCCCTGAACAATCAGAAACTCTTGGTTCACTGATGCCTCTGCCAAACGAGAGGGAAAGGTGTGGAGATACAGGGCAGTAGCCCTCCACTTTTCCTCTGGTGAACGAATTATTACTGAGCGAGAAAGCAGCGCTCAGGCTGCGGAGCTCATAGCTGTTTGGAGTGTTTTCCAATGTGAGGCACAGAATACCTTTCCTGTCTATCTACACTGACTCCTATTGTTATCATTCAGAAACACACATAATCATGGGTTGATTATATGCAGGTGCTTTATTGAAGCACGCGGGAACTAGGGGTATCAGCAACCCAAATCTAGCTCCATCGTCTTTGTCCAAAGTGCACATATTTATACAATTTCAGCTGTAGCAGTAATCACTATAACAACCTTATCAACATTGCTTCGTTAATAAATCTTCATTAACTTTATCGATATTGCTTCATGAGAGTTAGTTCATCCTTGTACGAACATGTACGAATCTTATCTCTGGGTGGGTATCTTGGAGACCCCAAGTACCATCTCCCTTTACCGTAAAAATTTCAGCTTGCTAGACCATCCTTAATACCAAGCATTCTTGAGGCCTACCTCTACAAGATTTTAAGAAACATTTTCAGAAACATTTAACCCCATAGTAACACTATGTTATGTTCAAGGGATGTACTGAGTGGCTTCCTTTTTGGCTGCAAAATGATTGGGAAGTTAACAGAATTCCAGTATGGCAAAAGAAAAAGTGGCATGAAATTCTACACTTTGTGCTGGTAGGAGTGGAAATTATATCTGGGTTAGTCCAAGCTGAAGCTTTTAAAAGAGCTACAGGAAAATATGCATGGGTAGCCTCCAATGCTCTGGGGAAAGACCATTGGATAAACACATGCTAGATAATTCCATCATTTTTAATTCTCTGTCCTTTGGTGGCAGACTCTGTTGTGTTTACTTTCTATAGAAGAACACCGAGGGACATGAAGATCAGATAAACCATGAAGTTATAGATTCAAAATAAACGCTGTGGCAATAGCCTGTAAATTAATTGCTGAATCCCTCATCAAACCTGTATACAGTTATGGCACCTGACATCACAGCCTTGTTTTATTTTGTGAAACTAAAAATCAGACTTGTTGGCTAAACCTAAGTAATGTATAATTCTCCCATAAAATCATATGTGGTAAAAACAATACAAAATACTGGGGAGAACTTGATATTAATGTTGTAACACCTATACCTACCACCACCCAACCCCCGGTTATACTGAGCCCGAGGATTTTTGAAATCAGGCCATATATAATCACAAAAACTGGACAACAACAAATATTGCTTAATCTGGCATAGTCTTTCAAACAAGTCAAATTGCTAATGCAAAACAATGTCTCAGAAATTCAGCCAGCTTGTTCACCTTCATTGCAAAGTTCTTTTGAGGGGTGGACAACCTGGTTATGAAAGCACGACTTTTTTAAGAGACGACTGACAAGAGACATAAGTGGTGTTGTGGGAACGAGATTGGGAATTTTGAATAGAATTGATTCAGAAGTGCTGCTGAATAAATTGTCTACCACAACTGGGGATTTAACCAAATTACAGCAACCACTGCAGTCATCCTTATCGGCTTTGGGAATCCAAAAGTGGTTGCTATCAAACATATGAAGCCATAAAATAGATAGCCTTCGAGAAATAATGGGTTAAAACATAGAATGTGAAGCATATAGGAAACACCCGGAGCAATAAATTGGCTAGGACTAGGAACACAATGACAGGAGAGGAAGATAAGGATGAAAACCACCGGACAAAGCATACTTCGAGCCAAAGCTAAAGCATGTCTAATGCCAATATGTCAAGTTGACCCTAGGAGCCTGGCCAAAGCTTAAGAACTCAGCCAACTACACCGGGAATGGACCAAATTTGGAGAGAAGTTCAAAAGTTTAAAGAGGAAGACTCCTCGGAGACCCTCGCCCACGATGAAGGCCGACCGGAACGACCCCCGAAAAGATCCTCAAAACAGAAGTTTCCGCCCACGCTCCGCCTACGGCACGCCCCATATGAATATGCATAGATATGATGTAATCCCAAACCTAAAACTGTATAAAAGGCACGCTTTTGCTGTAAGACTTTGGAAAAATCCCTTTAGAGATTTCCCCAACGTGCACGTTGCTAATAAAATACCTCCTGTCTATCTGACTTAAACTGAGTCTCTTAGACAGTTATTTTATCGCCTTTTGGGGCAAAATTCGGCATCAGTTCTGGCGACCCAGATGGGACCAAACAGGAGACCCAGACTTTGAGGGGTTCCCTCCGAAGAGCCGGTCCGGGGCCGGGACCCTCTGGGGCCCCTGACGGATTTTTGTCAGAAGAGACTCCCCTCCCGGACCAGCGCTCTTCGGCAGAGGAAGGATTCCCTGCATCTCCTGCTCCAATTAAGAGGTATTTTTAATTGTTTATTGGTTTTGGTTTAAAGCGCTTTATTGGGACACGGGGGTCAGACGTGACCACCGAAGGGTAAACCAGGGGATGCCCTGGTAAAAATCCCTAATTGGTACCATTTGTGTTCGATATCTCGGACATCATAGGTTTTGGTACCATTGGTGTTTGTATGTGTTTTGTGTGTTCGTTTTATGTGTTTGTTGCAAAGTTTTATAGGAGACATCTTGTCACTCTTTATGTAATAGATTGAAACGCGCATTGTGCTGTCTACGTGCCTTGAATTTAGGAAGCCGGTACCTCACAGTTTGTGGGCGACTTTTTTTGTGACCAAACCTGGTAAAACAATTTTATTTTATAAGTGTGTGTTGTATGTGAGGGTGAGTGAGACGCAGCGTAGCTGCGAAGTGAGAGGGAGTCCTGCTCCGCATTTCCTGTTCTTCGCGAGAAGCCAGGTCGGAAACGGACGAAGCGATTGAGATTGTGTGCATGAAGTGTTAAAATATATCAGCATATCGTGGTTGCGAGAGAGGGACTGTTTCGGTTAACAGAAAACGCAGATACAGGGGATAGTCATGGGAGGTCAACAGAGTAAGGACGTAAATATGAAAACCCCCTTAGGGTGCATCCTAAAGCATTGGAAGGACCTGGGAGGGATTCCGGGGGGAAACATAAGTAAAAAGACACTTCTCAAATATTGTACGCAGTGGTGGCCATTGTATAAGTTAGATGATAATGAGAAATGGCCGCCCGAGGGAACAATTAATTATAATACCATTTTACAACTAATGCTCTTCCTCCGCCGGCTCAATAAGTGAGATGAGGTGATGTACGCAGACATGTTTTTCACCTTGAGGAATAAACCTGAGTGGCAAAAAGAGTGCGGAATTAATGTAGCCCCTCAGGATCCTCTAGTACTAGCCCTGGAAAAAGATAAGAAAGGTTCAAAGCCCAAAGAACGTTGCTGCGATGCATGTAGCATTGGGCAACAATGTCTTAAGTTAACAAGAAGGGACAGTGGAAAGGAGAGCGAAATAAGCCTGTGGGAATACCATCCATTTGCCCCAGGACGAGAAGGGCCCCTCCCCAGGCCAAAAGAGGAACAAGGGGATCCTACCCCATTAAAGGAACTAGAACGATGGTGGAAATCTAAGTTTGAGCACAGCCCCCAGAAGCTAGACAACAGTTGGAAGGAGGGCAGCCCATTAAAATCAGGGATTGACGAGAGGAAAAACAGCCCTCAGGGACTAGATAGTCCACAGGGGTCAGAGAGCTACATGGATGCTGACAGCCCACCCAGACTGGAAGTTGAGGGGGAGGAAGGCAGTGGGTCAGAAGCAGAGAGCCGAAGGGAGACACGTAGCATACCCGAGCTCAGTCCATATGGAGATAGCAACACCTCCAGAAATGGAGGCGTCTGTAGAATGGAAACCAGTACACCAAGGACTGGGGATAAAAGCAATTCACCGGGAGGCGACGTCCCTAAATTGAGATACAGCGAAAAGAATGATAATGAGACATGCGAAAGGGAGGCAGAGAGTAACTCACAGAAACTGAACATAGTAATTCAGATAGAGGATAAGAGAAGTGGAGGGGGAGCAGAGGATGAGAGGAACCGCAGCCCGGGACAGGATAAGAGCTGGCAGATACAAAAGAGGCGACAGACGCAGGATGAGAATCGGATGGATTATGTGATAGAGATAGGAGAGGAAAATGAAGAGCAGGAAGGGGGAAAGAAGAAAGAGAAGAGAAAGAATAGGGAAGGCATTGAGGCACAGGAAGAAGATCCCGGGGAGGGGACCAGTCACTCGTATTACACCAGATCTGTGGCACGGGGGGAAGCAAAGCAAGGGGAGAAAGGGAATCGCACGATAGCTCCTCTCCGACAAGTTATGCCAATGGTAGGGGAAAAGACTAGAGTAAAGGTGCCATTCTCGACGAGTGATTTGAACAATTGGAGGGATGAGGCAAGGAACTTCAGGAGGAATCCAGAGGGAGTAGCAAAGAGGTTTGAACTAATGGCAAAGAACTTAGATATTGATTGGGAGGATATAGAAGTGATGTTGTCAGAGTTGACAGATACGGAAAGGGAACTCGTATTGGAAACGGGGAGGCGACATGCCCAACTATTATCGAGGAGACTAGAAGATAATTTTCCCAGCAGTAAACCAGAGTGGGACCCGGGCAACGCGGAACACTATCAACGGCTAGTGCAGTATAGAAAATTGATAGCGATGGGCTTGCGTAATGCGATCCCTAAGGCTGTCAATTGGTCGATGCTGTATGATGTCAGGCAGGGAAAGGATGAGACCCCGTCAGAATTTCTGGATAGGCTTAGGGCAGCAATGAGACAATACACACCCCTGGACCCAGCAACAGAGGAAGGGAAACAGCATTTGTTAGGGTTAATGATGGGACAGAGTAACCCAGACATCAGGAAGAAATTACAAAAGCTCGAGCACCCGGCAAATAAAAACCTAGAGACACTGCTGAATGAGGCGTGGAAAGTATACAATAATAGAGAAGTTGAGGAGAAGAAAAAGGAAGACAAGAGGATAGCTCGAGTAGTGGCTGTAGCAGTGGCAGCTCAGAAGACAGGCTACTCGGAACCTGGAACCAGGGGAAGAGGTAGAGACAACCCAGCAGGAAGGGGAAGGAGGCTCCAGCCCCATTCAAACGGGGTAGGGCCGAATCAATGTGCGTACTGCCTGCAGACGGGACACTGGAAGCGAGAATGCCCCCAGCTAAGGGAAAGGCTAATGGCCACCACTACTACCACGCCTCAGGATAGTGAATGAAGGGGACCGGTGGGCCGTACCCTAGTAGACCCACTGGTTAAGATAGAGCTAGGGGAGGGTAAAAAGGAATTAGACTTTTTGATTGATACGGGAGCAACCTTTTCGGTTTTAAATCAAGAATTTGTACCTAAAAGTGATGAATTTGTACAAGTTGTGGGAGCAACAGGCCAACCAGAAAAGGCTTACTTTTTGAAACCCATTAAATACAAAATTGAGAAGCAAATGGGAATTCATCAGTTCCTGTATTTACCAAATTCACCAAAACCCCTACTAGGGAGAGACTTATTGGAGAACTTGGGGGCTGTAATAAAGTTTAACAAAGATCAATTGGAGTTTCAAGTAAATGAAGAACAACTGATTACAGCTTTAAGCCTAACGATCAGTTGTGTAGAGCCTAAACCTGAAAGCCACAATTTCGAGCAAATCCTGAGCAAGACGTACCCATTGGTGTGGGCTACTGATATACCTAGAAAATCAAAACAAGCAGCACCGATTGTCGTTGAACTTAAAGCTGGGACAAAACCGGTGAGAAAGAAACAATACCCTCTGAAGATAGAAGATAGGAAAGGGATTGAGCCCACAATCAGAAGGTTTATGAAACTGGAGTTATTAGTAAAATGCGAATCAGATTTTAATACACCAATCCTGCCAGTCAAGAAACCTAATGGAACCTATAGGTTAGTCCAAGATTTGAGAGCAGTAAATGAAATAACTAAGGCATTGCATCCGGTAGTTGCTAACCCATACACGCTTTTGACCAGACTGAAGGAGAATTTGGCCTGGTTCACCGTATTAGATTTAAAAGACGCGTTCTTTTGCCTCCCCTTAGCTCTCGAGAGTCAAAAGATTTTTGCCTTTGAGTGGGAATCTGTAGATAGTGGAAGAAAGACCCAACTCACCTGGACAGTGTTGCCCCAAGGGTGGTGCAATTCCCCTACGGTTTTTGGGAATCAGTTAGCCAAGGAACTAGAACAGTGGGAAAGGCCGCTGGGAGATGGCACCCTTCTGCAGTACGTAGACGACCTCCTAATAGCAACAGCGACAGAGGAAGAATGCATTGAATGGACTATTTCCTTGCTGAATTTCCTGGGTTTAAGTAGATATCGAGTCTCTCAACAGAAAGCACAGCTGGTACAGAAACAAGTGGTGTACCTGGGATACGAAGTCTCCAGAGGACAGCGATCCCTGGGAGCAGCTAGGAAAGAGGCCATCTGCCAGATGCCCAAACCAGAGACGGTGAGAGATCTGCGCGCCTTTTTGGGGATGACAGGTTGGTGTCGGCTATGGATCTACCCGTACGGGATACTCGCTAAACCACTGTATGATTTGTTGAAGGAGGCTAAGAACATCCTAGTTTGGACTCCCGAGGCAGAAGAAGCCTTCAAGAAGCTGAAGATGGAACTAATGAGAGCACCAGCCTTAAGTCTCCCAGATGTATCAAAACCATTCTGGCTGTTCTCCCACGAACGACAAGGGATGGCCTTAGGAGTCCTAGCACAGCAGCTGGGACCACACAAGAGAGCTGTGGCCTACTTCTCTAAGCGATTGGATGAAGTAAGCAAAGGATGGCCAGGCTGTCTGAGGGCAGTGGCCGCAGTGATAATTAACATAGAAGAGGCCAGGAAGCTCACGCTGGGCCAAAAGGTGACTGTACTAGTATCCCACACCGTGTCGGCTGTGCTGGAACAGAAAGGCAACCATTGGTTGTCGCCTTCCAGATTCCTAAAATACCAGGCCGTTCTGGCTGAATCAGATGACGTAACCATTCAGGTAACTAACATTGTGAACCCAGCTTCATTTCTAGAAGGAAGAGCCCCAGCAGAACCCATCGAACACAACTGCCTGGAAACAATTGAAGCTGTCTATTCCAGTCGCCCGGACCTCAAAGAAGAGCCGTTCGAAGATGCGGACAACTGGTTCTCGGATGGCAGCAGCTTCGTGAAGCAAGGAGTAAAAATGGCTGGTTATGCAGTCACTACTACAGAAAGGGTAATTGAGTCGAACCCCTTGCCCACAGGAACTTCAGCCCAGAAGGCAGAACTGATAGCTCTGACTCGAGCTCTGGAATTGGCAGAGAACATGCAAATCAATATATGGACAGACTCTAAATATGCCTTTTCTGTTGTACATGCTCATGGGGCCATCTAGAAGGAAAGAGGACTGTTGACTACACAAGGAAAAACAGTTAAACATGCAGAGGAGGTTCTGCGATTGGTAGAGGCGGTCCAACTCCCAGCTCAAGTAGCCATAATGCATTGTAAGGGACATCTGAAAGGCAATACTATTCCAGAAATAGGAAATAGAAAAGCAGATACAGAGACCAAATTGGCTGCCACAAGGTCTAGGGAAGTAGGAATAACGGCCCTAATACCAGGAGACCTGGATATCAGTATCAAGCCAGATTACCAGGAATCAGACCATAGATGGATTCAAAGAAATAAGGGCAAAATATTAAAAAATGGTTGGGGTCAATTGGAAACAAGACAGTTAGTAGTACCAGGAAATGTGATGTGGCAGTTTGTAAAAGCAGAACATGAGAAGGCCCATTGGGGTTTGGATCCGCTTTACCAATATTTGCAAACCAGGATAGCAGGACCGAAATTATTTACTACTATAAAGCACGTAACATCCCAGTGCGAACGGTGCCTGAAAAATAACCCGAATACGGGAACCAAGATACACCAAGGAGCCATAAGTCGAGATAAATTCCCAGGTGAAGTATGGCAAATTGATTTTTCTGAGCTCCCAAGAAAAGGGGGGTTTCGATATTTGTTGGTATTAACTGATACATTTTCTGGGTGGCCTGAAGCATTCCCTTGCAGGACAAACAAAGAAAGAGAAGTGACCAAAATACTGTTGAATGAAATCATTCCGCGGTTTGGGGTACCGAAGAGTATTTCCTCGGATAGGGGTACACACTTCTGTGCGAAAGTGGTGAGAGCAATAAGCAAAGCATTACAAATCAAATGGCAATTACATACGCCTTATCATCCACAGGCCAGTGGACAAGTAGAAAAAATGAATCATCTTATTAAGCAGCAAATTGCCAAAATATGCCAAGAGACTAATTTGCAATGGTATCAAGCCTTGCCTATTGCTCTGCTGAGGCTGAGAGTCAAACCAAGGTCAAAAGAGAAGCTAAGCCCATTCGAAATCCTGTATGGTAGACCTTATGCTATGCAAGTTGTAAACGGGGATGCCATAGACCAAATCGGTAACCAGTACATTTATGATTATGTAATTACAGTGGGGAAACAATTGGATAAGAATGCTACCGTGGTGATAGAGCACCAACCTAAACAACCTGATTGTAAATTGCATCCGTTTAATCCCGGTGATTGGGTGTATGTTAAGAATCTTTTAGGAAAACCCCTACAAGAGAAGTGGGAGGGACCTTTCCAAGTGCTGCTGACTACCTTCACCGCGGTCCGGATCAAGGAGCGACCTACGTGGATTCATTACTCGCGGGTCAAGAAAGCTCCAGAGAGTAAACAAGAGGAACGGACATCATGATCTTGACTTCACCTCAGGCCCTTTCAACCCTGATCATTGGACTCTCGATAAGTATAGTTCTTCCCCAAGACTCTGCCCCAATAGACCCATGGTCTCACGCACACCAGTGTATCCACCCGGAATGGGGAGCGAAGGGACCCTATTTCGAGGTATATGCCCTACATAACAATCAGCCATACGCAAGTAAATTATGGCATCAACCTTCCATGGTAGCATACAAGGGAGACCAAATCCAAATTGGGTGTCGAGAGCTTAACTCAGTGGAAAGAAAAACAAGGCAGCTAGTATTAACAATTCGATCCTTGAAGAAATCAGCATCCGAACATAACCTAATTACCTTTAGTCCGGTGAAAATGGGCAAGCCCACTATTTAGAGGCAGCAAAAAGGCCCAATTTCATGTCGGTGGAGTGATTTCCGGGAAGATCCAACCGGATCATAGCCCCAAAACACAGTAATTTATAGAAAAGATTCGCTTGGAGAGCTGCGTCCTCAAAACATAACCCTTGACCCTCACCCTCTTCTTTTTCCTGCGGGAAAGATCGTGGCATCTGGTGGTCCCGAGGAAGGGAAGGCACGGTGTGAGATGGCATTTAGATTGGATCAATCGATGTCGTTCATATGCGAAAGACAATTGAAAATACCGGAACAAGGTCTTAGCCTAGAGGGGGTCCCTGGTGGGCATGCTGTTGAATATAAGGTGGCACTATCGGAAGACGTGATCTCCTTATATCCAAATCTAGACTTGCCCCAAGAAACCACTCCACCAGCGGAATGCAAAGTAGTGCACAATTTAACCTTTGTAGGGCCTCAAGTGATAAAGAAATCTAATGAACTAAAATTATTATTGGACCCCACTTATTCCCTGAAAAAGGTGCAGATGAATATACATGCCGATGTTACGCATCTGCAGAAGGATTGCCGACCATTTGTACAGCAAAGCCTTAAGGGATGGAATGCATAGCTAGCAACTAGGTCCTATCACAGGCGGGCGCAAAGGGATATAAGTAGATGGGTTGGTACTGGATTTGGAATACTAAATGCAGTAGATCAAGAGGTATTGGTGAACAAATTGAGCACTGTCACCACCAACTTAGGAAAACTCAAAGTGTCGCTGAGTTCATCTATGCTTACATTGGCAGAGACACAATCGCTAGTAGTAAAATTACTAACCATGGTAGCAAACCATACTGCAGAGGATTTTGTAAAGCTCGCTAATTACACAAGAGAACTTAGTAAAGACATTGCACTCGCTATCCAATGCTCTCAGACACAACAGTGGGTACAATCGGTAGCGGCAAGAATAATGAGAGAAGGAATGTCAGGTATATTACCTCAAGAACTAAGGGAAACAATATTAAAGGACAATCATACTACACAATTCGAGAAGGACCACCAAGCCTGGTGGCAGTTAGTAAACTTCACTTATGAACCTCAACAGGAACATATCGAAGCTTATGTCCTCACCATCAGTGCGGCAGAAGAAAGAGCTATTTTTCCTATCCTCACCCTAGGGACAATACAACAAGATGTCATTGTCAAGCCAATAGATCACAATGTTTGGGCCAGTTATAATTATATCAAAAATAAGTGGCAATCGGTTAGCACAGAAGCATGTATTCCTAGAGGACAGCTAGGTTATGTTTGCGAAAACGCTGTAGTAGAAGCAGAAGATTTATGCTTAGATGCTGAAAATAGAGTGTGCACCTTTAAAGTGCTTTTGCATAATAGAACACAGTCACAAGTTTACTATATAGGGAATGGGTGTGCTTGCGTACGGACAGCCTGTGACAATGTCACTATAGATAATTGCCAAGAAGAAACTAACAATACTAACTTTTGTGTGTGCAACTTCACCAAAATAGTGGGTTGCGATTTTCATTATACTGTCCCAATAACTACTCAACAGCTACTTAACACAGATTTTAACCTGTATCGAGAAATACCAGAGTTGCAAATAGAGATGGATGTCAAAATTCTTAAAGCAATGCTCGCACACCCTAAAGTAAAGAAATTAGTGCAAAGAGTGAATCAAACGACTAAACGGATGGTATGGCAGGTAGAACATGATTCAGAAAGAATAAAGAATGTCCTCACCGAAGTAGAACAAGTAGGCCAGCATCATTGGTGAGATATCTTCACAGGATTTTCCCCAACAGCTACACAGGTTTTCAATTACCTGGTGCACCCAATGATATTAGTAGTTGTAGCCCTGTTGGTATTAACTTTCACAAATATTTTTATGTGGTGGAAGCTAAAGATCATAATGAAAAGGACCCAAATGGTTTGAGCTATGGTACGAGCGCATCAGCGCTCTTAGGATCAGACCTTGACGAAAGAATTCGTAAGTCATAAGAAAAGGGGGGAATGAAGCCATAAAATAGATAGCCTTCGAGAAATAATGGGTTAAAACATAGAATGTGAAGCATATAGGAAACACCCGGAGCAATAAATTGGCTAGGACTAGGAACACAATGACAGGAGAGGAAGATAAGGATGAAAACCACCGGACAAAGCATACTTCGAGCCAAAGCTAAAGCATGTCTAATGCCAATATGTCAAGTTGACCCTAGGAGCCTGGCCAAAGCTTAAGAACTCAGCCAACTACACCGGGAATGGACCAAATTTGGAGAGAAGTTCAAAAGTTTAAAGAGGAAGACTCCTCGGAGACCCTCGCCCACGATGAAGGCCGACCGGAACGACCCCCGAAAAGATCCTCAAAACAGAAGTTTCCGCCCACGCTCCGCCTACGGCACGCCCCATATGAATATGCATAGATATGATGTAATCCCAAACCTAAAACTGTATAAAAGGCACGCTTTTGCTGTAAGACTTTGGAAAAATCCCTTTAGAGATTTCCCCAACGTGCACGTTGCTAATAAAATACCTCCTGTCTATCTGACTTAAACTGAGTCTCTTAGACAGTTATTTTATCGCCTTTTGGGGCAAAATTCGGCATCACATATTACCAAATTGGGAAAAAGTAAATGTAAATGATCACAAATTAATAATTGATGCACTCGGTGCTACACAAAATAACATCTCTTTGGCTCTTAGCTGCATTCAGGCTCAATTGTGGATGCAATCAGTTACGGCCTCAGTTATAAGAGAAGGTGAAGAAGGCACTTTTCCCTCGTGATAAAGAAATTGACTGAGATTGTTTATTTTGATTGTGTTGTATTAATTGAAATTGCTTATTCTTTGTAATAAGAAATTGAATGTATATTTTAATTGAAAATTAATTATTTGCTTTTGTTTTTCCTTTCTTTTTTTTTTCTTTCCCTTATCTTTTTCCTACTTTTCTTTTTCTGTCTGATTTTCTGTCTCTGTTTTCCGGGGTATGCTACCAAACTTTGATGAGACCTGAAGACTTCGCAACAACACTACAAAGGAGCCCTCTTGACGATAATTGTGAGTCACAGGGTGGTGTAAGAGACAGTCTGAAGTTTCCCTCATCTGCCTCACGACCATCGCCAAGAACAGAGACTAAGACCCTGAAGACCCCAGGGGACTTTGTGCAGGGGTTCTGGCCTGGTTGAGGTGGATGCTTGCTAAGTGATTGTTTGCAGGTGTGCTCGACCTACACCACAATAGTGATTGTTTGCAGGTGTGCTTGCTGTGCTGCCATGGTACACTGCCTTCATTCCTGCTGCTGAGCAAGGACTGGTGATGAGCGGCCTGTTCTGTACCTCATACCTGCTTCACAGAGCAATGGGTCTTATCACAATGGCCTGTGAATCTCCCCACCTCTTGGCCAACTGCCCCTAGCTTTGAAATAGACTATAAAAGTGACTTTCTAAGTTACTTTCTTAGAGAGAGATTTCCCCACGGAAGAAGACACCAGAGACCCCATCTCATCCATTGGTAGCTATAATCCCCCTTTTTCTTTTATCTCTCTTTGCCTCTCTCTCTCTCTCTCTCTTTCTCTCTCTCTCTTTCTCTCCCTCTCATCTATTGCATAACCCATGTTGTTAGCACTAAAATAAAGATGCATTGTTGCTGTTATGATTTAAACTGAAATCCTTTCATGTCCTTTTTGCACTCTGAGATCAAACAAACCTCTCACGACTCCCGCTTGTGCTAGCAGATCATGACAGCACAGCAATATATAACTTTTTAGTCCAATAACAGTTGACACAAAGTTTGTTTTCACTTATTAATCTATCACCATTTACTTAATTTTGCCGCACTGCGTCTGTCTTTTAACCAATAAGCTGACAGGTCACATATTCACACACACCTCTGTTATAGTTTCTAGATCTCTTACTCTATAAATCACACTATTACTGTTTAAACCTCAAACTATTTTATCTAATATAATTTCTTACTTACTCTAGACATATTCTTACTTGTACCTATAGGAACATCAGTTTATAATTTCTCTTCCCAGTGTCTGTGTACTTTCATTACTGCATCAATCCAAGTTCTTTCCAAGGCTGAAAATTGAACTCTTCAGTATATGTAGAAGTTTCTATTCCTCGGTTTCCAGTATGAGACCTCTGGGGTTTACCCCCACCAGTAAAGGCAGAGCAAGCCCGTGACAGTCATCACAAGAATTGACAATGTCACTAGCCTCAGTTGGGGTCAACTGAAACTGCTTTTGCAATGTATGTGCGTTTTGATGAAAAAATCATGTGATGCTTTGACTTGTGCTAGTACATCAGGCTGAGGTGCTACCCATGCAGGGTTAGCCAAGTTGTCAGCCCTGGCATTACCTTCTGCTATGGAACCTGGAAGATTGGTATAGCTTGTAACTTGCTCTTGAACTGAATTTCAAAGGGGAACTACATTTTCTTCCAGGAGAGGCCACTGGTTTTCCCCAATGGGTTTGTCCCCCTACCCCCGTAAGGGAGGCGTGGGGCACTGTGTGCCTTTCTGCACAGTGGCCCCCATCAAAAATACGTCCTGATCCGTACCCCCCAAGCTGCCAGTACATCCCACCCACAGAGGTTAGCAATAGCCATGGTGACATAAGTTCGAACCATAGCAGGCTGTCTCTCTGGGTTTGTGATCATCACAGGCTGTTGACTGATGAAGCATAGCACAGTTCCACCCAATCCTGCGACAGGCGATTCCACAGGATCCAGAGGCCACTGCGAAGGCCACGCAGAGGAGAACAGGATGGTTACGTAGGCACCCGTGTCAATCAGACCTTGTAGGTGGATCTTTGGTGGGGTGGCACCAGGGAGGCACAGGGTACTCCACATCTCAGGACGTTTGTCAGCCAGGGTTGCAGTCCAGTGCACTTGAGGTGGTACATTTGATCCAAAGCAACCGTCCCCTTGACACCAGTTCACAGCCTTGGAAACTGAAGACTTGAAAGGCACAAGTTGGGCAATGTGCGTTTTCTCTGAGATAGTGACACGGGGGGGTGGGAGTGGAAACCATAGCACAAATCTGTCCTGTATAATCTGCATCAATAAGTCCCAGATGCACAATGATACCCTGAAGGGTGGCACTTGACCTCCCCATGAGGAGAGCACTTTTACCCTCCCCCAAGGGTCCAAAGGCATCCAAAGGAACTCTGTGCACTTTGCAAGAGTCCAAGACTACTGTTGCAGCTGTGCAGACATCAAGTCTGGCTGAGCCATGAGTGCTGGCCACAAGCTGGCTGAGAAAACCTGCATCAGCATTAGGACATAGGGAAATGCTTATATCTGCTCACATTTCCCCAAAATGCTCAGCTTTCCATTTCCCAAACTTGGCAAAGGCTGGCCCTTAGCATGTAACTTCGCTGTGCAAACATCTGCAACATGGTTTGGCTTTCCACAATGACCACACAGAAACGAGGGAGTTTTCCCTTTCTTTTTCTGTTTTCCCTGCTTCTTGTTGCCTTGCTCAGTCACCAGTTTCTGCTGCTTACCCTTTTGCTATTTTGAGGACGCTGGTAAGGCAGTAGCCAAGGCAGTCATCTTATAATCTGTGGTGCCAATATTAGTACAAGCCTGGACCATATCTGACTCGATCCCCCAGAGTGGCCCAGCTTAGCTTAGTGATGAGGTTTCTCCTCACTCTGGTTTCGAGCCAGCATAAGTTGGATTTTGGGGCTCTCTGATTTAATTCTGGAAGTCAAGTCTTGCAAACGAGTAAAGAAATAAGGGTCGAATCCCCCCCTGGGTTGCATTCCACAGTTTATTTCTGTGAAGGGGAATCCAGAGGACGAGAGACAAAGGGTTTGGGGTCTGGGGGTTTCTTTTAACAGGGTTTCTCGGAGGGAGGGAACATCAGAGAGAGAACTAATTATTTTTCTCAGCTAATACATTTACAAATTTTCTACAAATTAAGGTTACATTCACTAAGATAAGGAATAACAAACACAAATTTCTTAAAATGCCTACAGAGGTGTAGGAGTATACTCCACAGAAGCGGCAGAGGGGGAGAGAGGGGGGAGGGCATGGTTTCCTGGCAACGCAGAAGGGAAAGAAAGGGAAGGCACGAATACCTTCTTGGCTTTCGTAGCTCAGAGGCATTCTGGGACCGGAAGAAACAAAGCTACGAGCTCTCGTACTGGAGAGCAGGGCCCCTCAGCTACCACCCCCGTGCTTTCCCGGGCCAAAGAGACTCCAAGCAGCTGGAAATGCCAGCAGGGTTTTTTCTCTACTCTATCAGGCTTCCCGCCGCGGAGCTGAGGAGAAAAAACTTCAGTAACCATGGTAACCTGCCTCCCGGTAAGAGCCGGGAGAAAAAGACGGGGGAAAAATCGCGACTAGAAAAGGGGAAAAGATACGTTTCAAGCTATCAACTACAAACATAAACTAACTTAGCAACATTCTAACAACTTTTACTACAACACATATCTGCTAAGGATGGATCCCCTGGGAAAGCCTCTATCACCCTTCTGCAATCATCATTGGCATTGCTTCTTGCAAGCTGTCTGACCAGTAGCTTTCTCAAATCAGGATCGTCCACCTGCTTCTCCAAAAACGCAGTTTTTCAACAAACTGCAAATAAGGTTCCTTATTCCTTTGGACTATAGTGACAAACCTCTGTTTTGGAGCTGCTAACTCTATGGTGTTAATCAGAGCTGCAAAGCCTGTCTTCTGGCATTGATCTAGCATCTGTGGGTGGAATGTAACCTGGAAATCAGGGTCAGAAAAATTTCCAATCCCTGTCAACAGATCAGTTACATCCCCATACCTAGGGTCATGGTGAGACAACTGACTATTATGTCCAGCTACTTTTGTGGACAACTAACTCCAATTGGCTTCAAATACTTCAAACTGGACAGGCTGAAATAACACCTGAGCAAGGTACCTAATTTCATATGGTACCAGTGGCTCAGAGTTGATGACTCTAATCATCTGCATCACCTCTGGAGAACCTAAACCATATCTAGCCACCTTGTCTCTAATGTCCAACACAGCTTTGAAGGATATAATCTGATGCATGTTAGGCTGTCCTGATTGAGGGTTTCCCTTAACCACTGGGAAAGCCTGGAGACCTCCTTGTGGGGTCACAGCATCTCTTTGATCCTGCCCCATAGACGTCACAGGAGAAGAGACAGGCATCTGGCTGGAGTTTACATCCCCTGTAACAGATTGCCTGTTCCTCCCAGCATCCATAAAGCCAGGAAGATCATCTCCAGTTCCCCTAAAACGCTCAAGAAGATCCCATTCTCTCATTTGCAAAGGTTTCTCTTTGACTTTGTCCCAAAAATGCCTAGGATCCCTGAGACAAATTGTGACCTGGCACGGTGGGAGTGTCCAATGGGTGCTGGAATGGGGACCCTCTCGATGTCCTCCACTCTGAGCAGACACTTGCCCCGAAGCGGCAGTGTCACCGAGAGCCCCTATTGTGAATAGGGGGGGTTCAGACGCAACTGCTCCGGGACCAGCGGTGGCTGGATCCAAGGCAGCCCCAGCAGGGTCTGTGGCAGACCCAACCAATACATCTAAACCCAGCGCGCGGGAAGGAGGGAGCGGTGCCGACGGACATCCGCTCCCACCCCCGCCCAGCGCTGCAGGCACCAGCGCCGAGACGGAGGGCGGGCCCAGAGGGGCACCAGCGCCGTCCGGATGGGAGGCGCCACCCCTGCCGCTTGCGGCTGCTGCCGCCCCTGCGGGGGCCCGCGGGAAAAAACAGTTCCAACAAAAAACCCATGTTGGCCGCGGCGGCGGTCGCTGCATTGTTCGTGCCACTTGCGTTTCAACCCCCCATGGCAGGAGGGGATGCGGGGGACCGCGGTGTTGGGGGAGCTCTCACGCCGCCTATGGCAGCAGTGGCGGCGGCCATGTCGGCGGCCCCGCCTGCACTGGCAGCGGCGGCCGCGCCAGCGCCGTTGCTTTCGCCCACTCCGGTGCTGGCAGCCGCACCCGCACGAAGGGGCCACGCAGAGGGCACCAGCTAGGCAATCCACGCAGGACGTAGCGGAATGGCACCATTTCCCATGGGCGCTATGTCCAGTAACTGCCTGATCGCGCCAGCTGCCGGCTGCTCAGGCACAGCAAGACTGTTTTCAAGCCGCGGCTCGGGAGCAGAAAGTACTCCACAGGTCGCAATGCCAGTGGTGTTCGGCTGCGTGAATGGAATTAATGCAGCTACCCCACAATCCATACACATCACGGAGAGAGTCTTCTGCGGTTCTGCAGCCGCTGCAGGCAGAAAAGGAGCCACTGAGGTTCTGTCTCCCTCCACCGCAGGAAATGCGTGTGGGATGGGTTGTTCCCCTCCAACCACGGGCAGGGTGGCCCCAGCTGAGCGAGGGGGGGGGGGGGGGGGGATGGCTTCCGAGAGTCTAACCTCCCTTCTCCTGCTGCCAGTTGCCCATTCCATGTGACTTGGAAGAGGCACTCCCCGTCCCCAGGTCAGACCTGCGAAGGAATGGTGTAGGGGAAAAAATTCCCTCAATACTGTCCTGGTTGAATTCCAATCCTGTCTCCTGTGAGTCAAGATCCACTGGAGCGATGTCTGGATCAGATCAGTTCCCTTTCTTAAGAGCCGGACTCCGAGACCTCCCTGGACGGGGCTCTGGAGCTAGCAGTCTCTAACATGGCCATAAATTTCTTCCAGGGGAGAAGCAATTACACTTCCTCCCATTCATCTGACAATATCAGTTGAAACAAGGCGTCGCCTAGGGCTTGCCAACAACGTTTCAACAGCATGTCAGCAGCGGTAGAAAAAAATCCATGTTCTTTCCCCCAGAAATATAGAGTTTGAATATCAGCTCCAGAAACATCCATGTAATTTTTCTGGAAGATGTCTGTCCATAAGTCCAAGACTAGAAACTCCTCTGGAGCTAAGGCAGCAATTAGCATGCTTGCAGCTCACTAGGAAAAAACTTCTAGCAAAAGAAAAATGACAGGCAAAAAACTGTACACTTGGACCGAAAAGAAAAAAAACCCTTTTTCTCGGGTGTGTGGGAAAGAAATTACCCCTCTTGCTGTTGCAATACCCATGTTGGGCCGCCAAATATCGCTAGTGGACATGAAATAGAAGTGTGGATTCAAAATCACAGCAGCAGAAGTTTTGCATCCCAAGGAGGCAGAAGCCTTTATTTTGGGGTTTTCAGCCCAAAAGGCGTTCCAATACAGGTTTAACATGATCGGTAAAGGAAACAACACCTCTATGGTCCCATTGGTGGAACAAGAGAAAACACATTCAGAACATCTGTACACCACTGTTTTGGGAACCAAAAACCTATTTGCTAAACAGTTCATGAGAGAGAAAAGTTTCCCAAAAGACTTTCCCTTGGGAAACAGATCAGCCACTGACAGGCTGAAAATTCTCTCAGGCTCAGAAAATCATGTCCACACTTCCTGACACCATCTACCAACCCAGGAGGACAGTTGTCCTGAGGACAAGACATCTTCCCACTAAAGACTGAGGCAAAGAAGGTGTTAAGCACCTCTGCCTTCTCCTTATCTGCAGTTACTAAGTTTCCTCCTGCATCCAATAGAGAACAAAGGCTGGTCTTACCCTTCCTTTTACCATTAATATATTTGTAAAAACATTTTTTATTATCCTTCTCAAAAGTTGCCAAATTAAGTTCTAACTGAGTTTTGGCATCCCTAATTTTTTTCATACATGCCCTACAATGCTCTTAAATACTTCCTGAGAAACCTGACCCTCCTTCCAAAGATGATACATCCTCTTTTTATTAAGTTCCTTTGAAACATCATTGCCCATCCAGGCTGGACATTTGCCTTGTCAACTCATCATTTGGCACACAGGGACAGCCTGTTCCTGTGCCCTCAAGAGCTCTGTTTTGAAGCATGCCCACCTTTCCTGGATTCCTTTGTTTTTAAGGGCTGCTTCCCAAGGACCTCTCCAAATAATTCTCCTAAATAGGCCAAAGTCTGCCCTCCAGAACTCTAATGTAAAAGTCTTATTGATGTTCCTCCTGATATCACCAAATATCGAGAATTCTATAATTTCATGATCACTATGTCCCAAGCTGCCTCCAACCACCACAACTCCCACCAGCCCATCTCTATTTGCAAACAACAGGTCTCGCATAGTTCCTCTCTTAGTAGGCTCACTCACAACCTGTGACAAAAAGTTGTCCTCCACACACACTAAAAACTTCCTGGACTGCCTTTTTTCTGCTGTGTTAAGTTCCCAGGAGATATCTGGTAGGTTAAAATCACCTACAAGAACAAGGGCTGGTGATCCTGACACATTCTCCAGCTTCTTGTAGAATAAGTTGTACACTTCTTCCTCTTTGGATGGACAATAACAGACTTCCAGTAGGATGTCAGCTTTGTTGTCCTTCCCCTTATTTCTTACTCACAGGCATTCAACCTTCAACCTAATCATCATTAGTTTCAATACCCATGGCATCAAAACCCTCCCTAATATAAAGTGTCACTCCTCCACCTCCTCTCCCTTTCCTCTCTTCTGAAGAGCTTGTAGCCATCCAGTGCAGCACTCCAGCTATGTGAGTCCTCCCACCACATTTCTGTGATGGCGACTATATCATAGCTTTGCTGTTGCACCATGGCTTCCAGTTCCTCTTGTTTGTTACCCATGCTGTGTGCATTAGTATACATGCACCTCAACTGGGCTGCTAATTTCACCACTAACTCAGGTTTATCATCCTTGGGCCTGATTTCAGAGAGCCTAACTACATCCCCTTCCCCCTTCAAACCTAGTTTAAAGGCCTCTCAATGAGTTCTGTTGTTACTATGGGGTTAAATGTTTCTGAAAATCATGTAGAAGTAGGCCACGAAAATGCTTGGTATTAGGGATAATCTAACAAGCTAAAATGTTTATGGTAAAGGGAGCTGGTACTTGGGGTCTCCAAGATACCCACCCAGAGATAAGATTCGTACATGTTCGTACAAGGATGAACTAACTCTAATGAAGCAATATTGATAAAGTTAAAGATGCAATATTAATGAAGCAATATCGATAAGATTGTTATAGTGATTACTGCAACAGCTGAAATTGTATAAATATGTGCACTTTGGACAAAGATGATGGAGCTAGATTTGGGTTGCTGATACCCCTAGTTCCCACACGCTTCAATAAAGTACCTGCATGTCTCCGATTTAGAAGACAGGTGTCTGCTAGGGAGGGCAGGAGCCTCCCTTGGAATGAAAGAATATAGACCCCCTCCTTCCAAATAACTATAATTCTGAAATCAAGAGGCTTTCAGGCAGAGATCTGGGGATAGGAATAACAGTTCTTTACTAGTATAACCAGGCAAACAAACAAAAATAACTACAGCATTAGCAAGAAAACAGAACCAGGGGTCCCGTGACAGCTTTCTCGGCTGAGACGGTGAAACGAAGAAATTAAGAATTAAAAAATAATGCTTAACTAAAAGGGGTGTCTGACAAAAACCAGACCCTGACACCCTAATCCACAAGAACAGGAAAAAGAGTCAGACTGCAAGATGAGATAAGGAGCTGGAATACACAAACAAGATGCAAAGACAAAGGCACCACAAGATAAAGGAGATTCCTCGAACCCTAAGCCGGAAGAAAGGGGCACGGGGCTAATTGTAATATGAAGTGAAGACAGGCGGGGTTAGGAAATTAATATGTATTAGGCGTATTGTGTAAACCTGGTCTGTAAAGGATAAAAAGGGAAAACCCAATCAAAAAGGGATGCATGCTTTTTGGAGGAGATATCCCCCATGCACCTCAGCGCTGAATAAATTCATACCTGCTCTTATAACTACTCTGCGAGTTATAGGGTTCCTTTTATTCCGCACTTCATTTTGGCGAGCCAGCCAGGAGGGTCTCTGTCTGGCTGCGGGAGCGGCCGAGGAACGGATTCCCTGGCGCGCCCCCAGGACTTTCCGGGAGGGACCCTGAACCTCGATTCGCTCACCACAGGGACAGACAACAACCTGCCGGCCTGCAGATAAAGGTATGAATTAAATATCAAGGGGAGAGCTGCTGGTAAACCGAACAGAGACGTCTGTCGTACAGCACAGTCCCGGTGGGCTTGCAAGCACCCGGCCAGGAGGGGCCGGGGACAGAGGGAAAGGGGTCGATCCTGGCCGATAGCGCGGCCGACAAGGGGGGGTTCTCGCTGAGCTGATAGGGCAGCCCGCTAGCCACTCTGGGGGTGAGTCGAGCGAACCCTTGTTTTGTGTGAATGCTAAGTCCGGACACGTTGAGTCACTGAGTGTGTTTGGTGTGTGAATGAGTGAGTGAGATGCACCGGAGGTGCGGAGCGAGTGTGGAGCCCTATCCGCGGTTCCGACCTCGGGCGACTGGGGCGGCCGGAAAAAGGCGAAGCGACTGGAGTCAGTGTGGGGCAAACCCAAATGTAAATGAGTGTTGTGCTTGAGTGTGAAGTGATTAATATTTGTTTTAACCGTGGGTAGACGCTGGTATTGTTGCTTTAATAACCATCAGGGCATATGCTTCATGTGTAAAGTGAAAACTTTGAAGTTTGTGTGTGAAAAGTCACATTGGGTGCCCACTAATTGCAATTGCGTGTGAGGAAAAGTTTGGGTGGAAACGGGACAGGACAAGAAAGGGAAATAATGGGCACTGGACAAAGTAAAGAAATCCCTAAAGCAAGTCCGCTAGGTTGTATTCTTGCACATTAGAAAAATATTGCTGGACGTGGAGGAACTGAGAACAAGAAGGATTTAATCAAATTCTGTAAGGACTGGTGGCCACTATATAAATTAGATGAGGGAGCGAAGTGGCCACCTAGTGGAACTTTGGACTATAACACGCTATTGCAACTCATGCTCTTTCTCAGGAGGGAAGGGAAATGGGCAGAGGTAACATATGCTGATATGTTTTTCTCCCTTCAAAATCACCCCGAATGGCAGAGGGACTGTGGGATCAGGGCTCCCTCTGACCCTCTGGTATTGGCCCTGGAGAAGGAGAATAAGACTAAGAGGGGGAGGCTTAAGCGGTGTTGTTCAGCGTGTAGCATAGGGCAAAGATGCACAAAATCAGATCAGGTTTACCAGACTGTGGCCCAAGAACAAGATCTGGCAGATGATTTGCTTAAGCCTCCCCACATAAGACCAGAAAGGGAGGAGGATGAGGATGTGGACTCAGGGGATGTAGACACCCCTCCGGTTGCACACCGGACTAGACAACAGACACACATATTACAGGCACCGCTGCGAGAGGCAGTGGCACCAGAGGGAGGAGTGGTATTGGTTAAGGTTCCCTTCTCCACAATCGATTTGGAGGCATGGGAGAAGGTTGCTAAAAATTGCCGCAATGATCCAGTTAACACAGCTAAACGTCTGCGATATATAATAAAACAACACAATCCAGACTGGAGTGATATGCAATTATTATTGGATGCACTGACTGAGACAGAAAAACAATTAATTATAAAAATGGCAGGGGATCTGGCAGAAGATTATTATAAAACCCTACAATTTGATGTGAAAGATTATTTCCCACTCCAAAACCCACAGTGGGATCCAAACAGATTAGCAGAATTAAAAAAACTAGAAAGCTATCAGGAGTGGATTGCAAAGGGGATGGAAAGAGCCATCCCCAAAACTATAAATTGGTCAGCCTTATATGCAATCAGACCGGGGCCCTCTGAGTCACCATCCGGATTCCTCGAAAAATTAAGAGATGCCATGTGCCGTCTCACATCACTGGACCCTGGGTCTGAAGTAGGGATACAGCAGTTAGTTAATTTATTCCTGGGGCAGTCTATGGGTGACATAAGGCGTAAACTCCAAAAGCTTCGGGGGGCAGATTGGAGGAACTTAGAGACTTTGTTAGATGAGGCGTGGTGAGTTTTTAGTAACCGGGAAGAAGGATATAAACAAGGAATGAGGAAGTTTGTAGCTGTTGTAAGTGAGGGAGAGAGAGGAAAATGTGGACAGGGATCATATAGACAAGGCCCGTCCCGACTGGGCAGAGACCAGTGTGCCATCTGTAAGAAATATGGTCTCTGGAAAAATCAGTGCCCAGAGCGGAGAGGGGGTAGCTTCCAGGAAAAAGGGAGACCAGGAAAAAGGGAAAATGATTGCATATGAAGATTGAAGAGGACCGGTAGATCTCACCCCAGAAGATCCACTGGTTATAAAATTGAAACTGGGGGAAAGAGGGAAAGAGGTGGAATTTCTGGTTGACACGGGAGCAACATATTCAGCCTTGAATAAGACTTTGGCACCTGTGGGGAAGGATTATGTTACAGTAATAGGAGCAACTGGTCAACCTGAAAAAGCATATTTTTGCAAGCCATTAAAGTATAAGCTTGGAAAGCAATGGGGTATTCATAAATTCCTATATCTCTCCAGATCCCCGAGGCATCTGTTGGGTAGAGACTTGTTAGAACAATTACAAGTAACTATTAAATTTAAAAATGGAGAGGTTATTCTGGAGGTAAATGATGAACAGTACATAGAGGCATTGAGTTTAATGTTGACAGCCATCCACACAGAGGGGGAAATTAGTGAAGAAATAATAAATCAAGCATTTCCTGGAGTGTGGGCCTCCAATGTACCAGGGAGAGCAAAAAATGCACTTCCAATATTAATCAAACTCAAGGAAGGAAGACAACCAGTTAGAATTAAACAGTATCCCCTGAAAAGAGAAGATAGGGAAGGAATTAGTCCCATAATTGAAAACTTTTTGCAGTTAGGCTTGTTAAAAGAGTGCCCATCTGAGTTCAATACTCCCATTTTGCCAGTCCAAAAACCTGATGGGTCATACCGGATAGTACAAGACCTAAGGGCTGTCAACAAAATAACTGAGGATCTCTATCCTGTAATCACAAATCCATACACTCTACTAACATGTCTGACACCCGAGCTAACTTGGTTTACTGTTTTAGACTTTAAAGATGCCTTCTTTTGCCTCCCTATCCATGAGGACAGCCAGAAAATTTTTGCATTTGAATGGGAAAACCCCAAAAGTGGGCGCTGTCTTGGTTTTAGAAGACAGGTGTCTGCTAGGGAGAGCAGGAGCCTCCCTTGGGATGAAAGAATGTAGACCCCCTCCCTCCGAATTATTATAATTTTGAAATCAAGGGGGCTTTTAGGCAGAGATCTGGGGATAGGAATAACAGTTCTTTACTAGTATAACCAGGCAAACAAACAACAATAACTACAGCATTAACAAGAACACAGAACCAGGGACCCCGGGACAGCTTTCTCGGCTGAGACGGGATGGAGGAGAGGCTTTGTTTTCACAAACCCCTCGGGCAGTCAGTCCCGGTGCTCCTGCAGGGCTCCGAGGAAACAGTCGGCTGGGACAGCAGGGACGAGCTGAGATCCTGGGCTGGTGGATGAGGTGGATCAGCAGGGATGAGCTGGGATCCTGGGCTGGTGGATGAGGTGGATCAGCAGCTCCACGGCGATGCCTGGCAGGACAGGGGGTGCGAGGCCACCAACAAAGAGGGGAGAAGGAGAAGCAGCAGCTCGGCGACTCAGCACACGAACGTCCTTCCCCGAAGCCGAGGAAAAGCCAGCTAAAAACTGTCCCCACCCTCCTTTTTCTGCCCCCTTCCCCCCCACCCTGGGCCCGGCCACTCTTTGTCCTTTGTGAGCACCCCTAAGTACCGGTAGTTAGGTTGTCCCAGCACATAATGGGTAAAAGTTCCATGGCAGGCCAGAACACAAAAATAAAACAAAAAAAAAGAACACCTAACCCTCAACAGGCGCAAATCCCAGCTCAGCTGGACTGTGTTGCCTCAAGGATTTAAAAACTCTCCTACTCTGTTCGGAGAGCAATTTGCCAAGGATCTGGAATCCTGGGAGGCTCCCCCAGAAGAAGGAAAGATATTGCAGTACGTGGATGACATCCTCATAGCCACCCGGACAAAAGAGGCATGCATAGCCTGGACTGTAAGCCTGCTAAACTTTCTGGGACTTCAGGGATGCAGGGTATCAAAGAAAAAGGCCCAGGTAGTGAAGCCAAAGGTAATTTATCTGGGTTATGAGATCAGTGCTGGACAGCGGACTCTAGGGCAAGATCGCAAAGAAGCGATATGCCAAACCCCAAAACCTCAAACAGTGAAGGAGCTGCGAACATTCTTTGGAATGACAGGATGGTGCAGACTATGGATACACAGCTACGGGTTGCTTGTGAAACCTCTGTATGCGCTCATTACAAGCGGGAACAGAGAACTCCAGTGGACAAAAGAGGCCACACAAGCCTTCCACCAGCTGAATGCCCTAATGTCGGCTCCAGCGCTTGAACTCCCGGATGTAAGTAAGCCGTTCTTCCTGTTTTCCCATGAGAAGTAAGGAATTGCCCTGGGAATACTGGCCCGGGACTTGGGTCCGTACCGAAGAGCAGTTGCTTACTTCTCCAAACAACTAGATGCAACAGTGAAGGGATGGCCAGGATGCCTTGGAGCTGTTGCTGCAGTGGTGCTGAATATTCAGGAAGCACGCAAATTCACCCTGGGCCAGAAAATGACTGTATTGGTGTCTCACACAGTGTCTGCAGGCCTAGAAGTAAAGGGTGGGCACTGGCTTTCCCCACAAAGGTTCCTGAAATACCAAGCCATCATGGTAGAACAAGATGATGTAGAGATAGTTGTAACTAACCTTATCAACCCAGCTTCTTTTCTCAGTGGGAATCAAGGGGAGCCGGTGCACCACGACTGCCTGGAGACCATCGAAGCTTCCTACTCCAGCTGCCCAGACCTGAAAGACACCCCGCTGGATGATGCAGAAACCTGGTTCACTGATGGGAGCAGCTACATCATCAGTGGAAAGCGACACGCCGGGTATGCAGTTACCACCTGCAAAGAGGTAATAGAATCTGGACCCTTGCCAACAGATACCTCTGCACAAAAGGCAGAGATCATCGCTCTAACCCGTGCCCTGGAGATTGCAAAGGGAAGGAAAATAAACATCTATACAGACTCGAGATATGCACTTGGGGTTGTACATGCACATGGGGCCATCTGGAAAGAAAGAGGACTGTCAAACTCACAAGGGAAAAACATCAAACATGCGCAGGAGATATTGCGGCTACTGGAAGCAGTCCAGCTACCTGAGCAGGTAGCAATTATGCACATTAAGGCACACCAGAAGGTGAGCTCAGAATTGGAGGAAGAGAACGAGCTGGCAGACAGAGAGGCAAAAGAAGCAGCAAAAAGTGAGATAACAATTGAGGGAGCCTTAATTCCTGATGTGTGGGTTTTCCAAGCATGGCAAACACCCTAGTCCAGGAGCCAGCCCCGTGGCCTCTCCTCCGGAGCAAACCTGGCCAATCTACCCACAAGACATCAATATGATGGATGGCGAAGCAATGGCGTTTATTGCAGGGGAATTTAACAATTTATAACCTAGGGTCATTGTGTTACTCCCATCTACATACGTCACACCTGGGTGCTATTGGCTAATTGCAGGAGGTTTTACTATCTTAACAGAGAGGGGGTCTAGTAGCTTCTCGTTACATCCCGAATTCTTCCGCAGCGCTATGCCCTAAACTACAACATATTCCCCTCTCTATGAATAATTAATTTGCTAAAATATAAGGTATATTAGTCTTAAAAATTCTAATGTTATTTTTTATATACGTATTTCTAAACACTTTGTCTAACTTATCTATATTATAAAGTTTTAAAAATGGATAATATAAAATTGAATAAAATATAAAATACTTAACTAAAAGGCTAAAAGCTTATAAAATGGATACTACAGTTTTCATTAGTAAATATGAGGCACAAGCGGTAACTAAGTATATTTTTAAAGCATCTGTTGCCTTTCTATAAACAAAATGTTAACTTTTTCTAGTCGGCTTTTAACAAAGGACACAAGCTTATTTAAAACACACGGTCCAAAGATTAGCACGAGTAAAATCATCACAACTGGTCCAATCAGGGTAGACACCAGGGTGGTTAGCCACGAAGATTGGTCAAACCAGGATTGGAACCAGTTTTGCTGAGCTTCTCTCTCTGCCTTCCGTTGAGACAGCCTGTGTCGTAGCTCTGCCATGGTGTCTCTCACTACTCCGGTGTGGTCTGCGTAGAAGCAGCATTCTTCGTTCAGGGCAATGCAGAGGCCTCCTTGCTGCATGAACAGAAGGTCGAGACCTCGCCTGTTCTGTAAAACAACTTCAGAGAGTGAGGAGACTGATTTTTCTAAAAAGGATATGGATTTCTCAATTCTCTGTAGATCTTCATCTACAGTCATCTGTAGCTGAGAGAGACTCTGACTCTGGGTTATCAGAGCGGAGACACCCGTGGCTGCTCCAGTTGCTCCCAAGCCGAGCAGCATTGCTATTGACAGTCCTGTCAACAGCTCTATTTTCTGAAGGCGGCCTGCTCGCTCAAGGTACTGGTTCACTTCTTCTTTGGAGTGGTATAGGACCCTGGGGATGATAACAGCTAATACACAAAAGTCAGCAGAGGAGTTAAAGCTTTGGGTATAAATGCAGGGGCTTAGCCCACTGCGCTTGCAAACTCACATGCCAGACAAGGGGGCGATTGCCCATTTCTTGGACCTGTCCACCTGCACGGTGGTCGCACAAACTTTTTTGTCAACAACAGTGGCTTTGCCTAAGCAAAACCCTCGCCCTGTCATGTGGCTGATGGTGATTCTGCGAGAAGGTGACTCACCACGGCACTGGACTGGGGCTTCTGCATTAACACACAGCGGCCACATTTTATCTCAAAAATAGTACAACAAATCAGTCGACATCTGGGGACAGATTGGGAGCTCCATACCCCTTATCGCCCCCAGTCAAGTGGCCAAGTAGAAAAAATGAATCATTTAATTAAACAGCAAATTGTGAAGCTGGGACAAGAAGCTAATTTACCTTGGCCCCAATATCTCCCACTGGCATTGATGTGGATCCGAACCAAGCCCAGAGCCAAAGAAAAACTAAGTCCCTTTGAAATACTTTATGGGAGACCATACAGTGTGCAAAAGGGATTGTCTACCCAAGTGGGGGAGGAGAGGCTGACCGCCTATATGATAGCCCTAGGCAAACAGCTCAAAGCAATTGAGAAACATGTGGCTAGAACCCGGAGCAGAGGGCTGGATGGGCCAGTGCATGACATACAGCCTGGAGATTATGTGTATGTTAAGTCTCTTACAGAAAAAACTTTAGAACCACAGTGGGAAGGACCGTTCCAGGTGATCCTCACCACCTTCACTGCAGTTAAGATCAAGGAACAGAGCGCCTGGATTCACCATTCTCGAGTGAAGAAGGCTCCAGAAGCCCCTTGGAAAGTAACACTGGGTGACAATGAACTGAAACTAAAACTTACTAGAGCAAAATGAGTACATTGCAGTTGGGAGCATTCCATGATTTAGCTTGCAAAAACCTGGTCAATAAAGTCAGTCTGTTTGTTTTACTTGTAACCACAAGTGTAATTCAAGAATTGGAAAGCACCTCTAGCCAGAAAAATGCTGAATGGCCTTGGTCCCAAGCATTCATTCAATCCACTGGATTCATGGGAAAACACTCTGATATAAGAGATTTAAACCTATCAACTGTAGTTATGTATGAAAACCAGATATATAAAAAGCGAGAATGGCAAAAAAAAAGGTTACGGACCCTTCAAGGGACTATTGGAGAAGTAATCAGGGTAGGATGCCGGATGATTAATGGGACTAACTATGAAAAGGCAGTCCAAATTAGTGTTTCAGCTTCTCCTACGGGCAAGCACTGGGAAGTTTGTGACCGTTTAAGTAAATTGGATTGTTGGTATAATTTTACATTAGTACAAACAGTGGATGTGGTCTGCCTCTGGGGTCGTGGGGATAAAGGGCTAACATCCAAATTTAGAATGAAAGCCATGCCTATTGCAACGACCAAATCAACTGTAACCCAAGGTCAGACCACACCATCTAAAGTTAAACCTAAGATTGAACCTAAAATTTATGAAGTTGGTCCATATGTAATAAAGAATACAGGACAACAACAACTGTTATTTAATCCAGAGTGGTCTTTCAAGCGTATTAAATTACTAATGCAAACTAACATCTCTGAGATTCAGCCAGCCTGCTCCTCTTTCCTAAAGACATCATGTGAGGGCTGGGCAACATGGTTACAAAAGCAGATACACTTCAAGGGCAGAATGAGAAGAGACAACTGGAATATTAGGAACAGGGTTAGGAATATTAAATGGAATTGATTCAGAAATATTAATGAATAAATTAGGTCCTGCAACAAGTGATTTGACAAAACTAAAACAGCCCATACAATCCTCTTTATTAGCACTAAGAACTAACCAATGGGAAGTTTCTAAAATATTTCCAAGGTGGAAAAAGGCTGGGGACCAAGACCACAAGCTAATAATAAAAGCACTAAATATTGCCCAAAATAATGTGTCATTAGCCCTTAGCTGCATACAGGCACAATTATGGATGCAATCAATAGTTGCTTCAGTAATAAGGGAAGGAAGTGAAGGTGCTTTTCCAAATGAAATTAGGAAAATTGTCTGGGACAATGCAAATAATTTAGAAAGAAAACTTCAGTCTTGGTAAACTCTGGTAAATTTTACTTATGACCCTACCACCAAAATAGCTACTGCTTTCGTGCTGACTATACGCAATGCCACAATTTACAATATCTACCCTATTATTGCATTAGGACTGAATCATGAAGGGGCAGTTCTCTACCCTTTGGAGCATAGAGCATGGGCCCGGTTGATGAATGGGGGGTGGCAAACTGTGAATTTAGAATCTTGTGTTACCCAGGAACAACAAGGGTTTATCTGTGAGGCTAACACGATTGATGCACAAGACATATGTTTAGACACTGAGCAAAGCATCTGCCACTTTGAGATTCATCCTGATACTAGTCAGAAGAGTGTGCTTGTATATATTGGCCTAGGCTGTGTATGTCTAAGAACTGTGTGTGTTTCTGTAGAAATAGATGATAACAATGTAAATTTGCCTATTAGGAACCATTCTAACTTTTGTATTTGTAATTTTGTTAAAATTGTAGGGTGTGATTTTTTTATATTCACCACCGGTTACATCCCACCAGTTGATAAGATCTAACTATACAATATACCATAAATTATCACCTACACCCATTGGAATGAACCTGACATTAGTAAGACAGCTAATGAACCACCAAGATTTGGCAAAAATCCTGAAAGAGGTCCAGGAAAATGGGCAAAAGACTCTGATTACTGTCTATCATGATACAAAGGAAATAAGCAAAGTATTACAAAGAGTAAACCAAGACACAAATCATCACTGGTGGGATGCACTCTTTGGATGGTCACCAACTGCAACTGGAATTTTGAACACACTTTGCCACCCTATCATTATAATACTGGCATGAGTAGGTATAAGTCTGGTGCTATCAATTGCAATGCTTGTTTGGAACTGGAAGATGTTAAAACGGATAGCAGTACTGACTTTCCTAGCAGCAGCGTATGGTAATGCAATGAGGGATACATACCGAGGAGAGCAAGCTGTAAAAGTAGACTGAAAAATAAAAGGTATTGGTATTGCTAAGTAAAAGAATTTACTAATTTTCTAGAAAAGGGGGGACTGAAACGAAGAAATTAAGAATTAAAAAAATGCTTAACTAAAAGGGGTGTCTGACAAAAACCAGACCCTGACACCCTAATCCACAAGAACAGGAAAAAGAGTCAGACTGCAAGATGAGATAAGGAGCTGGAATACACAAACAAGATGCAAAGACAAAGGCACCACAGGATAAAGGAGATTCATCGAACCCTAAGCCGGAAGAAACGGATTTAAAGTCCCAAAAAAAAAAAAAAAAAAAAAGCGACCAAAGGACTGAAAGGGGCACGGGGCTAATTGTAATATGAAGTGAAGACAGGCGGGGTTAGGAAATTAATATGTATTTGGCATATCGTGTAAACCTGGTCTGTAAAGGATAAAAAGGGAAAACCCAATCAAAAAGGTGTGCATGCTTTTTGGAGGAGATATCCCCCATGCACCTCAGCGCTGAATAAATTCATACCTGCTCTTATAACTACTCTGCGAGTTATAGGGTTCCTTTTATTCCGCACATCAGAGACAACATGAACCATCAAATCCGTAAAAGAAGGAGTCAAGCCTCAGATGGAAGGAGAATGAGGAGATGCTTTAATAAGCTGAAATATTCTTTTGGTAAAGCCATGGAGATGGACAATAATGTTCTGAAAAACTCAATTAATGAAAGAGTATTGGGGGGAATGAAGTAGTTCAAACTGTAGATCTGAGCAAAGGTGTCCATTGATGAAGTTAAGCAGATGGTGGAATAACTGTGATCCTATGAGATGCTTGAACAGAGATAGAGAAGTGAGAATTGATGAAGACCCTTGGCCCCAAGGGAGAAAAGGAAAAAACCTCTGTTCCCAGAAATGATCACTGAGAGAGATGAAGAGAGCCTTTGCATTTGAATAACTCATCCTTAAAATAATACCCCTTGAGCTAATGGCTCATGAACACACCTCAGAGTGGTGTGAAAATGGGAGGAGAGCATGATGGCAGAGTTTTTTCCCGGGCAGCTGTCAATCATGAAAATAAAAAGCCATGAGAAAACTGCTTTCTTGTGGAGAACTCTCCATGGAATTGATAGTAAAAGGTCTTAAAATCTTAGAAAATTCGGGGACTTAGGTTTGGAAAGCCCTGGGAAAAGCAGGCCCTGGGAAATGTTAGGCCTTGTGCTTGCTAAAGACCAGGTCAAGCTGCATCTGTGTAGTCAGTATGTGATAAATGATACAATTGTTAGATGTGGTTAGGTATAATTATTGTTTAGAGAACATGGGGAACCATGTTAGGGGGCTAAGGGGGGGATCACGAGAAATCCATGCTTGGGTAAAAACAATGCTTACAATAAAACAATATAAGTTTAATAATTAATATGTAAGTTGTATAATGATAGAGTATAAAACATGTTCAACTCAAAACCAAATCGGGTCAGATTTGGGTATGTGTACCCCTGACACTCAGAGCTCTTTAAATAAAGCACCTTCATATAAGCATTCGTGGTTATGTGTGTTCCTGAACGCTAACATAATGACAAGAGAAAACTTCTCTCCCACAGAGACTGATGAAAAAACTATTGTATAGTTGGTACTGCTTTAACATACCAAGTTTTGTCTCTACGTTGTCAGTTGTAGAAAGAAAAAGGTGGGGTGGGGAGAAAAGTTTCTGGAGGTTTTATTCTGGTTTATTATTCTTGTAGTTCTGTTAATAAACTTTCTTTATTCCTTTTAAGTTTTAAGCCTGTTTTGTCCTTCTCCTAATCCATATCCCACAGCAAGAAATAAGTAAGTATTGTGGTGATTTTTAGCTAGTGCTTAAAACCACCTCAGAGGTACAGGAAGTCTGGTGCTGCAGAAGAACCCTGAGAAGCACGAAAGCAAGCAGATTACACACTATCTGAAAACAGGAAAGGTGTTTTGTTTCTTCGAAGCCTGCAAACCTTGAGAAACAAAACAAACTGTCAGTTTGGCAGATTTATTACAGGCCTGCAACCAGGTTGCATGCAAAAAACTGAACAGAGATTATCACACTAAAAGTATGTTGGGGGTTAGGTGTCCTTTTTTTTATTTCTGGCTTGCCCGTGGAATTTTTTCCCATTAGTTGCAGGGACAACCTAACTGTGGGTACTTGGTGGGTGCTTGACAAAAGACAAAGAGTTTGGCCAGGCCCAGGGGGGGAAGGGGGCAGGAAAAAAAGGAGGGTGGGGACAGTTTGGTGGGCTTTCTTCAGCTTCAGAGAAGGACACTTTGGGTGCAGAGCTGTTGCGGTGGGGAGAAGGGAATTTCGCCATCACCCAGACGGAGCTGCTGCTGCTTCTCCTTCTTCCCTCTTTGTTGGTGGCCTCGCACCCCCTGTCCTGCCGGGACATGTAATAGTGCCAGCCACCGCCGCGGAGCTGCTGATACACCTCAGCCACCGGCCCAGGATCTCAGCTCATCCCTGCTGTTCCAGCTGACTGTTCCTCAGAGCCCTGCAGGAGCACCGGGACTCCCCGCCCGAGGGGGTTTGTGAAGCAAAGCCTCTCCTCCATCCCGTCTCAGCCGAGAAAGCTGTCACAGGGCCCCTGGTTCTGTTTTCTTGCTAATGCTGTAGTTATTGTTGTTTGTTTGCCTGGTTATACTAGTAAAGAACTGTTATTCCTATCCCCAGATCTCTGCCTGAAAGTCCCTTGATTTCAGAATTATAGTTATTCGGAGGGAGGGGGTCTACATTCTTTCATTCCAAGGGAGGCTCCTGCCCTCCTTAGCAGACACCTGTCTTCTAAAACTGAGACAAAGTACTGTCTTAACTCTTCAATAAACAGATTCATTTTGCTCTCAGCTTCTGACTCTCACATTCATACGCCTCAATTGATGGCCGTTGTTGGTCGTTATCTTTTGTGTATGTTCTGTGCTACTCCCAGTCTGTTGAGATGTTAAGTTCATCAGGCCTCACCTGGTGGAACAATGCCCTGGAAAGAAACTTTTATTCCCTTCCCCTGGGGCAAAGGCAAAGAAACCTGATTAATGTGATAAAAGTTTTAAACTTGATATATTTTCCAACAGTCAGCAACCCCTGGCATGGGGTTAAAGACATCCTTGTCATCACAACCTAAACTGGAGAGGCTGGGTACTATTAAAAACGAGATTCACTTAATAAATTATAAAAATTTTAGTATAAATAAAAAGACAATTAGGAGATAAAGGAAATAAAGCAAAGGGATAAAACGGCCGGGTGCCCTGGCGGGTTGCCAGGAACACACCTGGTATCTTGGGAACACTCTTTTTATCCCCCCCCTGCTGTGAAGGTTTAATGCATATTCAAAGCATGTCCCCTCCCTGGTTCCGCCTTCTTAGATCATGCTTTTGCACAATTTTATTTTCTGCTGGTCAGCATATTTTTTGCTGGTCGTCATTATTCTAGCTGGTCAGCATTATTTGAAGTTTGGTTTCCTTTCTTTTGCAAATGGTCACTGTTGATAACAGTCTGGGCCCATCATCCTTCCTTTGAGGGCAGCTGGGCTTCACATCTTCTCCTGATAACAGTTTGGGCTCTATTGTTCTCCTGATAAGCAGCTTGGGCCCCACTGTCTTTGCCCTCTGGGGTTTTTTGCTTTGTACCTAGGAAATTCTTTTAAGCTTAAAACTTGTTAACAAGGAAAAAAGTACATACATAGCTAAAAAGTATTTAACATATAATACTCATCTTAATACCTGCGAAAGCCAATATCACAATATAATTTATAACAGTACTGAGCACATGTTAGCAAATGTAAGCACCAGAAGGCCTGGATGGTAACAGGAGATTGGAAGGACAATATCTGGTACTCAGGTGCCATAGGTTCAAACTCTTCTGGAGCAGAAAACATTAAGTACAAATATCCTGAAAACCCAGCTTGGATCAACAAATGTCAAATACTAATCCCATCTCCCAAGGTGCATCCACAGATTGAGGGAGAACTAGGAAATCACAGTGGCCTAAGGAATACTCACACCTTACTTGTGAGTGCAAAGGTGCCATGTGTTGGATGATTTTGCCTGTGAAGGGAAGCTACTTTACACCTGCTGTGCACTGTGGGCATCCAGATGGGACCCAAGGATGAACTTGGTTACTTCTTATAGAATTGTCTGAACAGACACAGACAGTGTTATGGTTAATTGTCGCCCTGAAAACTCAGCTTCTGAGCTTGCTGACATAGTTTTCTAAGACTTTCCCAGGACAGTAACTGTAAACATAGAGATAGGTATACATTCCTTCTGTTACACATCTTGTGATGGACATCTCTCATGGCCAGTGCAGTGGGAAAGTGTTATCCTGACCATCCAATCCCTGGCCGTGGTCAGAAACCTATAAATCCTGGGAGGAAAAATAAACTTTCTCTTCCTTTCACCACACCTCGAGCTGTGTCCGCATGTTCTATTCATCTCCAGTGGCAACAGTTAATGGCTCTATGTCCAGGTGGAGGCCAGTGATGAGTGGTGTCCTTCAGGGCTCTGTTTTGGGACCGGTGTCTTCAATATCTTCATCAATGGCATAGTGAGATTAAGTGCACCCTCAGCAAGTTTGCAGATGACAAAAAACTGAGTGGTGAAGTTGACACAACAGAAGGACAGGATGCCATCCAGAGGGACCTGGACAAACTTGAGAAGTGGGCCCATGAGACTTTCATGAAGTCCAAATGCAAGGTGCTGCACCTGGGTCAGGGCAATCCCAGACATGAGTACAGACTGGGACAAGAAGTCATAAAAAGCAGCCCTGTGGAGAAGGACTTGAGGGTTCTCATGGATGAAAAGCTGGACATGAGCCAACAGTGTGTGCTCACAGTCCAGAAGGTCAGCTGCATCCTGGACTGCACCAAAGAGGTGTGGCCAGCAGGGTGGGGGAGGTGATTCTTCCCCTCTACTTTGCCCTCATGAGACCCCACCTGGAGTACTGCATCCAGGTCTGGAGTCTTCAACACAAGAAAGACATGTACCTGTTAAAGCAGATCCAGAGGAAGGCCACGAAGATGGTCAGAGGGTTGGAGCACCTCTCCTACAAAGACAGGCTGAGAGAGCTGAGGTTGTTCAGCCTTGAGAAGAGAAGGCTTCAGGTGTTAGGAATAAGAGGAGAGAGCTTAGACAAGTCCCTGCCTTTGCTCAGGTCTCTGGCAGTAGCCAGTCACTTTATTGAGGTGGCCAGCACCCCAAAATCCACTCTCACTCACAAGTTCTTAATAATCACTGATCAGGCCTACTACAACATGAATTATTTATTGAATAGACACAAGGCAAACAGACATAAGACTTTAAACAGACTACTTAATACACAGGATAGCACAAAAAGAACTACTAATAGATAAAAATACAGTGCACAATAATAAAGGTACCTATGTTACATCTCTCTAAGAAATAGTATAGATTAGGACCCAATGTCACTTACCAACATATGATAGTGGTGTGCAGAAGTCTACTAATTTCTTTCAATCCCCAAAGAAGTATCTTGTTGCCAACATCTCAGCTTTCAAGGAGAACTCTTCACATACTCAAAGAGTGTATAAGAGATTTCTGATTTTATGAAAACCATAGTGGTCTTTTATAGTTGTAAATGTGCTTGTCTGTCAGTCACTTATTTCTGGCTTATCCTTTTCCACCATTTAAGACAGGATGGTTATTGCTGGCTAAGGAGGTTTTCAGCCAAGATAATTCATCACAAGACAAACCATTCTGGACTAGCTTAGCCATATGAGATGGAGAGATAAGCTTTTGCTGTATTGGGGGGTGAAAGGTCCTGTCACATCGGGGAGATGTTGTGGCCTTCCAGTACCTGAAGGGGCTTTTAAAAGAGGGAGAGGGACTTTTTATACAGGCAGATAGTCACAGGACAAGGGGCAATGGTTTAAAACTGAAAAGAGAGCAAATTTAGATTAAATGTGTCGTGCTTTGACAATGGCCAAATGCCAGGCACCCACAAAAGTTGCTTACTCACCCTCCCCTGCCACAGCTGGGCAGAGGGAGAAAAGAGAAAAAAAATTAACAAAGGGTTCATGAGTTAAGGGCCATGAGAAAACACTACAAGGGCAAAACAAGCTTGGCTTAGAGATACAAAGTGAATTTATTGCTAACAGAATCAGAGGAGGATACTGAGAAGTCAAATAAGCCCTTAGAAGCACTTTCTTCTCCCAACCCCTCCCTCCTTCTCACCAACAGCGCAGGAAGATGGTGTGGGGATTTTGGTCAGTGTTCCCACTTTGTTTAGATTTTCTTATTAAATATGTTATCACAGAGGTGTTACCATCATCTCTAATTGGCCCAGTCTTGGCCAGCGGCATATCCATCTTCAGAGCCATCAGGGGCTGACTCTGACAGACGTGGTGGAAGCTTTTAGCAGCTTCTCACAGAAGCCACCTCTGTGGCCCCCCCACTACCAAAAACCAAAAACCAGGCCGTGCAAAGCCAACACAAAATGTTAGGAAGAAATTCTTTCCTCAGAGGGTGGTGAAGCATTAAAACAAGTTGCCCCGAGAATCTGTGGGTGCCACATCCCAGGAAATGTGTTCAAGTCCAGGTTGGATGGGGCCCTGAGCAATCTGATCTAGTGAATGGTATCCCTACTCATGGCAGGAGGATTGGAACTAGATGATCTTTAAGGCCCCTTCCAGCCCTAACCATTCCATGATTCTATGAATTAAAGAGTCATTAAGTTTGGAAAAGGACTCAAAGTTCATTAACTCCAACCTTTGACCTAATACCACCATGTCCACTAGACCATATTACGAAGTGCCACATCTACTCATTTTGTAAACACTTCCAAGGATGGTGACTCCACCACTTCTCTGGGGAGCTTGTTCCAGTGCTTAACCACTCTTTCAGCGAAGTTCTGCACAGTTGAGGCTCTCCTTCACTTGGAGCAGCTTCTAAGCACACACACAGCATGACAAGGGTAGGATGGCAGCAAGATATGTCTCTCAGAGGCTGCCTGGATTTTACCAGCAGAGGAATGAAAACACACACAGATACAGTACCCAGACTCCACCCTGCTTTGGGTGGGATTAGAGAATACTTAAAAGGTTAATTTAAACACCAAAACACACAGACACAACACACAGCTAAGACAGATAGCTTTCTTATATATCAGTCCTCCAGCCTCAAATTCCTCCTGCATTACATAGATGAGGGGAAGGATGTGCTGTAGGTGGTTGCAAGTTTTCTCTTTGTTGTCTAGCCTGTAAAGAAATGAAATCAATATTGAATTCCTGCTTTTCCTCTGAGGACACCCATTTAGTTTCAGTTTTCTCACCTTTAGGAACCAAATGCATTAAATAGGTCAACAGGATCAAGAGGACAGCATCAATGGGTAAGACAAGCTACACTTCCTTATCAGGCTAGACCAAAGATGACATGTTCAAGAGTGCACCTCTTGACATTTTGCATCTCCCAAATGATCTTTACCACTATATGCTAGAAATACAGGATACAAAATTAGACGTCTTATCTTGGTGTGGGTGTGCTACCCTAAAGCAGCTATGAAGCTACACCAGCTGTTGAGTGGTCACTACAGAGTTGGAGAAAAACATCAGAAATTGTTTGTAGCAAGGAGTGGAAATGTTCCCTGGCAGTAATTTATTCCAACTGGCAAGTCCCAGGCACTGGGCTGCAATTCACGATGCAACTGCAGAAAGCAATCCATCTTCATGGATGGCTGACCTGCAACAGCACACTTACACTGTCTTCTACCACCACGGAAGGTCACAACAGCTGAAGTAGACTGAAGCTCAGAAAACTGTGAGGCATTCATCACAACCCACCAGCAGGGGGCATGATGTTCATTGTAAATGTAGCAGGGCATCTTACCCCCCACAATAACTTATCTATTGTTTGTTAACCAGACAGATAACTCAAACAGGACAAACAGTCTTGTAGTGAGTTATTTTGGTGCCATAGGGGTTAATACCATTTTGGCATCTCTCAACTGCCAAAAAACATCTTACTTTTGAAGTGAGATCTGACAAGATAAGCTGAACTTCTGACTGACAACCATTCATTTTACAACTATAAAATCCACAGCAAACTTTCACAAAGTAGAAAGCTTCTATATATTTTCCTGGAAATGTGTGCAGTTTCTTCCATGAGTGGGAACACCTATTTCACAGTTACTTCCCAGCTCCAGTACCTGACTCACAATGGAAAATACACCTGTCAACAGCCATGGGAGAGCAGAGGGGGCTGTGTATTTCTATAAATTCAAAGCATCTAACAGCTCCTTCTTTCTGATATTTGTGCCACTGGGAAAGAAAGTGCTCATTTTTCTGGTGATACTGAACTTCACCGTTTTCTTGAGAGAAGGTAGCTACCGCTATTTCTCTCAGTAATCTTCCTCCATCAGATTGGTAACCAGAAATGGGATGTGGCAGATAAAGTAAGGCAGGAGGGGGTTGGATTTGTTTTGGGTGGGGTTTTTAAAAATTATTTTATTATTTTCCACCATAGGAGAAGGACATTTCTAATGGGAAATATAAAAACAAATAAGAGGGACCTCTTGCCTGTCTGGCTGCAGCCTGAAGACAGGTCTCCTTTAGGAAGGGGCCTTTGAAAAGACAGGGAGCAGGAGTTTCCCTGTGCCCAAAGGGAGGTTAATAAGCTAACAGATGTGCAATTAGCAGAGAGCCCACTGCCTACACAATTAGATTTAATTATTTTTTTTTTCTTGAAGCAAACTGTTACCTCTTTCCATGTAGCCCATGGGCAGTATTTACCTTTGCTGCATCCTGTCGTGTTCGGTTCCACAACACTGAGACCAGTCCAGCTGGGGTTGTGTGGCAAAATTAAAATAGGGACAAGTACGAAGAGGGTCTCTGAAAAACAAAGAGCTTTAATAATGAAAACAACAGTGGGACAGAAAGCATACACTGTATGGGGAGGAACATCGAAGACCCAGAAATGGGGTGAATGAGAACTTATACAGGGTACAGGGTCCAATCAAAAGTGAGAACTCAAAACATGAGTATGTAAACTGGGGGTAACCAATTAGAACAGTAAACCAGCAATGTAACCTTATAAGGAACGGTAACATTAATATATCTTTTCCCATCATCATTTTCTTCTCACCCTTGTTGGAGTCTGAGCCACAGAGTGTGTGCCCTTGTCTCTGATACCAGGCTCTGACATCCAAGAAAACACTGAATTTCATATAATATGAAATTTATGAGCATGTTTCCATGGTTGCCGCAGCAACGGAAAGCCCGGAGCACTGCGACTTCTCTAGATATTCAGCCCTGAGAAGGGCTGGGTCGAAGCACGTGAGCAGCTTCGAATGGACGAGTGATTTCAGCTCAGCTCAGCGGTGGCGGCAGGCAGGCAGGCAACACAGGAAGCAGGGACGAGAAAGCTGGTCCAGCGTTCCGCTAAAGCGCAAACCTTTATTCAGGCAGAGCTTCGGTGAAGGGTGCCGGCAACAGCGAATCTCTCGAACAGGGGAAAAGCCGGGGTATTTATGGGGAAGGAGAGGGGCGGGAGGAAGCCTGAGATACCTGTATTGGGGTGGGACAGCAGGGGGGAACACCAATGAAACACAACAGTTTAACATAACTAACTCAAAGACCCCTGGGAGCAATACATTGTGTCTCTCTTACAGAGAAGTATCTTGTCTCCAGGGTAGGGCCAGGATCTCGGGCCCAGCGGGCTCCTCCATACCCACACATGGTGTTACATGAAAACAACTGTTAAAGTTAAATAGAAAAAGCTAAAAGTGTAAGCGTGTAGATTAGAAAGTTTTCTTAAGTCACTGGGTGAAAAAGTTAAAGTTTAGAGTATAAACTAGTTTAGAGAGAAGACAAGATGGAGGATTTAGGGTGTTGTCTCTTTTCCTACTTCTTTCTTCATGTTCTTCTAGAGGTTTTTGGGTAATAGTAGGTGATTGGATAGAAAATGCTGAAGTGCAGCACAGAGGTGATGGGTCATTGGATCATTAAGAAAAATAATATATGTGTCGATTGTTAATTGGGTAAGAATAAGTATAAAGATAAAAAGAAACTGCATAGTTCGAGGCCATTTTGTGCTTATCAAGCTGAAGTGAGCCATGCAATGGTGGGTTGAACTTGTGCAGAAGGGTCTGGGGAAGACCTGCCAAGTATTTTGATAACATCCTTATAAACATGAGAAATAAGATCCTGACGAGCTTTGGGGTTTTCTTCCTGACCAGGAGAACTGAGATAAATGGAGCTCCCCGTGAGGGAGTATCCCGAAGGAGCTTGGCTCAGAGGAGACTGAGAAATCCAGTTTCAAGAAGTGCAGCAACAAAACAGTGAAAAAAGTTTCAACCGTAACTGTACTGATTTTTCCCACAGCCTTAGGTTGATGCCCTAGGCTGGTTCATTGTCAGCCCCAACCAGTTATATCCCCACAGCATCCCACACAACAGTTTACTTTCCTGGGGTGGGCATTCTCATTTTACATACTGACCCTCTCATTCCCCCAGGCCTCACTAACCCAGTGGTTCCCCATCATGAGTAAAATTCCACCTCCCAGCCACACCAAGGCCATGAAAGACAGGAACACCTGGCTTACAGGAGATGAGAATCAGCTCATGAACTGAGGGATGAGACCTCCCAAAAAGCCCAGAGGCCACTGGCCCCCATCACACCACTCCTGCTGTGTGATGGCATGGGAAGGAGAAGACCAGGAGGGATACTGGGTTCTTCCCCTCAGGATGGATGAGAGGTCACTTCACTGTGACTGGTCTGTAAAAAGAGTCTGATGTCAGCACCTTATGAAAACCACCACTTATCTTGAACTGTAGAAACTAAGACCAAGTGATATGTGTAGACACGATATTTTATTTAAAGTCTGTTTGCACAACCCAGGGTACAGCTTACATCCCAGCTTACAGTTTACAGTGACCTTGAAGTCGCTCTGAAGAATGTACATGAAGAAGAAGAAGAAGATAAGCAGGATGCACTAGCCAATAGCAGTTTTGCTTAACCGGCGTGAACCCTGGAAAAAACCTTATAAGAATGTACTGAGTAATGCAATAAACAAAGCTCACTTTTACCTCTATGAGAACTTCATGAATATTCCAAGCAGTTTTCCTTTACCTGGCACTCTGAACAGGGACCCTCTGCAGGTTGCCAGCATGGCTGGGTTCGCACAGCGGGTAGATGTGGAAGCGGATCAGAGGTGGGAGAGCGGGTTCACACACCAGGTGTGGAAAGCTGTGGAAAACTGGGTGCCAGAGGAGTCTGAGTGAAGACCGAGGGCTAGTCAGCATCGGCACTCAGGTAGAATGGGGGGTGCCCTTCCCCCCGTCAGTGGCTGCCAGCATGAATGTTGAATTTGCAGCAGCACAAAAACCACTTCAAAGTATCCTCGTTAAATGAGGAGAAGCAGTAAAGGATAAAGACCTGGAAAAGCTCATTGTATGGGCTAGAGAAAATGGGTACTTGAAAGTGCCTCCACTGCTATTCGTAGTGGAAGAATGGAAAGAAATAGGAAATCGGTTGTAGGAAAAAACAATTAGGTGGAAAAGCAAGGACACTGTCTTACTGCCTGACTTGGGAGATTGTAATTAATACCTTAAAAGACATGAAAGCGGAATCTACCCAGGCTGCGAGCCCCATAATTCTACCTGCATCACAGCAGCAGCCATCTTTGCCTCCCACTGCTGGGAAAACATTCTTGGCAATGATGCCCTTGGAGAGAGGGGGGGAGAGTCAGACAGAAGAAAATAAGGAGGTGTCCAATGTTTTTAAATCAATTGTGGACATACAGGGGCAAGATATTAACTCTACCTTTGAAGAGAAGGCAGATTTAGATCGGTTTTCCCCTGACCCAGGGGGGCATGGGGGGAGCACTGGAGCGTGCGTGGAGAGCAAAGGCACCCCCATGGCGGAAGCACTACAGAAGAAGTTCCAAGGCCACTCTGGACAAATATCAGCAATTACAGAAACAGTTGAGCAGAGCCATGGTGGTTCAGACAGCTTCAAAGGGAGACAAAATAGTCAAAAAATCACTAACTATATAGTATCTAGTTTGAAATTCATCACTGTAATTAAAGGTTGATAGGTTGCAATGGTCACCGCTGCTACCACCTGGCCCTGAGAAGCTCTTCATTTAACATAGCCTGTTTTTGTAAAATCGTGTCCTTTTCCCTCTGTCTACGAACAATGAGAGAAATATTGAGATAAAGAAATGCATTTGTTAAAGTTAACTTTGTGGGTTTTTCTCTCTCCTTTTTTCCCCTTTGCAAGTGTATGTGGGGGATGATGAAGACTTCACTCAAACCTTCTAGAGATAGCAGCAGCAGAACAGCAGCAGAGTGGGGCAGTTCACTCCCCAGTTTGTTAAAGTCATGATTCATTGTTTTCTTAGAATGTCTTTATATACCCTATTAGAGTTAATTTTGTGTTTTTAAGTAATTATGAGTTCTTGCAGTTTTAGAGTTTTACTAGAGAAATTATTGCAATCCTTTAGAAAATTAAAAAAACCCTCTTTAGAAATGTTTAAAGTAAATATTAATAGAAGTAAAAAGTTACCTTGCAATATTTAGTTTTAAAATCTAATGTCAAAATATTGAATGATTTACAGCTACTAATAAAAAAACCTTCCAATTAATGTTATCTACAGAAAATATTAATGGTTTTAAAAAAAGAATTAGCTAGGATAACTTCACTGTACAAGACAAAGTTAAGTTAACCATATATTACCTGTTTGCTTGTTTTTTCCAAAATTTTAATAAGGTAATTTCAAAGTGAGTCTTTTTGCTATAATAAACACGTGTAACAGCATATATACCGATTTAGAATTTGGATTTTATTTAAAAATTGGACTTGATGTTTCTGAAAAGTGCTACAAAAGCTGAATGGCAGCTTGCCAAATCCTGCGTTGTTGTGGTTTTTCTCTAATAAAACTGCACTTTAAAAATCCTAACAGACTTAAGCATATACCAGGCAAATTCCTGCTACGAATAAGTATTTTCAGTAACATCTGTAGTTACTATGCGTTATTCTCAAAGCCAAATTCCATAAAATCATAATGCATTTGTCACATCTTTATAATCTCTATCGTAAATTCATGTTGCTGTTATATTGTGTTCAAAATGTATATACCAAACTTTCAGTTGTCTTTTTTGTAGTAATAGAGTAAGATTGAGTTATGCTTTCATTTGATATAGATTAAATGTTAATAGAATTAAGCAAAGTTATGTTTCATTAAGTTTAGGTCTGACTGTTCTTAAGTTTTATCACTTTAGTATTCTTTTGAAGTTTTACTATTTCCTTCTGTCAAAATTAATTTCTGCCGAGTTTGAAATTTAAATTGCCTCACGTTTTGTTAAAAGACACTTGTCTAAACTGCAAAGTATAGTTATTTTCCTAGAGAGATGAAGATGACAACAACTGAGACAGCTGTGCTAAAACATTTATGCACACCTGCTTGTGGATGGAGGGGAATGCAGTCTGTGACACCCTTGATTTCATCGGGAGTTCTATTATTTGTTACAATCTCTACTGTTTTTGTTTTCTATAACTAACACAAAAGAATAGTGACTGTTATTTACTCGGAAATTTAGAAGTTTTTTACCTTATTTCATTTTTGGTCATTAAGACATGACTGTTCTAAAAATATTATCTTAATATTCTCAAACACCTACTGCTGACATATTCATTGTATAATGCAAATTTATAGATTTTTTATGATGAGCATTATCTATAGGGTGTCATTGTATTTATAGCTGGCTTCTCATATATTTTAACATATCTTTGTGTAATTACCTTTTAGACACGTGTCATTTGAGATCTTTTCACTTTCTAACTGCAGATGCATCTCTGCAAACAAACTATACAGCTGTTCCTATACAAGGTTTTTCTTGGTTTTTCACTCCTTCCCTTGTTTAAGAAGGCTTGCTTTTGCCTAATCCAGTGTAGCTTTATTATTTTTCAGTGTTTCCAGAATTCCAAGAAAATGTATCATTGCTGAAAGTCAGCTGCCATGAGAGAAACTTCAGATTAAACCAACTGCTAAATGGTTTGATTGGTCTGTTACCTAAGACTTCTGATCATTTGCTTTACACAAATGCACTTCAACAGTTTACTGAGCTTTAAGCATTTCATAGCTGCTATTATTAAGAACCTTGTTTTGAAAATGAGTTAAGAAACATCTTTCCAGTTTAAAGCCTAAGGCCCTGGCCAAGCCTTGACTTTACCTGGATGGAATGTTTACCAACAGATCCAGATGTTTTCTACACCAAATTGATATTTGAGTCACTTTTAAATTGGCAATTTAACCCTCTTAATATGACAGCTGGATCAATTTGGAAGTGGGCTTGGAGAATCATTTCCGGAGGTGGTTATCCAATCCTTCACTGATTTTGTTGCCTGTTTGCAGAGTATGGGATGCTGGTGCAGTGTTTTAGTGGTTAATAGTAATTCTGTATCACATATGTTATTAATAATGTTTATTATCTGACTGATTTCTGACAGCTCTTTTTCGTTCATTATGTATATAGTTTTGTGTTGATATTAATATGCATGATAAAGAACATCTCACCTTTAAAACAAAAAAAAATTATGCCCTAAAAGCATTTGATTAATGTAGTATGTGCATTAGAAATTTAGACCACAATTAATTTTAAATAATGAAATATTTGCATCAAAAATTGAGAAAAGATCATAAAATTTGAACTCACAATTAGGTGTACCACATCTAAGTCAAAATGATTCATTAACTTCAAGGGGAGAAGTGCCTGTTTTGTTGACAGGTTCAAAAAGGTTCATCTGACCGGACTATCTGCCTCTGAAAACATGAGACGCAGTGAATGGAGAAGTCACCGGACAGCCTTGGTACTCCAAACAAGATCAGAAGTGGAGCTGCCTGGACACAATTATGTCTGAAAACTACACAGACAGTTTGACAACAGTGTTGTAATGCATTTAGAAAAATAGTATAATCATGGAATGTACCCCTGAAATACAGAATGTTAGCTACTGCCCCTTAACTCCTCCTCCCCAGTTTTTCCTTATTGGCTGTAAGACTGTGACCCTTCCCCCTTTCCCTGGTTTCAAAAAGGAGTGCGTTACCAGTTTCTTCCTCTTTCCCCACCTGATCCTCGGAATAAAGCTGGAACACCATCTCAGGAAGGAGAGAGCCTAGTTTTCGTCCCTTTAGTTCTCACTATTAATATCTTCCCCCTTCTCTGGGCTACAGCAGGATGGACTGTGGTCACAGAGAGGCTGGGGAACATATAAAAAATTGCACAACAGAAGTTTTATGTTATCATCATAATGTTGTATCTCTACCAATTTTCTTCAGTTATTCCCTGTTTTAAGATTTGAAAAAATGTGTTGTATGAATCTTTCTGACCACTCAGTCTCTATCCATAAACAACTAAAACAGCTTCAAAATGAGTTACACACCCTGAAAAAAGATGATAACCCCATTGGAAGTTGGTTAACCAATTGGGACATTACTGAGTAGTTAACATGTCTTGTACTAGATGAGAGACTAATTCTTGTTATAGTATTAATAAGGTTAATTATTATAAGTTGGGTGTTATCCTGTATCTGCAAAAGACTAAAATGAGTAATATCCAAAGTCTGGGTTGTGCAAAAGAAAACGGGGGATTTGTAGTCACGATATTTTATTTAAAGTCTGTTTGCATAATGCAGGGTACAGCTTACAGCCCAGCTTACAGCTTACAGTGACCTTGAAGTTGCTCTGAAGAATGTACATGAAGAAGAAGATGATGATAAGCAGGATGCACTAGCCAATAGCAGTTTTGCTTAAGCCGTGTGAACCCTGGAAAAAACCCTATAAGAATGTACTGAGTTATGCAATAAAAAAAGTTCACTTTTACTTCTATGAGAACTCCGTGAATATTCTGAGCGGTTTTCCTTTAGATATGGGGAACATCTATGCTTAAGAAAATTCAGAATTTTAGAAGAATATAAAGTTCTTAAGCAGGAGGAGGGAAACAGAAATATAGCTTATTTTAAAGGTAGAAACAACTTGTAACAAGAACACATAGGAATTTAGTTGCTAGGTAAAGGCCACAAAGATAAGATGCATATTGTGAAAACTCAGTAAAGCAAGACTTAGGTATTGTGAAAACCTGATAAAGCAGAACCTGTGGTTTAAGAAGCCAGCAAAACCAGGCTCCTGATTTTGGCCAGGGCAAACTGACCTGGGAGAAAGTCAAACCTCCACTGCACTTGCCCAGAGACAGGGGTCAATGAGTGACCACTGAGGAAGACATCTTTACTTCATCAGAAGACCACCGATCATGACCACCAGGAGGCGTGGTGTTGTAGTGCATCTAAAAATCATAGTATGTCCCAAGAGAAGAACTCACCCTCAGTCCCTACCTGAAAACCCTTTTCCCCTTCCCCTGTCCCATTGGCTGTAACTCCCCTGTATCTCTGACCACCCTCCTCCCCCTAGTATAAAAGATAAGGCCCAGGGCATTTTGGTCTCTTTCTTGCCCCAGATGGACCACGTACAATAAACCCGGGAACAGTCCAAGCAAGTTTGAGCCTCCTGTGTCTAAGATACTTTTAGTCCATGCTGTATCCACTCCAGGACCCCTTCCCCGACTGTGTTCTGTGAGGGCTGCCTCTTCTCCATGGGGGGTAAGAATGGAGGGGTCTCCCAGAGAGATTGCAACTGCGTGGTGACCCAATGTATAGGGCTGAACAAAAGCCCACGTTAAAAGGCTTAGTATAGCCAGGGTCAGTCGCTCTTTGAAGACTTCTGAAAGCTGTTTAAAATAAAGCCAAAAAAGTTTTTAAAAGGAGTCGATAATCCTCCAGTGTCGCGCTATTGGGAACGGTGAGAAGAACGACACAGACTTTCTTGGAGTCGAATGGGAGAATTTTTCCCAGTTTATTATTTCAGATCTTTTATAGACCGATACGTGAAAGTACAGAAAGGTAAAACTCTCATTGGTTAGTGTCCTGGTTTAGGGCAAATTTGGAAGAAAACCTCCAATGCCCCCCCCCCCCCCCCCCCCCCTCAGGAAGCAAACCCACGTGGCCCCTTTCTCCCACCTCCCAACCGGTTTAGGAAGAGATTTCTCTGAGAGAAGTGGAAAAAACCTGTTTATTTAACAGGCACAGCACTACCCAGCACAAGAATGAACGATATCAAATTACATAACGTCTTGCCGCTCTGAAGAGATGACAAAATTCAGAGGGTCTCTTTCCTGTGGGTGTTCGCTTTGCTTTCAATCCCTCTGGCTCTGGAAAATGCCGCTGCCCAGGCTGGGCTCCCGGTAGTCCACGAGTGCAAGCTCCCGGTGCTCGCCCTAGTCCCCAGTCCAGAGCAGGTTCGATTCGCTTCAAAAAAAGGAAAAGAAAACAGTCCAGGAAGACCTCTCTGCTCCGGCTAGCTGGAAAAGCCAAGGCGATCTGTGTCTTGTTGTCTGTCTGTGCTGTAGTCAAAACTCCCGATGTGAGGGGAACAAGTACAGTCTCTGATAACAGACTCTGTGCTTCTTTTCCACTCACTTTTACTCTTAGATGAAATTTTAAGAATACAAAATCTGTGTCTGGGTTAGGTGGACAAATGGGGATACAATTTAACATCATAATCAACTCAGGACATTCCACCCCTTATCCCCATATCGTCGACTTACTGCCAAAACTAACATTCTAACTCTGCACACATATATATACATAAAAACTTCCCACCCGTTCCACCCAAAAAAATGCAAGCAATATATCCATCATGCCCCTATCACGCCCCACACCAAGCTACTGAATCCAGGCCCCACGCTGCAGAGCTGCAGGATTGCCCACCCTCTCATTTTACTCACTCAAAACACCATCTTTCACTTTCTCATACCTTGAACACTTACACATTTCCTTCTATTTCATGTCTGCGTGGTTTAATGTACAGACAATGGCAGTAACCTTTTACCCAATGATCAGGTCTCCCTGAGGTACACATCGTGTTGTTCCATCTCTCTGCATTATCCACCATGTACAACCTGGTCCTTGAGCAAAGGCAACCCCACAAATGGGTTTGTCTGTGCTCGAGGTAGAATTGACCCAAACTGTCTTCCCTAACAGACCACTGACATATACCACTGGGACTTTCTCTCCATCTACTGCATGCAAAGACTCAGACTGGGCAGGACCTGCTCGGTTGGTGGAACCTCTGGTGTTGACTAACCAGGTGGCCTTTGCTAGATGTTGCCCCCAGTTTTTAAAAGATCCTCCACCCAGTGCCTTTAAGGTGGTTTTTAACAGTCCATTGTACCTCTCCACTTTCCCAGCTGCTGGTGCATGATAAGAAATATGGTACACCCACGCAATGACATGTTCCCTAGCCCAGGTGTTTATAAGGCTGTTCTTGAAATGAGTCCCATTCTCTGACTCAATCCTCTCAGGGGTGCCATGCCTCCAAAAGACCTGCTTTTCAAGTCCCAGGATGGTGTTCCGGGCAGTGGCATGAGGCACAGGGTAGGTTTCCAACCATCCCGTGGTGGCTTCTACCATTGTGAGCACATAGCACTTGCCTTGGTGGGTTTGGGGCAGTGTGATGTAGTCAATCTGCCAGGCCTTCCCACACTTGTATCTGGACCACTGCCCACCGTACCAGAAAGGCTTCAGCCACTTGGCCTGCTTGATCACAGCACACGTCTCACAGTCATGGATAACCTGAGAAATGCTGTCCATGGTTAAATCCACCCCTTGGTCTCGTGCCCACTTATAGGTGGCATCTTTACCCTGATGACCTGAGGCATCATGAGCCCATCGGGCTAGGAATAACTCTCCCTTATGTTCCAAATCCAAATCTATTTTTAACACTTGTATCTTTGCAGCCTGATCTACCTGCTTATTATTTTGGTGTTCCTCATTAGCTCTATTCTTGGGGACATGGGCATCTACGTGGCGGACTTTCACTGGTAGTCTCCCTACCCTGGTAGCAACATCTTTCCACTCTTTAGCAGCCCAAATTGGTTTTCCTCTACGCTGCCAATTAGCCTCTTTCCACCTCTCCAACCATCCCAACAGAGCACTGGCCACCATCCATGAATCTGTGTAGAGGTAGAGCTTTGGCCACCTCTCTCTTTCAGCAATATCCAGGGCCAGTTGAACAGCTTTGAGTTCCTCAAGTTGACTTGATCCTCCTTCTCCTTCAGTGGCCTCTGCGACCTGTCGTGTGGGGTTCCATATGGCTGCTTTCCACTTCTGGTTCATCCCTACGATGCGACAGGAACCATCAGTGAAAAGAGCATAGCGTGTTTCTTCTGCTGGCAGCTGCTTATATGGTGGAGCTTCTTCAGCCCTTGTCACTTCCTCTTGTTCTTCATCTATGAGACCAAAATTTTCACATTCAGGCCAGTTTGTAATTATTTCCAAAATCCCAGGGCGATTCAGTTTACCAATACGGGCACGCTGCGTGCTAAGAGCAATCCACTTGCTCCATGTGGCACTGGTTGCATGATGGGTGGAAGGAACCTTTCCTTTGAACATCCACCCCAGCACCGGTAGTTGGGGTGCCAGGAGGAGTTGTGCTTCAGTGCCAATCACCTCTGAGACAGCTTGGACTCCTTCATAGGCTGCTAAAATTTCTTTTTCTGTTGGGGTGTAATTGGTTTCAGATCCTCTGTAGCTTCGACTCCAAAATCCTAATGGTCGGCATCGAGTCTCCCCAGGTACCTTCTGCCAAAGGCTCCAGGAGAGACCATGGCTCCCAGCTGCAGAGTAGAGCACGTTCTTCACATTTGGTCCTGTCCTGACTGGGCCAAGGGCTACTGCATGAGTGATTGCCGTGGCGACAGAAAGCCTGGAGCACCGCGACTTCTCTAGAGAGGCAGCCCTGAAAAGGGCTGGGCCGAATCGCGTGTGAGCAGCTTCGGGCAGTCGAGTGATTTCAGCTCAGCTCAGTGGCGGTGTGCAGGCGACACGGGAAGCAGGGACGAGAAAGCTGGTCCGGCGTTCCACTATGCACAAACCTTTATTCAGGCAGAGCTTTGGAGAAGGGAGCCAGCAACAGCTAATCTGCCGAACAGGGGAAAACCCGGGATATTTATAGGAGAGGAGAGGGGCGGGGGGGAGCAGAGTTACATGTATCGGGGTGGGACAGCAGGGGGGAACACCAATGGGGCACATCATTTTAACATATCTAACTCAAAGAGCCCTGGGAGCGATACATTGTCTCTCTCTGAGTGAAAGGTGTCTTACCTCCAGGGGAGAGCTAGGATCTCGGGCTCGGCGGGCTCCTCCGCACCCACAACTGATCTCCTGCTTGATCTGAGCAAAGGCTTGTTGCTGCTCAGGGCCCCAGTGGAAATTATTCTTCTTCCGAGTGACCAGGTAAAGAGGGCTCACAATCTGACTGTATTCAGGAATATGCATTCTCCAAAACCCTACGGTACCTAAGAAAGCTCGTGTTTCCTTCTTATTGGTTGGTGGAGACATTGCTGTGATCTTGTTGATGACATCAGTAGGAATCTGACGCCATCCATCTTGCCACTTTACCCCCAAGAACTGAATCTCATGAGCTGGTCCCTTAACTTTCCTCTTCTTGATGGCAAAATCAGCTTCCAGGAGGATCTGGATGATTTTCTCTCCTTTCCAAACACTTCTGCTGCTGTGTTCCCCCACACAATGATGTCATCTATGTACTGTAGATGTTCTGGAGCCTCACCCTTTTCCAGGGCAGCCTGGATCAGTCCATGGCAGATGGTGGGGCTGTGCTTCCACCCCTGGGGAAGTCGGTTCTAGGTGTACTGCACTCCCCTCCACGTGAAGGCAAACTGAGGCCTGCATTCTGCTGCCAGAGGAATGGAGAAAAATGCATTGGCAATGTCAGTAGTGGCGTACAACTTCGCTGCCTTGGACTCTAGCTCGTACTGGAGCTCCAGCATGTCCGGCACAGCAGCGCTCAGCGGTGGAGTCACTTCATTCAAGCCACGATAGTCCACAGTCAATCTCCATTCTCCTTCAGATTTACGCACAGGCCAGATGGGGCTGTTGAAGGGTGAGTGGGTTTTGCTGACCACCCCTTGGCTCTCCAGTTCTCGGATCATCTTATGGATGGTGATCACAGCATCTCGAGTTGTTCTATACTGTTGGCAGTGCACCGTCGAGGTGGCAATTGCTACTTGCTGTTCTTCCACTTTCAGGAGTCCTACTGTAGATGGATTCTCGGACAGTCCAGGCAAGGTGTTCAGTTGATGGACACCATCTGTCTCCACAGCTGCTATCCCAAATGCCCACCTGAGTCCTTTTGGGTCTTTGAAATACCCACTTCGGAGGTAGTCTATGCCCAAAATGCATGGGGCCTCTGGGCCTGTCACAATAGGGTGTTTCTTCCACTCATTTCCAGTCAGGCTCACATCTGCTTCCACCAAGGTAAAATCCTGTGATCCCCCTGTCACGCCAGCAATAGAAACAGATTCTGCCCCTACATGTCTTGATGGGATTAGCGTGCACTGCGCACCAGTGTCAACCAAAGCCTCATATTTTTGTGGTTTTGATGTGCCAGGCCATCGGATCCACACAGTCCAAAAATCACGATTTTCCCTAGCCTCTACCTGGCTAGAGGCAGGGCCCCTCTAAGCATGGTTATCCTTCTTTCCTTGGGTATATGTCTTGGATGTTCCTTCATGTGGATCGGACATGTCATCATCATCATACCTGGCAGTTCGGCTATGGGCAACTGGAGCTGCTTCCCTTTTGGTGGAACTTCCTTTGTGACTCTTCTCTTCCTTCAATTCACACACCCGTTGTGCCAGAGCTGCAGTAGATTTTCCATCCCATCTCCTCATGTTTTCTCCGCAATCACGCAGGAAGAACCACAGCTCAGCTCGTGGGGTATACCTTCTCTCCCGATCTGGGAAATGTCTCCATTGAGTGCCAAGACCTCTGATCTGTACTGCTGAGATTTGGAGAAGGTCCTCTTTAATCTCATCTCTAAGTTTCTTGTGATTCTCAGCTTTCTTATCTTCTAATTTCTGCAGACAGGTTTCCACAGCTGCGATTCTTGCATGTGTGGAGCCATGCACGGCATCTGCATATACTCGGAGCTTCTTTGCCATATCCAGCATGGTCTCCACCCTTTCATCCCGCTTCATCATTGCTAAAGCAGATGCATATTATTGTGGCCCAAGTCGTACCAATTTTCGCCACATCACAGATGTACATGGCACCAAGTCTGGATTCTTAGTTGGTATGTCATCTGAAAAGACAATCTGCCACTGCCATTTCTCTCAGGCTTTGGATCCCTTGTTCGATGGTTTTCCACTGTGTTTGCTGCATGTAGAAATCATCTACACACAGATATCTCTGAGCTACACTTTCCAGGACCCGTGCCCAGCGACTGTGAGGGTTAGCCCCCCTCATCATCCCCTGGTCGATAACCGGATCGTGTGACAGGGATCCCAGATGCTTCGCTTCAGTGCCATCCAGAATTGTAGCTTCACCTGCGGCGTCTCACAGACGGACTAACCAACTAATTATAGATTTATCAGGTCGTCGAGTGTAGTCTTTCCTCAGGCCACGAAGGTTCTTCAGGGAAAAGGACTCAATATAAGCCTCTAATCTTGTGCCAGTTGCTTTGACTCTTGATTTTATGTCAGGAGGCATTGAGGGTCCTTCTTCTGCATCATCATCATCATCATCCACTGGTCGATCAGTTTTGTCTGTGCGCTTTCCACTTCTCGTGCTAGTAGCAACAGCCATTGGTTGAGGCTTGCTGTCTGGTTTAGCTACCAGCTTTGTAACTGGGGTGTTGGCTGCAGCCTGAGTAACTGGGGTAACTGTTGATTTATCTCCCTGTCTCATTAAGGACTTTTGGATTAGGTTCTTTTTCCCTTTGAACTGAAGATTGATGAGAGGGAGGCAGTTTTCTCTTGTTCCGTCTCAGTTGTTTATTTTTTTCTTATCAGCATTACAAGGTACAAGGAGCTATGTGCACTATGATAGAAAAGGGGTAAAATGGCTAACAAAGATCTTCTTCAAGGTCTTTTATATGTCCATTTACCCAATTAACAGATGCCAACTAAATTATTTTTCTTAGTGACTCAATGACCCAACACCTGTGTGCTGCACTGCGGTATTTTCTATCCAATCACTTACTACTACCCAAAAACCCCTAGGAGAAGAACATGAAGAAGAAAGAAGGACAAGAGACAACACCCTAAATCCTCCATCTTGACTTCTGTTCTCTAAACTACTTTTTCACCCAGTGATTTAAGAAACTTTCTAATCTACACAAACTTTTCCTATCTAACTTTAACATTTGCTTTCATGTATCACCATGAAAACATGCTCATGAATTTCATATTATATGAAATTCAGTGTTTCTTTGAATCCTAGAACTAAGTATTAGAAACAAGGGCACACACTCTGTATTCCAGACTCCAACATCTCCCTGTCCCCTTTCTCCTGTTTGCTGCCTTACAGTATCTAGTAAAGTACGATAAGCATATGCTAGGGCCCAACTTACTGCAATGATCTTTTTTTCCTTGGAATCATCATGACACTTCTCTTTCAGGTATTTCCCCACCTCAGCTGGATTCTGAATTTGTTCATGTGGAAAGTCCCAAACTATAAGGTCAGAAAATTGCTTCAGAATTTGGCCCATATTCTCCCATTCTCCACACCACACAGGATTTTCCATGCCTGGTTCAGGGGTCTCATCAGTCCCTCTAGAAATCTCAGCCCTCATTCTAGAGAAGCTGAACACTGTATAGAGGAAACTTGCCAGATTAAATGCCAGAAAGATGGTCTCTAACGTTCAGGGGAAACTGAACACTCTCCAATAGTGATGTAACAGATTCAGAGGAGAAGAAGGAAAGGAAAGGTTGAAAAGCCTCATTTCCTGCTCCTCCTCCTCTAACAAACTAGGTGCATAACCATACCCATGAATCTTTTATATTTGGAACAGACTCCAGCACCTGAATAAACTTCTTAGAAATCATAATCACTAGGCCCAGCCCAATAGCTATTCTAATCCGTGCCCCTCTACTGTAAAAGCTATGTGTTAGGGACAATACCGGGGCTAGTTCTGGATAAGAAAATAAACCAAGGGACCATAAAGGTATTAAAACCTCAAAAAAGCCTAGTGACCAGAAACACATGAAGGCCTGCATCCCAAAAGACATTAATTCAAACAGCATGGCTGGATGGCTAGGGACTGCTTTATCTTATCTCAATACAAAGTAATTGCCACTTTATTACTATCAGCACAGGGTTTTTCCACTCTCTCGTGCCTCACGTTGGGAGCCAATATATGTATTTGTCCTGGTTTAGGGCAAATTTGAGAGAAAATCTCCAATGGGCCCACCCCCCCCGCTATTATAACTTTGTCCCCAGCCCCTCTGTTGCCTCTGTCCACCCCGCAGCAGGCAGGGAGGCTGGGGAGGTAGTTTTAGCTTGCCAGACGAGGCCCTAAAAATGAGGCTCTTTCCCTTTGCTGATATGGCAGTTGCAGCTTTATTTCTTGAGATCCTTCGGGGTGAGATGGCAGGAGGGAAAGAGGAAGAGGTATCGATAAGCAGCTCTTTTTCAAGGCAGGGGAAAGGGGTGTGTGGGAATTTACACAACCAATAAGGGGAACTGGGGAGAACAAGATAAGGGAAAGAAGCTTACAAGTCTACATTTTCGGGGGTACATTCTTTGGGTCATACCATTTTTCCTAACTGCATTACAACATCTCACCCTTTCTTATTATATAAAATTTTTGTTGAAGGGTTGTGAGATCACTTTGATACCGATCACGAGTTTGTCTACCACTCGTGATTGACGGGCCGGTCCAGTTCCTTCCGGTCAGCTAGCTCTATGTGGTTGATTTCTGAAATAGTAGATACTAATTTTTTGAGAGCTTTTAAAACTAAACAACGGACAATCCCAAAGGCTAGCACGATTAGAAGCAGAACAACAAAAAACAACAAGATTGTTTTGATTATCGAGGTCCACCGTCCTGTGAGTCCCCAGCCTTTAAACAGCTCACTAAACCAGTCCTCGGCTTCTTGCTTCACTTGTTCAATCAATTTCTTCATCTCTCAGAGGGCTTCGTGGATGTTGGGAGCTTTTGAGGACAGGTTTAGGCAGCAAAGTCCTTCAAATTCCTGGCATTCGTGTCCATGCAGCAGCAGAAGAAAATCTATTGCAGCTCGATTTTGGAGTGTTGCCTGTCTGGTAATCTCCTCGTCTTCGAGGAGGGAGCTGAGGGCGACTGATGTTAAGTTGGCCTGTTTGATCACGCAGCACTCGAGCTGTCCTAATTCATTGAGTGCCTTGGCAGCTGCAACCCATGGAAGAAATATGGATGCAGCAAGCCTTTTTGATTTTGCCCAATGAAATATTTCGAATCACAATTTGAGTCCAAAATATCAGTGCTTCTTTTGTGGATTTCATGAGTCGAATTGTCTTTCCTAGTCCATCTAATAATTTGGGATTGGTTGGGTGCAAACAGGGACAGCCTCCCAAAAGTGCAAGGCCCCCCTCTAAGCGAAGATGGAACTCATGCCCATGCTTTATCTCCACATATTAGAAATATACCTTTAGGGAGGATTCTTGGATGTGAACGGTGAGGATTGTCTGCTAAGGCCTGACTTAGCGTACCACACCATTGTTTTGCTTTGTATTCTTTTCGATACAGGATTATGTGCTCGTATAGTTTCGTGTCTGGCAGTAAGTTGTAAATGAAGTGAACCAAAAGGGTGCAGGGGAATATTGAGAAGACCCCCGAGCTGTTCACCACTCTTCACAGAAGTAATCGTGAATGCCAGTTTATTTCTATCTTTAGCACACCTTTATAGGGTTCTACAGGGTCTGCGAGCAGAACGAGCTACTATTGGCTAACACACACAGTTTACATTTTTCCTCTTACACACAAGGATATTGTTTTACTTTACTCTCTCTTCTGCATGAAGGTTTCAAGGACTTTAGCCCTTAATATCACGACTTAGTTCAAAGGCTGGTTTGTGCATACAGGCCTTTACTAATATATAAAATATAGCAACAAATCCCCCTTTCTCTTTTGCACAAACCAGGCTTTGGATAAAATAACATACAACTTAGACTGTCATCCCAATTAACATTATAAGTAAAGTCTGTCCCCCTTCTAGCATAAGAGACTTCAACTATCCAGTGATGCCCCAGCTGGCGAACCAACTTCCAATGGGATCACTATCTTCTTTCAGGGCATGTAACCCATCCTGTAGCTGTTGTAGTTGCTCATGGATGGAAGCTGAATGATCAGTAAGATCCAAGCAGCACATGCCTTCAAACTCTCCACAACCATGTCCTTGTGCTAAGAGCAAAAGGTCAATTGCAACTTGATTTCATAGTACTGCATGATACACACTCACATCGGCTGAAAGCTCACTTAACATTGTGGATGTTAAGTTTAATTCTTTCCTAGTCCAGCAAGTGAGCCTTTTTAGGGTGGCTAAACTTTAAGTCATTCAGGCTTCGCCTTGACTGTTTGATGTTGATGTAGCTACATTCAACAATTGATGTAAGCTTGGGTAGAACAAAGTGAGTTTCCCAAGATAACAGGGTCTTCCATGTGGATTAGCAAGAATCTAATTCCATGCTCTATCTCCACAGATTAGGAAGATGGAACTAGGTAATCGCTTTGGCAATTGTCCTGTGAGATTGCACCACAAATAAAGGCTTTACTTACAGTGGTAGTAACGAGATCAGCTATAGGATTGACTGCAACCCAGTGCTGTATTACTTTGTTAGAATGACTTTTTGTCGGGGGTTCAAACATTATTCATCCACCTGAGGTATTGGTGGAACATAACAAATCTAATTCTTCTGAGGGTTGTAACATTAAGAATTTTGGTAATTTTTGCTTGCTAACAGGCTTCAAGTTGTCTTAATGTGAAGCCAGCAGTGCGACTGCACTCTTGCAACATTGCCAATCGATTCAGTCAAGTCTCATTACTAATTAAACTTTTAAATGCCGGAGGATCCCATTCAGGGACTCCTATGAGAGAGGTGCGAAAGGATCTCCAGGGGTGGCTAGGCTCAAACACATTGACCTTTGGCCAGTTCAATGTGCCAGAGTGACCCATATATTCTGTCACTTTTGGATGTTAGTTAGCAGACAGTTGGTCATGACTATACACAACACAATTACCATAAGCATTTTACCATGTAAATGACACCATATTTGCAAACTCACAGCTAGAACTTCAATCGTTAAATGAACTTTCAAAGATGCTTACACTACCTCTTAAAGAGGGAATACTTATACTTTATACTAACATAACAATTACTACACAAGCTAAACACTTAAACTATTATCTAACTACTTTTAACACAGGTGCTCTGGTATATATGTAGTCTAAGCGTGAAAGCAATTTGCTGAAAGGGTAAACACACAACTACAATTTGCTTTATATACAATTAAATGGAGTCTCTACACTTCTTAGATCTTCTACAGAATTTCTCCAGCACGATTCAGTCCTGGAACGTTCACTGCTCCCATGATGTCAGCTGGCAGTTGATCGGTGACTGAGGGCTTTGATGTTCAAGTTGTTCTTCAGATCCTTCTAAAACTTAAAACAAAGGATACCTGAAAAATTGGTAGAGACACAACATCATAATAACAACACAAAATCTCTGTTGGCAACTGTCTATATAGTGTTCAGACACAACTGTGTCCTGACAGGTCCACTTCTGATCCATGACTGGAGTACCAAGGCTGTGTGATGACATCTCTGTTCACTGGATCTCGTGTGTTCAGAGGCAGACAGTCTGGTCAGATGGACAGGTGACCTTTCTGAACCTGCCAACAAAACACAGACACTTCTCTCCTTGAAGTTAATAAATTATACTAATTAAATGCTTTTAGGACATCAATCTCCCCCGTCTTCTTAAAAAAAAATAAAAATGAGATGTACTTCTGTTATAAGCAACAACATCAACACAAAACTATATACACAATTAATAAGAACTTATACTAGTTAAAAATTAATTAAATCTTAAACATTATTAATAACATATATAATATAAAACTGCTATTAATTACTAAAACACTGCACTAGCATCCCATAGTTAGCGAACAAACAGAAACAAAAAATCAGTGAAGGATTGGGTAATCACCTCCGGAAATGATTCTCCAAGCCCACTTCAAAATTGATCCAGCTGTCATATTAATAGGGTTAAATTGCTGAGTCAAAAAGTGACTCAAATACTGATTTGGGACAGAAAACATCTGGATCTGTTGGCAAACATTCTGTCCAGGTAAAGTCAAGGCTCGGCCAGGGCCTGGCTTTAAACTGGAAAGATGCCTCTTAACTCATTTCTAAAACAAGGTTCTCAATAGTAGCAGCTATGAGATGCTTACAGCATAGCAAACTGTTCTAAACTCCACAATAATTATATATGACAAAAGGAAATAACAAACTTAACCTTAAAAGAATATCTAAGTTAGGAAACTTAACTTAAAAACATTCAAGCCTAAACATCCTTAATTCTATTAACACTTAATCTATATTAAATGAAAACTTAACTTAATCTTATTCTGTTACTACAAAAAGGCAACTAAAAGTTTAATATATACCTTTTAAACACAATATAACAATAACATGGATTCACTGTTAAAATTGTGGAAAAAACGAGCAAATGAATAATATATACTTTGACTTAACTTTGTTTTATACAGTAAAATTCTCTTGACTAATTATTTTTTAAACCACAAATCTCTTCTGTAGATAACACTAATTGGAAGAAGGTTTTTCTAGAAGCTAGAAATCATACCATGTTTTAACCTTGGATTTTAAAACCAGTTATTGCAAGGCAACTTCTGTTAGTATTCACCTTAAACACTTTTTTTTTTTTTTTTTAACTTTCAAAGAACCACAATAGTTTCTCTAGTAAAACTCTAAAAACTGCAGTTGCATAAACTCATAATTACTTAAAACACAAAATTAACTCTACAATGGTATATAAAAACATTTTAAAAACCCAATAAATCACGACCCTGCAACAAACCAGGCACCATCCCAGTGCCCCCCCCGAGAGAGGGAGCGGGGGGGTCAACCGCCCGCCCCGCCGCTGCTGCAGCTCTGCTCTTATCTTTCTTCACATTCTCCACATACTTTCGCAGCGAGGAAAAACGGAGAGAAAGAAAAAAAAAAGCCTCACAAAGTTAACTTTAACAAATGCAGTTTTTCTCTCAATCTCTCTTGTTGTCTGCTGATAGAGGAAAAAGGCATACTTTTGCAAAAGCAGGTGATTTTACACGAAAAGTCTCTCACGGCCAGGTGCTGACAACGGCGATTAGAGTGGCCTTGGAACTTTTCTTGCGCTGCTTCTACCCCCAGGGTGGCTTTGTTCTCTGCGCTCACCTCGCTCCCTCATATCTTCCTGGTTCGGGTGGAAACCAGTCTAAATCTGGCTTTTTTTCTTCCAGGGTGGTAAAGATGGAACTTAAATAAAATTGTAGTGCTAAAAGTGACTCCAAAAATGAAGCAAATAGTTCTGGATGTATCACATCCTGCCATAACTGAACAGATTCTGTTCGTTGTTTCAGCGTTCCCTGTGGAACCTTTTTCTCATTATTTTCTTTTCCCTAACTCTCTCTCCCTCTCTCCATGGGCAATATAGATAGGAGAGCTTGCCCAGCAGTGGGAGGTAAAGGCATCTGCCGCTGTGACGCAGGTAGAATTACAGGGCTCACATCCTCAGCATATCTCACTTTTCTGTTTTTTAAGGTATTAATTACAATCTGCCAAGTTCGACCGAGAAACACAGTGTCATTGCTCTTTTCCGTAATTGCCGTTTCCCATATCAGAGCCGATATATCAGTCCGTTCTTGCCCCGCAAGAAGCAGTGAGCACTGCAAATGCTCAAGACAATTAGCCCATATAATGAGCATATCCAGGTCCCTTTCCTGGGCTGCTTCGCCTCGTTTAACGAGGATGCTGAGAAGCAGTTTATTTACTGCCGCAAATTCCACATCCATGCTGACAGCACCCGCAAGAGGGAAGGTTGCGACCCTTCTACACACGCCCTTGCCTCTGGGCCCCCCCCCCAGCAGCCCTACTTCCACGTCTAACCGCTCCGCGTCTCACCGCGCTCAGGCTGCCTATTTGGTGCCGATCCAAGCCCGCGACAATTAATGCCCAAATCCACTCCGATGACTCCAGAGTCCTTCTGCCCGCAGGGTGTCTCTGGTCGAAGCGCCAAATATTGAGAAGACCCCCGAGCTGTTCACCACTCTTCACAGAAGTAATCGTGAATGCCAGTTTATTTCTATCTTTAGCACACCTTTATAGGGTTCTACAGGGTCTGCGAGCAGAACGAGCTACTATTGGCTAACACACACAGTTTACATTTTTCCTCTTACACACAAGGATATTGTTTTACTTTACTCTCTCTTCTGCATGAAGGTTTCAAGGACTTTAGCCCTTAATATCACGACTTAGTTCAAAGGCTGGTTTGTGCATACAGGCCTTTACTAATATATAAAATATAGCAACAGGGGAAGAACTTAATACCTCTAATATTTGGGGCTCTTTATTAGCTCTGGGCAGCACTGGTAACCACTTTTTCATAGGATTTTTCACTGCCACAGCTCGCCGTTTACGGTTTTCATGTGATTGGTTCCTGTGTGTTTTAGGAATTGTATTAAACTTGGGATCACTAAAGCTGGCTGAAAATTCTTCAGCCTGCAGGGGGATTCCTACCAGACAGGTAGACATAGGGTCTTTTGCTGCTGCAGTGGACAGGCAGATATTGTCTTGTTGAAGTGTGTGTGCCAGGGTCACCCAGATGTTCTGTCGTGGCTGAGGGATGATCCAGGCAGTGGTCAGGCTGCTCAGAGTGAGCAGAAGGATAGCTGAGGTAAGGCTCATCATGGGTTTGAGTGTGAGGTAGGTTTTTTCTAAAAGAAAAGAAACAAACATTTTTAAAACACATTCACAGTCAATGTAAGCAGGTCAGAGAATAGCCAGAGGTTAGGAAGGTTTCTTCTTCTTTTTCCCGGCGGCGTCTTCTTTTGGAAGCAACTGCCACTTGTCTCTCTGTCGTGGTTTTAAACCAGTAACTAAAAAATTACTTATTTCTTGCTGTGAGATATGGATTAGAACAAGAGCAAAACAGGCTTAAAACTTAAAAGGAATAAAGAAAGTTTATTAACAAACTATAATAATAAGAACACCAGAATAAACTTGCAGAAAACACTTTTTATCCCCTACTACCCACCATTCCCTTGTTCACATGACAACAGAGACAAAAAACTTTGGAACTTTGGTGTTTAAAAACAGTCCCAATTCTTGCTAGAGTCTTTTCACCAGTCTTTGTAGAGAAACAGAAGTCTCTTTCTGTTAATTTATGGAGCTTTTCACAAGAAAACTATTTCTGTTAGTTTTCCATTGCCCTGATGTCAGCTGCCCAGAACTGCTGTTATCAGAGCTCACTCCTCCCATTTCACATCACTCTGAGGTGTGTATGGGCCATGAGTCTAGGGATAGCATTTTAAGGATGAGTTATTCAAAGGCAAAAGTCTTCTTCATCTGTCTCTGTGAGCTTCACTGGAAAACTATTGAAAGACTCCCGAGCTGTTCACCAGTCTTCACAGAAGTAATTGTGAATGCCGATTTATTTCTATCTTTAGCACACTTTTGTAGGGTTCTACAGGGTCTGCGGGAAGAGCAAGTTACTATTGGCTAACACACACAGTTTACATTTTTTCTCTTACACACAAGGATATTGTTTTACTTTACTCTCTCTTCTGCATGAAGGTTTCAAGGACTTTAGCCCTTAATATCACGACTTAGTTCAAAGGCTGGTTTGTGCATACAGGTCTTTACTAATATATAAAATATAGCAACAATTCCCCCTTTTCTCTTTTTGCACAAACCAGGCTTTGGATAAGATAACATACAACTTAGACTGTCATCTCAATTAACACTATAAGTAAAGTCCGTCCCCCTTCTAGCACAAGAGACCTCAACCATCTAGTGATGCCCCAGCTGGCGAACCAACCTCCGATGGGATCACTATCTTCCTTCAGGGCATGCAAACCATCCTGTAGCTGTTGTAGTTGCTCATGGATGGAAGCTGAATGATCAGTAAGATCCAAGCAGCACATGCCTTCAAACTCCTCACAACCATGTCCTTGTGCTAAGAGCAAAAAGTCTATACTAACATAGCAATTACTACACAGGCTAAACACTTTATCTTAAACTATTATCTAACTACTTTTAACACACGTGCTCTGGTATATATGTAGTCTAGGCGTGAAAGCAATTTGCTGAAAGGGCAAACACACAACTACACTTTGCTTTATATACAATTAGATAGAGTCTCTACACTTTTCTTAGGTCTTCTACAGAATTTCTCCAGCACGATTCAGTCCTGGAACGTTCACTGCTCCTGTGATGTCAGCTGGCAGTTGATCGGTGACTGAGGGCTTTGATGTTCAAGTCGTTCTTCAGATCCTTCTAAATCTTAAAACAAAGGATACCTGAAAATTGGTAGAGACACAACATCATAATAACAACATAAAATTTCTGTTGGCAACTGTCTGTATAGTGTTCAGACACAACTGTGTCCTGACAGGTCCACTTCTGATCCATGTCTGGAGTACCACGGCTGTGTGATGACATCTCTGTTCACTGGATCTCGTGTGTTCAGAGGCACACAGTCTGGTCAGATGGACAGGTGACCTTTTTGAACCTGCCAACAAAACACAGACACTTCTCCTTGAAGTTAATGAATTACACTAATTAAATGCTTTTAGGGCATCAATCTCCCCCATCTTCTTAAAAAAAAAAATAAAAATGAGATGTACTTCTGTTATAAGCAACAACATCAACACAAAACCATATACACAATTAATAAGAACCTATAGTAGTTAAAAATCAAATCTTAAACATTATTAATAGGGTATATAATATAAAACTACTATTAATTACTAAAACACTGCACTAGCATCCCATAGTTAGCAAACAAACAGAAACAAAAAATCAGTGAAGGATTGGGTAATCACCTCCGGAAATGATTCTCCAAGCTCACTTCAAAATTGATCCAGCTGTCATATTAATAGGGTCAAATTGTTGAGTCAAAAAGTGACTCAAATACTGATTTGGTACAGAAAACATTTGGATCTGTTGGCAAACATTCTATCCAGGTAAAGTCAAGGCTTGGCCAGGGCCTAGGCTTTAAACTGGAAAGATGCCTCTTAACTCATTTCTAAAACAAGGTTCTCAATAGTAGCAGCTATGAGATGCTTACAGTACAGCAAACTGTTAAAATGCATTTGTACAAAGCAAATGATCAGAAGCCTCAGGTACCAGACCAATTAAACCATTCAGCAGTTGGTTTAATCTGAAGTCTCTCCCATGGCAGCTGATCCTCAGCAATGGCACATCTTCTTAAAATTCTGGAAACACTGAAAAATAAGAAAACTATAACAAACAAAAACTGCAGAGATTGCAACAACTAGTAGAACTCCTAATGGAGTCAAGGGTGTCACAGACTGCATTCACTTCTATCCACAAGCAGGTGTTCACCAGTGTTCCATCACAGCTGTCTCAGCTGTGGCCGTCCTCTTCACTCTAGGAAAACAACTATACTTTGCAGTTTAAACAAGTGTCTCCAAGAAAGCATAAAACAATTTCAATCAAACAATATCTAAACTCAACAATAATTACATATGACAAAAGGAAATAACAAACTTAACCTTAAAAGAATATCTAAGTTAGAAAACTTAACTTAAAAACATTCAAGCCTAAACATTATAAAACTTGACTATCCTTAATTCTATTAACACTTAATCTATATTAAATGAAAACTTAACTTAATCTTATTCTGTTACTACAAAAAAGCAACTAAAAGTTTAATATATACCTTTTAAACACAATATAACAATAACATGGATTCACTATAAAGATTATAAAGATGTTGCAAACACATCACAATTCTATGTCATCTAGCTTTGAGAATAACCCACAATAACTGCATATGTTACTAAAAATACTTATTCATAATAGAAATTTGCCTAGTATATGCTTAAATTGGTTAGGATGTTAAAGTGCAGTTTTTCTGGAGAAAAACCACAATGCAGGATTTGGCAAGTTGCCATCCAGCTTTTGTAACACTTTTCAAAAACATTAAGTCCAATTCTTAAACTAAAACCCAAAATCCAAATTGGTATATATGCAGTTATATGTGTTTTATATAACAAAAGGACTCACATTAAAATTACCTTATTAAAATTGTGGAAAAAACAAGCAAATAGATAATATATACTTTAACTTAGCCTTGTCTTATACAGTAAAATTCTCTTGACTAATTATTTTTTAAACCACAAATCTCTCTTGTAGATAACATTAATTGGAAGTAGGTTTTCCTAGAAGTTGTAAATCACACCATGTTTTAACCTTGGGTTCTAAAACCAATTATTGCAAGGCAACTTCTGTTAATATTCACCTTAAACACCTTTTCTTTTCTTTCTTTTTTTTTTTTTTCTTTCTTAACTTTTAAAGAACCACAATTATTTCTGTAGTAAAATCCTAAAAACTGCAATTGCATAAACTCATAATTATTTAAAACACAAAATTAACTCTACAATGGTATATAAAAACATTTTGAAAACTCAGTAAATCATGACTCTGCAACAAACCAGGCACCATCCCAGTGCCCCCCCCGAGAGAGGGAGCGGGGGGGGTGGACTGCCCACTCTGCTGCTGCTGCAGCTCTGCTCTTATCTTTCTTCACATTCTCTACATACTCTCGCAGCGAGGAAAAACTGAGAGAAAGAAAAAAAAAAAGCCTCACAAAGTTAACTTTAACAAATGCAGTTTTTTCTCTCAATCTCTCTTGTTTGCTGATAGAGGAAAAAAGGGCACGATTTTGCAAAAGCAGGCGATTTTACACGAAAAGTCTCTCACAGCCAGGTACTAACAACGGCGATCATTGCAGTTTATCGGCTTCTAATTACAAGGATGAATTTTGAACTAGATACCATATAGTTTGAGATTTTTTGACTAGTTTGTCTCTCTTTGAAGCTGTCTGAGCCACCTGTTTCTGCTCAGTTGTTTCTGTAATTGTTCAGAGTGGCCTTGGAACTTTTCTTGCGCTGCTTCTACCCCCAGGGTGCCTTTGTTCTCTGTGCCCACCTCGCTCCCTCATGTCCCTCTGGTTCGGGTGGAAACCAATTTAAATTTGGCTTCTTTTCTTCCAGGGTGGTAAAGATGGAACTTAAATAAGGTTGTAGTGCTAAAAGTGACTCCAAAAATGAAGCAAATAGTTCTGGATGTATCACATCCTGCCATAACTGAACAGATTCTGTTCGTTGTTTCAGCGTTCCCTGTGGAACTTTTTTTTTTTTCTCATTATTTTCTTCTCCCTAACTCTCCCTCCCTCTCTCCATGGGCAGCATAGATAGGAGTGCTTGCCCAGCAGTGGGAGGTAAAGGCATCTGCCGCTGTGACGCAGGTAGAATTACGGGGCTCACAGCTTCAGCATATCTCACTTTTCTGTTTCTTAAGGTATTAATTACAATCTGCCAAGTTCAACCGAGAAACACAGTGTCCTTGCTCTTTTCCGTAATTGCCGTTTCCCATATCAGAGCCGATGTATCAGTCCGTTCTTGCACCGCAAAAAGCAGTGAGCACTGCAAATGCCCAGGACAATTAGCCCATATAATGAGCATATCCAGGTCCCTTTCCTGGGCTGCTTCGCCTCGTTTAACGAGGATGCTAAGAAGCAGTTTATCTGCCGCCACAAATTCCACATCCATGCTGACGGCAACCCGCAAGAGGGAAGGTTGTGACCCTTCTACAGCGCCCTTGCCTGCCTGGGCCCCCCCCAGCAGCCCTACTTCCACGTCTAACCGCTCCGCGTCTCACTGCGCTCAGGCTGCCTATCTGGTGCCGATCCGAACCCGCGACGATTAATGCCCAGATCCACTCCGCTGATTCCAAAGCCCCTCTGCCCGCAGGGGTGTCCCTGTTCGGGCGCCAAATATTGAAAGACTCCCGAGCTGTTCACCAGTCTTCCCAGAAGTAATTGTGAATGCCGATTTATTTCTATCTTTAGCACACTTTTATAGGGTTCTACAGGGTCTGCGGGCAGAGCAAGTTACTATTGGCTAACACACACAGTTTACATTTTTTCTCTTACACACAAGGATATTGTTTTACTTTACTCTCTCTTCTGCATGAAGGTTTCAAGGACTTTAGCCCTTAATATCACGACTTAGTTCAAAGGCTGGTTTGTGCATACAGGTCTTTACTAATATATAAAATATAGCAACAGTAAACAGTTTTTCTCATTGCCTCCCAAGGCTTCAAATTTTTGCTTCACTGTTTCTAGCACTTCACTGTATCACAATCACTCTACTTTTTACTCAAAATTTACACTTTGAACACTCTATTCCTCCCCATACTTTGTCATGAATTAAAGAAGCCTTTTTAAACTACTATTGTCCATCTCCATAGCTTTAACTGAAAGATATTTCATCTGTAAAGCATCTCCTTATTCTCTCTTTCCTTACTGTCTCTGACAGTCCATAAAGTCTCTTTACATGCTGATCACTCTCTTTTTTTCTCTCTGGATAAAAGGATTAATCTGCAAGTCTCATCTGGGTAATGAAAAGTTTAAAATCTTGCCCAGGCTTTGTAGATGGTTCTGTGACTTCTGCTGGTGCAGGAGCTGGAGCTGTCTGCAATAGAAAATTCCCCATGGCTGCTCTAGAGAGTGTAGTTGCTGTTTCGGCCCGCTGCAGGTCCAGAGTTTTTTCTCCTTCTTTACTCGGCAGTCTCCAGTGAACTCCATCACTGCAGCCGAGCCAGGGACCGGCCTGGCCCGGCCAGAGCCCGGGACAAGCTCTCCGCAGGCCCCATCTCCCGGCCAGGAGACGCGGCAGGCCCAGCCCAGCCCCCACCCGGCCGCATGGCCGGGCAGAGAATGGGAGGCCAGCCGGAGGTCTGTTACCTTTCACAGCCAGGAAACAAAGAGGCTAAAAGTGCCTTGACTTTACATCTTAAGGTAGGGTTCACAAGTTGATCCCACTTTTCAATGGTCAACACTGCTGTCAATTCCCAGTAATGACCGATAACTGGTTAGGAGAAAAGACTCCCATCAGTCCCCAGCAACTTCAACTTTCTTAGCTCTCAAAACCACCTTAAAGTCACTTGATGACACTCTCTTCTTCTTTTGTTGGGGCTGGGTTTTTGGGAACAAAAGGCTTTATCCATTTCTGAGGAATCCATTGGAGGCCTGCAGGGGTGGATGCACAAGCGTAGCCACACCCCCAGGTGACGAGTTCATAGGGGCCCTTGGTTTGCCAAGTTTCAGGGTCCCTGATTAAAACCGGTGGACGCTGTGACAATTTAAACTGATCACCACTGTTAAAATGCCAAGTCACAGGAGGATTCATGTTTTCAAAAGAACAGTTCAGGAAACTGATAGTAAACATAGCTTTACAATGCTTTTGCTGTGAAGACATCCACCCTGTTCCACTACCTTGCCTGGCTAGGACTTGTTTGAGCATCTGGTGTGTATGCTCAATCACCGCTTCACCTGTGGGGGAGTGGGGGATGCCAGTTTTATGTTCCACTCCCCACTGCAGGACAAATTCCAGGAACTCCTTGGATTTATACGCTGGGCCATTATCTGTTTTAATTTCCTTAGGGATCCCCAGCACGGAAAAGGCCTATACTAAGTGTTGTTTGGCATGTACAGATTTTTCTCCTGCATGAGCAGAGGCATACACTGCTCCTGAGTATGTATCAATGCTCACATGTACATACTTAAGGCAACCAAAACTGGGAATGTGAGTGATATCTGTTTGCCACGCCTCACAGCTTCCAAGGCCTCGGGGATTAACCCTGATGCCTAATGATGGCACTGCCTGGACCTGGCAATTGGGACAGGTAGCCACAATGGCTTTAGCCTGACCCCATGTCAGCTGGACCTGACGCATCAGTCCTGGCACATTTTGATGGTATTGCTGATGACTTAACTTTGCCTGTTGAAACACATCAGGGAGACATACCTTTTCGGCTGGGGCAGCAAGGGAATCAGCCTTCCAGTTCCCCTCAGCGATTTCACCTGGCAATGGGGTATGCGCCCTTATATGCATCACATAGAAAGGATGTTCTCTATTTGAAATCAAATAAATCAGTTTTGAGACCAGTCTAAAGAGATGTTCGTTCTCCATGTCCTTGAGAACTGCCTGCTCTGCTCTGGACACCATTCCCGCTACGTAGGCTGAGTCAGTAACCAAATTAATTGGTTCTGAAAACTTCTCAAAGGCTCTTATGACCACAGCCAGTTCAGCTAACTGGGGTGATCCTTCTGCAAACTCAACATCAGCTTCCCAAAGCTGAGTCTGTGGATTTCTCCAAGTCATCACCGACTTGTGAGATGTTCCAGTTGCATCAGTGAACACTGTGAGAGCTTTGAGTGGCCGTCGGCTCCTTTTCTCACGAGGAATGAGGTGGAATTCCTCATGAAACAATTTGTGTGATGGTGCATGGACCGATATTTACCCACTATAGCTGTCCAGAGCAAACTGGAGGTTAGCATTGCTCTGCAGCAGGTGCTCAAACATCTCTTTGGTCAGTTTCTCAGGGGAGTGTTTGCCTCCTCCAGAGAGTCTGACAGGAAGGCGAAGACACATAAGGTCACACCCTGCCAGTTCTCGCAGCCTTACCCTGGCCTTTTGGATCAGCTGAGCCATCACCTCTTGTGGCTTGGTGATGGTTTTGGGTCGTTGATGGGAGAGGAAGACCCATTCTATTATTAAGAGTGCATCTCTCTGCCCCTCGGCCCACTGGAATATTAACCCATGTAGATGTGGTAATTTCCCCAGGACAATAAATTTGAAAGGCCGCTCCGGTTTGAAGCGATGTGCCTGTCTTTCTGTCAAGGCCTTTTCTGCTTTTTCAATTGCATTTTTTGCTTCTGGAGTCAGCTCCCTGGGAGACAGTAACTCTCTCTCCCCTTTCAATAACTTGAGCAGAGGACTCAGGTCTTCATTAGTGAGACCTAGCCAGGTTCTGACCCAGTTTAGTGACCCGCATAGGGAATGGAGATCTGCTAGAGTTTTAGGATTGTCAATAATTTCTAATTTCTGTGGAACAACAGCCCGTTTACTTATCTCTAAGCCCAAGTATTTCCAAGGTGGCATCATTTGAACCCTGTCTTCCTGCAACTGTATTTCAGCAGAGGTTAAAACTTTAACCACTAGGTCAAGGGTGTCTTGCAGCATGTTGTTATTGGGACAGCATACTAACACAACATCCATTGTCGCCCTGAAAACTCAGCTTCTGAGCTTGCTAACATAGTTTTCTAAAGACTTTCCCAGGACAGTAACTGTAAACATAGATATGTGTACATTCTTTCTGTTACACGTCTTGTGATGGACATCTCTCATGGCCAGTGCTGTGAGAAAGTGTTATCCTGACCATCCAATCTCTGGCCGTGGTCAGAAACCTATAAATCCTGGAGGGAAAAATAAACTTCTCTCTTCTCTTCACCACACCTCGACCTGTGTCCGTGTGATCTATTCATCTTCAGCGGTAACATCTGGTGAACCCCTACGTGTCTTGCACGTGTGTTACAGGGTACTGTCTAGCCTGTGGCTATGGCTCTTTTTGGGCTCTCTCCTACAGGGGGCCTGGCGATGGAGATATGGTTTACGGTGTTGGATCAGAGAGGGATTGATGTTTCGAATGCTGAGTTCCAGCGATTGTGTGAGTATGGCAGAGATGAGGGTTTTTTCCCTGTGGTTGAGGCCCTGTTTTCGAAGTCGGCTTGGGATGCTTTAGGCGATTCCCTGCTCGAGGCTCTGCTGCTCGATTATGAGCCCCGGCTGGTCCAGCTGCTAAGGGTTTGGCGGCAGTGCGCCCGTGTTTTGCATAGTCGCTCGCCCTCTTCTGTGAGTTCTGTGGCCGCTCTCTCTGATCTGGATGAGAGCGGCGACTCTGATTCCAGCTGTGGCAGTGAGGCGGAGTTTTCCCTCTCCCCCGGTGATGCGGAGCGGGTGGATGAGGCCCCGTCTCGCCCAGCACCCCGGCGGCGCCGGTCTGGGGCAGGGTTGGATTCCGAACGGGGGGATGTAACTCCACCGCGTCCGGCACCCCGGCTGCGTCGGGCTGGGGTGGGGTCGCCTCCTTGGTGTGCTTTCCCGGCACAGGCCGATGGGGGGCCACCTGAGCAGGGGGCGCCGCCGCCCCTGGGGGCGATGTCAGGGACGGTCCCCTGCCCCTGCTGTGGCTGGGCTGTGTCGTATCCCGCTGTGGGGGATGGGGCAGGCCCGGGCTCTGCGGCAGCGCCTGCGCACGCTGCTCCAAAGGGGGGCTGGCCGGTACCGGCTCCTGGCTTTCGCGCTCCCGACGGGATGTTGCTGGGGGCGCTGCCGAGCGTTGTTCTTCCCGCACCGGATTTGTGCGATGTGAGGCCAGGTGCGGCGCGTTGTGCAGACGCTGGGCCGGCTGCCAGCTCCGGGGCGCGGTTTTCTCCCCCTGCGAGCCCGGGACGGCCCCTGGGGGCGGAACGGGACGGTGCCGCGTCTCCACGGGCTACGCCCCAGCCGGCGCCGCGTTCCCCCCCCTCACGGGAGGGGGGCCGCGCTGCGCCGGCTTCACCTCGCCCCGCCTTGCGTTCTCGGGCATCGCCGGCGCCTGCGGCTGGGGGCAGCCCCCCCCCGTCGCCTCCGGCGGCCGCGGGGACGAAACCGGTGGCCCCCAAGGGGGAGGGATCCCGGGCTGCCAAGGCTTCTTCGGCTACCCGGCGGACCTTGCCTTCCAGCCCGGTGCCTGATCCTGTCTTGGGGCACTCTCCGAGACGGGGAGCGGCAAGTGAGGCCGCTCCTCCGGGGGGGTACCAGGCATTTCCTGTGCTTCAGGATGGGGCTCAAAAGACTCATCAGCCGTTACCCTGGAAGGCTTTGACAGATCTCCGCGAGACGGCTGAAAAGCATGGCCTTGGATCGAACGAGGTTATGCAGGCTCTTCGAGGCATTGTGGGGGGTGTGCTGGTACCCTATGACATTCGGAATATAGCCCGTGTTGTCTTTCAGCCAGTGGAGTATGGCATTTTTGAGGCGGTATGGGCTGAGATGGCTTGTCAAGTGGTACAGCAGAATACTGCCTTGGGTCAGCGAGATCCCAGGCGGGTGGCCAGCTCAGATGTTCTGCTGGGTAGGGATGTCTTTGCTGATGTTAATAGGCAGGTTAACCTTGACCCTCTTGTACTTGAGCAGTGTAAGGAGACCGGCGTGGCGGCGTTGGTGCGGACCTTAGAACTGGCCGCCCCCAAGGAGCCCTTTGCAACTGTTGTCCAGCGAGATGGCGAGTCTTTTCTGCGTTTTGCAAATCGGCTGACTGCTTCTGTGGAGCGGCAGGTGCAGGATGGTATGGCGAGGGAGATGATGCTTAAGACTCTCGCAAAGACTAATTGTAATGCCGCATGTCGGAGGGTCATTAGTGCGATCCCTGGTGATCCTTCGCTGCCACAGATGGCGCGAGCCTGTGTAGAGGCTGGTGTCGATGTTGGAGAGACCCCTACTGTGGCTGCTGCGCAGCGGCCACCTTGGGTGAAGCCGCCGGGTGGGCAGCAACAACAGGGGACCGCTCAGGCCGGCAAGAAGCAGAAGAAAAAGGCGCAGGGAGCCTCGGCTCCTTTGTATTACTGCGCCCGGTGTGGTAGGGCCAATCATGGGGCGGATGTGTGCAGGGCGACGGTCCATGTCAATGGTAAATCTTTGACGGGCTCGGGAAACGAGAAGCCGAGCGCGAAGGGGAGACGCGCTCAGACACAAGTCTCTCTTCACACTCCGGAGCCAATGGAGGTCTGCTCAGCCAGCTTGTAGCCAGCACCTCCGGCTCTGCAGGCCTTGATGTCTGCACAGCAGACACAGTTGTCTTGGACTCTTGTAGGGTGCACAGGGTCCCTTTGGATGCCTCGGGCCCAGTGGGTGGAGGCATGAGTGCTCTTCTTGTGGGGAGATCTAGTGCCACTGCTCAGGGCATCATTGTGCACCTAGGAATCATTGATTCAGACTTCACGGGGCGGATTTATGCCATGGTTTCCACACTCACCCCTCCTGTTACTATCCCTGCGGGAACCAGACTTGCTCAACTTGTGCCCTTTAAGTCTTGTATTCGCAGGGCAGAAGGTCGGCAGCGGGGAACTGGCGGCTTCGGATCCACGGGGCCACCTCAGGTTCACTGGACTGCAGTTCTGGCGGCCAAGGATCGTCCTGAGCGGCTCTGCATCCTGTCCAACCCTGGCGAGACGCCATCAGAAGTCAGTCTCCGCGGGCTTCTTGACACTGGCGCAGATGTTACGATCATCGGATCTGCCGACTGGCCCTCGGGATGGCCCTTGGACCCAGTGCAGACGTCAGTTGTGGGGCTGGCAGGAGCTGCACAATGCTATGTGAGCCGAAGGCCTGTGTTCGTCACGAACCCCGAGGGGGACACGGCCATGGTCTGGCCGTATGTCACGAAAGACTCCCGGTTAACACTCTGGGGGAGGGACGTTCTGGCTGCATGGGGGGTGCGTATGGGGATGGATTTTTGATGGGGGCCACTGTGTTGGAGGGTGCAGATTGTCCTACACCTCCCATACGTTGGTTGGTGGACAAACCCGTTTGGGAAAATCAGTGGCCCCTCTCTCGAGACAAGTTAGTCGCCCTCCGTGAATTGGTGCAGGAACAGTTGGACCAGGGTCATCTGGAGCCTTCAACCAGTCCCTGGAACACTCCTGTTTTCTGCATCAAGAAGAAATCTGGGAAATGGAGGTTGTTGCAAGACCTCCGGAAAGTTAATGCCGTGATGGAAAGCATGGGAGCATTGCAGGTTGGAATGCCATCACCCACCATGCTTCCTGCTGATTGGCCCGTTCTCATTGTGGATCTGAAGGATTGTTTCTTCACAATTCCTTTGCATCCCGATGACAGACCGAAATTTGCTTTCTCAGTGCCGGCTATCAATAATGCTGAGCCTGCACAGAGATATCAATGGAGGGTTTTGCCGCAAGGCATGAGAAACTCACCGGCCCTTTGCCAATGGTATGTGGCTCGAGCCCTGTCTGGAGTTCGCGAGCAGTTTCCTGATGCTCATATTTATCATTATATGGATGATATCTTGGTGGCTGCGCCCACCCAGGATGAGCTGCTGAGGATACGGCCTCAGCTGCTCACTGCTTTGCATTCTTATGGGCTGCAAGTGGCTCCAGAAAAGGTTCAGCAACAACCTCCTTGGAAGTACTTAGGGATGAAAATTTTGGAACGGACAGTCCAACACCAGGAGGTGCAATTTGTGCATTCGGTGAAGACACTGAATGATGTTCAGAAATTGGTGGGTGTCGTTACTTGGTTGCGTCCCTACTTGGGACTGACCACGGCACAATTATCCCCCTTGTTTGGTCTATTGAAAGGGGACTCTGATTTAAAGTCACCTCGGACACTGACCCCGGAGGCACAGCAGGTACTGGAGGAGGTTCAGCGAGCGGTTTCCGCTCGTCAGGTTCATCGCATTGACCCTTCCATTGATGTCGCTGTGTTCATTGTTACTCCAGATTTGCATCCTGCGGGTATCATTGGCCAGTGGAATGATGAGTGGTCTGATCCCTTGCATGTCCTAGAATGGATTTTCCTGCCCCATCAGCCGCAGAAGACGGCGACAACGATGTTTGAGCTGATAGCTCATTTGATAATTAAATGCCGACAACGGTGTTTACAATTGATGGGTGCAGATCCCGCAAAGATTGTGCTCCCGGTACCACGGGAGGACTTTGATTGGAGCTTTGCAAACAGTATTTCCATGCAAAGTGCTCTGGAGAATTTTTCTGGGCACATCACTTACCATCTGCCCAGTCATAAGTTGCTGCAAGTGGCAAACTTCACAAAACTTTCTTTGCGGCCCAAACATAGTCAGGAGCCTGTGCAAGGCCCCACTGTCTTTACTGATGGTTCAGGGAGGACTGGAAAGGCCATTGCTACCTGGAAGGAAGGATCTGAGTGGCAAGTCTTGGAGAGTCGTGAGACTGGGTCAGCCCAATTGGTGGAATTACGGGCTGCCGTCATGGCGTTTCAGAAGTTTTCCCAGGAACCTTTCAATTTGGTCACGGATTCCGCCTACGTGGCCGATATAGCCCAGCGGTTGGGTCATTCAGTCTTGAAGGAGGTCAGCAATCCTGCCTTGTTTAATTTACTGAAGGCCCTGTGGAGTGCTATTCAGGCCCGGGTGCATCCATATTACGTTCTGCATGTGCGGAGTCACACCAATTTGCCAGGGTTTGTTGCAGAGGGTAACGCAAGGGCTGACAAGTTGGCTAACCCTGCATGGGTTGCACCTCAGCCTGATACGCTCAGCCAGGCCAAGGCATCGCATGGATTCTTCCATCAGAATGCGCATACTTTGCAGAAACAGTTTCAGCTGACGTCAGCTGAGGCCCATGACATCGTTGAGTCTTGTGACGATTGTCATGCACTTGCTGCACCTCTGCCGGCAGGGGTAAACCCCAGGGGCCTTCGGGCCTTGGAGCTCTGGCAGACAGATGTCACTCAGGTTGCCGAGTTCGGCCGGCTTCGGTATGTGCACGTTAGTGTGGACACTTTCTCCTCTGCCATGTGGGCTTCTGCTCACACGGGAGAAAAAACCTGCGATGTCATTGCCCACTGGAAGCAGGCCTTTGCTGTTTTGGGCGTGCCTTCTGCTGTGAAGACCGATAATGGTCCTGCTTACACCTCTCAGAAGGTGCGGCAGTTCCTGCAGTTGTGGGGTGTGTCACACAAGTTTGGTATCCCTCATTCTCCGACAGGTCAGGCTATCGTAGAACGCGCTCACGGTACGCTGAAGCGAGTTCTGCAGAAGCAGAAACGGGGAATGCAGGGTGAGACCCCACACAGTCGGTTGGGGAAAGCTTTATATACCCTCAATCACCTCACGGTGCCGCAGAACTCCAGTAACCCGGTCATGTTGAATCACCACCTTTCTTTGCGGGCTTCGGATGAGACGCCTCAGCCTCGGGCAAAGGTTAGAGTGAGGAATCTCGTCACAAAACAGTGGGAGGGTCCCTATGACCTCATTGCCTCGGGGCGAGGGTATGCTTGTGTATCCACAGATACTGGGGTACGCTGGGTACCTGCGAAGTGTGTCCGTCCTGACCTGCAACCACAGAGGCAGCATTCGACCGGTGAGCGGGCTGGAGACCGTGACCAAATTGGAAGTCAGCGGATGGGTGGGTCATCGGATGAGGACTCAGATGTAGATGACATGCGTGCTCACCCCGATGGCCCATCCACAAGCAGGTGTTGATGTTGGACAATTGTGTCATTTATTTTTGAGTTTTGTTGTTTTTTCTGGTTCTTGTTTTTTTGGGTTTTGTTCTTTGTTTTTTTTTTGGTTTTTTTATAATAACGAAAGGGTGAGATATCACCCTGAAATTACAGCCTTCTGATTGTATGGAGTATTGTATTTTTCCTGTTATTTATCTTTTGATTGTTTATAATGTTGCTAGTTTCTTTGTTCATTTTTCTTTTTTCTTTTCTTTTTATTAAACCGAAAAGGGTGAGATGTCGCCCTGAAAACTCAGCTTCTGAGCTTGCTAACATAGTTTTCTAAAGACTTTCCCAGGACAGTAACTGTAAACATAGATATGTGTACATTCTTTCTGTTACACGTCTTGTGATGGACATCTCTCATGGCCAGTGCTGTGAGAAAGTGTTATCCTGACCATCCAATCTCTGGCCGTGGTCAGAAACCTATAAATCCTGGAGGGAAAAATAAACTTCTCTCTTCTCTTCACCACACCTCGACCTGTGTCCGTGTGATCTATTCATCTTCAGCGGTAACAATCCATATAGTGCAAAATGATGGCATCTCTTTTTTCAGCACGCACTGGGGACAGCAATGACTGCACATACCACTGGCAGATGAAGGGGCTCGCTTTCATCCCCTGAGTTAGTACTGTTCAGTGGTACCATTTCATTGGAGCTTCTCGGTTAATTGTGGGAATGGAAAAGGCAAACCGTGGTGCATCTTCTGGGTGCAGGGGAATTTGGAAAAAGTCTTTAATATCTAGCACTGCTAATAGACAATTTTGTGGTAACTTAGTCAGGGATGGCATACCCTGTTGAAGAGACCCCATGTCCTCTTTTTTTTTGTTTATTTCTCTCAGATCTTGAAGGAGGCGCCACTTATCCTTCCCTGGCTTTTTTATCACAAACACTGGGGAATTCCAAGGGCTGGTTGTTTCTATTATGTGCCCCTTTGGCCAATTCTTCTTCAACCAGTTTTTCTAGTGCCCTGAGTTTCTGTTTGCTGAGAGGCCACTGGTTCACCCAAATTGGATTATTATCTACCCAAGATAGCTTTTGGACCGGACGCTCTACAGTGGCCTCCATCAAAAATCCTGAGGTGTCTCAGGAATTGTTAATTTCACCCCCCACTGGGACATGGTGTCTCCTCCCCACAGGGGGCACTTGTAGTCAATGACAAAAGGTTGGACACTAGCTATCCTACGCTCCGGACTTTCAATCTGGACGATATCTTTATTGATTTTTGCCTGTTCCATCCTTCCCACACCCTGTATTTTTCCTACCAAGGGTTGCAGTTCCCAATGTGAGGGCCACACCTTTTCAGGTATGATAGTCATATCTACCCCAGTGTCAATTAACCTTTCTACATGAAGATGTTCTGATTTATGTGTTAGATAGCACCCCATAATGGGTTTGTCTTCACCCACCACTTCTGCCCAGTAGACTCCTGGAGCTTTGTCATCTACTGGGACTTCTGTTGGAACAGGGATCACTTGGGCTATTATCTGCCCTTTGGCTACATAGAAGGGTGGTTGAGGACATCTTGCCAAGAGAATGAGGTGTGTTAGGTCTCCCTTAATTCTCATGGGAGCTACCTCAATCTCTATTGGTGTGTGTGCTGTGTCTCCAATAACAAAATACCTATTATCCAGTCCAGCCAGGTCTTGTGAATTGTCTTGCAAGTCCACTCCAATGACAGTCCAATGATTAGATCTGAAACAAAAAGCTTTAGAAGTTACAAGTCTGAATCGCTTTTGTGGTTGCCAGATCTTAGTAGGCAAACGTTCACCAAAATTATGTTTCTGCAGTCTCTCACCCCACTCCCTTTCCTCCCCTTTTCCCATTAAAGTAGAGTCTTTTTCCTGTTTCAGGTCTGTCATTTTTATGTCTCTGCACTTGACAGAAAAGCACTTAGAATTCAGTTTTTTTATTTGCTACAGCTTCTTTCTGGTGTTTCCCTTGTTGCTGGGTTTGAGGACAGTTCCTTGCAAAATGTCCTGGCCTCTTGCACTGGAAACTGATCATGTGCTGCAGCTGTTCTGGTGACATCTCTGGCTTTTTCACCCCGGGTGTTACAGCTGCTGCAGTCCTTGGGTTGTATGGTCCTGGTTTCTTGTCATGTGCATTGTACAGATCTGCTTTCTTGGCACAGGCTTGGATCATATCTGCTATGGTAGGTGGAGGATAGATGGGCAGATTTAAGAACACTTTACGGCAGGCCTCATTGGCATTTCTTTGTGCCATTTCTTTAATCAATTCTGGTTGTGCTGCTGGCTCTTGCACTTGCTGTTGTATCTGTAACCTTAGACGATCTACAAAATGCAAGAAACTCTCGGATGGAAATTGGTTAATATTAACAAAATTGACTTGGGTTTCTATCGTAGTTATTTTATTGTAAGCTTTTTCTGATACTTCACAGATTTTGTCTAAAATAGGTTTTGTTAGCACTTGAACCTGATCTTCAGGCTTAGACCACCTTCCCTCTCCACATAGGTGTTCAAAAGTAATCTCATTATTTTCTGCATCTTTTGCATCTTGTATGCTTTGCTTGAGTTCATCTAGGAGGTCTTTTAATGACCTTTTCCACTAACTTTCCCCAAAATCAAATTCAGTGGGTGTTAGGAGGCACCTGAAGAAATCTTTGATGTCAGCAGGATCTAACTCCTGAGATTTTAAAGTAGCTTTAATCATTCTTTTTAATATTTCACTATTTTTGCCAAATTCACCTTGTATTTTACATATCTCTCTGATATCATGGCAAGCAAAAGGCTGATATTGTCTATTAGCTCTTTTCTTACCAGTAAATATCACAGGTGCAGCTGTAGGTATATCTTTATCTTTCCCAGAGCCTCTATCTCCAGGGTTTCCCTGACCAGCCCTACCCCCATTGGGCAATGGAGGCTTTGCCTCACCCCCTGGCTGGTGAAGGGACTTATCTGCCTCTGCAGGGGGCCCAGGGGGCCCTGCATCACTCCCGGGCTGGTGAAGGGACTTATCTATAGCCCCAGCAGGCCCAGGGGGTCCTGCCTCACTCCCAGATGGGTGAAGGGTCCCTCTCACAGCCCCACAGGGGCTGGGCAGGGACACATCTCCCCTCCCCGGGGGGCAGGGCCAGGACACCCCTTCCCCCGCCCCCCCACGGGAGCAGGGAGCAGGGCCACTCCTCTCATTCCCCCTCTCCCCGTGGGGAAAGGAGACAGGGGCGTGGAGAGCAAGATTGCAACATTTGGGGGTGTGTTTGTAATATGATGTCATGCTTGAGCAGGGTATTGCAGGAGGGAGGGAGATGTGAGAGAGAGGGGAGGGGTTATGGGAGGAGAGAGGGAACTGGGCGGAGTGAGATGGATAGAGGGAGTCCTGGGAAGGAGGTGGGACATAGGAAAGGGGTTTCTCTATGTGTGTAGCTGGCACATGGCCAACTCCATCTTGGATTTTAGGCACTTGGAGGCCTGGGGATTTCACGGTTGGAATATTAGGGTAAGATTCTCTGATAGTCAGCGCAAGGCTATCAGAGCTGGGGGGCTGAATGAGACACATGGCTCCAGAAATGGCACTATTACAGTGCGTTTCTTGAGTTTCTGGATTTGTTCCATGTATCTTTTTCAGCACAGGAGCAGAGGGTATGGGGAAAAAGGTATGGGATACTGAGGAAGGCTGCAATGGCTGTTTTTTTTGTCTTTTTCTCTGTTGATCAATTCCTTTCGAATTATAAGAAAAGTTAGGAGATATTTTGAAGCATTTTTTTCTCCTTCCTCTATTTTTTGAGTGAGAATATTGCCAATTTGATTCCATGTAGAGATAGAATTTAGTTCTGACCAATCTAGCTGTGGATTGTTATGAGATAACCACACTGTGAAACATTTTAACTTTTTTCTAGAGATTTTAACATTTATAGTACTTAAAAATTCTTGCAATTTGGATTCTAATTTTGGTTGGGGTGTAGATGTGTTAGATCCCATGCCTGTTATTAAATTTGTGTTTTCAAAACTCTTTTTTATCTTGTTTTACTGCAAAGCAGCAAAGGGGTGCAAAGGCAGGCTTTTTTACTATCCCCCCACACACACTGGGTTGAGATAAGGTTTTGCGGCTGTCGCTGCTGTGCCGCACAGTCGTCCTGCAAAACGTGCCACGGCCGGCATCGCGCGGGAGCTGTGGCTCGGTCTCCGGGCCGCACAGGGGGCCTCGCACGCTGCGGCCACTGGGGCTGCTGCCGCCGGTCATCCCGCGCCGCGGCCGCAGCCGCCTGCACGCCGCCGCCCGTCGCCCGCATAGCACTGCTGCCCTGGTGCGCAGGTCGCCCGGCCCGCACGCCACGCCTGGTCACGCGCTCCACGCCTGCCGCCACCCGTGCCGTGCCTGCCTGCGCTGCGCCTGCCCGCCGGCACCGCCCTGGCTGTCTCCCGCTGCCTGCGGGGACACATCACAGCTGCCAGGTCGGGCGCGCACTCTGCTGATTTCGGGCTCGGCTCCCGTCCTGCTTCTATGTTGGCCTGCTGGGCCGGCCGGTGTGACTCACCACGCTTACGTTGTCAAGCAGTGGAAAACCTCCTGTGTGGATTGGGTTACCCTGAGCATGAGGAAGTTACCAATCCAGTCCTTGTAAACTATAATCTTAGCTTTTCAAGGTAGCTGACGTGCCCAGGCTTGCGAAACACCTGTGTTTCCAGACAGTTTTAGGGGGTCGAACCCACCTTGGATGCCAACTGCTATTATAACTTTGTCCCCAGCCCCTCTGTTGCCTCTGTCCACCCCGCAGCGGGCAGGGAGGCTGGGGAGGTAGTTTTAGCTTGCCAGACGAGGCCCTAAAAATGAGGCTCTTTCCCTTTGCTGATATGGCAGTTGCAGCTTTATTTCTTGAGATCCTTCGGGGTGAGATGGCAGGAGGGAAAGAGGAAGAGGTATCGATAAGCAGCTCTTTTTCAAGGCAGGGGAAAGGGGTGTGTGGGAATTTACACAACCAATAAGGGGAACTGGGGAGAACAAGATAAGGGAAAGAAGCTTACAAGTCTACATTTTCGGGGGTACATTCTTTGGGTCATAGCATTTTTCCTAACTGCATTACAATACCCCCCTGGGAAGCAAATCCACGTGGCCTCTTTCTCCCACCCCCCCAACCGGTTCGGGAAGATTTCTCTGAGAGAAGTGGAAAAAACCTGTTTATTTAACAGGCACAGCACTACCCAGCACAAGAATGAATGATATCAAATTACAAAACCTCTTGCCGCTCTGAAGAGATGACAAAATTCAGAGGGTCTCTTTCCTGTGGGTGTTCGCTTTGCTTTCAATCCCTCTGGCGCTGGAAAATGCCACTGCCTAGACTAGGCTCCTGGTAGTCCACGGGTGCAAGCTCCCGGTGCTCCCCCGAATCCCTTGTCCAGAGCAGCTTCGATTCACTTCAAAAAAAGGAAAAGAAAACAGTCCAGGAAGACCTCTCTGCTCCGGCTAGCTGGAAAAGCCAAGGCGATCTGTGTCTTGTTGTCTGTCTGTGCTGTAGTCAAAACTCCCGATGTGAGGGGAGCAAGTACAGTCTCTGATAACAGACTCGGTGCTTCTTTTCCACTCACTTTTACTCTTAGATGAAATTTTAAGAATACAAAATCTGTGTCTGGGTTAGGTGGACGAATGGGAATACAATTTAACATCATAATCAACCCAGGACAGTTAGTAAATTAACACCTCCATCATTGGTCAGTGGGGTATGCTACCCCTTGACCTTCTCTTGCAAGAAAACAAGGAACAGACAAACAGCACCTGCAAGGCTGTTTTCTATCTCTGAGGATTGTTTTAATTCCTCCTTATGATTTCCCAGGCCACTTTCTCAGGCGAGACTGAGAAAGTTATGTGGCCTGCTATTCCACAGGCACTGTGCTCCCTGCTTCATAGTTAGCATCCATAATTCCCCCTTTTTATTTTAAAATAAAAGCAGTGTTTGTAATCTCCTGCTGGGCTCTTGCAGGAAAAAGAACAAACACAGCACAAGAGTTTCAGGTATCAACAGAATTTTGAATGGACACTGATTTAGAATGATTTTCTGGCCTATGTTCTTGATGTCTAAGGATTGTTTTCTTTGGAAGGACTTGATGATTGACTCTAATACAACTAGTTCAGTGAACTAACACACACAGCACATAAAACATCATTAGTCTGCTCAAAACTGACAGTCTAACTTGTCGACAGGGAAGAATGTTCACTCTCTTCTTGTAGAAGGACCATCTGAATGATGATCAGTATCTTGATCATCATCTGAGGGTCGCCTGTTGGCTGCTTTCTGTTCTTGGTGTCGCATATCAGGGCGAACGCACCTCGCAGGTATCCACCGTATCCCAGTATCTGTGGAAACACATGCATACCCACGACCCCAAGTGATGAGTTCACACGGGCCTTGCCACTTGTTAGTGGTTAGGTCTCTCACCCAAATTTTCACTCGAGGCAGGTGCATCTCGCCTAAGGACTTCAACAAAAGAGAATGATTCCAAATGACAGGATTATCAGAATTCTTTTGCACTGTGAGATGATTGATTGCATGTAGAGCTTTCTCCAACCGACTGTGTGGAGTTTCTCCAATCATTCCCCTTTCTTGTTTTTCCAGAACACGCTTTAGGGTACCATGAGTGTGTTCAACAATAGCTTTTTGAAAATTCATAATTTTTGGCTTAGAGTCCAAATAAATGAAACTCAGAGAAAAGTCCATCAGCTGAAGCTATTCTTCAGCATCACCAGATGTCTTTTTGAATCACTCCTTGAAGGCGATGGAGTTTAATGTGGCTGCTTGGACCTGCTGACAACAAAACACAAGCATACTTTTTTTTTTTTAAATTCACAAACTAATTAAACTTCATGTTGTTAGTCAGTTAAAATTCAGACTCGACAATTCATTTTCCAAGCTTCTACTACTTTTAAAATATTCATGCATTGAGAATACTAAAACAAAGCAAAAAATCCCCCAAATTTCTTGGGATGAATGACTATCACCATTTTCATGTTATTTATAAAACAAACCCAGCAGATACCAAATATGCACTACTTATATTTCAAACTTGGTAGAGATTAATTATGACATAAGGAAATAAACAATGTACAGATTAGCTAACAATGCAAATTACAATGCTTTTAATTTTTCATTGTCTAAGTAAAATCCCCCCCTTTTTTTTTTTTGTTGACCATTGGATTTTCACCTCAAATATGATTTCCATTATTATTTCTATTGCCGTGAAAATTGTTTCTGAGGGACTTGTAGAGTTCACATGGTTGTGGTCAAATGCTTTTTGACTCTCTGTAATCAGTGAAGTAACCAGTGAAGCTATCTGCGGTGTAGATATGGTGGCTTCATCAGGCTGTTGTTGTTCGTAGGGTTCTGCAGTTGTGTTGCTGAGCGGTTTGAAGTTTGCAGGTTTTTAGCAAAGCTGAGTCCGTTGTAAAGTCGCAGTTGCTGCTACTCGCTGAAACTCCTGTTTAGCTGCTGTTGCTGTGTTCAGCAGTGGTTGCCCCAGCAAGGCCGGCGCATGCGCAGGCCCCGCAGATGGACACGGGGGGGCTGAAAGCCCATCTCCCCCCACCACGCTGGCAGCCCGCTCTGGGGACTGCTGCGCTGTCCCTTGTGGCGCAGGAGAGCAGGGCGCAGGGGGGGCTGAAAGCCCGTATCCCCTCGCCACGCTGACAGTCCGCGGCGGGGGCGTCTGTGCTGTCCCTTGTGGCGCAAGAGAGCAGGGAACAGGGGACGCAGGGGGGGCCGAAGGACACCAACGACAGCTAGGGGCCCCTTGCAGCCACTCGCGGTGGCTCTCGCAGTGCCGGTGAAGGCACCGCGGAGGGCGCAGGTGGAGGCGGGTGGACTCCGTTCCCCTGCCACCTCTCTTTTGACGAAGCTTGTGCGCCCAACTCCGCGGGTGACGGATACTTGAACTCTCAGGGAGAGGGAGATTTCTGGGGAACAGACTGTCTCTGCCCGCGGCCAAAGTCCTCCGAGGGTCCGGGCAGAGCCGAGGGAGTGCTACGCTGGTCGTCCTCGGTCCCATCCCCCAGTCTCTCATGGTATACAAAAGAGGCACCCCTGGCATCCGAATCCTCCATCCCAGCATCACTGTCCCCAGACTGGCACCGCTCCAGCGCTTTAAAGAGCACGCCCCAGGTGGCCGCCAGGCTGCACACGCTGGTATCTCCTGCAGCTAACTCAGACCATATGCGGTCTCCCACTGACAGACAAACTTCGAGATCAAAGGCATTATTGACAGTCACAGTAAAACCTTGCGCTTTCGCCCACTGGAACAAAGCGCGCATAGCATCTTCAGAAATATCGAGTCCCATGCATGGCAAAGCATTCTGCCATGCAGAGAAGACAAGTTGATCATCAGTTGAATTTCGGTTCCCCATTGTGAGAACTGCCTATCTCAACGGCCCGCGAATGCAATTACGCAGACGCAGTGGCTTAACCCGGGACTTTAAGCTCTAGTTTTGTCAAGATAAGCCGTTCCAGGCCCGCTCACCAGCAGGGCCCTACTATCCCATGGTGTGAATGACCAGCTCCCTCCAGGAGAGTGCGGGAGATATTCGCTTACCCCTAGGGGGAGGAAGTGGGTGGCACGTCATCCGTCAGCTGCACCGAATGTCGGGGGTCACCAGATGTCACTCTATTGGGAACGGCAAGAAGAATGACACAGACTCTCTTGGAGTCAAACAGGAGAGTTTCTCCCAGTTTATTACTTCAGATCTTTTATAGACCGATACGTGAAAGTACAGAAAGGTAAAACTCTCATTGGTTAGTAAACTAACACATCCCCATCATTGGTCAGTGGGGTACACCACCCCTTGACCTTCTCTTGCAAGAAAACAAGGAACAGACAAACAGCACCTGCAAGACTGTTTTCTATCTCTGAGGATTGTTTTAATTCCTCCTTATGATTTCCCAGGCCACTTTCTCAGGCGAGACTGAGAAAGTTATGTGGCCTGCTATTCCACAGGCACTGTGCTCCCTGCTTCATAGTTAGCATCCATACTCCAGCACCAGCGGACCGAATCCAGGGCAACGGGTATTTTTCCACTGCCAGAAATGACAGAACAAGGTAAGATTAACTTTGACACCGTACCGGGGTGGGGTAAGACAGCGAAATTCCCCCGGGTTGAAGTGGCGGGGGGACCCCGGAGAGCTGTACAGCGGCTGGGAAACCCTTTCCAAGTGGCAGCCCTGCCAGGATCGACCACGTGCAAAGCGGTGGGGGAAATACAGGTTCCCCCGCTGCGGGCAGAGCAGGGGAGGGAATGAATCATTTCTGCAGCCCCTGATCCCAGCCCTGGGCTGTGTGTAGCCAGAGGGGGGAGGGGAAGGAATTCTGCCAGTGGCCCGAGCCAGTGTGAGTTTCAATTGTAACCTTTTGGGGTGCTAGTTTGTTTTCTGAGGTAAGAAAAATAGACAAATTGTGTGCAGAGCTGCCTTAACTTTCACAATGGGTTTGCAGCTCTCTATACAAGAAAGAAGCCATACACAAAAAATACAGGATTTTTTAAAAACCACAAATGTAAAAATTTCAAAAAATAAGTTAAAACAGTTTGTATTATATTTGACTCAGCAAAGTGAACAGATCGAATTGTTGCAATTAGACTCAGTAACTGCCTGGGACGCAATTTGTTAACTTTAAAAATAGAAGAATGAGACAAATCAGCTTTAAAATTTCTCCCGGTTTTTCTTTTAATTCGAAAAGAATTGGTTAACAGAGAAATAAAAATAAAAGACAAACAGGCACTGCAGTCTTTACCTGATTTCCCTAACCCTTCTCCAAAAAACTCTGCTCCTCCATTGAAAGAGGCACCTGGGACAATTCAAGAAAAATATGAAACGCAGCTTAATAATACAAGTTCTAGTCCCATGTGTCTCTCTCAGACACCTAGTTCTGATGGTTCACAAGCCATCAGGACTCCCTCTCTATATCCTTCTTTTCACAGTGTTAAAGAAAATGAACTCTTATATCCCCATGTGGCTGAGAGCCAAGATGGCACTGGCCATGTGTTACCTGGCCACATGGTGAATTCTCCATTGTACCCTCTTCCTCCTATCCACAATCCCTTACACCCACCAGTTCCTACCCACCACTCCTACTGGTAGTAAAAGGTTTTAAAATCATAGAAAATTCGGAGACTTAGAAAGAAAGTTAGGCTTGGCAAGCCCTGGGAAAAGTAGGCCCCGGGAAATGTTAGGCCTTGTGCTTGCTAAAGATCAGGTGAAACTGCATCTGTGTAATCAGTATATGATAAATGATACAATTGTTAGATGTGATTAGATATAATTATTGTTTAAAGAACATGAGGAACAATGTTAGGGGGTTGAGGAGGATCACGAGAAATCCATGCTTGGGTAAAAAAAATGCATACAATAGAACAATGTAAGTTTAATAATTAATATGTAAGTTATATAATGATAGAGTATAAAAACATGTTCAGCTCAAAACCAAGTCGGGTCAGATTTGAGTATGTGTACCCCTGACACCCAGAGCTCTTAATAAACACCTTCATATAATCATTCATGATTATGTGTGTTCCTGAACGCTAACACTACAATCCCTTTGCTCCCCCTGACATTCCTCCCCCCTGCACCACCCCCCAGCCCTGCCTGGCTCCACCCTATGACCCTGCCCCCCGAAGCTGTAACCCTACCCCCTATGCCTCCGCCCCCTGACTCCCAGTGAGGAGTGGTGGGGAGAGAGAGAGTTACACCCCTTGCTCCTGTGGAAGAGCAGGGGGAGAGGTGTCCCGGCCCAGCCTCCTGGGAGCGGGGAACGGGCCCTCTCCCAGCTCCTGTGGGGGTGGGGCTGGGCCTCTCCACAGGCCCGGTGAGGGAATGGGGCCCTCAAGGCCCAGCAGGGGTGGGTGTGGGCAGGGAAACCCAGGGAATACCAGCCCTGCGGAAGATGAAGTTATGCTAACAGCTGCTCCTGTAGTATACAATAACAGCAGAGGGGCAATGCGATTACAACATCAGCCTTTCAATTACCAAGTAATTTGTTAATTTAATAACCAAGATATTTGTTAAATAGAAAATTATTTTGGTCGCGATAGTGAGGTCTTAAGGGGAATAATAAGAACTACATTGAAATCACAGGATTTAATTCCTGCAGATCTTAAAGATTTATTTTGGTGTTTCCTAACTCCCTCTGAGTATGATCTATGGGAAAGCTTATGGAAAAAAATCTTTAACAAAACTCCTAGTTGAAGTTAAGCAAAGTAATCAAAATGCACGTGATACAGAGAACAATGAAATCACTTTAGAACATTTATGTGGAGACAGAACTTGGACTAATCCTACAGATCAAGTGAGAGTATTAACAAAGTTTATTGCAGATAAAATTTGTGATGTAGCTGAAAACATTTTTCACCAGTTACAAACAGTTTGAATTCAAGTCAGTTATGCGTATATTAAACAACTTTTATCAGAAATTTTTTTACAGTTTGTGGACCGACTTAAACTGCAGATAGAGAGACAAGTCAAAGAACCAGTGGCCCTGACGGAACGGCTTAAAGAAATGGCCTACAGGAATGACAACGAGGCTTGTCATAGAGTGATTCTGAGTCTACCTATTAATCCTCCACCCACCATAGCAGATATAAGTGAAGCGTGTGCCTAGAAAGCAGATTTGTACAGTGTACACGACAAGAAACCAGGACCATTAAACCCAAGGAATGTAGCAGCAGCAATACCAGGAATGAACAGGACACAGATGTCACCAGAACAGGTGCAGCAAATCGTCTGTTTCCAGTGCAAAAGGCCAGGACATTTTGCAAGGAACTATCCTCAAACCCAGCAACAAGGGAAACACCAGAAAGAAGCTGTAGCAAATCAGCAAAAAAACTAAAAACAAAGCGCTCTTCTGTCAAGTGCTGAGACACAAAAGTGACAGACCTGAAACAGGAAAAAGACTCTATTTTAATTGGAGAAAGGGAGAAAGGGGAGCAGGGTGAGAGACTGCAGAAACATAATTGTGGGGAACGCATGTCTAATAAGGTCTGGCAACTGCAAAAGCGATTTAGACTTATAACTGCTAAAGCTTTTCATTTAAGATCTGACCATTGGACAGTCATTGGAGTGGACCTTCAGGACAATTCACAAGACCTGGCTGGACTGGATAATAGGTATTTTGTTATTGGTGACACAGCACACACACCAATAGAGATTGAGGTGGCTCCCATGACAATTAAGGGAGACCTAACACACCTCACTCTCTTGGCAAGATGTCCTCAACCACCCTTCTATGTAGCCAAAGGGCAGATAATAGCCCAAGTGATCCCTGTTCCAACAGAAGACCCAGTAGATGACAAAGCACCAGGAGTCTACTGGGCAGAAGTGGTGGGTGAAGACAAACCCATTATGGGGTATAACCTAACACATAAATCAGAACATCTCCACATAGGAGGGTTGATTGACACTGGGGCAGATGTGACTATCATACCTGAAAAGGTGTGGCCTTCACATTGGGAACTGCAACCCATGGCAGGCAAAATGCAGGGTATCAGAGGGGTGAAACTGGCAAAAATCTCTAAAGCTATTGTTCAGATTGAAGGCCCGGATGGAAGATTGGCCAGTATCTGTCTGTTTGTTAGTGATTACAAGTGCCTGCTGTGGGGTAGAGACACCATGTCCCAGTGGGGAGTGAAATTAACAATTCCTGAGACTCCCCAGGATTTTTAGAAGAGGCCACTGTAGAGCGTCCTTCCCAAAAGTTAACTTGGCTGGATAACAATACAATTTGGGTGAACCAGTGGCCTCAGCAAACAGAAACTCGGGGGGCGAGAAAAATTGGTGGAAGAAGAATTGGCCGAAGGACACATAGTAGAAACATCCAGCCCTTGGAATTCCCCAGTGTTTGTGATGAAAAAGCCAGGGAAGGATAAGTGGCGCCTCCTTCAGGATTTGAAAGAAATAAACAAAAAATAGAGGACATGGGGTCTCTCCAACCAGGGATGCCAACACGGACAATGTTACCACAAAATTGGCAATTGGCAGTGCTAGATATTAAAGACTGTTTTTTCAAATTCCCCTGCACCCAGAGGATGCACCATGGTTTGCCTTTTCCATTCCCACAATTAACCGGGAAGCTCCAATGAAACGATACCATTGGACAGTACTACCTCGAAATGAAAGCAAGTCCTTTCATTTCCCAGTGGTATGTGGGGTCTTTTACTGTCCCCAGTACCTGCTAAAAAAAAGGAAGCCATCATATTGCACTATATGGATGATGTGTTAGTGTGCTGGCCCAATGACACTATACTCCAACACACACTTGACCTAGTGGTTAAAGTTTTAACCTCTGCTGGATTCCAATTGCAAGAAGATGAGGTTCAAAGGATGCTACCTTGGAAATACCTTTGATCATGGGGCAACTTTTTCGGCACCTGGCCTGCTGGAACTGAATGAGCTCCATCTCTCTGTTAAGGGCAGAAGGATTTTAGCTCATGAACTGGCAGTTAGTGTTCAGGAACACACAAAATCACAGATTGATTATATGCAGTGTTGGGGGTTAGGTGTCTTTTTTTTTTTAGTTCTGGCTTGCCCGTGGAATTTTTACCCATTAGTTGCCGGAACAACCTAACTGTGGGTACTTGGTGGGTGCTTGACAAAAGACAAAGAGTTCAGCCGGGCCCAGGGGGGGAAGGGGGCAGGAAAAAAAGGAGGGTGGGGACAGTTTGGCAGGCTTTGTTCAGCTTCGGAGAAAGACACATGGGGTGCAGAGCTGTTGCGGTGGAGAGAAGGGAATTTCGCCATCACCCAGACGGAGCTGCTGCTTCTTCTTCTTCCCTCTTTGTTGGTGGCCTCGCACCCCCTGTCCTGCCAGGACGTGTGGCAGTGCCAGCCACCGCCACGGAGCTACTGATACACCTCAGCCACCGGACCAGGATCTCTGCTCATCCCTGCTGTTCCAGCCGACTGTTCCTCAGAGCCCTGCAGGAGCACCGGGACTGCCCGCCCGAGGAGGTATGTGAAACAAAGCCTCTCCTCCATCCCGTTGAAGTGCGGAATAAAAGGAACCCTATAACTCGCAGAGTAGTTATAAGAGCAGGTATGAATTTATTCAGCGCTGAGGTGCATGGGGGATATCTCCTCCAAAAAGCATGCACACCTTTTTGATTGGGTTTTCCCTTTTTATCCTTTACAGACCAGGTTTACACAATACGCCTAATACATATTAATTTCCTAGCCCCGCCTGTCTTCATATTACAATTAGCCCCGTGCCCCTTTCAGTCCTTTGGTCGCTTTTTTTTTTTTTTTTCGGGACTTTAAATCCGTTTCTTCTGGCTTAGGGTTCGAGGAATCTCCTTTATCTTGTGGTGCCTTTGTCTTTGCATCTTGTTTGTGTATTCCAGCTCCTTATCTCATCTTGCAGTCTGACTCTTTTTCCTGTTCTTGTGGATTAGGGTGTCAGGGTCTGGTTTTTGTCAGACACCCCTTTTAGTTAAGCATTTTTTTTAAATTCTTAATTTCTTCGTTTCAGTCCCCCCTTTTCTAGAAAATTAGTAAATTCTTTTACTTAGCAATACCAATACCTTTTATTTTTCAGTCTACTTTTACAGCTTGCTCTCCTCGGTATGTATCCCTCATTGCATTACCATATGCTGCTGCTAGGAAAGTCAGTACTGCTATCCGTTTTAACATCTTCCAGTTCCAAACAAGCATTGCAATTGATAGCACCAGACTTATACCTACTCATGCCAGTATTATAATGATAGGGTGGCAAAGTGTGTTCAAAATTCCAGTTGCAGTTGGTGACCATCCAAAGAGTGCATCCCACCAGTGATGATTTGTGTCTTGGTTTACTCTTTGTAATACTTTGCTTATTTCCTTTGTATCATGATAGGCAGTAATCAGAGTCTTTTGCCCGTTTTCCTGGACCTCTTCCAGGATTTTTGCCAAATCTTGGTGGTTCATTAGCTGTCTTACTAATGTCAGGTTCATTCCAATGGGTGTAGGTGATAATTTATGGTATATTGTATAGTTAGATCTTATCAACTGGTGGGATGTAACCGGTGCTGAATATAAAAAATCACACCCTACAATTTTAACAAAATTACAAATACAAAAGTTAGAATGGTTCTTAATAGGCAAATTTACATTGTTATCATCTATTTCTACAGAAACACACACAGTTCTTAGACATACACAGCCTAGGCCAATATATACAAGCACACTCTTCTGACTAGTATCAGGATGAATCTCAAAGTGGCAGATGCTTTGCTCAGTGTCTAAACATATGTCCTGTGCATCAATTGTGTTAGCCTCACTGATAAACCCTTGTTGTTCTCGGGTAACACAAGATTCCAAATTCAGTTTGCCACTTCCCATTCATCATCTGGGCCCATGCTCTATGCTCCGAGGGGTAGAGAACTGCCCCTTCATGATTCAGTCCTAATGCAATAATAGGGTCGATATTGTAAATTGTGGCATTACGTATAGTCAGCACAAAGGCAGTAGCTATTTTGGTGGTAGGGTCATAAGTAAAATTTACCAGAGTTTACCAAGACTGAAGTTTTCTTTCTAAATTGTTTGCATTGTCCCAGACAATTTTCCTAATTTCATTTGGAAAAGCACCTTCACTTCCTTCTCTTATTACTGAAGCAACTATTGATTGCATCCATAATTGTGCCTGTACGCAGCTGAGGGCTAATGACACATTATTTTGGGCAATATTTAGTGCTTTTATTATTAGCTTGTGGTCTTGGTCCCCAGCCTTTTTCCACCTTGGTAATATTTTAGAAACTTCCCATTGGTTAGTTCCTAGTGCTAATAAAGAGGATTGTATGGGCTGTTTTAGTTTCGTCAAATCACTTGTTGCAGCAGCTAATTTATTCATTAATATTTCTGAATCAATTCCATTTAATACTCCTAACCCTGTTCTTAATATTCCAGTTGTCTCTTCTCATTCTGCCCTTGAAGTGTATCTGCTTTTGTAACCATGTTGCCCAGCCCTCACATGATGTCTTTAGGAAAGAGGAGCAGGCTGGCTGAATCTCAGAGATGTTAGTTTGCATTAGTAATTTAATACACTTGAGAGACCACTCTGGATTAAATAACAGTTGTTGTTGTCCTGTATTCTTTATTACATATGGACCAACTTCATAAATTTTAGGTTCAATCTTAGGTTTAACTTTAGATGGTGTGGTCTGACCTTGGGTTACAGTTGATTTGGTCGTTGCAATAGGCATGGCTTTCATTCTAAATTTGGATGTTAGCCCTTTATCCCCACGACCCCAGAGGCAGACCACATCCACTGTTTGTACTAATGTAAAATTATACCAACAATCCAATTTACTTAAACGGTCACAAACTTCCCAGTGCTTGCCCGTAGGAGAAGCTGAAACACTAATTTGGACTGCCTTTTCATAGTTAGTCCCATTAATCATCCGGCATCCTACCCTGATTACTTCTCCAATAGTCCCTTGAAGGGTCCGTAACCTTTTTTTTTGCCATTCTCGCTTTTTATATATCTGGTTTTCATACATAACTACAGTTGATAGGTTTAAATCTCTTATATCAGAGTGTTTTCCCATGAATCCAGTGGATTGAATGAATGCTTGGGACCAAGGCCATTCAGCATTTTTCTGGCTAGAGGTGCTTTCCAATTCTTGAATTACACTTGTGGTTACAAGTAAAACAAACAGACTGACTTTATTGACCAGGTTTTTGCAAGCTAAATCATGGAATGCTCCCAACTGCAATGTACTCATTTTGCTCTAGTAAGTTTTAGTTTCAGTTCATTGTCACCCAGTGTTACTTTCCAAGGGGCTTCTGGAGCCTTCTTCACTCGAGAATGGTGAATCCAGGCGCTCTGTTCCTTGATCTTAACTGCAGTGAAGGTGGTGAGGATCACCTGGAACGGTCCTTCCCACTGTGGTTCTAAAGTTTTTTCTGTAAGAGACTTAACATACACATAATCTCCAGGCTGTATGTCATGCACTGGCCCATCCAGCCCTCTGCTCCGGGTTCTAGCCACATGTTTCTCAATTGCTTTGAGCTGTTTGCCTAGGGCTATCATATAGGCGGTCAGCCTCTCCTCCCCCACTTGGGTAGACAATCCCTTTTGCACACTGTATGGTCTCCCATAAAGTATTTCAAAGGGACTTAGTTTTTCTTTGGCTCTGGGCTTGGTTCGGATCCACATCAATGCCAGTGGGAGAGATTGGGGCCAAGGTAAATTAGCTTCTTGTCCCAGCCTCACAATTTGCTGTTTAATTAAATGATTCATTTTTTCTACTTGGCCACTTGACTGGGGGCGATAAGGGGTATGGAGCTCCCAATCTGTCCCCAGATGTCGACTGATTTGTTGTACTATTTTTGAGATAAAATGTGGCCCCCTATCTGAAGATATTGTGGCTGGAACCCCGAAGCGTGGTATTACCTCTTGTAACAATACCTTGGTTACCTCCCGGGCTTTGGCAGTCCTGGTGGGAAAAGCCTCTGGCCACCCTGAAAAGGTATCTGTTAAAACTAGCAAATATTGATACCCCCCTTTTCTTGGGAGTTCTGAGAACTCAATTTGCCATTGTTGTCCAGGCCCATGGCCTTTTCCAATTTGACGGAGTGTCCTAGTTTAGGGCAAATTTGGAAGGAAAACTCCAAATGGGGATTTCCCCAGGGAAATGCCCCTCCCCACCAACTGGTCCCGGAAAAGGAAAAAAAAAAATTCCTTGGAGAGAAGTGGAAAAAGCTGTTTATTTAACAGAAATTGAGTAATATTAAATAATTAAACCTCTTGCTGTTTGATTGGATGGCAAATCTAGGAAGAAAAGTCCTTTTCATGTGGTGTAGCTCGGCTCGCTCAGGTTCTTATCAGTCCCTCTGGCGCTGGAAAGTGCCGAAGCCCAGGCCCCGGTGGGCCACAGGCATGAGCTCCCGGGGTTTGGCTGGGTGTTCAGTCCAGAGCAGGCTTTCACAGATCCAACAAAATTGAAAAAAAACAAAGGTCCAGGGAACTCGTCTGCCTCAGCTAGCTAAAACTGACTAAAAGCCAGAGAGAAGCTCTGTCCCTCTGTCTGTCCGTGCTGCAGACACCACAGTCCAGGAGCGGGATGTGGGGGAGTGATGTTTTTTTTTAACACAAACTGCGCACTTCTTCTTCCCCCTGTCTTGCTCTCAAAGCCAGTCTTAAAGGTGCAGAACTTAATATATAACATAAACCAGACAATTGGGGATACCAGTATCATAAAGTCACCCCAGGACACCGAGTTTTGGTTTGGGGGTATTCTTAGGTTTAGTCTGGAGGCAAATGTCACACTGCCGAGTTACCTGAATGACAGTAGAGTATAAATTTCTGGCAGTAATCTTTTCAATTAGATAGCTATACAGGGGATCTATTCCCCAGTGTGTTTTCTGGTGCTCTTCTCTTACTAGTGACCATAACAAATGAGAAGGGATGACTATTGTCCCTTCTGCAGTAATAGCCCATCCCTCTGGGCTATATTTTCCCCCTTGATCTTGAATTAGTTTTCTATCTTTTCTAGTATATACTGGCTTACCTTCAAGGGAGACCTGTCCATCAGGAATTAAGGCTCCCTCAATTGTTATCTCACTTTTTGCTGCTTCTTTTGCCTCTCTGTCTGCCAGCTCGTTCTCTTCCTCCAATTCTGAGCTCACCTTCTGGTGTGCCTTAATGTGCATAATTGCTACCTGCTCAGGTAGCTGGACTGCTTCCAGTAGCCGCAATATCTCCTGCGCATGTTTGATGTTTTTCCCTTGTGAGTTTGACAGTCCTCTTTCTTTCCAGATGGCCCCATGTGCATGTACAACCCCAAATGCATATCTCGAGTCTGTATAGATGTTTATTTTCCTTCCCTTTGCAATCTCCAGGGCACGGGTTAGAGCGATGATCTCTGCCTTTTGTGCAGAGGTATCTGTTGGCAAGGGTCCAGATTCTATTACCTCTTTGCAGGTGGTAACTGCATACCCGGCGTGTCGCTTTCCACTGATGATGTAGCTGCTCCCATCAGTGAACCAGGTTTCTGCATCATCCAGCGGGGTGTCTTTCAGGTCTGGGCAGCTGGAGTAGGAAGCTTCGATGGTCTCCAGGCAGTCATGGTGCACCGGCTCCCCTTGATTCCCACTGAGAAAAGAAGCTGGGTTGATAAGGTTAGTTACAACTATCTCTACATCATCTTGTTCTACCATGATGGCTTGGTATTTCAGGAACCTTTGTGGGGAAAGCCAGTGCCTGCCCTTTACTTCTAGGACTGCAGACACTGTGTGAGACACCAATACAGTCATTTTCTGTCCCAGGGTGAATTTGTGTGCTTCTTGAATATTCAGCACCACTGCAGCAACAGCTCCAAGGCATCCTGGCCATCCCTTGGCTGTTGCATCTAGTTGTTTGGAGAAGTAAGCAACTGCTCTTCGGTACGGACCCAAGTCCCGGGCCAGTATTCCCAGGGCAATTCCTTGCTTCTCATGGGAAAACAGGAAGAATGGTTTACTTACATCCGGGAGTCCAAGCGCTGGAGCCGACATTAGGGCATTCTTCAGCTGGTGGAAGGCTTGTGTGGCCTCTTTTGTCCACTGGAGGTCTCTGTTCCCGCTTGTAATGAGCGCATACAGAGGTTTCACAAGCAACTCGTAGCTGTGTATCCATAGTCTGCACCATCCTGTCATTCCTAAGAATGTTCGCAGCTCCTTCACTGTTTGAGGTTTTGGGGTTTGGCATATCGCTTCTTTGCGATCTTGCCCTAGAGTCTGTTGTCCAGCACTGATCTCATAACGCAGATAAATTACCTTTGGCTTCACTACCTGGGCCTTTTTCTTTGATACCCTGCATCCATGAAGTCCCAGAAAGTTTAGCAGGCTTACAGTCCAGGCTATGCATGCCTCTTTTGTCCGGGTGGCTATGAGGATGTCATCCACGTACTGCAATATCTTTCCTTCTTCTGGGGGAGCCTCCCAGGATTCCAGATCCTTGGCAAATTGCTCTCCAAACAGAGTAGGAGAGTTTTTAAATCCTTGAGGCAACACAGTCCAGGTGAGCTGGGATTTGCTCCCACTTTTGGGGTTTTCCCATTCAAATGCAAAAATTTTCTGGCTGTCCTCATGGATAGGGTGGCAAAAGAAGGCATCTTTAAAGTCTGAAACAGTAAACCAATTTAGCTCGGGTGTCAGGCACGTTAGTAGAGTGTATGGATTTGCGAGGGCCCCGGTCTGATTGCATATAAGGCTGACCAATTTATAGTTTTGGGGATGGCTCTTTCCATCCCCTTTGCAATCCACTCCTGATAGCTTTCTAGTTTTTTTAATTCTGCTAATCTGTTTGGATCCCACTGTGGGTTTTGGAGTGGGAAATAATCTTTCACATCAAATTGTAGGGTTTTATAATAATCTTCTGCCAGATCCCCTGCCATTTTTATAATTAATTGTTTTTCTGTCTCAGTCAGTGCATCCAATAATAATTGCATATCACTCCAGTCTGGATTGTGTTGTTTTATTATATATCGCAGACGTTTAGCTGTGTTAACTGGATCATTGCGGCAATTTTTAGCAACCTTCTCCCATGCCTCCAAATCGATTGTGGAGAAGGGAACCTTAACCAATACCACTCCTCCCTCTGGTGCCACTGCCTCTCGCAGCGGTGCCTGTAATATGTGTGTCTGTTGTCTAGTCCGGTGTGCAACCGGAGGGGTGTCTACATCCCCTGAGTCCACATCCTCATCCTCCTCCCTTTCTGGTCTTATGTGGGGAGGCTTAAGCAAATCATCTGCCAGATCTTGTTCTTGGGCCACAGTCTGGTAAACCTGATCTGATTTTGTGCATCTTTGCCCTATGCTACACGCTGAACAACACCGCTTAAGCCTCCCCCTCTTAGTCTTATTCTCCTTCTCCAGGGCCAATACCAGAGGGTCAGAGGGAGCCCTGATCCCACAGTCCCTCTGCCATTCGGGGTGATTTTGAAGGGAGAAAAACATATCAGCATATGTTACCTCTGCCCATTTCCCTTCCCTCCTGAGAAAGAGCATGAGTTGCAATAGCGTGTTATAGTCCAAAGTTCCACTAGGTGGCCACTTCGCTCCCTCATCTAATTTATATAGTGGCCACCAGTCCTTACAGAATTTGATTAAATCCTTCTTGTTCTCAGTTCCTCCACGTCCAGCAATATTTTTCTAATGTGCAAGAATACAACCTAGCGGACTTGCTTTAGGGATTTCTTTACTTTGTCCAGTGCCCATTATTTCCCTTTCTTGTCCTGTCCCGTTTCCACCCAAACTTTTCCTCACACGCAATTGCAATTAGTGGGCACCCAATGTGACTTTTCACACACAAACTTCAAAGTTTTCACTTTACACATGAAGCATATGCCCTGATGGTTATTAAAGCAACAATACCAGCGTCTACCCACGGTTAAAACAAATATTAATCACTTCACACTCAAGCACAACACTCCTCATTTACATTTGGGTTTGCCCCACACTGACTCCAGTCGCTTCGCCTTTTTCCGGCCGCCCCAGTCGCCCGAGGTCGGAACCGCGGATAGGGCTCCACACTCGCTCCGCACCTCCGGTGCATCTCACTCACTCATTCACACACCAAACACACTCAGTGACTCAACGTGTCCGGACTTAGCATTCACACAAAACAAGGGTTCGCTCGACTCACCCCCAGAGTGGCTAGCGGGCTGCCCTATCAGCTCAGCGAGAACCCCCCCTTGTCGGCCCCTCTATCGGCCAGGATCGACCCCTTTCCCTCTGTCCCCGGCCCCTCCTGGCCGTGTGCTTGCAAGCCCACCGGGACTGTGCTGTACGACAGACGTCTCTGTTCGGTTTACCAGCAGCTCTCCCCTTGATATTTAATTCATACCTTTATCTGCAGGCCGGCAGGTTGTTGTCTGTCCCTGTGGTGAGCGAATCGAGGTTCAGGGTCCCTCCCGGAAAGTCCTGGGGGCGCGCCAGGGAATCCGTTCCTCGGCCGCTCCCGCAGCCAGACAGAGACCCTCCTGGCTGGCTCGCCAAAATGAAGTGCGGAATAAAAGGAACCCTATAACTCGCAGAGTAGTTATAAGAGCAGGTATGAATTTATTCAGCGCTGAGGTGCATGGGGGATATCTCCTCCAAAAAGCATGCACCCCTTTTTGATTGGGTTTTCCCTTTTTATCCTTTACAGACCAGGTTTACACAATACGCCTAATACATATTAATTTCCTAACCCCGCCTGTCTTCACTTCATATTACAATTAGCCCCGTGCCCCTTTCTTCCGGCTTAGGGTTCGAGGAATCTCCTTTATCTTGTGGTGCCTTTGTCTTTGCATCTTGTTTGTGTATTCCAGCTCCTTATCTCATCTTGCAGTCTGACTCTTTTTCCTGTTCTTGTGGATTAGGGTGTCAGGGTCTGGTTTTTGTCAGACACCCCTTTTAGTTAAGTGTTATAAATGCAAAGGCAAATTTGGGATAAAATCAAAGAGAAATTTATTAATAAACAACATAGAAAAAAAAAAAAACAGAGAGAAAAACCACAATAAAAATGGTCAGCGCAGCGCTGGGTGGACAGGGCCTACACCCGAGGTGTAGGTTTCCCAAATCCACGTCTGAGCGCTCTCAGGCTTGGGGTTTTATAGGATTTTTAAGTCCTCAGGCTAAAATTCCGAGCAGGCTCCATTCACCAAGTGTTTCTGATTGTTTGGTGAATAGATTTCCTGGCTTGGAAGAATAGACCTAACTTGTGTCCGGACAGAGTCTCCTCATATGCAAAGAGACTGTATGTATTTTAATTCTGTGTTATCAATGATGAAGTGATGTGATCCGGGGTTGGTGCCGATGGAAATCTCGGCGGAGTCTTCCCCTTTGTTTCCAATGATTGCTTTTGCAACACCGGGATGTTCAGGTCTGGCAAGGCCTATCTTTTGGAGCTTGTCTTTCTTTCGTCGATCAGATTGTTCCCTACAGGAATCTGCAGGGCGTTGCTCGGGTCCGGAGGCAGGTAATTTCCCCGAGCCAGCTCCATTGTCGTCTTGATGATCCGTGTCCTGTCTGTTTGTCCGAGTTGATGGGCCTGCCTGAGTTCGTTATCTGGGTGTTGGTGGCAATCAGTGGTTTTCCGGAGAGAATCCCGTTCCCCCCCCCCAGCAAGGAGAGGCTTTTTACATTTCATCTTTTTATGTCATTGCAAACACATTTGTCTTAGCTATAACCTTCGAATTTTTAATACAAACAATAATTTATTACATTAAGCATTTTTTTTAATTCTTAATTTCTTTGTTTCATCTCTATATGTCGATCGCTCCCACTTTTCTCTCTCTGGAGAGGGGATTAAGTCTACAGGTCTCATCTGGGTAGTGAAAGGGTTAAAATCTGGCCCAAACCAAGGCAGGTATTCATGGTGTCAGATTTCAGCGTTGGAAAAGCAGTGGACAGTTTTTGGCCTGGAGCTGTGCCGGCCGTGGGGGCGAGATGTCAGCAGCCATGGCCTGCCCCAGCCCAGAGCCAGGGGCCACGGCAGATGCCGGCCCAGCCTGGAGCTGGAGGAATTCCTGCAGTCTCCATCCCCTGCCCAGGAGCTGCTGGAGTCTGGCTCAGCCCCCTCCCCCCAGGCCACACCGGCCATGAGGGTGGGGGTGGGGGGGTGGGGGGCAGCCACACTAGAGCTCTGTTACCTTTCACGGTTGGAAACAAAGAGAGCCAAAAGCTCCCGGGCTTAGGTTTAAAAGGTGGTATTCACAAAGGTGATCTCACTTTTCAGTGGTGAAAAATGCTGTCAGTTCTCAGAAATGGCTAGCTCTTGGCCAGGTCTCAAGCAGAGAAGAAACTCCCAGCAGCCTCTCTCAGGGGAGTCACTTCTGTGGATATTTCCCACTTTTTTTCTTAAATGCCAAACCATCACAACCTCCACAATCAACGACCGTTAACAGACCAAGTCCAAAGAACAGCTCTGGCATGATTTGAGACACCTGGACTGGGAAAACAGAGAAGAATGAGAAAGATAAGAATGAGAATCTAATTAGCATTGGAGGCAAAGAGGTCTGTAACCAATAGGAAACCAAATACTAAGAACTACGTAACTTAGAACCAATGAACATTGAACCAATTAATTTCTATGGGTTTTGACTGTATAAGTATCTGAAAATCTGGTATAATTCATGTGTCATTGAATGATTTTTTCTGCACACCCAGGTTATATGTGGATGAAATTATTTCTGTTGCACATCCTGGCCAGAATAAAGTAATGCCTTGATTCTCTAACACTAAAAATGTTGCTGGAGAGTTTTTGGTTTTCCCCCAGTTTTGGTGTCAACCCCAGCTTGCCTTTTTGCTGCCTGCACATATCCTGTGCTGCAGGGACAAAGTGGGGGGCCTGGGACTTGGCGAGGTCTTACCCTAGCAGCCAGAGCCTGGCTATTTCCTTACCAATTTTGTTCCTATTCTCTTCCCTGCATTGCACTCATCGCCTCATACTGGAAGACTGAGGAAAAAGTGAGTATACCCTGCCCAATGTTATAAAGTATCCATAGAGCTGGAAAAGCCAACCATTTGGAAGACCATCTCAGGTCAGCTTCTGTTACCATCTGTCAGTTTAAGACAATTATACAAAGCAGATACTCTGCCTCCCCTTTAGTTTTAACCACCCCTTTCACTGATGAGGAGAGACAAATGCAAGAAAATATGAGCGAAAAATTAACAGTTTACTAAAAAGAAAAACAGCAACAACCCAAATAACAGCAATACCCACTAGATACAAAGGTGCTGAATCCCATGGACTCCCTGGGAACAAAGAAAACTGTGAGGCACCCCCTGCCCAGGGAGGCAAAGATTTAGTTTCAGATAAACATTGTTAAAGTGAGAGGCGTGGCATTAAGCCCAGCAAGAGGGGATTCCATCCTCTGCCTCAGGGGATGTGCCCTGTGAGCCCAGGAAAGAACTTCACCCTGGAGCCCTTGTGAGGTGTTAACCCAGGCAGTTCTGATTGGGTTTGAGCCCCTGGGGTTTCTCCCTTGCTGTGTTCCTAGTGGTCCCTGACCTTGAACTCCACCCTGGTTCTGTCCCTCAAAACCCATCACTCTGCCTCTGTGCAGGGCTCTGTCTCTGGATCTGAGTTTGTTCCTGTGGTGAATAAATGGTTTCCTGAGCAGAAGCCCGTCTCATTGGTGTCCCATGCCGGTTCCTGGTAATTGTAGCTTCTCTGGACATGATCCTGCAGCTGTGGAATGCAACAGAAAACAAGAATGCAGACAAAGACAATATGGTAGAGAAGTTCCTCTTGGCTCAACCTTTCCCCGGAACAAAAAATAGGAAGGTAGGAGCTTAGGAAGCATTTTTGGCAGCAACTGGGAGGTGTTGGTGTTGTCTGGGGCAGCTCCAGCCCTGCGTTGTCAGGCTCCCTGCTCCCTTTCAGCCGGGCTGGACACAGGTGGTATTGGTGTGTGGGTATGGAGGAGCCCGCTGGGCCTGAGATACTGGCTCTCCCCTGGAGAGGAGATACTTCTCTGTAAGAGCGACACAATGTGTCGCTCCCAGGGGTCTTTGAGTTAGTTATGTTAAACTGTTGTGTTTCATTGGTGTTCTCCCCTGCTGTCCCACCCCGATACAGGTATCTCGGGCTTCCCCCCGCCCCTCTCCTTCCCCATAAATATCCCGGGTTTTCCTCTGTTCGGGAGATTCGCTGTTACCGGCACCCTTTGCCGAAGCTTTGCCTGAATAAAGGCTTGTGCCTCGGTGGAACGCTGGACCAGCTATCTCGTCCCTGCTTCCTGTGTTGCCTGCCGCCGCTGCTGCCGAACTGAGCTGAGCTGAGCTGAAATCACTATGCTATTACTGAGCTGAGCTGGAATCACTCGACTGCTCGAAGCTGCTAACATGCGCTTCGGGCCAGCCTTTCTCAAGGCTGCTTCTGGAGAAGTCGCGGTGCTCCGGGCTTTCCGCCGCCGCGGCAACTGGCGACCCAACCGTGGGGCTTTGAAGAAGCCCTGAAGAAGTGTTCGCCCGCACCTTTAGCTGTGAGGCGAGCTGCCGTTGTAGCCGCCGCCCCTCGAGGAAGCTTGCTTGCGTTCTAGCAAGAAGCGATCCAAGAGGCTGAGACCGGGACCCTCGCTGACCATCTGGGGCAAGGGAAAGCCCCTGAGGACCGGCCGCCAGGTGACCACACACCCAGCAGCTTTGTTTTCGCCCGCCGGCATCTGCCGAAGAGAAATTGTAAGTGTATCCCGTGAAAGGTTTTTTTTTTCGGGCTTTTTTCTTTTTTTTGCTGTTTTACTGCTGGGTGGGGAGTGAAAAAGGATGGGGAACCAGCCCTCCATTTCGAGGCTGACCCCACCTGAGAGGGACTTTTATATCCAAGTTGTAACTATCTTAAAAGCGGGGAATTTTAAGTTTTCTAAAGAGGATTTAAAAAGATTTATTCATTGGGTTTTTAAGCATTTTAAGATTAATTCGGACTCTGCTAAATCAGGAATTTTTTGGGATAATGTGGGGAGAAAGTTAAATACAGTTCAAGCTAAAGGGGATTTTTCTGTTGCAAAGTTTTTTCCTGTGTTTCAAAATATTATTTTCTCATTGGAAAAAGAGGGAAAAAAAGAAGAGGGAGTTTTGGGTCCCCAGTTAAACCCCCCAACCCCGTCAGCCCCTCCAGGTGTCCCCGAACCCCTTTCCCTATCTGAGAGCCAGTGGGCCGGTGGACATTGCCCCCGGGCACAGGGCTACTGCCGTCTCCCTGACACCCCCCCACCGTCTCTCTACCTGTACCAGGGTGGCAATGGCCATGCCGCTCTGGGTCTTTCCTCTACCCTCTCTCCTATGCCCTCACACCCAGTTGTGTCCCCCCCAGTTCCTAGCGTTAGCACAGATGGTGCTGGCAGTGTGGCCAGCCCCGCCATTTTGTCCCACTCCCACCCCGGTTTTCCCGCCCTCGATGCCCAAAATGGCCACTTTCCCGCCTTCACCCCTTCTCTTCCTGCCGCGTCCTGTTCCTCCTCCCCCCCACTGCGTCGTTGGGTGTAACCGTGTCGGGCCCTCCCCCATCCATCGGGAAATCCCTCCCCGTCGCGGGCCCCGCTCCTGTCCCTTTGTGCCGGGGCTCCATCCCCAGCGGCGCTCCCGCTCCAGGGTCCCAGTGCCCCAGAGGTCGGGACGGCTCCGGCCGGAGCGGGGCCACCCTGGCTTCCCCACGCAGCCACAAAAGGGCCAGCTCTAGACACCCGAGCCAGCCCCGCGCTGCCACCAAGCACGCCCCATCTCCACTAGGAGATGAGAGCAGTGAATCTTCTTATTCAGATTCTGAGTATGAAGACCCCTGGGCTGAGGTGCAGAGGGAAGCCACACGGGCGGGGAACTCAGCTCTGTCCCAGAAAATACTTGCCTTTCCTGTAATGATGAGGAGAGACAGGACAGGGGCACAGGTTGCTGCATGGGAGTCCCTTCACTATAGGGAACTGCAGGAACTTTGCAAAGCTGCAGAGGAACATGGCAGGAGTTCACATTTTTTTAAACACTTGCTGGAAGCCTCCTTCTCTGCCCACATCATGGTCCCGCATGACATCAAAAATATTATGAACTGCCTTCTCTCTCCAGCAGAATACATGTTGTGGGAGAGGCAGTGGAAAAAACATTTAAAGCAATTGGCAGATGTTTATGCAAGAGATGCTAACAGACCCAATTTTACTTTAGAGCAATTAGCAGGAGAAGGAGACTTCCAAAAGCCCCGAGATCAGGCCCCAGATCTGCCTGAAGCAGCTTTACAGGATATAGCTAATGCTGCCAAGATATCTCTTTTTACCACCCCTGATGATAAAGTGCCAACACAGTGCTTCACCAATATTAAGCAAGGGGCAACTGAGTCTTTTATTAAGTATATTGATAAGTTAAAAATAGCCATTGAAAAGCAGATAGAGAGCTCTCAGGCACAAAAAGAATTATTAGTAAAAATAGCAATGGCCAATGCTAATCAGGAGTGCAAAGCAGTTTTGCGAGCCCTCCCTCTGGACCCAGAACCAACCATAGATCAGATGGTTGAAGCCTGCACCAAACACTCCTCTGCCTCAAGTGAGAATACAGTGGCACTTGCAGTGGCTAAAGGAGTGGCAGAGGCGATATCTGGAGCTTATACTGCAGACCCCAATAGAAATTGTTTTAATTGTGGTGAGCCTGGACATTTTTTCAAAGACTGTCCGGAGAGACATTCTATACAACTGCCAGCCCACCAACGGTTCCCCAGACAGAACTGGCATTTGGGAAACTTCAAGCAGAGCGCGGAACGGCCCCGCGCTTCGACATCAAATCAAATGCGGCACCGCTCCACCCCTCCTGCCAAACCCACCATCCTGCCTCCACGGGGACCCCGATATTAAGCCCAGCAGGTGGAGCGCTTCAGATGGGAACCCGGTGTCAACTGGTAAATAGACTCTCTTTACATATGAAGGGTGACTGTGTTTACAAAATCCCCACAGGGAAACGTGGACCACCAGGCGGTCCCTCTAACATCTTAATACTTGGGGATCCAACTAGCTGTCCAGGACAAATTCATACTGTTCCTGAAGTCCAGACTATATACCCTGGAGATGAAATTTTCATCTCTTTGACCTGCATAGACCCTCCTTATTATTTAAAGGAACAGACTCCTGTGGCACAGGCCTTTTTACTTCCTAGTGACTGCCCAGATCATGTTCCCCTCAACCCCAGTGCTATGTGGACACAGGTTGTGGGCTCCTGCAAACCCATTGTGGACTGTAGCCTGTTTTGTTATGGGGAAAGGATTCAGCACCCAGGAATGCTAGACACTGGAGCAGATGTTACCATCATCGCCCGCTCCGAGTGGCCAGACAATTGGGAATTACAGCCTGTAGCAGGCATGATTTCAGGAATTGGAGGGATGACAGTCTCCATGAGGAGCAAACGGAATATTGTTATCGAAGGACCTGAGGGACAAAAGGCAACCATCAGGCCATTTGTGGTGAGAGCACCAATCACCCTCTGGGGACGGGATCTCCTGTCCCAATGGGGGGCTTCTCTGAGGATTCCCAGCAGGGATTTTTAGTGGGGGTCACTGAGAAGCGCGCCACGCCTACTGTCCCCCAACTCACCTGGAAACAGCACTGTTATGAATGCACTCAAGAGAGTGATATGGTTCAATCAAAGAAAAGTTTTATTAATTACAGCAAGTAAGCAATAAGCAAAAGATCAGCGCTGGGCGACAGGGAAGAAGGGGGGTCCCTTCTCCACGAAACTGCCGCGCTTCTAGCTTCCGTGTTCCTCCTTTTAAGTGATTCGGCTTCCGGGTTACGTGTCCTTTCTCCGGTGTTTCTGCGCATGCGTCTCTAGTTACTAGGGGGTCGTATTCTGCTCTCTGGTGGTCGTGAGATGAAGATTCAGAGTCTTCCTCACTTTTACTCTGCTGACCTTTTCTCACTGTTTTCCCTTTAAGGCTTATCTTGTTCTGGAATTCCAGAAATCTCGCCAGGCCGTTAATTATTATACGAGCCTCAGCAGTTCAACAACCTTCAACCTCCTCCCGATTTTACAAAGCACAATTTTGCAAAGCATCATATCTATATGTTTAGGCGAACAAAAGAGTTTCTGTCTATCACAAGCACCATCCAGTGTGAGTTGATCAGTGGCCCCTATCTGAGACCAAACTGCGAGCACTGGAAGCTCTCATAGAAGAGCAGCTTGCCAAGGGCCACATCACTTAGACCAATAGCCCTTGGAACTCCCCTGTCTTTGTCCTACGCAAACCAGGCAAAGACAGGTGGAGACTCCTTCAGGACCTCCGGAAGATCAACGATGTAATTGAGGACATGGGCCCCCTCCAGCCTGGCATGCCCTCCCCTTCAATGCTCCCCTGGGATTGGAAGCTGGCTGTCATTGACATAAAGGACTGTTTTTTCAACATACCCCTCTATCCTCAGGACGCCCCCAGATTTGCATTCTCGGTTCCCTCTCCAAACAGACAAGCACCTTTAAAAAGATACCATTGGCTGGTCCTTCCCCAAGGGATGAAAAATTCTCCTACCATCTGCCAATGGTACGTGGCCCGCATCCTGTCACCTGTGAGAACCCTGTTCCCAGATGCCGTCATCCTCCACTACATGGATGACATCCTGGTTTGTGCTGCTGACGATGACTATCTGCACCGGACCTTACAAAAAACTATCCAGACAATTGAGGACGCTGGATTTGAGATCCGTGAGGACAAGATCCAGCACACCTGCCCGTGGACCTACCTAGGACTCCAGATCCGTGAGCGGACCATCGTGCCCCAGCAGCTGACCATCAAAGACGACCCCAAGACCCTGCGGGACTTGCATCAGCTCTGTGGGTCCATCAACTGGATACACCCTCTGCTTGAGGTAACAACAGAAGTCCTTGCACCCCTCTTCAACCTGCTCCGTGGCAGCGAGGCCCTTGATTCACCACGCTCCCTCACGCCGGACGCTCGGGAATCCATCACCAAGGTCCAGGAGGCCCTGTCTTCGCGGCAAGCCCACCGGTATGAGCCCAGCCTGCCCTTCCAACTGGTTGTCCTGGGTAAGGCCCCCCGCTTACACGCACTCATTTTCCAATGGGACACTGCATTGAAGGATCCTCTCCTTATCATCGAGTGGATCATTACACATAACCAGCCCACTAAGACTATCACCACTCCACAGGAAATCATGACTGAACTCATTAAAAGAGCTAGTGTCTGTCTCCGCACTCTTGCAGCCTGTGAGTTCACATGCATCTTCCTCCCATTGGCAACTGGAAGTTTGGAGCCTTTGCTCCAAACCAATAAGAGCTTCAGTTCGCTCTTGATAGCTATTCAGGCCAAAATTTCTATACACCCACCTGGCCACAGACTTTTCAAAACCACATTTAATTTAGTCCCCAAATCATTACAGAGCAAAACACCGCTCCAGGCCCTGACGGTTTTCACATATGGCTCAGGGAAATCCCACAAGTCAGTCATGACTTGGAAGGACCCCAGGACACAGAAACGGGAGTCTGATGTCCAAGTGGTCGAGGGATCACCACAAATTGCTGAATTAGCAGCCGTTGTCAGAGCTTTTGAGAAATTCCAAGAACCTTTCAATCTGGTGACTGATTCGGCTTATGTGGCTGGAATAGCTATGAGAGCAGAACATGCATTTCTAAAAGAGGTCTCTAACCCAAATTTATACAAATTGCTTTCTGAATTAGTATATCTTATCTCCCACAGAAAGCAACCTTACTATGTCATGCATGTGAGGGCGCACACTGACCTCCCAGGTGCCATTGCCGAAGGAAACAGGAGGGCAGACGCCTTAGCCATGCCTGCTGCAGCAGCCAATGTCCCTGACATTTTCGCACAAGCGAAATTGTCCCACCAGTTCTTCCACCAAAACGTGCCTGCACTGATGAGAATGTTCAGACTACCCAGAGACCAGGCTAGAGCAATAGTTGCCACCTGTCCTAATTGCCAATCGTTCCAAATATCTGTCCTTAACTCCGGGGTTAACCCCCGAGGACTTAACAGCTGCCAGATATGGCAGACTGATGTGACTCATGTCCCATCCTTCGGGAGAGTCAAATACGTACATGTCTCCGTAGACACCTTCTCTGGTGCAGTGTTTGCCTCAGCCCATGCAGGAGAAAATGCAAAGCACACCATCCAACATTTTCTCCTTGCTTTTGCTACCCTGGGAGTCCCAGAACAAATTAAAACAGACAATGGACCTGCTTACACCTCTCACAAATTAAGAGACTTTTTCAATGAGTGGGGGGTGAAGCACACCACGGGCATTCCTCATTCCCCTACAGGGCAATCAATAGCAGAAAGAACCCACCAAAACCTAAAAAGAGTCCTTGATCACCAGCGGGGAGGAACAGAAATCATTCCCCCTATTGAGAGGCTCTGTAAGGCTCTATATGTCATGAACTTTCTAAATTGCTCACCTACAGAGCCTGACCCCCCTGTAATACGGTACTTCTCTAATTCAACTCATGCCAAACTCACAGAGAAGCTGGCAGTGCTGATCAAGGATCCTGAATCACAACGGACATCAGGACCCTTCCCACTGATTACCTGGGGGAGAGGGTATGCGTGTGTGTCCACACCATCAGGACCTAAGTGGCTCCCAGGGAAAAATGTGAAACCTTATTTAAGTCCTACAAACCCTGCACCAGATTCAGAACTTTCAAAGTCTCCTGAGACCCACACAGGTCCAGAAAAACAGCAGCCCACTGCAGCCTGGAAGTGGAGACGTCGTCGGAATCCACAGAACCGACCTGCCACCAGACCAACAACCAGACAGAGGCCAAACCGTCCTGCTACCAGAGCTGCAACGAGACGACTGCCAACGTCACGCCTGACACCGTGACAGTACACAAGTCTTCTTAACTCCCTCCCCCTTCCCCTTCTTGCCCTCGTTGCCTAGCCCAAATTGCTAGTTTACATCCAAGTGCACCTCTGTGCTGCTGTTGGTGTCGAGTCTTGTGTCCCCAATACACAGAATAACCTTGCTTATAATTGTTTGGGGTTTTTTTGTTTTGTTTTTGTTTTTTTTTTTAAAGAGGGGGGAGACGGGAGAGGAAAAGGAGAAAGAAAATAACTCCCCCCCCCTCCAAAAATTAGAGCTAATCTTTTATGTCCTGTTGTAGAAAATAGAGAGCAAAACCACCCTTGAGTTCCTGATGTCCCTGATTATCTGGATGCTCCTGAAAACATCAGCTGTGGATGCCTGGCTAGTAGCACAGCCCCAGGAGAACGTGTGGATCACCCTCGCAAAGACACTCCAACAAGACCACATGTGCTTGTCCATGGGCAGCGCCACCAACCCTCTGTCATCCTGCCTGCCCCAGTGAAGGCATCCACACCCGCATCCAGAGACTCCAACATGCAGTCCAAAAACTCCAGGCTGAAAAGGAGACCCAGTGGCTTGAAGACCTTTTTGTGAGCTGGGGACTCGAGAGATGGGTTGCCTCCGTTCTCAAGAACATTTGTTGGGTTTTCTTGATTGTTATTATCTTCCTAAGTATGTTTTCATGTTTTAAGAAGCTATCAGCTAACTCTCTAGGAGATGCCTTTTTAATAAATAAAGAAGTGGGAGTTGTGGGTACGGAGGAGCCTGCTGGGCCCGAGATACTGGCTCTCCCCTGGAGAGGAGATACTTCTCTGTAAGAGCGACACAATGTGTCGCTCCCAGGGGTCTTTGAGTTAGATATGTTAAACTGTTGTGTTTCATTGGTGTTCTCCCCTGCTGTCCCACCCCGATACAGGTATCTCGGGCTTCCCCCCGCCCCTCTCCTTCCCCATAAATATCCCGGGTTTTCCTCTGTTCGGGAGATTCGCTGTTACCGGCACCCTTTGCCGAAGCTTTGCCTGAATAAAGGCTTGTGCCTTGGTGGAACGCTGGACCAGCTATCTCGTCCCTGCTTCCTGTGTTGCCTGCCGCCGCCGCTGCTGAACTGAGCTGAGCTGAGCTGAAATCACTATACTATTACTGAGCTGAGCTGGAATCACTCGACTGCTCGAAGCTGCTCACATGTGCTTCGGGCCAGCCTTTCTCAAGGCTGCTTCTGGAGAAGTCGCAGTGCTCCGGGCTTTCCGCCGCCGCGGCATTGGTGCTGCTATCTCATGTTGCTGATGGGAAGGGAAGAAATGGTCCCACTGATCACCAAAGAATGGTGGCTTTGGTCCCCATTGGTCCCAGCTTAGTGCAGTAACTCCAAAAAGGTAGTATGAAATTTGTTCTGAGACACTTCTGGATTGCAAAATGCAGCTTTTTGGGTTGTTACTCAGAGACTTGTGCCAGGCAACCCTCTCTGGAGCCTGGAAAGGAACAAAAGAGAGCTTGTGCATGTGCATTTCCTCTGTTTAAAAGTACCCAACATGCCTTCCCTGCATTAACCCAAGTCAAAACACACAACTTGTGTTTACCAGGTTGTCAAGTCTTAAAAAGACAGGACAGTAGTAATCTTGGGCAAGTTGACATAGAGAAGATATGGAACACCCGATGATTTTTGGATCACCCAGGACATTATATACCCCTTATTCCGTATCATCTGCCTCATGCCCAAATTAATACCTTTTCTAACTCTACATATATACAAATACAGGTCTTATTTAAGTGTGTTGCCGCTGATGATGAACAGATCACATGGACACAGGTCAAGGTGTGGTGAGAGAAAGAGAAAGTTTATTTTTCCCCCCAGGATTTATAGGCTTCTGACCACGGCCAGGGATTGAATGGCCAGGATAACACTTTCTCACTGCACTGGCCATGAGAGATGCCCATCACAAGACGTGTAACAGAAAGAATGTACACATATCTATGTTTACAGTTACTGTCCTGGGAAGGTCTTTAGAAAACCATGTCAGCAAGCTCAGAAGCTGAATTTTCAGGGTGACATCTCACCCTTTTTGGTTCAAGAAAAAGAAAAGAAAAAAAGAAAAATGAACAAAGAAACTAGCAACATTATAAACAATCAAAAAATAAATAATAGAAAAATACAATACTCCATACAATCAGAAGGCTGTAATTTCAGGGTGATATCTCACCCTTTTGTTATTACAAAAAAAACCTTTTTTTTGTTTTTTTTTTTTTAAAAAAACACAAAAACAACAAAATTAAAAAAAAATAAATGAAACAAATGTCCAACATCACCACCTGCTTGTGGATGGCTCTCAATTTGGTCACAGAAGCAAAATCCACGGCCAAACTGAAAGGTGCCTGGGAAAACGTATGAAATGCTATGACAGCAGCCTGTAATTCCATCAATTGGGCTGATCTAACCTCATGACTCTCTAAAAAAAACCTAAAAACAAAACAGCGACATCAATGGAAAGATTAATGTAATAAACTTGAGGAGCAGAAACTGCTCGCAGAACCTCCTCCAGCATCTACTATGCCTCTGGGGTCAGTGTCAGAGGTGACTTTAAATCAGAGTCCCCCTTTAATAGACCAACCAAGGGAGACAGTTGTGTTGTGGTCAGTCCCATATAGGGACACAACCATGTGAAAGTCCATTAATATTTGGACATCATTCATGCAGTGTCTGCACTGAATGCAAAAAAAAATAATTGCACCTCCAAATGTGGGACTGTTTGTCCCAAAATTATTTTTGACCCTCAAATAATTTCAGGGAGGTTGTAGAGACAAGCAGCAGGAAACTGCTTGCAAACTCCAGAGAGGGCTAGAGCCCCATATCATCGGCAAATGCCGGCAAATTTTGCATGCCTTATGGCAAAATCTCCATTGATATCTCTGTGTGGGCTAAGCATTAATGATAGCTGGCACCAGAAAGACAAATTTCGGTCTGTCATCGGGATGCAAAGGAATTGTAAAAAACAATCCTTCAGATCTATGATGAGGACTAGCCAATCAGCAGGAAGCATGGCAGATGAAGGCATGCTAGCCTGCAACATCCCCATGCTTTCCATCATAGCATGAACTTTCTGGAGGTGTTGTAGCAACCTCCATTTCCCAGACTTCTTCTTGATACAGAAAACAGGAATGTCCCAGGGACTGGTTGAAACTCCAGATCACTGTGATCCAACTGTTCCTGCACCAATTCACAGAGGGCGACTAGTCTATAATGAGAAAAGACAACAGAATCTGCTGAACAAAGAGTCAGTCTCAAGTTCTTCTTTGTGTTGAATGTGTCAGCATCGGGTCCAAGGGTCCATCAGCAAACCAGACAATCGTGATGTCCATGCCAGTGTCAAAACCCGCAGAAGCTAATCTCTGACAGCATCTCACCAAGGATGGACAGGGTGCAGACCCATTCAGGATGATCCCTGGCTGTCAGAACAGCAGTCCAGTGACGCAGGGAGGTCCAGGAAACCCGAAGCCACCATCTCCTCGCAGCTGGTTCTCAGCGCTGCGAACATAAAACTCAAAAGGCACAAGGTGAGCAAATCTAGGAACAGGAGGGGTGAATGTGAAACCCATGGCAGAAATGCACCCCAGGAAATCCGAATCAATGTCCCCTAGGTGAACAATGATGCCCTGAGCAGTGGTATTCAACCACGCCACAAGAAGAGCACTCATGCCCTCACCCACTGGACCAAAGCATTCGGAAGCACATGGAATGCCTGATAAGCTCAGCTGCACAGTCATTTTACAGGAGGACAAAGTCCACAGGCCAGCTGAAGAAGCTCCAGCAGCCTGGGACCCCTGGTCTGTCAAGGCCACCGGCTTCTCCCCCGCGGCAGCACCACCGGAGCCAGTGGTAAACAGCTCAGGACCTTGGTCTGCCACAGCCGCAGGAGGCGACGGGGAAAGGCCGGCTCTAGCCGCAGGCTCGGGCGATGCCCGGGAACCTGAGGCGGGGGGGGTTGAAGGCAGCTCAGCAGAGCCCGCTCCCGGCGCGGGGGGGAACCGGGGCGCTGGTAGAGGCACAGCCGGGGAAGCCGCGGCACCGTCCTGCTCTGCTGCTAGGGAGCAACCTGGGCTCGCAGGACGGGAATCCGGCAGCATGGGGCCGGCACAACCCGGCCCGGCGTCCGCAGCACTCGTCCCCACGCCCCACGAATCCGGCCCGTCCCCCACCGCAGGGCAGGGCACAACCCCACCGCAGCACGGACATGGGACGGACCCTGAGGCATCCCCCAGGGCCGGCGCCACTCCCCGTTCAGGCACCCCCCCATCGGTCTGTGCCAGGAGGGCATGTGGAGGCAGCAACCCCGCCCCGGGCTTCCACCGCTGGGGCGCGGGCCAAGGCGGGGCTACACCCCCCGGGTCCGCAGCGCCCCCGACGGCCCTTTGGCAAGGCTCAGGGTTACACCGCCGGGGCGCGGGCCGAGGCGGGGTCACGCCCACCGGGCCTGCGGCAGCCCCGTTCAACCCGCCGAGGGCCCCGGCGATCCCGGGGGACCCGACCTCGGGACCCGACCTCAGAAAGCCGCACCTTCGCCAGATCCCAAGCAGCCAGAACAGCCGGGGCTCGTAATCGACCAGCAGAGCCTCAATCAGGGAATCGCCTAAAGTGTCCCAAGCTGACTGCGAAAAAATCACTTCAACCACAGGGAAAAACCCCTCAATTCTCCCATACTCACACAATTGCCAAAAGTCAGCATACGAAATATCAATCCCTCTCTGATCAAGCACTGCACGCCGTATTTCTAAAACCAGGCACTCCGTAGGAGAAAGCCCAAAACCATCCATAGCCACAGGCTAGACAGTACCCTGTAACACACGTGCAAGACACGTAGGGGTTCACCAGATGTTGCCGCTGATGATGAACAGATCACACGGACACAGGTCGAGGTGTGGTGAGAGAAAGAGAAAGTTTATTTTTCCCCCCAAGATTTATAGGCTTCTGACCACGGCCAGGGATTGGATGGCCAGGATAACACTTTCTCACTGCACTGGCCATGAGAGATGCCCATCACAAGACGTGTAACAGAAAGAATGTACACATATCTATGTTTACAGTTACTGTCCTGGGAAGGTCTTTAGAAAACCATGTCAGCAAGCTCAGAAGCTGAGTTTTCAGGGTGACATAAGTGGTCACTGAATATTCCCCCAAGAGGTTTGTTGGATTAATTTTGGTACATGACGGATATAAATGGAGTAATCCATGCTCATTTTCCATGGTAGTTACAATATACAGTGGCAGTGCCATTTAGCAACCAGTGCAATATGCAATTCAACATTACAGACTGTTCTCAACCAAAGTCAAATCCCCCTGAGGCACACATGTTTCCCCATCCCTCTGCATTACCCACCAAGTGTAACCAGGTCCTTGAGTGCTATTATAACTTCGTCCCCAGCCCCGCTGTTACCACTGTCCACCCCGCAGCGGGCAGGGAGGCTGGGGAGGTAGTTTTAGCTTGCGAGATGAGGCCCTAAAAATGAGGCTCTTTCCCTTTGCTGAGATGGCAGTTGCAGCTTTATTTCTTGAGATCCTTTGGGGTGAGATGGCAGGAGGGAAAGAGGAAGAGGTATCGATAAGCAGCTCTTTTTCAAGGCAGGGGAAGGGGTGTGTGGGAATTTACACAACCAATAAGGGGAACTGGGGAGAACAAGATAAGGGAAAGAAGCTTACATGTCTACATTTTCGGGGGTACATTCTTTGGGTCATACCATTTTTCCTAACTGCATTACAACATCTCACTCTTTCTTATTATATAAAATTTTTGTTGAAGGGTTGTGAGATCATTTTGATACCGATCACGAGTTTGTCTACCACTCGTGATTGACGGGCCAGTCCAGTTCCTTCCGGTCCGCTAGCTCAATGTGGTTGATCTCTGAGGTAGCAGATACTAATTTCTTGAGAGCTTTTAAAATTAAACAACGGACAATCCCAAAGGCTAGCACGATTAGAAACAGAACAACAAAAAACAACAAGATTGTTTTGATTATCGAGGTCCACCATCCTGTGAGTCCCCAGCCTTTAAACAGCTCACTAAACCAGTCCTCAGCTTCTTGCTTCGCTTGTCTGATCAAGATCTTCATCTCTCGGATGGCTCCGTGGACGTTGGGAGTTTTCGAGGTCAAGTTCAAACAGCAAAGTCCTTCAAATTCCTGGCATTCGTGTCCATGCAGAAGCAAAAGGACATCTATAGCCGCCCTGTTCTGGAGGGTAGCTTGTCTGGTAATTTCTTCGTCTTTGAGGAGGGAGCTGAGGGCAGTGGATGTTAAGTTGGCCTGTTTCACTACCCAGCATTCTAACTGTCCTAATTCACCTAATGCCTGGGCAGCTGCAACCCATGGAAGAAATATGGATGCAGCAATTCTTTTTGATTCTGCCCAATGAAAAATGTCAGAATCACAATTTGGATCTAAAATGTCAGTGTTCCTTTTGTAAATTTTGTGGGTTGAATTTTCTTTTTGAATCCATTTTTTAATTTGGCTTTGGTTAGGTGCCAACAGGGACAGCCTCCCAAAGGTACATGGTCCTCCTCGGAGGCAAGATGGGATCCCTGCTCATGCTCTATCTCCGCAAATCAGAAATATGCTTTTAGGGAGGGTTCTTGGATGTTATGGGAGAGAATCATCTGCTGTGACATGACCGCACACTACACCATTGTCTTGCTTTGAATTCATTTCGATATTGTACTACGTGGTGATATAATTTAGGGTCTGTCAGTGTGTTATACATAAGGTGGATACAAAAGGGTGCAGGACCAGAACCTAATAGCTCTAATTCTTGGGGTTCTTTTTCTGCTCTGGACAATTTTGGTATCCACTCTTCTACAGGGTTTTTAATTGTTACTGTTCTCCGCTTGCGGTTTTCAAGTGGCTGGGTGCTATGTGTTTTGGGATCTGTATTAAACTTGGGATCACTAAAGCTGGCTGAAGATTCTTCAGCCTGCAGGGGGATTCCTACCAGACAGGTAGACATAGGGTCTTTTGTTGCTGCAGTGGACAGGCAGATATTGTCTTGTTGAAGTGTGTGTGCCAGGGTCACCCAGATGTTCTGTCGTGGCTGAGGGATGATCCAGGCAGTGGTCAGGCTGCTCAGAGTGAGCAGAAGGATTGCTGAGGTAAGGCTCATCATGGGTTTGAGTGTGAGGTAGGTTTTTTCTAAAAGAAAAGAAACAAACATTTTTAAAACACATTCACAGTCAATGTAAGCAGGTCAGAGAATAGCCAGAGGTTAGGAAGGTTTCTTCTTGTTTTTCCTGGCGGCGTCTTCTTTTGGAAGCAACTGCCACTTGTCTCTCTACTTCTTCTGCTGGGGCTGGGTTTTTGGGAACAAAAGGCTTTACCCACTTCTGAGGTATCCATTGTGGGCCTGCAGGGGTGGACACACGTGTAACCACACCCCCAGGTGACAAGTTCATAGGGGGCTTTGGTCTGCCAGGTTTCTGGGTCCCTGATTAAGACTGGTGGTCGCTGTGACAACTTGAACTGATCACCACTGTTAAAATGCTGAGCCACCGAGGGACTCATGTTTTCAAAAGAACAATTCAGAAAATTGATGGTAAACATGGCTTTGCAGAGCTTTAGTTGTGGCGACATCCACACTGCTTCACTACCTTGCCTGGCTAGGACTTGTTTGAGCGTATGGTGAGTACGCTCAATCACAGCTTGACCTGTGGGGGAGTGGGGGATGCCAGTTTTGTGTTCCACTCCCCACTGCTGAACAAATTCTAGGAACTCCTTGGATATATACGCTGGGCCATTATCAGTTTTAATTTCCCTAGGCATCCCCAGCACTGAAAAGGCTTCTACCAAGTGTTGTTTGGCATGTACAGATTTTTCTCCTGCATGAGCAGAAGCATAAACAGCCCATGAGTATGTGTCAATGCTCACATGTACATACTTAAGGCGACTAAAACTGGGAATGTGTGTGATGTCTGTCTGCCACACTTCAAAGCTCCCAAGGCCTTGGGGGCTAACTCTGATACCCAGCAATGGCACTGCCTGGAGCTGGCAACTGGGACAGGTGGCCACAATGGCCTTAGCCTGACCCCATGTTAGCTGGAACCGACGCATCAGTCTTGGCACATTTTGATGGTATTGCTGGTGGCTCAGCTTAGCCTGCTAGAATACATCTGGAAGACATACCTTTTTGGCTGGAGCGTCCAGGGGATCTGCTTTGCAGTTCCCTTCTGTGATTTCGCCTGGCAAATCAGTATGTAACCTCACATGCATCACATAGAAAGGATGCTCTCGAGTTGAAACCAAATAAATTAGTTTTGAAAGCAACCTAAAGAGATGTTTGTTCTCAATGTCCTTGAGAACTGCCTGTTCTGCTCTGGACACCACCCCTGCTATGTAGGCTGAGTCGGTAACCAAATTTATTGGCTCCAAAAACTTCTCAAATGCTCTCACAGCTGCAGCCAGTTTGGCTACCTGGGGTGACCCCTCCACAGACTAAAAATCAGCTTCCTAATGCTGAGTCTGGGGATCTCTCCAAGTCATCACCGACTTGTGGGACACCCCAGATGCATCAGTGAACACTGTAAGAGCTTTGATCGGCCTACTGATCCTTTTCTCATGAGGAATGAGGTGGAATTCTTCATGAAACAATTTGTGTGATGGTGCATGGACTGATATTTTTCCACTGTAGCTGTCCAGAGCTAACTGGAGGTTAGCATTGCTCTGCAGCAGGTGCTCAAACATCTCTTTGGTCAGTTTCTCAGGAGAGTGCTTTCCCTCGTCAGAAAGTTTGACTGGGAGGTGAATACACACAAAGTCACAACCATCCACTTCCCACAGCCTCACCCTGGCCTTTTGGATCAGCTGAGCCATCAGCTCATGTGGCTTGGTGATGGTTTTGGGTCGTTGATGGGAGAGGAAGACCCACTCTATGATTAAGAGTGCATCTCTCTGCCCTTCGGCCCATTGGAATATCAACCCATGTAAGTGTGGTAGCTTTCCCTAGGACAATGTATTTGAAAGGCAGCTAAGGCTAATAGCAGTGCACCTGTCTTTCAGTTAAAACCCTTTTTGCTTTTTCAGTTGTGGTTTTTGCCTCTGGAATCAGTTCCCTGGGAGAAAGCAGCTCTCTCTCCCCTTTCAATAAATTGAGCAGGGGGCCTAGGTCCTCATTACTGAGACCCAGCCCAGGTCTTACCCAGTTTAGTGACCCGCATAGGGAATGGAGATCTGCTAGGGTTTGGGGATTGCTAATGATTTCCAATTTCTGCAGGACAACAGTCCTCGCAGTGATCTCCAGGTCCAGGTATTTCCAAGGTGGCATCCTTTGAACTTTGTCCTCTTGCAGTTGGAATCCAGCAGAGGTTAAAACTTTAACCACTAGGCCAAGTGTGTGTTGCAGTATAGTGTCATTGGGGCAGCACACAAGCACATCATCCATGTAATGTAAGATGATGTCTTCTCTTTTTTCAGCCTGTACAGGGGACAGCAATGAAGCTACATACCACTGGCAGGTAGAAGGACTGCATTTTATCCCCTGAGGTAGTACCGTCCAATGGTACCGTCTCATTGGGGCTTCTCGGTTGACCGTGGGGACCAAGAAAGCAAACTGTGGTGCATCTGCTGGGTGTACGGAATTAGGAAGAAACAGTCTTTCATGTCTAGGACCACCAATTGCTAATTTTGTGGGAGCATTGTCGGAGAGGGCATCCTAGGTTGGAGTGACCCCATGTCCTCAATTACTTTATCTCCCTCAAATCCTGAAGGAGACGCCACTTATCTTTCCCCGGCTTCTTTATTACAAAGACCGGGGAATTCCAAGGGCCGGTTGTTTCTTCTATGTGGCCTTTGGCTAATTGTTCCTGGACAAGCTCTTCGAGTGCCCTGAACTTTTCTTTACTGAGTGGCCACTGATTTACCCAGACCGGATTATCATCCAGCCACATTAACGTTTGGGTAGAACGTTCTACAGTGGTCACTTCTAAAAATCCTGGGGAGTCTCAGGGATAGTTTGACTCCCCACTGGGACCTGGTGTCTTTCCCCCACAGGGGGAAGTTGTAGTCAGTGACAAATGGACGGACACTGGCCAATCTTCTGTCCGGGCCTTCGATCTGAACAGTGCTCTTAGAGACTTTTGCCAATTTTACCCCTCCCACTCCTTTTATCTTGCTCGCCATGGGTTGCAAGTTCCAATGTGAAGGCCACACCCTTTCAGGTATGATAGTCGCATCTGCCCCAGTGTCAGTCAACCCTTCCACATGGAGATGATGTGATCCTTGGGTTAGGTTGCATCCTATTATGGGTTTATCCTCACCAACCACTTCTGCCCAGTAGACTCCCGGTGCTTTGTCATCTACTGGGACCTCTGCTGGAACAGGGATCACCTGGGCTATGATTTACCCCTTGATCAAATAGAAGGGTGGCTGAGAAAAATGCACCAAGAGAGTGAGGTGTGTTAGGTCTCTCTTAATTGTCATGGGAGCCACCTCAATCTCCATGGATGTGTGTGCTGTGTCCCCAATAACAAAATACCTACTATCCAGTCCTGACATATCTCATGAATTGTCCTGCAGGTCCACTCCAATGACTGTCCAATGAGTAGACCTGAAAAGGAAAGCTTCAGCAGTTACAAGTCTAGATCGTTTTTGAGGCTGCCAAACTTTGTTAGGCACGCGTTCCCCACAATTATTTTTTTGCACTCCCACACCCCGCTTCCCTTCCTCCCCCTTTTCAATTAAAATAGAGGCTTTTTTCATTCTAGAGCCCGCTACATTTATATCATTGTGCTGGGCAGGGCTGCGCTCTAGTTCTATTTTTTTTGTTGGTTGACTACTGCTTCTTTTTGGTGTTTCTTTTGGTGCTGGCTTTGAGGACAGTTTCTGGCAAAGTGTCCTCGCCTTTTGCACTGGAAGCAGATGATATGCTGGAGCTGTTCCGATGACATCTGTGGCTTTTTCATTCCTAGTGTTGCTGCTGCCACAGTCCTTGGGTTTGTCAGTCCCGGACTCCTGTCTTGTGCACCATACACGTCTGCCTTCTTGGGACATGCTTCTATCATCTCTGCTATAGTGGGTGGAGGATTAATAGGCAGTCCCAGGATCACTCTGTGGCAGGCCTCGTTGGCATTTATCTGAGCCATCTCCTTAATCAGTTCGGCCTGCGCCACTGGTCCTTCCACCTGCATTTGTATTTTCACTTCAAGTCGGTCGACAAACTGCAAAAAACTTTCTGATGGAAACTGTTTAATATTAACATAGCTGACTTGGGTTTCAACTGTTGGTAATTGGTTAAAAACCTTTTCTCCTGCACCACAGATCTTATCTAAAAGAGGTTTTGTTAGTACCCGTGCCTCATCTTCACATTTAGCCCACACCCCCTCTCCATATACATGTTCCAAAGTGATTTCATTGTCCTCTGCATCTTCTGCATCCTGAGTGCTTTGCTTGAGCTCCACCAGGAGGTTTTTTAAGGACCTTTTCCATGAGCTTTCCCAAAGATCAAACTCTGAGGGGGTTAGGAGACACCGGAAGAGGTCTTTGAGTTCAGCAGGAACTAACTCATGAGATTTTAATGTAGCCCTTACTATTCCTTTCAGTACTTCACTATCTCTACCAATTTCTCTTTGGGCTTTGCAAATTTCTTTTATATTTTGGTAAGAGAAGGGTTGGTAATGTCTATTAATTCTTCTTTTACCAATATATATTACAGGAGCAGCTGAAAGCATATCTTCATCCTCCCCAGGGCCTGTATCTCCTGGGTTTCCCCGCCCACCCCCACCCCCGCCAGGGCCAGGGGGCCCTGCCCCACCACCAGGTCAGGGGAGGGGCCCATCCCCACTCCCGTGGGAGCTGGGCAGGGACCCATTTTCCCCCGCCGGGGAGAAGATTCGGGACACCCCTCCCTCTGTCCCCTTGCGGGAGCAGGGGACAGAGCCATCTCTTCCACCCCCAGCCCCCCCGTGGAGACAGGGGGAGGGGGCATGGGAACCAGGATTGCAACATCTGGAGGTGGGGTCTCAGGGTGACATCATGCAGGGCAAGAGCATAGTGGAGGGGGGAGGAATGTCCAAGGGAAGGAAGGGGTTGTGGGCAGGGTAATGGTTGTGGGCAGGGACAGGTGGATGGAAGGGGATATGGGAAAGAGAAGGGGAGTACAATGGGGGTCCCACCATGTGGCCTGCTGGCACATGGCCAGCACCATCTTGGACTCCAGCCATGTGGGGATGGGGGGGGTCATTACTTTTAACAGCCGGGGTAGGAAGGTGCAGGGAAAGATCTATGCCAAGCCTGCACAGAAACTATCAGAAATGGGGGGCTGAAGAAGACACATGGAACCAGGAATGGCATTGTCAAGCTACGTTTCCTGCGTTTCTTGGGCTGTTCCATGTATCTTTTTCAGCTCAGGAGCAGAGGATTTGGAAGAAGGGTTAGGGGAAACCAATGGAAACTGCAGTGGCTGTCCCTTCACTTCATTTTCCCTGTTAACCAGTTCTTTCTGAATTAAAAGGAACAACGGGAGATATTTTAAAGCAGATTTGTCTCCCTGCTCTACTTTAAGGGTTAACAGGTTTCTGATTCTGTCCCATGCAGGGACAGAATCTACATCTAGCATGTCAAGCTGTGGTAGGTGATGAGACAGCCAGGAGACAAACTGCTTCAACTTTTTTTTAGAAATCTTAACATTTGTAGTGCTTAAAAGGTTCTGGAATTTTGATTTAAGATTCCTGTGGGGTGCTGACATCTGTGAGCCCATTTTTGATGTTAAAAAAGCTGTTAACTCATTTATCTTCTTTCACCATGAAAAAGGGGGACAGCCAGCAGCAGCAGGCTTAACTGCCTGCTAGGAACCCATGCTCCCTTTAAATTTCGGCTGTCAGCTGTGTGGGAGGGACGGGGGGCCCAATCCTCCCCTGCACCTGGCCAGGTTTCTCCAGTGGCTGCCGCACCAGGAAACCCGTGGCTCCCGGGATGTCTGTGCCGCCGCCGCCAGGTCATACGGCACTCACCGCCATGCTGGCGCTTGCGGGCTCTTTTCTGGTGGGATGGAGTCCCGGCTTTAATCAGAAGATGTCCAGGGCAAGAAAAGAGGAAAAGAGGAAGAATCATGTCCCACGCTGGCTTTTGAACTGAGGGAGAAGAGGGTAGGGAGAACAAGTTACAACTAATAGGAAATAACTACAAAGGAGGAGATGGGGGGAAGGAACTAACACACTATAGATCAGGGGGAGAACCCCAGGAATATACTATGTGTCACTGCTGGGCACTAAATGAGTCACACAAATGCAGCTCGAGGTGTGGTGAAAGAAAGAGAATAGTTTGTTTATTCTTTCAGTATTTATAGGTTTCCGACCACGACCAGGGATTGGATAGTCAGGTTAACACCTTCCCAACCGCACTGGCCGTGAGAGACCTCCATCAAAAGGCCTATCATTAATGGAATGCATAAACACCTATGTTTAGAGTTACTTTCCTGGAAAAGTGGCTAGAACTTGTAGAAAAACAATATCGAAAGGTCTGATTCTCAGGGCGACATATGACGCTGTCTGTCTTTTTAAAAAAGAAAAAAGAAAAGAAAAATGAACAGAGAAAACCAACAATATCTTAAACACTCAAAGAAAATTAACAGAAAAAGACAAACACTGTTCCAAACAATATCAGAAGGCTTTTAAATTCAGGGTGATATCTCACCCCTCTCATTAAAAAAAATGAAAATGTTTCCGGCATCAATGTCTGCTCATAAACAGGCCATCAGGGTGATCACTCATATCATCTGCATCTGAGTCATCATCCGATGGCCCATCCATTAGATGGCTTTCAATCTGGTCATGGTCTCCAACCTGCTCGTTGGCCAGATGCTGCCTTTGTGGTTGCAGGTCAGGACGAACACATTTCACAGGTACCCAGCATACCCCAGAATCTGTGGATACACATGCATAGCCTCGCCCCAAAACAATAAGGTTAAAAAGACCTTCCCACTGCTTGATGACTAAATTCCTCACTCAAACCTTCACTCGAGGCTGATGCGGCTCATCCAAAGCCAACAAGGAAAGGTGATGATTCAACATGACCAAGTTATCAGAATCCTGCGGAACCGTGAGGTGATTGAGGGTATACAAAGCTTTTTCCAACCAACTGTGTGGGGTCTCACCCTGAATTCCCTGTTTCTGCTTCTGTAGAACTCGCTTTAGCGTACCATGAGCACGTTCCACAATAGCCTGACCTGTCGGAGAATGAGGGATACCAAACTTGTGTGACACACCCAACAACTGCAGGAACTGCTGCACCTTCTGAGAGGCGTAAGCAAGAACATAATCAGTCTTCACAGCAGAAGGTATGCCTAAAACAGCAAAGGCTTGCCTCCAATGGGCAATGACATTGCGGGTCTTTTCTCCTGTGTGAGCACAAGCCCACATGGCAGAGGAGAAAGTGTCCACACTGACGTGCACATACGGAAGCCGACCGAACTCGGCAACTTGGGTGACATCTGTCTGCCAAAGCGCCAAGGCCCTAAGGCCTCTGGGGTTTACCCCTGCCAGGAAAGGCCCAGCAAGCGTGTGACAGTTGTCACAAGACTCAACAATGTCATGGGCCTCAGCAGATGTCAACTGGAATTGCTTCCCCAAAGTATGTGCATTCTGGTGGAAAAACCCATGCAATGCTTTAGCCTGCTGAAGCATGTAATGCTGAGGTACAACCCACGCAGGGTTAGCTAACTTGTTAGCCCTCGCGTTACCTTCTGCAATGAACCTTGGTAAATTGGTATGACTCCTCACATGCAGGACGTAGTACGGATGCACCTGGGAGCGAATGGCACACCACAGGGCCTTCAGTAAATGAAACAAGGCAGGATTACTGACCTCCTTCAAGATTGAATGACCCAACTGCTGGGCTATGTCAGCCACATAGGTGAAATCCGTGACCAGATTGAAAGGTTCCTGGGAAAACTTCTGAAATGCCATGACGGCAGCCCATAATTCCACCAGTTGGGCCGACCCATCCTCATGACTCTCCAGAACCTGCCACTCAGATCCATCTCTCCAGGCCTTCCCAGTCCTCCCCGAACCATCAGTAAAGACGGTGGGGCCTTGCACAGGCTCCTGACTATTCTTGGGCTGCAAAGAAAGTTCAGTGAAGTTTGCCACCTGCAGAAGCTGATGGCTGGGCAGATGATAAGTGATCTGTCCGGAAAAGTTCTCCAGAGCACTCTACAGAGAAATACTGTTCACAAAGCCCCAGTCAAAGTCCTGCCATGGTACCGGGAGAACAATCTTTGCAGGATCCGCACCCATCAATTGCAAACACCGTTGCCGGCGTTTGACAATCAAGCGAGCTATCAGCTCAAACAATGCAGTTGCCGTTTTCTGCGGCTGATGGGACAGAAAGACCCATTCCAGGACATGCAAGGGATTGGACCATTCATCATTCCAGTGGCCAAAGATACCTGTGAGATGCAAATCTGGAGTCGTAATGAAAACAGTGACATCAATGGAAGGATCAATGCGATAAACCTGACGAGCAGAAACTGCCCGCTGAATCTCCTCCAGCACCTGCTGTGCCTTCAGTGCCGGTGTCTGAGGCAACTTCAAATCAGAGTCCCCCATCAACAGAATAAAGGGAGACAGCTGTGCTGTGGTCAGTCCCAAATAGGGATGCAACCAAGTGATGACACCCACCAATTTTTGGACATCATTCAGTGTCCTCACTGAAAGCATAAGCTGCACCTCTTGATGTTGGACTGTTGGCTCCAAAATTTTGACCCCCAAATACTTCCAAGGAGGCTGGCGCTAAACCTTTTCTGGAGCCACTTGCAGCCCATGAGAGTGCAAGGCAGTGAGCAGCTGAAGCTGTATCCACTGCAGTTCATCCTGGGTGGGCGCAGACACCAAGATGTCATCCATATAAGGATAGAGATGAGCATCAGGAAACTGCTTGTGAACTCCAGACAGGGCTCGAGCCACATACCACTGGGAAATGGCAGGCAAATTCCGCATGCCTTGTGGCAAAACCTTCCATTGATATCTCTGTGCGGGCTCAGCATTATTGACAGGTGGCACTGAGAAGGCAAATTTTGGTCTGTCATTGGGATGCAAAGGAATTGTAAAGAAACAATCCTTCAGATCCATGATGAGAACTGGCCAATCAGCGGGAAGCATGGTGGGTGACAGCATGCCAACCTGCAACGTCCCCATGCTTTCCATCACAGCGTTAACCTTCCAGAGGTCTTGCAGCAACCTCCACTTCCCAGACTTTTTCTTGATACAGAAAACAGGAGTGGCCCAGGGATGGTTGAAGGCTCCAGATGACCCTAGTCCAACTGTTCTTGCACCATTTCACGGAGGGCGACTAGTTTATCATGAGGGAGGGGCCACTGATTCTTCTAAATGAGTTTTTCCACCAGCCAGTGTGTGCGAGGCATAGGACAGTCTGCACCCTCCAACACAACGGCCCCTATCAAAAATCCATCCCAATACGCACACCCCATGCAGCCAGAACATCCCTCCCCCAGAGAGTTATCCGTGAGTCCATCCTAACGTACGGCCAAACCATGGCTGTGTCTCCCTCAGGGGTCGTCACGAACACGGGCCTCTGGCTCACATAGCACTGCGCTGCTCCTGCCAACCCCGTGACAGACATCCTCACCGGTCCCAAGGGCCATTCGGGGGGGGGCAGTCGGCAAACCTGACTATTATGACATCCACGCCAGTGTCAAGAAGCCCGTGGAGACTAACCTCTGGCAGTGGGATGGACAGGGTGCAGACCCGTTCAGGACTAACCTTGGCCGTCAGAACAGCAGTCCAGTGAACCTGAGGCGGCCCAGTGGACTTGAAGCCACCATCTCCTTGCAGCCGGTCCTCAGCTCTGGAAACACAAGACTTAAAAGGCACAAGTTGAGCAAGCCTGGTTCCCTCAGGGATAGTAACGGGGGGGGGTGAGCATGGAAACCATGGCATAAATCCACCCCATGAAAGCCCGAATCAATGATTCCTAGATTCCTAGGTGCACAACGATGCCCTGAGCAGTGGTACTTGACCTCCCCACAAGAAGAGCACTCATGCCCTCACCCACCGGACCAAAAGCATCCAAAGGAACCCTGTACATCCTGCAAGAGTCCAAGACAATCATGTCCACTGTGCAGACATCAAGGCCTGCTGAGCTGCAGGTGCTGGCTATGAGCTGGCCGAGCAGACCTCCATCGGCTCTGGGGTGTGAAGAGAAGCTTGTCTCCCCGTAGCGCTCAGCTTCTCATTTCCCGAGCCCGACAGAGGCTGACCATTGGCAAGGACTGCCGCCTTGCACACATTCGCCCCACGATTCGGCCTACCACACCGGGCGCAGAAAAACAAGGGAGTCGAGACCCCCTGCACTTTCTTTTTCTGTTCTCGCTGACCTGAACAGTCCCCTGTTGCTGCTGCCCACCATGCGACTTCACCCAAGTCGGCCGCAGAACGGCAGCCATGGTAGGCAGTCCCTCAGCAGTGACACCTGCCTCTACACAAGCCTGTGCCATCTGCGGCAGTGAGGGATCACCAGGAAGCAGCCCAATGACCCTCCGACACATGACATTACAATTAGACCTCATGAGGTTCTTGAGCACAAGCTGCCTCGCCACACTATCTTGCAGCTGCCGCTCCACAGAAGCAGTCAGCCGATTCGAAAATCGCAGAAAAGACTCGTCAGCTCACTGGACAACAGTTGCAAAAGACTCTTTTGGGGCGTCCTATTTTATGGCCCACACTAACACTTCCATGCCCGTCTCCTTGCATTGCTCAAGCACAATACGGTCAAGGCCAACCTGCCTACCAATGTCAGCAAAGCCGTTCTTACCCAGCAGAGCATCAGAGCCGATCACCCGCCTGGGATCCCACTGACCCAAGGCAGTATTCTGCTGCACCACTTGACAGGCTATCTGAGCCCATTCTACCTCAAAAATGCCGTTCTCCACCAGCTGAAAAAGAACACGGGCTATACTCTGGATATCATAAGGTACCAGGACACCACCCACAAGGCCCCAAAGAGCCTGCATAACCTCATTCAGCCCTAACCCATGTTTTTCAGCTATCTTCCAGAGATCTGCCAAGGTCTTCCAGGATAACGGGTGATGCGTCCTCTGAGCCGCATCATGAAGCACAGGGAATGCCTGATACCCATCCGGAGGAGCAGCCTCGCCTGCTACATCCTGTTTCACAGAGTTCCCCAAGACAGGGCCAGGCACCTGGCCGGAAAACACCACAACAGAGTCTCGTGCCACAGCCGTTGTAACACCAGCAGAACCGGAGGAGCCATTCCTGCAGTCTAGGGGGCTGCGTTTAGAATCACAGCCAGCGACCTCATCAACCTTAGCCTTCACAGTGCCCCAAAATCGTGCCTGATTCCGCGGCCGCACAGTCATCTGGCAGGGGGGCAAAGTCCACAGTCCAGCCTAAGAATTCCAGCAGCCTGGGACCCTTTGCCCGTGGGGGCCACTGGCTTAGCCCCCGCGGCATCACTACCTGAGCCAATAGTAAACAACGCAGGACCCCGATCCGTCGCGGCCGCAGGAGGTGGCAGGGGCATTCCCTCTCCAGCCGCAGGCTCGGGCGAGGCTGAGGAACCTGAGGCGGGGCAGGGTGGAGCCAGCTCGGCACGGCCCGCCTCCAGTGCGGGAGAGGGCCGAGGCACAGAGAGAGGCACGGCCCGTGGAGCAGTGGCACCATCCCGCTCCACTGCCAGGGGGCGTCCCGGGCTCGCAGGAGGGGAAACTTGCACCACGGAGCAGGCAGAAGCCGGCCTGGCGTCCGCATCACCCGCAGGACCCATCCCCACGCCCCACAAATCCGGCGCGGGAGGAGCAGCTCTTGGAATCACCCCTAACAGCGTCTCCTCAGGGGCGCAAAACCCAAGGATCGGTGCCAGCTGCTCCATGCAGAGCGGCGCTGGGCCCTTTTCCATTGGAACAGGGTGTGCATGCGCTGCCGCCAGCGCGAAGCCTGGGCCTGTCCCGTCTCCCACCGCGAGGTAGGGCACAGCCAAGCTGCAACGGGGACATAGGACTATCCTCGACGCCGCCCCCCGTTCAGGTAGCTCTCCATCGGCCTGCACTGGGAAGACACACTAAGGAGGCAACGCCGCCCCATGCTTATGCCGCCGGGGTGCCGGGAGAGGCAGGGTCATGCCCACCAGCTCTGCGGCACCCCTGATGGCCTGCTGGCTGGGACCCAACCCGCCGGGGGCCTCAGCAACCCCGGGGGAGCTGCCCCCTGGCTCCGTGTTACCGGGGGAGAGGGAGAGCTCCGCCCTGCTCCCACAACTGGAGTCAGAGCCGTCCCTCTTATCCAGGTCAGAGAAAGTGGCTACTGATTTGGCAGAAGAGGACACGCAGCTGTTCAGAGCGCAGTCACACTGCTGCTAGATCAGCAGAAGCTGGGCCAGGTGGGGATCGTATGCTACAGACATCGCCCAGATCAGGGAATTGCCTAACGCATCCCAAGCCGGCTTCGAAAAAACCACCTCAACCACAAGAAAAAAACCTTCAGCTCTCCCATAAGCATACAACCTCTCAAAGTCACCATCTGAAACATCAATCTGTTTCTGATCAAAAATAGCACGCCAAACCCCCACAACCAAGTCTTCTGTAGGAGAAAACCCAAAGGCAGCCATGGGCCCTGCAACCATCACCTGCAATACACGTCACGATCACCAGATGTCACTGTTGGACACGAAATGAGTCCCACGGATGCAGCTCAAGGTGTGGTGAAAGAAAGAGAATCGTTTATTTATTCTTTCAGTATTTATAGGTTTCTGACCACGACCAGGGATTGGATAGTCAGGTTAACACCTTCCCAACCGCACTGGCCGTGAGAGATGTCCATCAAAAGGCATATCTTTAATGGAATGTATTAACACCTATGTTTATAGTTACTTTCCTGGGAAAGTGACTAGAACTTGTAGAAAAACCATATTGAAGGCTTGATTCTCAGGGCAACACCATGTATCTTAACACAATGCAACAGCTAGCTTTTATAATTCAAATGATTATTTTTAAGACATTTTTCTGTAGCAGAATTGACCAGTTCTGTCATACAGACACTAAATATCTGAGCCCATAGACTCATCACTGTAGCATTGATTTCCCAGTATGTTTGCTGGTGTTTGTCTTTTACAGTTTGTAATATCACCTGTGGTGAGACTATGACCTACTTGTTGGGAGTTACTAGCCATTCACCCTCTTTATTCTGGGCTTTTAGGTAAGTAGCTAAATTTAAATCTGCTTGACTATATCCAGGACTAACTTCTGGAAGTGAAATAGCTTTTTCAGGTATTAACAATAAGATGCCTGCTTGAGCAACCTCTGTGCATCTTTATCTGCAAGTTTATTTCCTACATGAATTTGGGAATCCCCACAGTGGTATGTTTTGCAGTGTAGCATAGCCACTTCTTTGGGCAGTTGGATAGCGTCAAGGAGGGAGAGTATTTTTTGTTTGTATTTAATCAGAGATCCCTGTGCTCTTAATAGACTTCTCTCTTTCCATATAGCTCCATGGGCATGAACAATGCTAAAAGCATATTTCAAGTCAGTCCATATTGTTAGGACCTGATAATAAGAAAAATGCCTAAAAAATTGCTTTGTCATTTTGTCTACTTATCATAATCTCTTTGAACACTTGAACACTACATGCGGGATGGACCATGAGCATCCGCCTTGAGGTCCATAAAAAGGACTGTGAAATTAGGAGGAGGGAGAATGAAGGACGAAAACTCTAGCCTTCACCTCCCCTCCACCTCACTGTGGCCTGCTAAGCCTTTTACAGCTACGAAAACAACCTGAAGTCTCCAGGAGCTGAGATGACACCAGCCTGGGTGTCATGGTTACAGAAGAAAGAGTGTCAACATGGGTGTAGCCAAACTATGTATTCCACACCCATCTACATTATTCCTGATGAACTGGTAATAGTGGGTCATTTTCAACAGCTGTCCAGTGCATACCCCACCTATGAGCTGGGTGTAGTGTTTTTTTTGTCTTCATGTGATAACTACACCCAGCCTAAGAGGGATCATGTCTGACAATGGGCCATCAAGGAATCCCCAAAATATCCTGTGACTCAAAGGATTACATCATTCCATTGTGAAACTCCCCACCCTGGCAGAGGTACTAAACATTCCTACCTGTATATAACCTGGGGCTTGGGACACCACCACTGGACATCTGGAGGGGGACCAGACCTTCTACAGGATCACCGTTTTTGACAAGAACGCAACCATAATTTCAACAGCACTGCAACCACTGCTTAATTGGACTGCGACCAACCCCCTAACCAACAGGGTGTCAAGTTGTACTCTGACTTTGTGGTTTTAAGCCAGTTTTTCTGTATCATTTATTGTAATCTTTCTATTAAATTGTAACTCTGACTTGAAATCTCTCGCAAGGTATTTGTGTGGGGTTAATTTCTCCCGCTGGTTTACTTTTAAACCAGCACACTGGCAAAAACAGAAACCTACTGTGATACATGTGTGAGTTGTGGAAACCCACCCCACCCCACTCTTGCATCCTCTGGTGTGATCAACGCAAGTGGACCGGAGTCAGCTGCAGGAACCACACACTGCATCTGCATTCCAGCTAAGCTGTTAACCTCCAAGACTGGAAAACACAGATAAGCTACTTCAAGAAGCAGAGAAAAAAAAGGCAAAAACTACTTCACGCCCCTCCCCCCATCTCAGAGGAAAAGTAGCAGTGTGGTGATAAACTATCGCATGCATTAATCTTAGCTTTTCCCAACTTCCCTTTCTTTCTCTTTGCCTCTTATAGAGTTAATAAAATGAAAATACCAGTTTTTTTGTATCAACATATAACTTTGTTTGAGTTTTAAACTTGTTTCGGGGAATATTTGAACCTGAAGTTCTTTCCGCAATTCACAAAGAGCTCTCTTTACTCCTCCATAATTATGAGGATTCTAACACATATGTTTGCTCTTTTTCCTGCTGGCAGTTCCATGGCTTTTAAAAGCTCCATGAGCTCTTCCCTTTCTTCTGAGGTGTCTGTGGGTAGCAGTGCAGCTTCTATTACCTTGATTGTTGTGACTATGTCATACCCAGTTCTTTATTTTCCATCTTGCACCAAGCTATTCTGTTTGTAAAGAACTCTATCTCTGGATCTTCAGTGGGTGCATCATGTAGGTCTGTTCGGCTTGCATATACTTGCTCAATCATCTGTAAGCAATCATGGGTTAACTACTCTTCTTGCATCAGGGTATTCTGAAATTGAGCCAGATTTACTGCTGTGGTTACTTTCAACTCTACATCTTCTTGCTCCATTAGAACAGTCTGAAATTTCAGCATACAGCTCAGGGAAAGCCAATGCCCGCCCACCCCCACCCCCCCCCCCCCCCCGCCCCAGCTTTTGGCCTAGTACAGTGGTTACAGTATGTGGAGTGCACACTACTATCTTTTGACCCAAAGTCAATTTCATGGCTTCTTGGATGAGGAGAACAGTTGCTGCTACAGCTCGCAGGCATCCAGGCTATCCTTGGCTGACACTGTCAAGTTGTTCTGAAAAGTGCCTCAAGGACTCTCAAAGTCTCCTGCCTTCTGAGCCAGAACTCCAAGGGCGGGGTGCTGGTTGTTCGTGCACAAAAAGTTCAAAGGGCTTTGTTAAATATGGAAGTCCTATGGCAGGGGCAGACATCAGGGCTATCTTTAATTTACAGAACGCATGTTCACTCTCAGGAGTCCAAATCAAAGGTCCTTCCAGGGCTTCCTTTAAAAGCTCATATAATGGTTTAACTAAAAGTCCATAATTCAAGACCCACAATCTACACCATCCCTCACAAGAATGCTCTTAAATCTCGGGCAGTTGCATCTTGGGAAACCTGGCAGATGGCCTCTTTTCTGTCCATTCCTAATTTCCACTGTCCTGGAATTATTTCAAACCTTAGGTAGGTGTTATAAATACATACTATAATGTTGGGTTTTTGCAAAATATTGGAATGAATGTTATATATATATATATATATATTTATATAGTTAAAGTAGTTTTACAATAGTTTTTATTTTAACTAAACTTAGGCATAGTAGTGAAATTGTGGGAACTGACAATGGTCAAATAGGAGATTTTTAGGCTTCAGTCATTAGCTTGAGCCTGTGTGAAACTAAGTCACAAAACTTTCTCACTCTGGCCTGAGCCTGAGAAATCATAAGGAGGAATCCAAACAGTCCTTAGAGAAGGAAGACAACCTTTGCAGGTGTTGTTTGGATCCTTGTTGTTTTCTTGCAAGAAACGGTCAAGGGGTGGTGTGCCTAATTGTCCAGTGATGGTGATGTGTTGGTTTAATGACCAATGAAAGTTTTACCTTTTCAGACCTCGTAACTGTCTATAAAAGAAGATATGGAAGAATAAAACTTGCTCTCTTGTGCAACCCAGCCGGAGAGTCTGTGTCATACTTTTGCCATTCTTAATGTAGTGCGACAGTGGAATAGCTGATAGTTATGCTTGAACTGTCTGCTTGGCTGAGAAAACATCCAGTGAACATATGATGGGGACCCTGCTGCTGACATGCCAATTATCAACACCTACCATCTTTGGAGAGAATGGATGAAGGCCCAAACTGAAGGTGATAATGAAGATAGATTAAAACCACAGCCAAGAAACATGCATGCTCTAAAAAGGTGGACCCAAGGAGTGGCCATGCAAAACGGTTCTTCGAAAAGTTTGAATATGTGTAGTTGTTTACAAATATGCAACAGGCATATGGAAATGGTACATAAAGGGTGTTTCCAAAATGGCAGGTGTGCTCTTGGCAGAACACCAAGCACCCAGCCGTTAATCTTTGCTTTATTATCTTTGTCTCTTATTGTCTTCTATTAAACTTTTAAATTTTACCAGGAGAGTGATCCTTGTTTTTCACAGTAGGTAACTTGCTGCTTCATGATTTGAGCTTTTTCCCAAGATATTTTGTAGCCTCCTTGGCCTAGGAAATTTAGAAGGCTTATAGTCTATTCCATGCACTTTTCATTGGTTTCAATTGCTAGTAAGAGGTCATCAACATACTGCAGGACCAGCCCTTCAGGATTCTCTCTTTTTCCAATTCTTTAATTATTTTGCCAGTTGATTCCCAAAAATTCTTGGACTTTTTTTAAATCCTTGTAATACAGTACAGGTAAGCTGTCTTCCAGCCAGTTAGGGGATTTTCCCATTCGAAGGCAAAAATGCTCTGACTCTGCTTATTGAGACGTATGTGTTGGAGACTGAAATGTTATAGTTTACGGCTTATGTTATGAATGCACTCGAGAGAGAGATATACGGTTTAATCTAAGAAAGGTTTTATTAATTACAGCAATCCAGCAATAAGCAAAAGTCAGCGCCGGGCGACAGGAGAGAAGAAAAATTTTCTGCTTCCGTGTTTCTCCTTTTAAATGACTCGGCTTCCGGGTTACGTGTCCTTTCTCCGGCGTCTCTGCGCATGCGTCTCTAGTTACTAGGGGGTCTTTTCTGCTCTCTGGTGGTCGTGGGACGAAGGCTCCAAGTCTTCCTCAATCTTACTCTGCTGACCTTTTCTCACTGTTTTCCCTTTAAGGCTTATCTTGTCCTGGCATTCCAGAAATCTCTGCCAGGCTGTTAATTATTATGCGAGCCTCAGCGATTTAGCGGCCTTCAACCTCCTCCCGATTTTACACACAAAGCACAATTTTGCAAAGCATCATATCATATCTATATATTTAGGCGAACAAAAGAGTTTCTGTCTATTACAGCTTAAACATCTTAATGAAAGATTTTTGCCTATTATAGTAAAACTGTATAATAAAAGCTGCATGGAAGACCACCACACCCTGGATGGGCCTCCTGACTGAGGCCCTGGAATGCAAGTTGATAGAGACAAGACAAAATGACTCAGGTCTGGGCTGGGGGAGAAGACTAAATTCACAGGAGGATCAAGCCTAGCACTTCAGAGTGGAGACCACAGCCCCAGACTTATCTTTTGTCAGGTTCGAACAGACCCCTACACCAAAGGGGAGGAGGAAAAAGAGAGGTTTTAGGTGTGTAGTGAAAAGC